>NC_056627.2:8740000-9940000 GCF_002870075.4 Lactuca sativa
TATATTATGTCGGCACACTTGTGCTAGTTCATTTATCATAGGTTTTCACGCAGGGATTGAGATGACAGTAATATAAACGAATCATGTGATAAGTATACATGATTGATTCTAAGTCGTAAAATGAACTCTTTAGTTAGCATCTTGCAAGTCTAACATGTAATTATAGAGCTCGTTAAAGTAGTCCGTACATTTGGTCAATGTGATTAATCTCTTGTGTTTCGACCATAACAAACTTGAAACCCATTGTTATTAATTTTAATAACCATACTACTAAGTGTGAAAATTTTTCATATTATATAAAATTACGATTATTCGAAAATGTAACATCCAAAAAATCAATTTAAAAATAAATATGGATGTTAATGGACTAAATATGACAATTAATTTGATACAGATGCAAAAATATGTATTTATGAAGGAATTGGCAAAATGAGCAAACTTAGGGGACCAAATAGTAAATTTTTGGGAAATAAAGATGCATATATTCTCCTCATGTGGAAAAAAACATGAATGTGCTTCACCCTCTTCTCTAATGGACATTTTTCACCTCATGTGCTTCTAGGGTTTGATTCAAGTGGAGATTTGAACATCCATGCAAAGAAAGGAATGAACAAAGGCTGACAGGGTATAATTTCTCCATATTTTAACCTAGAAATCGATTTCATAATGTGGGGAAGACCCGATATCGATTTTTGTTTGATTCTTTGATTAGGGTTTTGGTTTCTAACCTCCCTTGAGTAGCGTTGATGGTTCCAATCTTAATTCAGTCATCACATTGATGGATTTGATGATTTGTGTAAAAAGACCTCCATGAACCCTAGAATCTCAAATTTAGGGATCTTGTATTTGTATATGAAATTCAGATGGATTCCATGACCTAGATGATGTTTGATAACAACAAATCCAATTATAATGCTCAAAATTATCCATGATGGTAGAATAATGTATAAACATGGATTTGAGATGGTTTTAGCGAATCTATGGATAATTACATGGTGGTTGACATCTAAGAAGTGAATGACATTTATGAACATGAATTGATGCTCTAGAGATGATATTGCAACATAAACATGAAGGAATGCTAGTGAAGTTCTAGGTCTAATGATTGTTTTGGCCTAATGGAAACTTTGGGAAACATGGAATGGAATTAAGGATTCCATAGTAAAAAAGCATCTGCAATAGGATTGGTTACAGTTTTACGTACTTAACAACATTTAAAAGTTTGGAAGAATCCATGTAAGTTTTAGAATGTTCAATTGCAAAATAGGCTATTTAGTCCCACATTTAAGGCTTAAAGGACATCATATTCTTAAAGGGTTCAATGAGTAGCTAATGAATTAAGCATAGTGTTTTAGATGATAAAACACCTCCTAATCATGTGTGAGAACATATACAAATGGTACAAAGGGAATTGGAAAGGACCTTCAAAAAAACTAGGCAAAGTAAAGTGATATTTTGACAAAAATTGGAATTTTTAAGTGAGCTGCCAGAAAAGCGCGGACATGATTTTTCCAAGGCTTAAAAAGCACATCCGTATAACCCCCCTATTAAGGGATGTTACCCGCTCACATCAATAATTAGATTTTGGCTCATCCGTTTGACCTGATTCCAATTGATTTCATTAAGAATGGTTGAAAAATGATGTTTAGATGAGTTTATACATTTTATGACCCTTAAGGATATTTTGGTCATTTTGTTGACTCCTACCTTTATTGTATAGGTGGTTTCTAAAGCATGTTTACTTTTGGAATAAAGTTAGAAAGGAGTAGCAATCTACATTGGTGACTCAGGTAAGTACATGTAGGCATTTTCCTACTTTGGGGTACATGGCTAAATGATATTGTTAAAATGAAAATGCTATATGTGATATATGAAAGTATTAATGATGTTTGAATATGGAAGATAAAAAGAAAGTAATAAAGACACAAAAGAATCATCCGAAATCTACTGGGACAGTACCTTCCGTTCATGAAGTAAAAGTCCTTATGAAAACGATGCCTTGGTGGACTGATCTTGTTCTTTTCACCATGATCTTGACTTGGGAGTGGTTTGTAACATCTCAAAAATCACCACAATTTTAAAATTTTCAAAAACAACCGACAATCATAAAAGGTTTACAAAAATCACTGTTTCCAAATTGTTTATCAATATTAGAGTATCCCAAAATCATAAGGACATAAAACAGGAGGATAAGTATGGTCACACCTGATGGGTTTTATGCATAAGAACAATCCTATGTGCTCATACAAACCCTAATGCTTGGATCTAGGTTTCTCTATTGCACATGCTTTGAATCCAAGACTAACAAACTTAGATCTAACAAATTACAAACTGAATTAGGGTTTATAGAATTACCTTTGATTGTTATATAGCAATAACAATCAATTCCTTGCTTGAATTGGCCTTAGAAAGCTTAGTGCCTCAAGTGCTGCACCTCTAATGGAGTCACAAACACCATATACAACTTGGATGAAGAGGAGAAGGAGAGAGGCTGCCCAAAAACGGCTGAAAACCCTAGAGAATGAGTTGTCCACGTTTTTGGGGCATAGGGGCCCTTTATATACATGTAGGCTATTAGGGTTTACAACTAGGAAACCCTAATTTGACTGCTTAGGCCCTAAGCAGCCTATGGACTCCTTAAACATATCCCTTGGACGATTTCTAATGGGCTTCCCATAGAATTCGTCCAACCTATATATTATTAGGTGATCCATAGCCCAATTATAATTATCTTATAATTACAACTTCAGTCCCCTAAGTTTAATTAATCTCTTTTAGCCACAAAATTAATTAACAATTAATTCTTGACTAATATTAATTAAACAATATGATTTCTCCTTTAATATATTATTCTCATAATATATTAATAAATCATATTTAAACCTTTCTCTCCTTAAATCATCCTACATATTGCTATGGTGAAGGCAACCCAAAAGGACCATGCTCATAATCGGGTCAAGTACATACCAAAATAGTTATGGACTTAGACACTAATCCAACAGTCTCCCACTTGGATAAGTCTAATAACTATTTCCCATATGACTTCAGAACCTGATCAGCAATCGTAGCTTTCAAAAGCCGCTGTCAACTCTGATCTTATCAGATAGCGTGTCCTCTAGATAAGGGATTATATATTCCTCCATTCTCAAGATATCATATAGACATAAGACATGAATTTTAATCATTCTCTCTATATTGTTTCCCGACTTCCGATTTATGATGACTGACAACAGACTACAATTGAACACATCAACTTAGTCCCGGCTTGGCCAAGCGCTTAGGTGTCATCATTAAATCATCGAGAGGCCCACAGATATCGCTTTTATCCCACTTTGGGTAAAAGGAATGGATAAACTTTGACTCAAATGCTCGCTTGCATTTACTGATCGAATCACACACAACAATAAGTTTTATAACACCAAGTTACTGGTGCGTTTACTTATTATCAATGTGTAACCGACCAACAAATAACAACTCACACGTCTCGGTTTCAAGAATATACAATATTATCGTCTCACTAATCACTCGTGATAAATCCATGAAGTGATCCAAGTGAGCGTGGGTTTAATCCAATACTCTAATCTTATCAAAGCACTCATGAATTCTGCAGCAAACTTGTGCCATGTCTCAACGCTTCAGACAATCTACAGACAGATTCATGACAGTCTTTATTCATACCTACTCCCAACGTATGACTGACCGTGGATGTTTGAATAACCTAGTTATTCTGGAAGTCAAAACATGCAAACTGAAACATGACAATAATACTTAATCCTATATGGCCCCAAACTTGTGAGAGTAAATAAAACACTTCTATTTATCCACCATATTGATCACTCATTATTTATCATTTAATGTTTCGAATAATCAACTCATTACTTGAATTACAACAACAATTGTCCCATGCTCTAAGCATGCACACTTTGTTTCCTATGGTCCATGCTTTGTGAAATAGAACAATTGAAAACTTTTCCAATGATTCTCATTTCACAATTCCTCAATCCCCATTATTAGTGTAAGAACTCAAGGTTCTTCCACTACTAGAATATGCTAGATTCTAACATGTTACGCAACGATCCTTTCGTAAAGTCATAGCACAAAAATCACCAAGACTTGGCTAGTGAAATTACAAAGTGCTTTCTTAGAAATTGTTACAAGACAATTCCATAGATGTGAAGTCTCACATTCAAAGTACATTCCTTTGAACATCCTTCTTGCATAAAAGTTTCTAATCTAGGCATAGACTCTCAATATCCAACTCCCAATATGGAAACATTTCCACATTTGCCATATGACAACTCATTCTTAATAGAATCTTATCTATTCGTAATAATGTCGATATGGTCCATCCAATACCATACTTTCAACTACTTACAAGCGATCAATCCTCAGCGGACTTTGGATCATCCTTTGATAGTTGTTAAATTCTTTCAGTCAAAACCAATTCTATTCCTTTTTCCCTCTTAATGCGCTAGACATTTGGAAAATTTTAGAATGGTAAAATACTATAGCATTTACAATCGATCCTATACCCGAAGCGTATGGGACACGATGCATAATGTCTTACATAAAGATATGATACTTTACCAATCTTTTGCCATAATATTTTATGTGTCATGTTCTCACAATTCGAACTATGAAGAGGGATGCCGTAATCATAATCGAATTTTAAGAACACACAATGTATCCTTTGACTGAAAATATTAAAATTTCTTAATCTAAGCTTTAGATTTTGAAATGGAGTATAATATTCTCTCCCTTAATTATAGCAAAACAACTTTTCAACCCATGCAACTTTGCAAATGGAATCTTTGTTTTTCTATAATTAATATTGCTAACTTGCAATACTCGCCATAACAATCATACAAGCATAACACTTATGCTCCCACTATCATGATGATTATCATATAACATTTATGCTCCCACTAGCTTTGACATGTATTCAGAAAACAAATGAACTTTCAGAAAACAATGCCTATTGAATCTCTGAAATTCATATTTCTAATACCAGATGCTTCGATAAGCCTTTATCTAAGCTTCTTAACCTTATACACCTTTGCCTTAGATAGCTCATATGTGTGTTTAAACAATTCATAACTTATGTTACTAAGTTCCAAATGTTGAAACTAATTGCCAAATCTCACAATTCGAACTATGGAAAGGGATGCCGTAACCATAATCGAATTTGAGAATACAATTTTCACAATTGCTATCTTCTTAAAATCTCTCTTAGTGAAAGCATTTCCTCACAGTCATTTTCATGAAGGAGGGAATCTTATGACACTTAGATTTTATGGTGTATGAGTTCCTATCCATGTGAATTTGCCAAAAACAAGGTTTGCGACAAATCCAAACTCATATGGACTGAACTTTCCTAATCTTGATTTCTTGCCCTATGGTAACATGAGTGCCCACCATGCCTTCCAAGTAGTTTAGTAACTTGTCCTTACATATCAATTTACTTTCCATCGACTAAGGCTTTAGTGTGTATTCAAATGAGAACTCATAGAACTCATATACACAATTAACTCAATTGGAATGGCACAGAAACAAAACAATGTCAGCACGATAGGTTGTAAACCTCAAGTCGTGTGCTAGTGATGATCGATAAGGTTTATTCTTGATTTGTTCTTGAAACCTTTTCAAGACCATTAAGACTCCCACTGACTTCTTGACATATAAGATTCTCTTGTCAAGAAACATTTCTTGACAAACAAATATTCAAGAGTTAGTGAAGCATTTATCAAGACAAAACACTTCACACAATTGGTCCTAGTTGGTCTTTGTCTTATTCAAGACAGCACAACTTACCAATTTCAAATGTGCAAGAATAAGAAAACTTTTCCAAATTCCACATTTGATGAGTGTTATAAACCTACTTAAGACTTTTCACTCAATGTCACAATCTTGACTCTAAGACTTGATATTTGAACGAAGTATGATTGACTTATTGATATATCCATTTCTACAATACTTGATACCTCTTCTTAGACACGCAAATGCATTAAAACTCACTTAGAGGATCAATTGAGATATGGTTCTTAATCATTAAGACTTATCATAAAACACAATAAAAGGTACTCTCCCTTCTTCTTAGAATAGAGAAACTTTTATCTTTCTGCCTACTTGATTCTTCTTTATTTGTTCTACTATTCATTGAAACTTTTTCAATCAACTCAGAATTATACTTAATCTTATAAGTATAATCATATTTACTAAGCTTTAGTAAATCATGACGAATGTCTTTATCACTCTTGTGGTGGACTTGGTCAACACACAACCTTGTGTACTTGATCTCCTTGTCCTTTAATTGACACTTTGCCAAAGAATTAGTCTAAGTTTCCCAAATGTAAAAGTTTTTCATTCATCATACAATACACATTGCATGATTCCAAGTTTCTGTCAAATTGAAACTTGGGTGATGAGAAACTCTCCTTACTTGGTAAATTCTTGACACTTCCACAAACAATACAATTAAGAATCAAATCCATTATTGCTAATAATAGAAACATTCAAACATTAATTTTTCATACATGCCATTGCAAGGATAAATAAGATAAAATCAAAATTCATTTTATTGCGGAAAAAATTTGTCCTTACAATGTAATTCAATTGAAAAACTATGTTATTACATATTTCTTAACAATCTATTCTAACTCCAAGTAGTAGCTCAAGAATCCATTCTTCAAGTAATGCGATCGAAATCCATTTCTTCATGACTAGATTCAGCTCACTTCTTCCCTCAAGATTCCTCTCTTTTCTTCGATCCTACAAAACATCAAAATGTAATCTTATCACATCATGTATCAAGAATCTAGAATAGGAACTCAAAAGAGTTAGATAATGGATTTTACCTGAAGCAGAGCCATACGTCTTGACTCTCCCATCTCTTAGATCTCTCAGGTAGTTAGGGCAGCTTCGTCTCCAATGCCCCTTCTCGTGGCAATAAAAGTAAATGGACTCCTTTGGCACAGCATATCGGACAATCACAGACTTAGTTCTTTCTGCACTTCCAATGTTGCCAGTGTCCATTGAAGTTTGGGAGTTTGATTCACCAGACAAGTTTGCTTGACCAGCACGCCAAATCATTGCTGATTCAGCAACTATAAGCAAATAGGTGAGATCAATGAGGGTTACGTCGTGATCCATCATATAGTACTCTCTAACGAACTCACTATATGATTCAGGAAGTGACTGAAGAACCCAGTCAACAACCAACTCACTTGAAATCTCGACACCCAACATGTTTAACCTATCAATGTGTGTTTTCATCTCTAAGACGTGCGCACACACAGGTTTCCCATCTTCGTGTTTACTTGCCAAAAGGGCTTGAGTGAGCTTGAACTTTTCAAGCCTTTGAACTTGTGGGTCAGGGAGAACAATTAGAGGAGGTGGAGGAAGTGAAGCATGACTCTCATTTCCTTGATCGTATCTCGGAACGTCATCTTCATTCGGAAAACTTGTTCCATGGGATTTGGGAAGACCATTTTAAGATTCAGACATCTACAAAACGGGAGAAAATTCAAGTTATGTTGATTAGAATTCTTGATGTAACACCCAAATGAAACATCAAGCTAGGATCCAACACAATACTCTACAACCTAGAAAAGGGATGCCGTAATCTAGTTGCAGAATATTTGAAGGTAGGTAAATGACGATTTACCAATTTCCACCATGTAAAACGAAAAAGAAGTTTAAGTTTTAAATGAATTGAAACTCCTAGATCCTTTGAGATTCATTGAACTTTTCAATGGCATGTTTAATCTCGATTATGCCCTACTATTTGTGACTGGGATGCCGAGGATCACAAACAAGGTGTGAATAACCATACAAATCACGTGGTGCACCCAATGCTACAATCACCTAATCAATGTGCCGGTTAGCCACACACGCTCCATTGATCTATGATAAGCATCGAGCCACCCTTCGCCACCAATGTCATCCCCAAATTAGTGTGCCGGTTAACCACACACGCTCCACTAACGTTTGACAAAGGTACGAAGTGTAATTTCATGGGTTAGCATACAATTTCACATTTTGCCTAAAGTAACTATGATTTGGAAAGCATTTAGTTACTTTGTACTTCATTATACTTATAATGGAAGGTTTCTGTCCTATCCTACCCGTTCGGCTAACGACCCTCCACTAGTCAAGAGTGCGGTGGGTAAGAGTGGATACCCATTCAATCGCCATTTTATAGGCAATTTCCTTAAACACCCCTTATAGACAAGCTTCGTGAATGAGGCCTACTAACGGTAAGACTGACTTTTTAGTTATACATATATAATATTAAACTTTTAATGTTATATATAGTATAAGGGTGTATTTTACACTTTTAAAATACTAGGTGGTTTAATTATACTTTTAATTAACCAAAATCATTATGGATTTATTAAATCTCTTTTAATTATACACTTAATTAATTTAATAATACCATAAGGGTTTAATTTGAACTTTTCAAAATCAGGGTTTTGGAATTTAGACTTTCAAAATTAACTTTTAATCAACAATTTAAATTCCAAAACTTGAGGACAAGTTTTGAAACTCTTCAAAACAATTAGGTTTTAATCTCACTTAAAATTTTCGAATTTAAGACATTTAAATTAAAATTTTAAATACTAAAACTCTTGATTTAATAATTACCATAAATTAAACAATTAATTTAAATTATTAAATCACAAGGGATTATCTAGATTAGGAGGATAATTACCAATTATACATCTAAGATATCCTAATCCCTTGAATCCCTCTCTAAATCTCGAAAATAAGGGATGGGATAATTCAAGATCTTTAATTACCATATTTAACAATTAAAAGATAATTACAAGATATGGGATTATCCAAATCCCTAAAATTTAGGATCTAACCTTGGGGAAGGAGGGAATTTCGAAATCCAAGGGTTGGATAACCCTAGATTTCAAAATCTTGGAGGCTAAGGAAAGGATTTGGGAAACCCTAGCAAAAATCGCCATCAAGGGTTTTGCAACCCTAATTGCGAAAATTACCTAGCCTTTAGGGTTTATTAGCCATAAACCCTAATATGTCAAGTTCATAAAACATATAAGCATCAAATACAACTGAAACCAATCAAGGCTCTGATACCACTGATGGGTTTTATGCATAAGAACAATCCTATGTGCTCATACAAACCCTAATGCTTGGATCTAGGTTTCTCTATTGCACATGCTTTGAATCCAAGACTAACAAACTTAGATCTAACAAATTACAAACTGAATTAGGGTTTATAGAATTACCTTTGATTGTTATATAGCAATAACAATCAATTCCTTGCTTGAATTGGCCTTAGAAAGCTTAGTGCCTCAAGTGCTGCACCTCTAATGGAGTCACAAACACCATATACAACTTGGATGAAGAGGAGAAGGAGAGAGGCTGCCCAAAAACGGCTGAAAACCCTAGAGAATGAGTTGTCCACGTTTTTGGGGCATAGGGGCCCTTTATATACATGTAGGCTATTAGGGTTTACAACTAGGAAACCCTAATTTGACTGCTTAGGCCCTAAGCAGCCTATGGACTCCTTAAACATATCCCTTGGACGATTTCTAATGGGCTTCCCATAGAATTCGTCCAACCTATATATTATTAGGTGATCCATAGCCCAATTATAATTATCTTATAATTACAACTTCAGTCCCCTAAGTTTAATTAATCTCTTTTAGCCACAAAATTAATTAACAATTAATTCTTGACTAATATTAATTAAACAATATGATTTCTCCTTTAATATATTATTCTCATAATATATTAATAAATCATATTTAAACCTTTCTCTCCTTAAATCATCCTACATATTGCTATGGTGAAGGCAACCCAAAAGGACCATGCTCATAATCGGGTCAAGTACATACCAAAATAGTTATGGACTTAGACACTAATCCAACAACACCTTCATCTTTACGGGATCATCAGAAGTAACTAAAACAATAAACTAAAACCATAAGCCAAATCTTAGTGAGTTCCCCCAAAGTACTACTACATAAAGATAACAAACAACAACACACACACAGAGAACCTTCAAGATGACTGGACCGCCTTGTAGGGCCTACAACCTATCTGGACCGCTCTTTAGGCCTTCGGCCTAACTGGTCCGCCTCGCAAGCCTTCAGTCTATCCGGAATTCCCTAGGTATCTTGGACTTCAACACACAATAGGACCACCTCAACCCAATCTACCATATCATAACAACCTATATGATAACAATCAATAGCTAGCATATACAGGTAGTCATACAGATTACTATAACAC
Organism: Lactuca sativa; assembly: GCF_002870075.4. Taxonomy (NCBI): domain Eukaryota; kingdom Viridiplantae; phylum Streptophyta; class Magnoliopsida; order Asterales; family Asteraceae; genus Lactuca; species Lactuca sativa. Next base: position 8,750,264 of record NC_056627.2, read on the forward strand.
AACAACATACGATAAACCTAGATATCAATCCAATGGATCTATCTTGGTCCCTTCGACCCATAAGTACAGTGAGGAAAACTCACCTCACTATCTGATAAAAAAGATGAACAATATACTGCTCCAAATACCGTCTATATAGGTCACCTATTCGACCGATACAAACCAAGGCTCAAATATATCTCAAAATACCTAAAATAATCTTAAGTCAAACTTGGTCAACCTTGGTCAACGTCAATGTCAAAGGGTCAAGAAGTGAACTTAGACCAAGCACGCCCAACGTACTCTGCACGTATGCCCCATGTATTTGTGATCCAGATCGGGCTTCTAACAACGTACGTCCATGTACTCCCAACAGATATGAGGGTTTAAAATTCATACTATTAAGGAGTTATTCCTTTAATTCATTCGGTCCAAGTCTCAAATCTAGTCTTAGAACATATCCCAAACCATAAAGTTTCCAATTTATGGTTTTACATGCCTATAAGAAACCCAACATCAAATCCCTAACTCTTCTTAACAACTAAATCTCTTAACGACTTGCATGGAAGAATCTCATGATCCAAGATCATATTTTTATGACTCAAAACAAGGAAAAACGTACAAAAGGACAACCCAATTGTTCTATAGCATGGCATACAAAAGAAAGGCGATATTTGGGGACAAAAGTTCATATTATCATCATGCAAGCTAGATCTAGCAACCTAATCATCAGGCAGGAACTTTTTACCTTCTGGAGATGGAGAGTGATGCAAGACTTCCAGATCAAAGCTTGCTTCCCGCTTCTAAGGTTCACCACCACCATATTCATCTTTTAGAACTGTGACATCCCCATTTTCATGGCCAGAAAAGACTGATTTTGTTTATGCTTTATAAAAATCAGAGTACTTCTTTTCATAAAAATGTTGCGGAATTTGTTCCCAGAAAAATACGATAAATACGTTATCAAAACATTTTCGAAGAAACGTATTTTATTCATTTTAAAACGTTTGGGATGTCATTGTCAATATAGGAACATAAGCATAAACGGAACTTACATTTATTTACACTAGTGATCTACATCTTTTTAATCTCTAAGTGTAATGTCACTTCATACCGACACCTGTGATATAAATAAACTGAGTGGGTCAGGTTGGGAAACATGGTGAGTACATAGGGTTTTTAACCCACAATAATATAATTATTATGTTTAAACAATCAAACGATCAACCCAATTACCCATCCCCATTATCTTCTTTATTCTTAAGGATCTACCCTAAGAATCAGCTATTTCTCATTCATTCATTCCTAAGGATCATCCTAAGGAAACAACATGAAGTCCATTGTTGCCAATGACACATTGGTCAAGCACAGCTGCTAATATTATCACTTAGGTGCACCAATGTATACCTATAGGGCACTAGGTCCGTACTACTAATGTTCCTCTATTTCAGCTTTTATCCCTCATCATTCATCTACCCAAGTTTTACCCAACATATTTTGTAGATATAAAATATATACAGCTTACATCATTTAAAACATGTATGAAAATCTTTCATCAGCATAGACAGGAAGTATTCAGACAATATGCACACATAACACGTAATTTATATTAAGATACTTCATATCTATTTGTAAAATGAAATGGACTATGCACTCACTTGAAAGGTGGTGACTCAGCACTCGGACAACGCTTCGATACTCTCAAAACAACTTTCCTTCGATAAAACCTAGTACCAATACCACTAGGGTTTAGTCTAATGATAACCGTAACAAATTAATAGTCTTACTATTATTATTATTATTATTATTATTATTATTATTATTATTATTATTATATAAGCGTTAAATAACACTCAATATAACTCATAATAATAGCCCAAATAATTATTTTAAAGACCTAATAACATTACTATAATTATTTGGAGGCTATATTAAAAATTGCGTAAGCGTAGCTCACTTACAGCGAATTTTATCGAAAACCGGAACTTTATTTGGAGCAGCGTTTCGAAACCGATAGACCCTTTTTCTCGGGACTCCGGGAGCCTCGGAGCTTCCCTTGGGAGCTAAGCGGTTTTCCAAGGGTTTTGGGAGGTTTAGGGGAGCTAGAGAGAGAAACTAGTGAGAGAAAGAAGGTGGAAATGAGTGAGAAATCTGGAACATCTCGCATGGCTTTTATAGGCGCCTGACTTCGGACTACACTGGGCGTAGCCTTCGGTTACGCTAGGCGTAACTCCGGATAGGGTTGCCAGGTCGCACCAGCTGGCTTGCACTCCAGACTCGGATGGATAAGAACCGAGGTACGCTGGGCGTACCGAACTCGGACGCGGGGCGTAAAGCAAAGGGCGACGTGTCAAGATCCGAAGCGAGGCTTTCTTCAGCGATGGACGGTTCAGAACGCGCCACGTCATCGATCCTTAATCAGGTCTCGCAATTTCATGCTTCAACTTTAAAAATTCGTAACTTTTGCGTACGAGCTCCGTTTTTTACGTTCTTTATATTCACGCGAAGTTGGAAACGTACTCTACAACTTTCGTTTAGACTCCGTCGGCTAACTTTGATTTGATTTTAAATTTTATTTTATTAACAGGCCGGGACAGGATTGGTCCGTTAAATCCTCATATCTTCTTCATCCGACGTACGTTTTCGCCCATCTTTTTCTCGTTACGCTACTCTTAACGAGATCTTCGATTCTCGTTTAGGTCGTGTCGGCTAAAAACCGCTCGATCTAATATTCAAATTTCGGGCTGTACACTACTAATCTGAAACTTCTAAAAATCATAACTTCTTCATACGAAGTCAGATTTGGGCGTTCTTTTTATCGATGTTCTTAGTTTAACGTATTCTACAAATTTCGTTTATATCCCTAAGGCTAAAACTCGCTCTATCATAAATTCACTATTTACGCTTCCCGGTGTCGTGCCGATTCCGTCGCGAAACTTCGACGGGTCATAACTTCTTTGTTATAACTCGGATTTCGGCGTTCTTTATATGTACGGAAACCTTGTGACATATTCTACAGCTTGGTTAAGATTATTTAGTCTAACTAATATTTTGTCGAAAAGTTTTTTTCGACCCCTATTGCCTCTAAATTGGCTAGCCCAGATCTGTGGGCGTAACAAGAACACACAAAAACACCCTCAAATATCTCAAAATGCAATAAAGGGGCTAGGGTTTACAAGAAAACCTCTCAAATGATGGAGGATGGAAATGGGGTGATGTCATACCCCCAAACCAGAACGGCGGAAACGTTCGGGGGCGGAGGACGTCATATTCAGTATCATAACAGTTCATAGAAAGGAAAGTACACACCACCATATATATTAAAGTTTCCAAAATGTTTACATAATTGTATCCGTTACATGTTCAAAAGTTAAATACATAAACATCTTTCAAAAGAAGTAATTAACGTCAGCACGTTAATCTCCAAAAGTTGATTTCCAAATCTGCTTAACGGTTCCCTGAGAAAACAAGTTATTTCAAAGAAAAAGTGTCAACATTTAAGTTGGTGAGTTCATGAGTAGTGTTTTGAGAAAATGTATGCCATTCGAAAGTTCATGTATGTTTTCCAAAAAAACGCAATGTTTCAAATGTAAAGAGTTATGATTTGTTGTGTTTGAAAATGAATGTATTAGATCTAGAAAAATCCCATATTTTCCCTAATGGTTGAGATATGAGTTGTTGTATTTTCCAAGAAAAACTCTTATTTTCTTATAAAAGTATGAAATGAATATGAATGTTCGTGTTATAAGTTGTAAATGGTTGCACCAAGAAAATCCATTATTTTCCTATTAGTTGTTTGGTTTGTATACAGGAAAAACCCTTATTTTCCTGACATAACTGGCAGTCTCCAAGACCGAAAATCGCAAGCAACCGACGTGCTTGTAAGTTGTGTCATAGTTTTACATAGTAAAGCTATACGAAGATCGCACTTGTTAGATGAAGAATAGTTTTAATAGCTACTCGTTCATAAAAGCATAATACCATAATAATTGTATATCCGATGAGTTTTATAACCATACTAAACATAATATGCCTGTAGCGACGTTCTTCAGGCGTCGTAGCGTTATGACAACTGTCACCCCAAAAGACGGACTGTAGCTAACAGTCAGGGCGCGGGATCATGACTTCCCGTATAGATCTATACACATTTGACACGTTCTCCGAACGGGAGACTCTGGTTATAGACAGGACTTTTAGCGATACCTTTTCTCAAAAAGGCAGTGTTTGAAGATGTACACGTCTCACGGATTCTCAACTAAGTCTGTATTAAAGTAGTAGTTTGTATGCAAAGTTTATCCTTTTTCACAATGTTTGACAAAGCATAAATCATAAGTTCTTTGAATGCATAAAATGATTTAGTAAAGAATGTTACCCTTGATATGATGTATTTGTATGTAAACGTATAAATAAAACATATTTCTATTTATAAACATATTGTATCCCAAGAGGGTAAAGCTGTGTTGTGAGGTGTTTTGCATCATAATAACTTCATAAGATAGTTAAAACAACAGTATGAAAAGTATATCAAAAGATTGATGTTTCACACGATTTTAGTCGTGTGTTTACTTGTATTCCTCCCCTAAAAGAGTATAAAAGCATTAAAATGTATTTAAAGAGTGTTCGAAGGGGACATGAACTCACTTAATAGTTTGAAGATAGCGAGATGGAAAACCAGACAGAGTTTCGTCTCGGGAAACGGATTTTCCTCGGGATTCTCGGGAATCTCGGGAGTAAAATCGACCCTCAGGACTTGAGCAAAAATACTAGAGCTTCGGGTTTGAACGGGCACAGAAAACGAGGCAAGATTGTGAGAGAGAGGAGAGAAATGAGCATTTTTCTCGGAAGCCCTCGCATTCTATTTATAGGAAGGCTGAACCGCCTCGGTACGCGGGGCATACGCTCGTACGCAGCGTGTACGCGTACGTCATGCATGACCGAAGCCTCGACTGCCTCACCTTCGGATGGGACGGGTCGGTGGGGAGGCGGGTCGGATGGGACGGCGGGTCGGATGGGACAGCGGGTCGAATGGGTCAGTCGGACGGGCGGGTCGGACGGGTCGGAAGCCTCGGATAGGGCGACGTGGACGTTCCGAGGCCAAGTCTCACGGGTACGCAGGGCGTACAGGGGTACGTGGCGCGTACCTCGGATGAGGACGTTGACTCCTCTTCGGATAAGGTCCGAATTTTGATTTAAATAAATATATAATTTATTTAATAAACTTCAAAAATTCATATCTTCTTCATACGAAATTTGTTTTCGATGGTCTTTATATCCACGCGTAGGTGAGACTATGCTCTACAACTTTCGTTTAGACTCCGTTGGCAAATTCCGAAATTATTTTTATTATTTATTTTTTTAACTCATCGTGTTTAAGGAATTTCTTTAAAAATTCATAACTTCTTTATCTGACGTCGGTTTTTGCCAGACTTTTTACCGCTGAAATACCATTGTCGAGACCTTCGATTCTCGTTTAGGTCATTCCGGCCAAAAGTCGCTCGATCACCGATTCGAGTTTTTACGTAACTTCGTATTGCCGGTTTTTGTCGGAAAACTTAGAATGGTCATAACTTCTTCATTATAACTCGGATTTTAGTGTTCTTTATATGGTTGGAAACCTTAAGACGATATCTATTACATAGCGTACTCCAAACAGAGCCTTTGAATACTTCATTTTTCGATGATATTCTAATTACTTTTTCAAAGAGGTTACAAGACTCGAATTTCAAGGGCCTGAAATGACGGGTTGTTACATCATCCCCCCGTTAGAGGGAATTTCGTCCCGAAATTAGAGTTGATGCTACGGATAGAAGTTTTATTTGCTCCTCATGTTCTTAATTGAACTCGGTTCCTCGCTTGGCATTCCAGCGAACCTTTCACTATCGGGATACGACCTTGCTTCCTTCGTTTGACTTCAATGGCATGATAACTCTTCTTGGTCGAACGTATGTTGAATGTTTTTATGGATTGTGGGAGTAATACATCTTGTACCAATCGACAGAAAGGGGCATGTGTTGAGCTTCTAAGTTTATTTGTATGGCAGCACGATCACTCGTAGTCTTAGGCAGTCTCCGTCCTGAAGTTCATATTAGAAATTCATACATGGTTCAACGATCAAAATCTCGTGTATACGAGTTGTATATAATTAAGATTGAAAAGGTAGTCGAATAACTGATTCTTCTTTAAGCTCACATCCCATTGAGGAAAAAGAAGTTAAAGTGGAATCGTCAATTCTAAACCTATAGAACCTTGATTATATATCACCCCTACGTATACATTCATCAATGACAGACCAATCGTATGGATCTTTGGATTTGAACTTGACGTACTGTATGAGTGACACTTCGGGGGCTTCTTCGGAAAGGAAAAGAATTATGAGGCACTCCATTCATGAGTAATTGGTGTTCGGATATGACGGTTTCACTGGGAAGGCGATTTCGAAGAAAGAGATGTGCATATGGAACTGTTTTTGTGAGAATCAAGTTGAATCAAGTCGTATGATAATGTCGGAATCATGAGGAAAACTTAAAGACATTAGATTTGAACATAAGACGTTTACCGACAACATACTACCGTGCAACCATGAACAGAGTTACAGTACTCTAGACTATTACAAGACTATTGTTGCGAATAAGGTATACTACAAAGGCAAGTATACGCAGCATGAGTATCCCTATACCGACGGGATCCCGCAAAAGACAAGGCTCTGGTTGTACTAGTTTTTGATGGTTTATAAGTCTGATACAACAAAACGCCTAAATTACATTAATGTGGGTTCGGAGTAGGTTCTCCTACAACTGTGGTCCTGAGAATCCTACCGTCTATGCCAGAATTCTTTGTGATAGGGCAATCCTTCTTGAGGTGCCCTTATCTCCTCGCATTGATGGCATGACTGGCTAACGCTAGCCATAATGGCGGGAGTGAGGTGCTTAGCCAATGTTATGTGGGCACGAGTGCCTTCCTCATTACCCCACCTTGGAAATTGCTTCTTAAAGCGTTCTGCAGGAGTTGCCACTTGTTGGTTTCCCGGCTTGGTACTACCATCGGAACTCTCGACTCCTTTGTCGGTCTTGCTTGTGTTGCCTGAGTTGATGTGTGTAAGGAAGGTTGTCACAGCAGCTGCTACTGCCGCTTGTAATGTAGCAGCATCGATATGGAGGATGGGGGTTTCGTTGCTTGGCTGATTGTTTCCGGAGTGAGTGCTTCTGGTCCATTTGTTCCTCTTGTTCCTTTATGAATCTAGATCCTAATGTGCATACTTCAGCGGACCTTCTTTACTCCGCCTGTCACTTCGACTGATCGGGGTCGTGTGGTTTTGGGTTTAATTACTTATGTTCTTCTAAATGTTAGCATATTCAATCGATGCATTAGGGCAGCTACGTTTTGAAGCTCATGGTTGAATTCACTACTAGTTTCTGGGCCTGGATTTGACTTGTTGCATGCGTGTTATTTCTAAATGATTCGTTGGGGGGTACTACGGGAAGGTTGCAAAGATTCCTCTTATGAGTACCTCGGGGTTTTGAAACTAGAAACCAATTGGGGTTTGTGTGGGGGTTGTCATTATAAATCGATCGAGTTTCGTTAGTGGGATAGGGTATTCTACGTATGTGTTTTCAGTGCTTTTTAGTCTATCTCTATTATTACTACTATGAAAGTTTTGTTTAATGATTAGGGTGTTTGTTCGAGTAGATTTTTAAACTTGCGACACACGGAACTCTTCTGCGTTCCTACTATCAATGGAATGTATGCAAATAAGTTATCAAGGAGAAATGTACCCAGAATAACCGTGGGGTCTGCAATAGCCTCCTCTTGGCCCATTGCGAATACTTGGCCTTCTCCACCAGCATTCATGATGCTTGACTCCAGGCAGTCCCTTCGGAAGTGTCCCGTTATTCCGCACTCATAACAAGCGCGGTCTACTCCTACATTTGTGGCTGGAGTATTTAGTTGGGCTAGGTCTCTGCAGTAGCGGACGGTGTGTCCCTTTCTATTGCACCTAACGCAATACATTTCACGGCAGGATCCGTGATGATGAAAGTTGCATCGGTTGCACTTAGGCTGGTTGCCGTTGTACGACCTTTTGGGTGTAGGGGTATGGTTTGTTGATTGCTTTTTGGCATTTCTTTGCGTTGATTTGCCTCCCCTCTTGCTCCAGGGTTTTCGTTTCATGTTCTTGTGTTCACACCTTGCGGTATTCTTGTAGGTAGCTACTGGTAGGTGGCTTCGATTGTTTCTTTGATTAGGATTTTTGATATCGTTTCCTTCCCTGCTTGAGTTGACAGAGTTATTGTATGCTATAATGGCTGCCACTGTGGCTATAACTGTAGCTTGCAAAGTGGCGGTGTCCAACTGTAGGAATGGGGTTGCATTGGTAAGTTGATTATTTGCAGTCCTTGCTGCGCCACTAAAGTTTGCTTGAGACAGTGCAGCTGTTACTGCCGCAACGATAGCAGATTGCACTATGTTGGGGTCATATTGAGGAGGTGGTGGTGGGGTTGCGTTTCTACGTGCTGATCTACGAGGAGACATTGTTCTGATAAGGAAATAAAATGAAAAACTATAAGTTTTAATGATTCGAAAGTCGCGCATTAGTGATTTTTTATATCAGAAGTTTGGTTTACCCCTGAATAGGGTTTTGAGTTCGACTCATAAGGAGAGTAGATAAACTCATGAATTGGAGGGGTATGCGAAAGGTTTAATAAAGGAAATGCCTCATATATATTATAAAACATGGTGCGTTACATTTTGTAGTTAGGACAATTTTGACCTATCTAAAGGTCTCCGATTACAAGGTTAAGAAAAGTAAGGACTTTATCCGAGGTCTTATGCTATGACAAAATTTTGGAAGTCAGACAGGTTTTATTTGTTACGCGAGCTGGCTACATGGGCCTTAGATTCTACCAACTGACGCTCCATCTCGAGCATACGTAGTTCATGTCTTGCCTGGCGTGCCTGAAGTTCTATCACTTCGGTTTGAGTTGCTGTTAGGTCTCTTTGTAACGCTTCATTTCGATTTACGATTCTCTCGTGAGATAATCCTAACCGTCGGATGCGAACTGTGTTGACTCCAGTGTTCGCATCATTTTCCTCAGTTCGATGGATGGTCGTCCCTCCTTGCTCACCAATGCGAGAAATCCGACGAATTAATATAGGAAGGGCTCTGTCTGCTGAGCCTCCCTCGCTTAGGTTGTAGAAGCTTCGGTCTCCGTTGAATGGAAGGGGTTGATCCTGTTCGCGGCTCCACCTATCCAGGTAAGTTGCCCAAAAGGGGCGTCGAGCCATGAAATTCCGGTCGAGGATTAGAATTTTGAATTGGAGCCGTTAAGGGTAGGTTATTGTTCTCTGGATCTGAGTCTGATTCTTTTTGCATTCCTTCTTCATTACTTTGGTTGGGGTAGTAGGGGTCACCGGGGTGATGGAATCCAGCCATTTGAGTCTATACGAGAATAGGGTTAAGAATTGACTATAAGCTAAAGCACACGGAATTTACTCTTTATGTTTAAGGGTTGAAGGCACTCGAATACTCCCTTAGTATTCTTTAACGATATGCTTTTGGTAAGTTTTAAATTTGTTGTCCATTGCAGACACTCCTTGGCATACGTTAGTCGACTCTTGGACAAATATAGTTGATCAGACTATATTCTTCCCAGTTCCGATTACATGTCCCAAGGCATACCCGCACTGCACAACTTATTTATAATACTTGTATATTGTTTTTAATTGTGATACTGACCATGTTATTACTATGAAATGAATGAATGCCTACTTTACAAAAACTAAATAAATTTAATTTTAAAAGTGTGACTCTTCTCAGAGTGTTTTTGCCCAGTTGTGTTTATAGTTGTATACCAAAAATGGTTTTGATATACTTAATTCACTATAAACGATGCTCTGATACCAATCTGTCACACCCCCAAACCAGAACGGCAGAAACGTTCGGGGGCGGAGGACGTCATATTCAGTATCATAACAGTTCATAGAAAGGAAAGTACACACCACCATATATATTAAAGTTTCCAAAATGTTTACATAATTGTATCCGTTACATGTTCAAAAGTTAAATACATAAACATCTTTCAAAAGAAGTAATTAACGTCAACACGTTAATCTCCAAAAGTTGATTTCCAAATCTGCTTAGCGGTTCCCTGAGAATACAAGTTATTTCAAAGAAAAAGTGTCAACATTTAAGTTGGTGAGTTCATGAGTAGTGTTTCGAGAAAATGTACGCCATTCGAAAGTTCGTGTATGTTTTCCAAAAAAACGCAGTGTTTCAAATGTAAAGAGTTATGATTTGTTGTGTTTGAAAATGAATGTATTAGATCCAAAAAAATCCCATATTTTCCCTAATGGTTGAGATATGAGTTGTTGTATTTTCCAAGAAAAACCCTTATTTTCTTATAAAAGTATGAAATGCATATGAATGTTCGTGTTATAAGTTGTAAATGGTTGCACCAAGATAATCCCTTATTTTCCTATTAGTTGTTTGGTTTGTATATAGGAAAACCCCTTATTTTCCTGACATAACTGGCAGTCTCCAAGACCGAAAATCGCAAGCAACCGACGTGCTTGTAAGTTGTGTCATAGTTTTACATAGTTAAGCTATACGAAGATCGCACTTGTTAGATGAAGAATAGTTTTAATAGCTACTCGTTCATAAAAGCATAATACCATAATAATTGTATATCCGATGAGTTTTATAACCATACTAAACATAATATGCCTGTAGCGATGTTCTTCAGGCGTCGTAGCGTTATGACAACTGTCACCCCAAAAGACGGACTGTAGCTAACAGTCAGGGCGCGAGATCATGACTTCCGTATAGATCTATACACATTTGACACGTTCTCCGAACGGGAGACTCTGGTTATAGACAGGACTTTTAGCGATACCTTTTCTCAAAAAGGCAGTGTTTGAAGATGTACACGTCTCACGGATTCTCAACTAAGTCTGTATTAAAGTAGTAGTTTGTATGCAAAGTTTATCCTTTTTCACAATGTTTGACAAAGCATAAATCATAAGTTCTTTGAATGCATAAAATGATTTAGTAAAGAATGTTACCCTTGATATGATGTATTTGTATGTAAACGTATAAATAAAACATATTTCTATTTATAAACATATTGTATCCCAAGAGGGTAAAGCTGTGTTGTGAGGTGTTTTGCATCATAATAACTTCATAAGATAGTTAAAACAACAGTATGAAAAGTATATCAAAAGATTGATGTTTCACACGATTTTAGTCGTGTGTTTACTTGTATTCCTCCCCTAAAAGAGTATAAAAGCATTTAAAATGTATTTAAAGAGTGTTCGAAGGGGATATGAACTCACTTGATAGTTTGAAGATAGCGAGATGGAAAACCGGACAGCGTTTCGTCTCGGGAAACGGATTTTCCTCGGGATTCTCGGGAATCTCGGGAGTAAAATCGACCCTCGGGACTTGAGCAAAAAGACCAGAGCTTCGGGTTTGAACGGGCACGGAAAACGAGGCAAGATTGTGAGAGAGAGGAGAGAAATGAGCATTTTTCTCGGAAGCCCTCGCATTCTATTTATAGGAAGGCTGAACCGCCTCGGTACGCGGGGCGTACGCTCGTACGCAGCGCGTACGCGTACGTCATGCATGACCGAAGCCTCGACTGCCTCGGCTTCGGATGGGACAGGTCGGTGGGGAGGCGGGTCGGATGGGACGGCGGGTCGGATGGGACAGCGGGTCGGACGGGTCGGTCGGACGGGCGGGTCGGACGGGTCGGAAGCCTCGGATAGGGCGACGTGGACGTTCCGAGGCCAAGTCTCTCGGGTACGCAGGGCGTATAGGGGTACGCAGCGCGTACCTCGGATGAAGACGCTGACTCCTCTTCGGATAAGGTCCGAATTTTGATTTAAATAAATATATAATTTATTTAATAAACTTCAAAAATTCATATCTTCTTCATACGAACTCCGTTTTCGATGGTCTTTATATCCACGCGTAGGTGAGACTACGCTCTACAACTTTTGTTTAGACTCCGTTGGCAAATTCCGAAATTATTTTTATTATTTATTTTTTTAACTCATCGTGTTTAAGGAATTTCTTTAAAAATTCATAACTTCTTTATCTGACGTCGGTTTTTGCCAGACTTTTTACCGCTGAAATACCATTGTCGAGACCTTCGATTCTCGTTTAGGTCATTCTAGCCAAAAGTCGCTCGATCTCCGATTCGAGTTTTTACGTAACTTCGTATTGCCGGTTTTTGTCGGAAAACTTAGAATGGTCATAACTTCTTCGTTATAACTCGGATTTTAGTGTTCTTTATATACTTGGAAACCTTAAGACGATATCTATTACATAGCGTACTCCAAACAGAGCCTTTGAATACTTCATTTTTCGATGATATTCTTATTACTTTTTCAAAGAGGTTACAAGACTCGAATTTTAAGGGCCTGAAATGACGGGTTGTTACAGGTGAGGGGATAGGACTTAAGGTTGAATATATAGGGTCCAAAACCTTTGGATTAGGATTTCTGTCCAAATGAGTTACACTTGGCATACACATGGTACGTCCAACGTACACCAAAAGTCGTTGTTTCCCATTAGAGAGACTTACGACCAACGTGCCAGGCTTGTACGCCCAACATAAGTGCCTTTTGCTCAATTTTACAAAAATGCCACTATGGTCCATTTTGCAACCTTTCTCATGCATAAGGGCTAAAAGAAAAATAATCTTCATACTTAATGTCAAAGTTAGAATTAACTCATCAATGAGATGTTACATGGTTCCTTAAATGGACATAGACCCGCATTATAAAAATGGTGACAAATTAAGTCCATAATTAGCCCTTAATGTTTGAAGTAAATGGAATAGAATGTGGTATTAAATTTAGCTTGGAATATGTTTTATACTTTGAGATATTTTGATAAACTATGATAACATGTTTTTAGGTCATAAATTTGCGTATGTCACAAGACATCTTTATCTTATGTATCTCTTTTAATGCCATGTATATCAAGTATTAGTTCCAAGAGGCAGATTGAATTGATGATGTTGAAGTCCATGGGATACCTAAATGGATTGATAAGTTACATCTAAATCGATCTTGTAATCGTAATTGGTTAAGCTATGACCGTTTGATACAATTTCGGTAACACCCAACAATTTTGTTTTGAAAAACCATGTTTTATTTTAATTTTGATGCTTGTTGAATGATTTGAAAACTTGTTTGGACTAACCATAGCTTTGGAAAAGATTGAAAATTTGGGGTGTTACAGAAAACATGTCACTTTAACTATGCATTTAAAAATGCATTTTTTTCGAACAACTTAATTTATTAAAAGGTTAGCAAAAACTAAAAAAGAATTACATATGAATAGACCAAAAATGGGTTTAAAGGTCACACTATAACGCTAACTTGCCTATCCCCAAAATCAGAATCCAATTATAGGAATGATCAAATTAACTATCAATCAACATATTTCTTTTCATGTTTGACCACTAAGATAATTATGGTTCTAAAATTCCGTGTAAGGCACCACATAATTGATATTATAACTGATCAATCAAAATGCATTTTGCTACACTTGCATCAATCAAGACTTCATTGAATGGGTGGATCACAAGTCTTGTTAATGGATATTATAATTTACCATTGATCTCGAAGTGGATAAGGCTTTTGATTTTTTACCCAACCAATAGGTGGTGGGGCTGGCGATAATAGGCCTTTTGGAAATGGCCACATGTATCCTGGTATTTTCCCATAATTCTATAGTTTCTCATACCCTCAATATAATGCCATTCACATGTTTGTCCTTCAGAGGGTCATTGCAAAAGAACCAAGAATGGTTGCTTCTTTACTAAGAATTTACTTCCATGACTGCTTTGTTCAGGTAAAAATGTAACATTTTTACCAGGTGCTTGATATTACAATATCGTGCTAATCCCCCACTCTAATATACATATGCGAGAAGAAATAGGGAGACAAAGAAAATACGACAAATTAGCTAACTGATTGTTCTGGGGCATTTTGGATATATTTTTCAAAGTATAGTTCCTTGTGATGGAATGAAATGAAAGTAGGATGCTATACTATGCAAATCAATGAGTTTCAATCTCTACTTGGTTGATAATATTAACTTGAACTGTTACTAATATGTATATTTATAACATTATGTGCACATATTAGTTATGAAGTTTGTGTGAAGGGAGACTTGAGAAAACCTGAAACAATAACAACTACATGATGTTTATGTACGGGTAAAATTTAGAGTACATTTCTATAAAAACAACTAGTCAGTTATAGAATTGTACTTCTAGAGTACAATGTTTTTATAATAAATAAATTACAAAAAGTAGAAGATGAATTTGTTGATAGTGAAAATGATAAGTGGAAATGAATTGTTTTATTAAACTTATGATATTTTTCAAAACATTCAAACATGAAATATTTTCAATCAATATTTCCACCATACCCTTTTAGAATAACTGCTTTGTAAAGTGTCAACGACATGTAGATTTCCAGGTTAGTTTAGTAAATTACATTCCCACGTATTGATAGTTTTGTTAAAAATGTTGTTGAATTTTGTTTGCTGTTTATATGGACAAGGTGATTTTGGATGGAAAGTATGATGATCAACGTTTTATATAGTTGGAGGAATTGATGAAGTTATTGCTGAGGCTAAGAAGATTGTTAAGGGATCAGTTGAAGATTTGTTTTACACTTCTTTTATATGACACAATACTTTTTGTGTAATTAGTTGTCTTTTTGTGTATACATGGTATAATATTTGTATAATGAAACTATTGAGCGCTAGTAAATTTTTAAATATATATACATATATATATATATATATATATATATATATATATATATATATATATATATATATATATATATATATATTAAAAATTGTAATGTCTTTCATAATTGTATTGTAAAGTTTGCAAGTTCGGGCTAGACATTAAAATATAAAATATTATAATAGGATAATTGTAAATAATTAATAATAATCCATACGCGATGCGAGTTATATAAATAATATTTATATATTGCATACATGTTTTATGGACAAGTATTATGGGCTTATAATATTTGAATAAAATATTATTATCATAAAATTAACAAATTATGTCAAATAAACATCTAAAAATAAGACTATTTAGAATAAATATTCTTCATGAAAGTTGTAGTGGTCGTGACGACAATTCTATGGATATACGGAACGCTTAAATATGACTTGATATGAAGAAGTTATGATCCTTTGAAGTTTCGCGTTCAACCCTATACGACAAAGTGTGGCATAGACAGTGAATTAGAGATAGGTTGCGTATTAGCCTAAGTAATCTAAACGAAAATTTTAGTAATCGTAAAATTGAGAGTGTGCATATAAACAACGTCAAAATATTACTTCATATGAGGAAGTTATGATTTTTTGAAGTTTTAATATAGTAACATGGAAACAAAAACCGGAATTAAAACTTGTTAATTATTAGCCAAAACAATGTAAATGTGAGTAGAAGATCACGTGAAGAGGAATCCATCGATACAAGGACAGTCGAGAATGGAGTCCTTATGAAGAAGTTATTAATTTTACATGGTATTTTGTAGTGTAATCTTTATAGTCTATTAAATTTGAAATGGAGGGAGAACTAACCAATGGATTCTAAACAAAAGTTGTAGTATTAGGAAATACCTACGCGTTTACATAAAGAACATCAAAAATGGATCTGTTATAACAGAGATACGATTTTTTGAAATTTGAGATATTTTTTCGACATAGCGACATTTCACCACTAACCTCGTGCCACGTGTCACATTTCTGGAGGAGGCTTTGCTGACCAAGCTAGGGCGCGGCACACTATTTGTCTAGGAGCAGTGCGCATTTCCCAAAAACAACCTATAAATAGATGCAATGCACCTCATTCTTTCTCAAAGCAGTACTCTTTTTTCACCTACACAACAAAATCCTACCAAGATATCTTCCTTGCTTCTCCCTTTGGCATGGAGTTAGCTAATAGTTTCCACCAACTCAATACATCATGCTTAAGTTGCCTAGCAGCGATGCTTGTCTTCTGCCCATCACTACGGTCACAACTTTTGAACACCATTTCCATCTTGGAGTCCCAATCCATAATTTCCATTGGTGTTGGGCTTCCATAAAGACTTGGTGGATTGGATGCCATGAATTCCTTGTACTTGCATCAATATTTTTCAATCCCTCCACATGAATTGTTTCTTCTAACCAATCAGGGTTCAACTTGACTAATAGTTAGGCTGTAATTTCCTTCCTCTGACTATTCCTCTTCTAGCTCATGTTGCATGATGGGTGTAGTAGGTTCATACCTATTCCCTTTAAGTAAACGCCTTCTTTCTTCCATATGACAATCTAACATTACCTATATCATCGTGATTGTGATTGGCTCGGGCTTGGGTACTGGCTTTGGTGCACCCTCAATTATACAAACCTCAGGCAGTCGGTTTTCATTACAATTTCACAATCCACCTTTTGTCCTCATCAAGATGTTCTATACACCAAACCAGACGTTCAATATACTATATGTCCTCATCATGATGTTCTATGCCAGTTCTAATTCCGTAATTAAATGTTTAAAAACCTGATGTGACATCCTCATTTTCACGGCTAGAAAGGACCAATTTTGTTTATGCTTTATAAAAATCAGAGTACCTCTTTTAATAAAAATGTTGCGGAATTTGTTCCCATAAAAACACGATAATTGCGTTATCAAAGCATTTCTAAAGAAATGTATTTTTAATCACTTTTAATACATTTGGGATATCATCGTCAATACAGAAACATAAGCATAAACATAACTTACATCCAATTACACTAGTGATTTACATCTCTTTTAAATCTCTCAATGTAATGTAACTTCATATTGACACCTGTAATACAAATAAACTGAGTGGGTCAGGTTGGGAAACCTAGTGAATACATAGGGTTTGCAACCCACAATAATATAATTATTATATTTAAACATCAAACAATCAACCCAATTACCCATTCCCATTATCTTCTTAAGGATTTACCCTATGGACAAGCTAAACCTTGTTCATTCATTCCTAACGATCATCCTAAGGAAACCACATGAAGTACATTGTTGCCAATGACACAGTGGTCAAGCACAGCTGCTAATATTATCACTTGGGCGCACCTGCCAGAATTGGGGCTTTTTCTATGAGGCGCTTCTGCCGGTATTGACCTTTAAACGCTACTGTCATGGTCATAAGGCTCCCTATTAGGCGCAACTGCCGATACTGTCCTTAGAGCGCAGCTGCTAGGACATTTACCGTAGATCTAAAACATCTACGGGTTGTGGCACAACTGTCAGTGCTAATCTATAGGGTACTAGGTCCATTGCTGCCATTGTTTACCTATAGGGCACTAGGGCGATACTACTAATGTTCCTTTATTTCAGCTTTTACCCCTAATCATTCATTTACCCATGTTTTACCCAACATATTTTGTAGATATAAAATACTTTATACAATTTACATCATTTAAAACATGTATAAAAATCTTTCACCAGCATAGACAACAAGTATTCAGACAATATGCACACATAACACGTAATTTATATTAAAATACTTCATATCTATGTGTAAGATGAAAGGGACCATGCACTCACCTGATACAGTGGTGACTCAGCACTAGGACAACGCTTCGATACCCTCAAAACAATTTTTCTTCGATAAAACCTAGTATTAATACCACTAGGGTTTAGTCTAACGATAACCGCGAGTAATTAATAGTCTGACTATTATTACTATTATATAAGCATTAAATGATACTTATATAACTCATAATAATAGCCCAAATAATTATTTTAAGGACCTAATAACATTACTATAATTATTTGAAAGCTATACTAAAAATTGCATAAGTGTAGCTCACTTACAATGAATTTTAAAGAAAACCAGGCTTTGCTTAGAGCTGCGTTTCCGAAACCGAAAGACCCTTTTTCTCGGGACTCTGGGAGCCTCGGGGCTCCCTTCAGGTGCTAGGGGGTTTACCTAGGCTTAGGAAGGGGTTAGGGGGTAGTGAGAGAAAGTTGGGGTGAACTTGTGAGAAAATATGGCAGCCCTCGTCGCCCTTTTATAGGCTGGTCCTCGAACGTACGCTGGGCGTACAGGTCCTCGGCGTAACCTCGGTCGTACAACACATGTAGCAAAGGGGGTGGGTCATCGTGGATGTCCCGGAACCGCAGAGGGCAGCTATACGCGGCGCGTACCCGAGCTCGGACGCTGGGCGTAATGCGAGGGTGGCGTGTCACTCATCCGAAGCGGGTTCATCGGACGGCTGGGAGCTAGGCCACGTTATCAATACATGAATCAACTTCGCAAATTGCACCCTTAACTTCTAAAAATCGTAACTTTCGCATACGAGCTCCGTTTTCGACGTTCTTTATATCCACGCATAGGCGCGACGTACTCTACAATTTTCATTTTGACTTTGTCGGCTAATTTTGACTTTATTTTAAATTTTATATTTTTAACAGACCGGGACAGGATAGGTCTGTTAAAAATCCATAACTTCTTCATCCGACGTCTGTTTTTGTGTATCTTTTTATCGTTACGCTACTATTAATGAGATCTTCGATTCTTGCTTAGGTTGTGTCGGTTAAAGCTGCTTGATCAAATATTCGAACTTCGGGCTGTACACTACTAAGCCGACACTTTGAAAAATCATAACTTCCTCATACGAAGTTAGATTTGGGCGTTCTTTTTATGGATGCTCTCGGTTTAACGTATTCTACGACTTTCGTTTAGATCGTTAAGGCTGAATATTGCTCTATTGTAAATTCACTATTTACGTTTCCCGGTGTCTTGTTGGTTCTGTCGAGAAACTTCGACGGGCCATAACTTCTTCGTTATAAGTCGGATTTTGGCGTTCTTTATATGGACGGAAACATTCTAAAATATTTTTTCCGAAAAGTCATTTTCAACATTATAACTCGGATTTTGGCGTTCTTTATACTACAACTTGGTTAAGATTATTTATTCTAGATAATCTTTTTTCTTATAAGTCATTTTTGACACTTATTACCTCTAAATTGACTAGCCCGAATCTGCGGGCGTTACAATTATCTCCCCCTTAGGATGATTACGTCCCAGAATCATCAACACAACAGGACTCGTATAATGACTCCATATGTCATCTCTTCATCATAGGTAATAATTATAACTTCTATATTCCTTCATGTCCATCTCTTAGACTTATTGACTGCAAGCAATACTCGATCGTGCACCTGCTCTCTATCTTAGGTTAGACTCCAAATTATAACCTACCTTCATGTGATGCACGTTTAGACTTAGGTCTCTTAGAGCTAAATTCCAGAACGGACTATACCTTCCTTCATGTTCTAATGTGATATAATCACATTTTAAAAGGTAGCATTCCTAGCTATAAGCAACTATTGCGATACCTCTACTGATCGCTTTGATTATTTCTTCCGGCTTGAGTCAGGTGCTACATCAGATTTTGTTCTTTGAACCATGTAACATACTCGTCTTAGTCGGACTCAATTCGATTTGACCACTAGGGTTGGAATAACAATAATCTACCTAATCATTACCGAAACGACGGTGACAACCTACTTGAATGAAACGAAATCGATTACTAGTTTCTTGGTAACCTTGTGACTTTTCGTGATCCAAGCGTGAGTCCTGTGCTTCCGGTAGTATAGGCCTCTACTACCATTCACACCTACTCATACTCGTCCCAAGTATTGTCCCGCAGTTTTCCAAGTCACCATACAAGAAAATCATATAAAAACTTAACACATCAAATATCAAAACGAAGTTTTAAATTATTCCTCCTTGAAATGATTACATAGGTGTTCAAGTTCACCCCAGACTATGACTCTAACAGGCTACATCACGTGGTACTATCTACACGACTACTTCATAACTCGGTCTTTGGATGTCAAGCCTTTACTCTTGAATCCTCGCATTGTCACCAGCTTCGTCAAGGATCATTTGAAATGCTCTCGCCTTTGGCTTTGGTGGCACATTTGGCTTTGTAGCCCCCTCTCTCTTTGGGCAGCCTTGCTTGAAGTGACCTTCCTTGTTACATCCGTAACACACCCTTTTGTTGAATGTACACTCGTTGGCATAGTGCCCATGCTTCCCACACTTCAAACAAGTCACCTCCTCACCGCATTTCCAGTGTGTTTCCTTTTTCACTTTTTGCACCATCTTTCTTCACTTCCTCCTGTTGCATTAATGTCTAAGTCTATAACTATAATTGGTAAGACTTGACCCGACCCGACATGGTCCATTTGGGTTGCATGGCATCATGCATTTGGATAGACTATAATGAGAGAAATAACACTTAAGGTTTGTTAATATATTATAAGTTATAATATATTAATAAGATTATTTAATTAGTATTGATCAAGAATTAATCTAGAATTAATTAAGTGATCAAAAGAAGACTAATTAAATATATGGGTTGATTGTGTAAATCATCCATACTTGTATAGTGGGCTAATGCTCCATGGATTATCAAGTTTGGCTAAAACCCATATGATGCTCCATGGATGCTCCATGGTGTATTTGAACCCATGGATCCAAGGAAACGGAAAGCCATGACAATTAGGGTTTACCCTAACTGTAACACCTATATAAAGATCATACTCTTGGAAAAATCGGCCACTATGTGTGAATAAGAGAAGGGCTAGCCGATTTTCAAGTGTTCTACATTTCGCTCAAGATTATTCCAAAAGCAATTGATGTTGTGTGAACCATTTGAGGTGTCACACTTGGGGCACTAGGCATTCAAGCTTCTTGATAACATTCTACATCAAAGAGGTATGTATTCTATCTTGTTATATTCATTGTTTTGTATGCTAGATTAGGATAATACCTTGGATTTCATATTTGCATGTATAATAGAGAAAACATAGATCCAAGGTATTTAGGGTTGCATGTACACTTAGGAGTGTTATAATGCTCAAAACCCAATAGTGGTATCAGAGCCTAGGCTTGTTTTCTTGTTATACTTGCAAAAGGAGCTGAAAAATCGAGTTTTGATGTTGTCTGCCCAGCAGACTCGCCGAGTCCATGTATGGACTCGCCGAGTCCAAGGCAAAATGCATCCAACTCGCCGAGTTAGTTCGTGCACTTGACGAGTTGGACCCCCAGACAACATATATTCGACTTTTTTGGCTGGAATTGGACTAGGAACATTACCCTAAGATGTTTTTGAACTTATAAACTTGTTTTTGATGTGGTAATGTTCATACTAATCCAATTTCTAAGATAATTGTCATAATTTGAAGATTTGTATTAGTTTTTATGTTCATGCTAATTTCTTGAAGATTGATGATTTGAATTATCTTGTTCTAAGATTAATAGAAAAGTTGTGTGAAATAGTTGATTTCAATTCATTTTAATCTAAGAGTTGATTCCAAAGTGTGTTTTTGTAACTTGTCCTCAAGTTATATGAAAAGTCACATTTAAGAATCATAAAACTCATAAAAGTTGGCAAAGGTTACAAAATGAAGAGTCTAGTTCTAATTAAATGGTTTTATGACTCCATAACTTGTCCTAAAGTTATGGAGGTTCAAGAGTCTCTTCATTAAATAATAATAATAAAAAAAATGTAACCTTAATTAGTTCCATAAGTTACAAAAATAAAGAAAAGTTAATTCATTTATTAGTTTAAAGTCTTCCATAACTTGTCCTCAAGTTATGGAACTTGAAGAGTTTTTAATTAAAACTACTTTAAACTCATAAGTTATGGAATTAATTAGTTTTGAATAGTTTCAAAACTTGCCCTCAAGTTTTGGAATTTTAAAACTACTTTCAACCCTTATACTTTATAATATTATAAGTTAATAATATTTATATATATATATATATGTATAAGAGTAAAAGTCAATCTTACCGTTAGTAGGCCTCATTCACGAAGCCGGTCTATAAGGGGGGGTATAAGGTTACTGCCTATAAAATGGCAGTTTAATGGGTGTCCACTCTCACCCACCGCTTCCTTGACTGGTGGAGGGTCGTTAGCCGAACGGGTAGGACAAAGACTATAATTTCTTCCTTCATTTAAAGTATTAATGATAAATACTAAGTAACTAAACACTTATAATTCCTAATATTAGTTACTTAGGAAAATGTGAATAAGGTGCTAACCCATAAAATTACACTTTGCACTTTGCTTAAGTCGGTTGGTGGAGCGTGTGTGGTTTACCGGCACACTAGCTTGATTTAACAAGGTAGGCAAAGGGTTTCTTAAAGTTTAATCATAGGCCGGTGGAGCGTGTGTGGTTTACCGGCACATCGGTTGGGTGATAAACATTTAAGAGTACCAAGTAATTTGCATGGTTACTTCACACCTTGTTTTGTGATCCTCGGCATCCCATTCACAAAACCTGAAGGGCACACTCGAGATTGAAACATGCCATTAAAAAGTTCAATGAATCTCAAAAGATCTAGGAGTTTCAAATCCAATTAAAACTTAATAAATTATTTCGTTTTTCCATGTTGGAAATTGGTGAATCGTCATTCACCTACCTTCAAGTATTTTGTAGCTTGGATTACGGCATCCCTCTTCCGAGTTATAAAATACTTTGTAGGGTCCTAGCCTTAATATTTCATATTGGGTGTTATATTAAGGACTTAAATCAACTAGACTTGAATATCTCCCAAAAGATGTCTAAGTTTAGACATCTATGATCTTCCCAAATCTCTTGGAACTTCACTTCCTCCACCTCCTCAAATTATTCTCCCTAATCCACAAGATCAAGGTCACTCAAGCCCTATTGGCAAGGCAAGGTCTAGGTGTGATCACATCTTGGAGATGAAGTCACATATTGACAAGCCGGGAGAGTTGGGTGTCAAAGTCTTGAGAAAGTTGGTGGCTCAACTACTTTCTAAGTCACATAGTGAGTTCTTTTGGGACTCCTATGAAACAGACTATGACACGACCCTTAATAATCTTATCTATTTGCTTGGTACTGCTGAATCAACAATGATTTGGAAGGCTAGTAAAGCAAATTTGATTAGAAGATCGACTTCCCAAAACTTTATGGACATTGACAATGGTGACACTGGAAATCTAGAAAAAAGCATTCTCTTCCCAATGGAAAGGGATTGGCCATAGTCAACTTGGTTGACCAAATGGTAAAGAGAAATGCTAAGTCTGTGATAGTCCCATGTACCATTATCAAAGATCCCATATGTTAAATTTCCAAAGGAAGGGGCATTGGTTACGAACCTGCCAAACATACCTAAGAATGGTAAAGTCAATGAGTTTGACTTTATTTCAGGTAAAGTCCATTGTCTGACTCTGTTAAGTTTCTACACTGAGATTCTTGTTACATGATGTGACTGGGTCACATGTTGATGTTTTAAGAATCAAAGAGAACTGAAAAAACTTAAAGAAAGAATATGCTGAATCTGATCGCGTAGATGGATTTCTATCGCATAGTTTGAATATCGGATTCTTGAGCTACTTCATAGGAGTTATGAGATATTGCTTAGGAATTGATAACAACAAGTTTTCATATGGATTGTAAGGATTAGTTTTTCCGCAAAGTTTTTAAAATTAAAGGAAAATTTCTGATTTTATTCATTTCAAAATATCCTTACAATGGCATTTGTGCAAGTTTTTTTGTTGCTTATATGATTCCATTAATAGCAAGACTGGAAATATGAAATTGATTCTTTCATTTGTGGTAATGTCTAAATTTACCAAATAAGGAATGATTCTCATCACCCAAGTTTCATTTGGACCGGAAGTTGGAATCATGCAAGTTGTATACTATGATGAATGAGAACTTTCAAGCATTGGAAAATTAAGACTAATTACTTGTTCACATGGATGTGTGAGTCAAGTAAAGGACTAAGGGATCGAGTACACATTCTTGTGCACTGATCAAGCGCACCACAAATAGTCGATAAGACTATCCGTCATGATTTACTAAAGTTTAGTAAATATGGTTATACTTATAAGTCTAAGTATAATTCTGAAGCATTGGAAAAATTTTGATGTATGGCAGAACGAATAAGAAGAATCAAATTAGGCAGAAGGATAAAAGTTTCTCAAATCTGAAAAAGATGGGAGAGTACTTTAGTATCATGTTATATGATCATCTTAATGATTAAGATACCTTCTCACAATTCATCCTCTAAGTGCATTCTGATAGCTAAGAAGAGGAGTTATGAATTGTTGAAGTGGTTAAATCAAGAAGATGAGTCATACTTCGTTCCAAAACAATCCTTAGAGTTATACTCTAAGATTGTAACTTGAGTGACATATCTTAAAGAAAGGTTTAAAAACACTAGTCAAATGTAAGAATAAAAGGTTATCTACTCTTGTACATTTGAAATTGGTAAGTTGTGATGTTTTGGATAAAACAGAGACCAACTTAGACCAATTGTGTGAAGTGTTTGTCTTGATAAAGAATCCGCACTATCCCTTGAATATTTGACAAGAGAGTCTTATATGTCAAGAGGATAGTGGGAGTCTTAGATTGAGTCTATATTCATTCTAAAGAGCTTATATTGAGATTTTAATCACCTTTAGTCAAGAATATATATATATATATATATATATATATATATATATATATATATATATATATATATATATATATATATATGAATTTCATGTTGGATTGGTTCAACTTAAGAAAATTCTATATATTGCGTTCTCAAAATTCGATTATGATTACTGCATCCCTTTTCATAGTAAAATTTTGAGAATATGGCAACCAAAAACTATTATGGCAAAAGAATGGTCTATAACCATGTATTTATGTGAAACATCATGAATCGTGTCCCATTTACTTTGGGTACAAGATCGATTACATGTGCTATAATATTTATTCTTTCTAAATTTTCCAAAGGACTTGGGGCATTAAGGAGGAAAATGTCTAGAATTGGATATGACTGAAGTGATTAAGCAATTGTCGAGGACAATCTAAGGTTTACCAAAGATTGGTTGCTCAAGGACAGTTGGAAGTATAGTGTGAATTTTGGAAGGGCCATATTGACATAGTTTGAAAAGAGGCAACTCTTGTTCAGAAGTAGTAGTCAAAATGGGAATATAGAGTTGTCTCTATAGATAGAAGCAATCTGTGTAAGATTAGAAAGAACTTAGTGCAAGAAGCATGTTCAAAGCAATGCATACTTTGAACATAAGGCTTTGTGTCCATGGAGTAGGTCTTCATTGGAATACCCTGTAATGGTTGTTGACAAGTCTTTGTGACTTTGTACACACTCATTGCAAGAGGGTGGTGCATTTAAGTTTAAAATCTAACAGATTTCGATTTGGGAGTGTGAAATTAGAATCATTGAAAGTTTGGTCAATTGGTTTATTTCACAAAGTAATGATCATAGATAAACATAGAGTGCATACTTGGTGTATGGCAAAGCTATTGTTTAGAAAAACATAGTGTACATGCTTGGAGCATGGGACAAGTACTGTATTTAATTCAAGTATAACGTTGATAAAACCGAAACAATGAATAATGAGGTTATTCTTCCAGAATGACAAAGTTATTTAAACCATCCACAGTCGGTCATATGTTGGAAGTAGATATGAATCAAGACTGTCATGGGTTGGCTTGTAGAGGTCCAAGTTGGTGGACAAAGTTGTGCTACAACGCTCGTGAGTGCTCATAAGTTCTAAGTATTGGATTCAACCCGCGCTCATTTGAATCACTTCATGGATTTTATCACGAGTGATCATGAGACGATAATATCTTATATTCTTCAAACCTAGAGATATGAGTTGTTACTATGAGTTGGTTATACATTGATTGCACGAAACCACATTGGTAACTCGATGTTATAAAACGTGTCTTTGTGTATGGTTCAACAAGTAGCAGAACAGGCTATATGAGTCGAAGTTTATCCATTCCTTTTACCTTTGGGATAAAAGCGATATCTGTAGGACCCTCGATGATTTAGCGATGACACATGTGAGTGCTTGGCCAAGCCAGGACTGATTTGATTTGTTCAATCAGTCAATCGTCATAAATCGGAAATTGGGAAACAACAAATGGACAGAGAGAATGATTTATAATCCATGTCTCAGTCCATGTGATATCTAGAATGGAGGAATATATGATCCCTTATCTAATGCACAAGTCATTGACAAAGGTCAGAGATCACCGGCAAGGTCAGAGTTCGTCGAAAGTTTTTGAGAGCTACGATTGTTTTAGACTTATCCAAGTGGGAGACTGTTGGATTAATGTCTAAGTCCATAACTATAATTGGTAAGACTTGACCCGACCCGACATGGTCCATTTGGGTTGCATGGCATTATGCATTTGGATAGACTATAATGAGAGAAATAACACTTAAGGTTTGTTAATATATTATAAGTTATAATATATTAATAAGATTTTTTAATTAGTATTGATCAAAAATTAATCTAGAATTAATTAAGTGATCAAAAGAAGACTAATTAAATATATGGGTTGATTGTGTAAATCATCCATACTTGTATAGTGGGCTAATGCTCCGTGGATTATCAAGTTGGGCTAAAACCCATATGATGCTCCATGGATGCTCCACGGTGTATTTGAACCCATGGATCCATGGAAATGGAAAGCCATGATAATTAGGGTTTACCCTAATTGTAACAACTATATAAAGATCATACTCTTGGAAAAATCGGCCACTATGTGTGATTAAGAGAAGGGCTAGCCGATTTTCAAGTGTTCTACATTTCTCTCAAGGTTATTCCAAAAGCAATTGATGTTGTGTGAACCATTTGAGGTGTCACACTTGGGGCACTAGGCACTCAAGCTTCTTGAGAACATTTTACATCAAAGTGGTATGTATTCTATCTTGTTATATTCATTGTTTTGTATGCTAGATTAGGATAATACATTGGATGTTCATATTTGCATGTATAATAGAGAAAACATAGATCCAAGGTATTTAGGGTTGCATGTATACTTAGGAGTGTTAGAATGCTCAAAACCGAACACCTCCTCCTCTAAACTTCCTTGTATTGGATTTTTTCTTCTCATCAGGCCTTGCCGATCCTTCGAATTTCCTCTTTTCACCAACCTCAACCTTGCTGGACGCTCTTCCCTTAATCATACCCTCCATAGATTTGGCAGCCCAGATAGCTGCTTCCAGAGTAGGTGCCTGACGCACTAGCACTACGTACTCCCATGGAAGTCCTTTTGCATACTTGTCGATTTTTGTCAAGTCATCTGGAACAAGACACAAGGCAAACTCCATCTTCTCTGTGAAGTTGTTGGTGTATTAATCAATAGACATGCTTCCTTTCTTCAAGGTAAGGAATTGGTTTTCTAGCTCGAGCAGATTTTGGGATGAGCAGTACTTACGTTTGAACTGCACCAAAAACTCTGCCCATGTCAGTTGTAGGGGCTCATTGGGGCTCAAAGTGTTCCCAATGTGTTCCACCAATGAACCGCGCCTCCTCTAAATTGGCGTACCGCAAACGTGGTTTGTAGTTTGCCTCTGCAACCACTCGTCATGAAAGCTAACTCCATCTCCGAGATCCAATCCATGACCCCGATTGGATCTTCCTTTCTAGTGAAAGTCGATGGCTTGCAAGTCAGAAAATCCTTGTACTTGCATCCATTCCTCTCGACTCTGTCATCCTGGTTGTTTTGTCAAACTATTGATGGGTTGGGTTGACCAACGGTCCCACTGTAGTTCCCTCCTTCTGACTACCCATCTTTCAATTCGGGCTGTTCAACTGGCATTGTAGGTTCGTCCCGATTTTCATGCAACATCTGCCTCATTTCTTCCCTTTGTTCATCTAACATAGCCTGCATCATGGCTTGTACTCCAGCCATGGTAATGGGCTCAGGTGCAACTTCTACTACGACTGGTATTTGCTGTATCACTGGGGGCTGATCTCGGTTTCCATTTGCATTCATGTTTCCGCTACGGGTCCTTGTCATCTTGATCTATGCACCGAATAAGGTGAATCTAGATCTTTCTTTAGGATTGACATTTAAATCATCCTTATCACTACGAAACCTTTATACGCTAGTTCTAATATCGTAGTTAAATGCTTAGAATCCTAAACACATAAGGTTTCCAGATCCGGTCGGCAATAGACCATAGATCCAAACAAATAACAGCATATCAGACACAAACATTTAGCACATAAAAGCATTTTAGGCACAATTTGTAAAATAAGATAGCGCTCACACCTCACAATCATCGCTTAACATTCTAAGTTTAAGTCTAGAAATCCTAAAAATTCCTAGTTCGCTTAAACTAATGCTCTGATACCAACTGTGACATCCCCACTTTTTACGGCCAGAAAAGACCGATTTTGTTTATGCTTTATAAAAATCAGAGTACCTCTTTTAATAAAAATGTTGCGGAATTTGTTCCCATAAAAACACGATAATTGAGTTATCAAAGCATTTCTAAAGAAATGTATTTTTATTCACTTTTAATACATTTGGGATGTCATCGTCAATACAGAAACATAAGCATAAACAGAACTTACATCCAATTACACTAGTGATCTACATCTCTTTTAAATCTCTTAGTGCAATGTAACTTCATATCGACACCTATGATACAAATAAACTGAGTGGGTCAGGTTGAGAAACCTGGTGAGTACATAGGGTTTTCAGCCCACAATAACATAATTATTATATTTAAACATCAAACAATCAACCTAATTACCCATTCCCATTATATTGTGAAGGATTTACCCTAAGGATCACTAACCATTGTTCATTTATTCCTAAGGATCATCCTAAGGAAACCACATGAAGTACATTGTTGCCAATGACACGGTGGTCAAGCGCAGCTACTAATATTATCACTTGGGCGAACCTGCCAGAATTGGGGCTTTTTCTATGAGGTGCTGCTGCCGGTATTGACCTTTAAACGCTACTGTCATGGTCATAAGGCTCCCTATTAGGCACAATTGCCAATACTGTCCTTAGAGCGCAGCTGCTGGGACATATGCCGTAGATCTAAAACATCTAAGGGTTGTGGCGCAGCTGCTAGTGCTCATCTATAGGGTACTAGGTCCACTGCTGCCAATGTTTACCTATAGGGCACTAGGTCCATACTACTAATGTTCCTTTATTTCAGATTTTACCCCTCATCATTCATCTACCCATGTTTTACCCAACATATTTTGTAGATATAAAGTACTTTATACAATTGACATCATTTAAAACATGTATAAAAATCTTTCATCAGCATAGACAACAAGTATTCAGACAATATGCACACATAACATTTAATTTATATTAAAATACTTCATATCTATGTGTAAGATGAAAGGGACCATGCACTCACCTGATATGGTGGTGACTCAGCACTCAGACAACGCTTCGATACTATCAAAACAATTTTCTTTCGATAAAACCTAGTATTAATACCACTAGGGTTTAGTCTAACGATAACCGTGACTAATTAATAGTATGACTATTATTACTATTATATATGCGTTAAACGATACTTATATAACTCATAATAATAGTCCAAATAATTATTTTAAGGACCTAATAACATTACTATAATTATTTGAAAGCTATATTAAAAATTGCGTAAGCGTAGCTCACTTACAGCGGATTTTAAAGAAAACCGGGCTTTGCTCGAAGTAGCATTTCCGAAACTGAAAGACACTTTTTCTTGGGACTCCGGAAGCCTCGGGGCTTCCTTCGGGTGCTAGGGGGTTTACCTAGGCTTAGGAGGGTTTAATGGGTAGTGAGAGAAAGTAGAGAGAGAAAGTAGGGGTGAATTTGTGAGAAAATATGGCAGCCCTCGTAGCCCTTTTATAGGTTGGTCCTCGGACGTACGCTAGGCGTACAGGTCCTCAGACGCGGGGCGTAACCTTGGTCGTACAACACATGTAGCGAAGGGGGTGGGTCATCGTGGATGTCTTGGAACCGCAGAGGACAGTTGTGCGCGACATATACCCGAGCTCGGACGCTGGGCGTAATGCGAGGGTGGCATATCACTCATCCGAAGCGGGTTCATCGGACGGCTGGGAGCTAGGCCACGTCGTCAATCCATGCATCAGCTTCGCAAATTGCACCCTCAACTTCTAAAAATCGTAACTTTCGCATACGAGCTCCGTTTTCGACATTCTTTATATCCACGCATATGCGGGACGTACTCTACAACTTTAATTTTGACTATGTCGGCTAATTTTGACTTTATTTTAAATTTTATATTTTTAACAGGCCGGGACAGGATTGGTCCGTTAAAAATCCATAAGTTCTTCATCGGACGTCTGTTTTCGTGTATCTTTTTATCATTACCGTACTATTAATGAGATCTTCAATTCTCACTTAGGTTGTGTCGGCTAAAGCTGCTTGATCAAATATTCGAACTTCGGGTTGTACACTACTAAGCCGAAATTTCGAAAAATCATAACTTCCTCATACAAAGTCAGATTTGGGTGTTATTTTTATGGATGCTCTCATTTTAACATATTCGACGACTTTCGTTTAGATCGTTAAGGCTGAATATTGCTCTATCGTAAATTCACTATTTATGTTTCTCGGTGTCGTGCAGGTTCTGTCGAGAAACTTCGATGGCCATAACTTCTTCGTTATAACTCGGATTTCGACGTTCTTTATGTGTACGGAAACATTGTAACATATACTACAACTTGGATAAGATTATTTATTCTAGATAATCGTTTTTCCGAAAAGTCATTTTCGACACTTATTACCTCTAAATTGTCTAGCCCAGATCTGCGGGCGTTACACCTAAACACATAAAATTCCTAATTCTAGGTCAGCAACAGAACTTAAACCTAAAAGCAACAATTTGTATATTCAACCTAAGTATGCTATAATACAAGACATTTAGCATATAAAAGCAAATTAGACATCTTTTCCTAAAGTAAGCTAGTGCTTGTGTCAATTCAGGTGTACTACCTAAAATATAATAGAGACAAATCTCATAATCATCGCTTAGAATTCTTATTTTAAGTCTAGAAATCCTCTGAATTCATAGTTCGCTTAAACTAATACTCGGATACCAACTGTAACATCCCCATTTTCATGGCAATTTTAAAACTTTTTATTTATGCTTATTTAAAACGCAATTTTTTTTATAAATGCAGAATTTGCTCTTGTAAAAGTATTTCGGAAGAAATGATTTTCATTAATTTGTAAAATCTTATGATATCATAACCGATACAAAGCATAAGTATAAACAGACCTTACAATATGTTAGACTAATAGTCTACATCTCATTGAATTTCTCATCGTGCATGTAGCTTTGTACCGCTACCTGAGATACGAAGAAGCCGAGTGGGTTAGGTTGGAAAACCTAGTGATTTGTAACACTCCGAATTCAGAAGACCTAGAAAGGAAAGGAAAAACCTCAAGTCATGAAGTCTACTCGTCGAGTTCAGAGGGATGACTCGACGAGTAGGAGCGAGTTTTTGTGACGTGGGTTAAGTGACCTACTCGGCGAGTTGGAGGACCAACTCGGCGAGTTGGAGGACCAATTCGGCGAGTTGGTCAGAGTTCGAGAAACCCTAAATCCGGGACTTGGTGCCCTATTTAAGCATCTTATTCACTACCCCTTAGCCTCATTTACAGCCTCCATTGTCCAAAGCCTCAACTACGAAACCCTAACAACTTTATTGAGTGTGTGAGTCATCTTTGAGTGATTTAGGGTATTCCTGAAGTATAGAAGAAGAAGAAGGGACTTAAAGGCTCAAGGAAAGGCTTGTAGATCCAGAAGTAGTTTCTCAATCTCATCATTTTCTGGCAATCAAGTCTCTAACATGATCATTAGTTCATTAGATCTCCCTATTTCCCATTTCTGAAGGTTTTGATCCAGGATTGAAGCTTTTGGGATGTGGGTGTCCCAAGAAAGGATCCTTTCAGATCTAGAAGCATTAAGGGTGGTTAAGCCATAAAGGTGCCAACTTTATGCCATTAGAACCCCCATGTAAGCTTTAAGGAGTTGTTATAGCCTTTTGAGCCAAAAAGGGCCATGCATGGAAGGAAAGGCTAAGACTTTATGTATTGTTATTGTGTTTAAGGACATGATCTAGGTGGATATGCTTTAGTTTAGAATGATATGGACTTTGAACAAAAATTTATGTTTAAATTGTTGGAATAGTGTCTAAGGCTGCAACTATATTAGGCAAGTATTTGATCCGGTTGTGCATAGTCCTTTTGGGTTGCCTTCACCATAGCAACTTGATAGGATGATTTATTACGAGAGAGTAAATATTATTAATATATTATGAGAATAATATAATGAATAATATATTTTTATTTGATTAATATAAGTCATATAATTAATTAGAATTAATTTGGTGACTTAAAGAGATTAATTAAATAAAGAGGTATAAACTGTCATTTGTTTGATAGTTAAGCTTTAGACTGTAAATCCTTATGGTTATGCTAGGGACGGATTCTAGAAGCTAGGATAGCTTCAAAATCGTCCAAGGCTTATCTATGGAAAGGATTTGGATATCCTTAAGAGAAGATTATCCAATTAGGGTTTAGGTTGTAACCCTTAAGGAGTCTACAAGTATAAATAGACCCCATGGCATAAGGAAATCGGCACCTCTCCTAAAGCAAGAGAACCCTGGCCGATTTCCTCCCCTCTCCTCTCTCCTAAATCATCTTCCTTGCTATTGGTGTTTGTAAGCCATTAGAGGAGTGACATTTGTGACTCTAGAAGCTCCAAGACCTCAAGATCAACAAGGAACTCAAAGGATGTTTATTAGAAGTCTTGGGTTCAAAGCATGTTTATTAGAAAGCCTAGATCCAAGCATTAGGGTTTTGTATGCGCACATAGGAAAGTTCTTATGGCTAAAACCCATCAGTGGTATCAGAGCCTAGCTTGGTTTTCTTTAAATTGTTGCTTGATTAACTGAAACAAACCTGCAAAATTCGATTTTTATTTTTCTGAGTCATGGACTCGGCGAGTTCCTAGGTGGACTCGGCGAGTAGGCCTGACTCGGCGAGTCCCCTTGTGCACTCGGCGAGTCCAGGCGTCAGGAATGGCCAGATTCGGGATTTTTTCATAATTATCTTATGGAAACTTACCTTAATCATAATAGATCAATCTAAATCCGATTTTTTTGATATATATGACTATTATCTTGATCTAGTTAAAGGTATTTATCAACTAATAAAATATTTAATTTCCTTATATGATAATTAATTAATTATTTTAATTATTTTGGTAATTATCTTTCAAAGAAATCTTGAATAAAATCAAATATAGATAATTAGGATATTAATTGTTAATTGGAATTATTTGTTATTTGATCCTCCATGTTTTAAATGTTTAAAACTTACCCACAAGTTTTGAACTTTATATTTGTGATTAAAAGTTTTAATTTAGACAACTTAAATTTCAAACCCTTGATTTTAAAAGTTTTAAAATATAGCCCTATACTTATATGATATTACTAGAATAATATATATATGTATAACTAAATGCTAGTCTTACCGTTAGTAGGCCTCATTCACGAAGCCGATCTATAAGGTGGGTATAAGGTTGCGGCCTATAAAATGGCGCTTAATGGGTGTACACTCACACCCACCACTTGCTTGATTGGTGGAGGGTCGTTAGCCGAACGGGTAGGATAGGGCAACCTCATCCTCTCATTAAAAGTATAATAAGAAATATAAAGTAACTACATATATTTTAAAAATTTCCCAATCTTAGTTACTTTAGGAAAAGTGAATTGATATAATCCCATGAAATTACACTTTGCACCTTGCTAAGAAGTTAGTGGAGCGTGTGTGGTTTACCGGCACACTAATTGGTTCTAAGCGAAGGTGGCAAAGGGTGATTCATTGTTTATCATAGTTCGATGGAGCGTGTGTGGTTTACCGGCACATCGAATAGGTGATCGTTACAATGAAGGCACCATGTGAATTTGCATGGTAATTCACACCCGCTTTGTGATCCTCGGCATCCTAGTCACAAACAAGAGGGGCATATCGAGATTTAAACATGCCATTGAATAGTTTCAATGAATCTCATCCGAACCTAGGAATTCTGAAAAACACTTAGGACTAATAGTTTAAGTTTTGTGACGGAGAATTAGTGAATCGTCATTCACTTACCTTCAATTTATTTGCATGTTTGATTACGGCATCCCTTTTCTAGTATGTAAATGTTATTGTTGGATCCTAGCCCTAATTTTTCTTATTGGGTGATAATTAGGGATTCTTATTCTAATCTATCTTTGTCCTTTCTAATTGTAGATGTCGAACGCTAACAACGCTGCTGCTAGTTCTTTCACGTTGATGAGCCTTTGCCAAAAGGTCGCCTTCGATGGAACGAACTTTAGCGAATGGATAAGATACATTCGCACCATTGCTCACTAAGAGGATAAGGAGTATGTCCTCGATGAGAAGCTCGAGAAAATCAACCCCGAAATTGCTACTCCCGCAGAAATTACCGCTTTTGAGACTCATGAGCGAGATGCAACGAAGGTACATTGCATCATGATCGCTACCATGAACTCCGAATTCCAAAAGTCCTACGAGGACATGTACCCGTACGAGATGCACCAAGACTTATTGGAGAGATACCACCAAAACGCGAGACAAGAGCGTTATGAGATTTTCACCAACATGATTTCTGCTAAGATGGGTCATGGTGAATCTCTTACCGTGCACCTGCAAAAGATGCAAAGGTATGTCGATCGCCTTCGCAAGTTAAATGTTGACTTCGGTGAAGACTTGGCGATCGATATGGTGCTTCACTCTTTGCCTCTGATGTACAACCAATTTAGGATGACCTACCACATGAACAAAGAAGAGGTCACCCTAAGCAAACTCCAAGGTCTCTTGAGGGTCGCTGAGAGCAACTTCAAGGACAAGTCTGTTGCACCTACTCCCAATCCTCCCGCTGCTCCTGTCTTGGCTATTGGTCATGGTAAGGGAAAGAAGAGGAAAGCTTCATCGAAGAACTATCGCAAGGTGAAAGCCCGAGATGGTGCCTCTTCTAGTGGGACCAAAGTTGATCCCGCTAAGCCCTGTCCTAACCCGAAGGAGGCAGAGTGCCACCATTGCCACAAGATAGGACATTGGAAGAGAAGCTGCCTAGATTACCTGCAAGCAATCAAAGAGGGAAAGATCAAGCCATCTTTCGCAGGGACTAAGAAGAAGTAGGGATGTGGAGCAAGGAAGGATCAATCTCATCATGGGGAACAGAAGATCGTCGCCTGTGACCAAGATTGGAGTGTATTCTTTAGTGCTTAGGAATAGTTTGGTTTTAGATTTGAACAATTGTCGCTATTCGCCAGAAATGGCTAGAAACATCATTTCATTTCATGGTTGATATAGACAAGGATTTAGATTTTCTTTTAATATTGAGAATGGTTCTATTTTAGCTTATCTAAATGGTGTCTTTTACTTTGAAGCTATACCATGTAATGGAATATATGAAACCGTTATGATTGTTGATAACTTAGGAAATGATGTTTTGAACATTGATTCTTCCAGTATGGATAAAGCATCCTTGTGGCATTGTCGTCTTGGACATGTCAGCAAGAAACGCATAGCCCAACTCCAAAAGGATGGAGTGTTGGAGTCATTCGACCTTAGGGAAGATGACACATGCGAGTCTTGTTTGCTTGGAAAGATGACTAAGTCACCCTTCACGAGTACATGTGAAAGGGGCGAGGGTCTATTGGACCTAATACATACCGATGTATGTGGACCGTTTAGATCAACCACGAAGGATGGGAACCGCTTCTATGTGACTTTTACCGATGACTATAGTATATATGGGTATATCTACTTAATCAAGCAAAAGTCAGAAACCTTTGAAAAGTTGAAAGAGTTCAAGAATGAAGTGGAGAATCAATTGGGTAGGAAAATCAAGATGCTTCGATCCGATCGAGGAGGAGAGTACCTAAGCCTTGAATTCCACGATTATCTCAAGGAGTGTGGAATAGTTTCACAATTGACGCCTCGTAGGACACCGCAGTTGAATGGTGTAGCAGAAAGGCGTAATCGAACCTTATTGGATATGGTTCGCTCTATGATGAGTCATGCTTCACTACCTATCTCTTTTTGGGTGTATGCCTTAGAGACTGCCGCCCATATCCTTAACCGAGTCCCTAGTAAGAAGGTTGCCAAAACACCTCACGAGATGTGGACAGGGAAAGCTCCATCGTTGGCATATATCAAGGTTTGCGGTTGCGAGGCTTTCGTAAGACGAGATACTCACGACAAGCTCGAACCTCGAAGTGAGCAATGTATTTTCATCGGCTACCCGCAGACATCCTTTGGATATCTCTTCTATAGACCGAAGGACAATGTTGTCTTTGTTGCGAGGAGAGGAGTTTTCCGAGAGCGAGAACTCATGAGCCAAGGGGACAGTGGGAGGCGAATCGAACTTGAAGAGATTCAAGAGTCGATAGATGAAGGAACCTCTACCGCTGGCATTCAACCCGAGGAGGAAACTCCGGTTGAACCGATTGACGAATCCTTACCTCTTAGACGTTTCGATAGAGTTAAAGTTCATCCCTAATTTTATGGCTTTCATATTACTACCGAAGGGGACACGTATATTAGTGATGGTACACTAATAAATCTTGATGAACCTAATAGCTATAAGGAAGCCATGGCAGGCCCGAAGTCTGCAAAGTGGAAAGAGGCAATGGATAGCGAGATCCAATCCATGTATGATAACCAAGTTTGGAATTTGGTTGATTATGTGCCCGGACGTAAGACCGTTGGGTGCAAATGGATCTTCAAGAAGAAGACCGACGTGGATGGAAACGTACACACATATAAAGCGCGATTGGTTGCGAAGGGATTTACTCAAACTCCCGGAGTTGACTATGATGAGACCTTCTCACCAGTTGTGAAAATTAAATCTATTAGAGTGATGATAGCAATTGCCGCATTTCATGATTATGAGATTTGGCAAATGGATGTCAAGACCGCTTTCCTTAACGGAAAGTTGGCTGAGGATGTTTACATGGCTCAGCCTGAGGGGTTTGTGGATCCGAAGCATCCGAATAGAGTGTGTAAGCTTGAGAAGTCCATTTATGGACTTAAGCAAGCGTCTCGCAGATGGAATCTTTGCTTCAATGAGAAAGTCAAAGAGTTTGGATTTGTACGTAGTGAAGACGAGTCTTGTGTATATGTCAAAGCCAGTGGGAGTATAGTAAGCTTCCTCGTTCTATATGTCGATGACATATTACTCATAGGAAACGACATCCGGACTCTGCAGGAGGTTAAGTCCTGGCTCGGGATGTGCATCGCTATGAAGGACCTCGGAGAGGCTTCTTACATTTTGGGAATAAGGATAGTAAGAGAAAGAAGTAAGAGACTAATTGGACTTAGTCAAAATACTTACTTAGAGAAGGTACTAAAACGTTTTAGTATGGAAAACTCAAAGAAGGGAGAACTACCGATACAAAGTAATGCCAAATTGAGTAAGACTCAAAGTTCGACTACCGAAGCTGAGATAGCAGAAATGAGCCGAGTACCATACGCTTACGCAGTTGGCTCAATCATGTACGCTATGACTTGTACTCGCCCTGATGTAGCCTTTGCTTTGAGCATGGTTAGCAGATATCAAGGGAATCCTGGCAAAGCACATTGGATTGCGGTGAAAAACATCCTTAAGTACCTTCGGAGGACGAAGGAATGGTTCTTAGTCCTCGGAGGGAGTGATGACTTGAAGGTGGGAGGGTATAGTGACGCTAGTTTTCAGACCGACAGGGACAACTACCGTTCGCAGTCGGGCTGGGTCTTTACCCTAAATGGAGGAGCAGTGACATGGAAGAGTTCCAAACAGGAGACCGTAGCTGATTCAACGTGCGAATCAGAGTACATTGCAACGAGCGAAGCGTCGAAGGAGGCCATATGGCTAAAGAACTTCATCGGTGATCTTGGAGTTGTACGTGCCATAAAGGAGCCAATGGAGATTTTCTGTGATAACGAAGGCGCGGTTGCCTTGACCAAGGAACCGAGGGATCATGGTAGATCAAGACATATCGACAGAAAATATCACTTCATCAGACATCGTGTAGAAGAAGGAAAACTCATAGTTAAGAGGATATCATCAGAAGATAACCCAGCAGATCCGCTTACGAAGGGACTGAGTAGGGTTAAGCACTTGCAGCATGCTAGGAGTATTGGGCTGAAGGATGATATTAGCATAGATTAGATAGTATTAGAAACGTGTAATAGATAAATGTAATTGACATTTGATGATTAAATAAAGGAGTTTTATTTATGAGTAATGTTACTATCTTATGTTAATTGTTTAGCTATTGTTTCATTTTGCATGTTCTGACTTCCAGAATAATTAAGATTATTAAGAATAATAGAAATTGTTAAAATGGTCCACAATTGTTCATATGTTGGGAGTAGATATGAATGAAGATTGTCATGAATTAGTGTGTAGAATGTCTAAATGGTGTTAGACATAGCAAAGGATTGTTGCAACGTTCATGAGTGCTTATGAACTAGTTTTGAGCATTGGAACAAACCCGCGCTTGCTGGAATCACCTTATGGAATACGATATAAAAGGTGATCGCAAGACGATAATATCATATGGTCTTAAAACCTAGATATATGATTTGTTATTTGTTAATTGATTGTATATTGATAATACGAAAACGCATCAGTAACTCGGTGTTATAAAATGTATTGTTGTGTATAGTTGGTTAATGAATAAGTAAATGCATATAAGTCGAAGTTTATCTGTAACTTTTATCTAAGAAGGTAAAAGCGATATCTCGGCCGCTCGATGATTTGATTTGACTTATGTGCCGGGCCCGGTCAGAACTGAATTGATGTGTTCGATTAAGTTCTATGTCAAATAAATCAGAGATCGAGAAACCTAAATGCTTGACTAACCATTCCATAGGATTGTCAGCATGATATCTAACAGAGGACTGTACATTCCCTTATCTAAAGGACAAGATTGATTAGATCAGAGTTTGACAGCGTCTTTGAGAGCTACGATTGCAAACCGAATTGTACTTGTGTATATAGTTACTAGACTTACCCAAGTGGGAGACTGTTGGAATAGTGTCTAAGGCTGCAACTATATTAGGCAAGTATTTGATCCGGTTGTGCATAGTCCTTTTAGGTTGCCTTCACCATAGCAACTTGATAGGATGATTTATTACGAGAGAGTAAATATTATTAATATATTATGAGAATAATATAATGAATAATATATTGTTATTTGATTAATATAAGTATAGAATTAATTAGAATTAATTTGGTGACTTAAAGAGATTAATTAAATAAAGGGGTATCAACTGTCAATTGTTTGATAGTTAAGCTTTAGACTGTAAATCCTTATGGATATGCTAGGGACGGATTCTAGAAGCTAGGATAGCTTCAAAATCGTCCAAGGCTTATCTATGGAAAGGATTTGGATAGCCTTAAGAGAAGATTATCCAATTAGGGTTTAGGTTGTAACCCTTAAGGAGTCTACAAGTATAAATAGACCCCATGGCATAAGGAAATCGGCACCTCTCCTAAAGCAAGAGAACCCTAGCCGATTTCCTCCCCTCTCCTCTCTCCTAAATCATCTTCCTTGCTATTGGTGTTTGTAAGCCATTAGAGGAGTGACATTTGTGACTCTAGAAGCTCCAAGACCTCAAGATCAACAAGGAACTCAAAGGTATGATTCTAGATCTGTTTCAATGTTGTTATTTAACCTAATTAGTCATTAGAAGTCTTGGGTTCAAAGCATGTTTATTAGAAAGCCTAGATCCAAGCATTAGGGTTTTGCATGCGCACATAGGAAAGTTCTTATGGCTAAAACCCATCATAAATGAGCTAGGGCTTTGAGCTAAACCCATTAAGAAGGACTTGGGATGGGTAAAGTTGGAAGCTTTACCCTTAGTAGGTCATTTCCAGCATGTAGGCATAGTTTGGGA
Organism: Lactuca sativa; assembly: GCF_002870075.4. Classification (NCBI taxonomy): domain Eukaryota; kingdom Viridiplantae; phylum Streptophyta; class Magnoliopsida; order Asterales; family Asteraceae; genus Lactuca; species Lactuca sativa. The sequence continues at coordinate 8,790,064 of NC_056627.2, forward strand.
CTTAGATATGGAGTGTACGAGCTTAATCCATTAAGATTGACCAAACAGACTGAGGGACTCGACGAGTCAAGGTGGATTGTCCCAATTCTGTATGGTAGAACACGACGAGTTGATGGAGCAACTAGGTGAATTGAGTCAACTCGGAGCGTTGACTTTGACCGTTGACCGTTGACTATGATTTGTACCAAGGTTGACCTAGTTTGACTTTGAGGACATTCTGGGACTAAGTGTCATGTTGTCATTGATAGTTTGGGGAGTCGAAGGAGCAGCAGTTCGAGGAATTTCCAGTTAGCAGCCACATAAATTCAGCAGGACTTCAACAGTGCAAGGTGAGTCTTCTCACTGTGTGAATGGGTCTAAGGCCAGAATGCCAACCCATTATGTTTGTGTATAGTATGAAGAACCGGGGGTTAGACCTAGGAATTTTATGTTATATGTTCCGGATCACGATCCGATGCTGGCGAGTCCTAAGGAATGTTAGTGTGCTAGAGGTCTTTGTGATTGTTTCATGTGTTGGTACGATAGGTTCTGGACCAAGGTCCGATGTCGGGGTTAGTGCAAAGTATGTTTATATGGTAGTATGTTCCGAACTAGGGTCCGATGTCGGGGCAAGACCGATGAAGATTTATATGTGCATGTTAGATTATACTTGTTGTCTTTGTGATACTTGTATGTTCCTGTTAGGGAAGTGAGTGTAGGCGAGGTCCCGTATATCATCACTAGCTGAGTATGGATGGGGTTCCATATCTCAATATTAGCAGAGTAGGGGTGAGGCTCGTGATAGGGAGGTGGGTGGGGGACCGTATCTCACTAGTAGCAGGAGTGTGGACGGGGTTCCATGGCTCATCAATAGCAGACCAGGGGCGCGGTCCAAGTTAGGCGAGGCCTTAGAAGTGGAATATAGTAGAGTACGTTTTCTTTATGTTCTAGTATGTTATATGCTTGTATGTGTCTAGCTGGTGAGGCCCAGAGACAGGTATGGCCTAAGAGAGACAAATATATATATCGAACAGGGCTCGATGCCAGGCGAAGCCTGATGCCTAGCGGGGCCCGATGCTGGAGCGAGTCCGATGCCGGGAAAATTCCGATGCAGTGGGGCAGGGCCCTATTATCTGGTTATATGTATGGTATGTGGTAGCATGGGGAACTCACTAGGCTTCTTTCTTACAATTTTTAGTTTTGGTTTCAAGTACTTCCGGCAGCGGAGGGAAGAGCTTGGGATGACTGCATGGCACACACCAAGAAGTTTAGCCTGGGATGTTTTTGTTGGATTAATGTCTAAGTCCATAACTATAGTTGGTAAGACATGACCCGACCCGACATGGTCCATTTGGGTTGCATGGCATCATGCATTTGGATAGACTATAATGAGAGAAATAATACTTAAGGATTATTAATATATTATAAGTTCTAATATATTAATAGGATTACTTAATTAGTATTGATCAAGAATTAATTTAGAATTAATTAAGTGATCAAAGGAAGACTAATTAAATATATGGGTTGATTGTGTAAATCATCCATACTTGTATAGTGGGCTAATGCTCCATGGATTATCAAGTTGGGATAAAACCCATAGGATGCTCCATGGTGTATTTGAACCCATGGATCCAAGGAAATGGAAAGCCATGACAATTAGGGTTTACCCTAAGTGTGACACTATATAAAGATCATATTGTTGGGAAAAATCGGCCACTATGTACAATAGAGAAGGGCTAGCCGATTTTAAGTGTTCTACATTTCTCTCAAGGTTATTCTAAAAGCATATGATGTTGTGTGAACCATTTGAGGTGTCACACTTGGGGCACTAGGCACTCAAGCTTCATGAAGATAAGCTACATCAAACAAAGGTATGTATTCTATCCATTTGATTACCCAAGTATCAATGATTGTATGCTAGATAGAGTAATACCTTGGATATTCATATTTGTATGTATAATAGAGAAAACATAGATCCAAGGTATTTAGGGTCGCATGTACACTTAGGAGTGTTAGAATGCTCAAAACCCAACAATGGTATCAGAGCCTAGGCTTGTTTTCTTGTTATACTTGCAAAACTGCTTAAAAAATCGAAGTTGTTGCTGTCTGGGCATCAGACTTGGCGAGTCCATCAGGATACTCGACGAGTCCATGCCTAAAAAGTGATAAAAACGATCCAACTTGCCGAGTTGGTTCATGCACTCGACGAGTTGGACCCCCAGACAGCAAAGAATTCGACATTTTTTGGCTGGAATTGGACTAGGAACATTACCCAAAGATGTTCTTGAACTTATAAACTTGTTTTTGATGTGGTAATGTTCATGCTAATCCAATTTCAAAGATAATTGTTAATAGATTCATGTTTTGTATTAGGTTAAGCTTTAGACTAATTACATGAAAAAGTTTGATTTGAATTATCTTGTTTTTATGAGTTGCTTAGATTAATAGAAAAGTTAATTGATTATGTGTTTTCAATCCATTTTAATCTAAGAGTTGATTCTAAAATGTGTTTTTGTAACTTGTCCTCAAGTTATACGAAAAGTCACATTTAAGTTTCATAAAACTCATAAAAGTTGGCAATGGTTACAAAAATGAAGAGTCTTGTGCTCAAAGTTATGGAGGTTCAAGAGTAAGTTCATTAAGTAATTAAAAGTGTAACCTTAATTAATTCCATAAGTTACAAAATAAAGAAAAGTTACATTCTTTTAATTAGTTTAAAGTCTTCCATAACTTGTCCTCAAGTTATGGAACTTGAAGAGTTTTTTTTAATTAAAACTACTTTAAACTCATAAGTTATGGAATTAATTAGTTTTGAATAGTTTGAAAACTTGCCCTCATGTTTTGGAATTTGAAAAGTTTTCTCTTATGAATACTTTAATTCCAAGTTAGCCCTTTAGAATTTTAAAAGTTAAAATTCAACCCTTATACTTTATAATATTATAAGTTAATAATATATATATATATATATATATATATATATATATATATATATATATATATATATATATATATATGTATAAGAGTAAAGTCAGTCTTACCGTTAGTAGGCCTCATTCACGAAACTGGTCTATAAGGGGGTATAAGGTTACTGCCTATAAAATGGCAGTTTAATGGGTGTCCACTCTCACCCACCGCTTCCTTGACTGGTTGAGGGTCGTTAGCCGAATGGGTAGGACAAGGACTATAATTCTCCCTTCATTAAAAGTATTAATGATAAATACTAAGTAACTAAACCTTTTATAAATACCCAATCTTAGTTACTTAGGAAAAAGTGAATAAAGTGCTAACCCATGAAATTACACTTTGCACTTTGCTTAAGTCGTTAGTGGAGCGTGTTTGGTTAATCGGCACATTAACTTGGACATAACAAGGTTGGCAAAGGGTAACTTAATATTTATCATAGTATCGGTGGAGTGTGTGTTGTTAACCGGCACATCGAGTAAGGGGTAAATATTAAGGGTACCCAGTATATTTGCATGGTTACTTCACACCTTGTTTTGTGATCCTCGGCATCCCAGTCACAAAACCTGAAGGGCACACTCGAGATTGAAACATGCCATTGAAAAGTTCAATGAATCTCAAAGATATAGGAGTTTCAAAACCAATTAAAACCTAATAATACATTGCGTTTATCTTGATGGAAATTGGTGAATCGTCATTCACTTACCTTCAAATATTTTATAGCTTGGATTACGGCATCCCTCTTCTAAGTTATAAAATAGTTTGTTGGATCCTAGCGTTAATATTTCGTATTTTGTGTCATATTAAGGACTTTAAATCAACTATCTTGAATATCTCCCAAAAGATGTTTGGTTTAGGCATTTATGATCTTCCCAAATCTCTTGAAACAAGCTTTCCTAAATGAAGATGACGTCCCATGGAACTCATACTTTTGTCACCTCCTCCAATTATTCTCCCTAACCCACAAGTTCCTAAAAAGTTTAAGGTCACTCAAGCCCTATTAGCAAGGCAAGGTCAAGGTGTGATCACATCTTGGAGATGTAGTCACATATTGACAAGCTGGGAGAGTTGGTGTCAAAGTCTTGAGAAAGTTGGTCGCTCAACTACTTTCTAAGTCATATAGTGAGATCTTTTGGGAATCCTATGAAACAGACTAAGACAAGACCCTTAATGATCTTAACTATTTGCTAAGATCAACTTCCTAAAATGTTGTGGACATTGACAATGATGCATTAGATATCCAATAAAGCTCTCTCTTCCCAATGGAAAGGGATCGGCCATCGTTAACTCGGTTGAACAAATGGTAAAGAGAGAGGCTAAGTCTGAGATAGTCCCATTATCAAGGGTCCATAGTTAACTATTCCCAAAGGAAGGGGAATTGGTTGCGAAGCTACCAAATTTACCTAAGGATGTTAAAGTCAAGAAGTTTGGCTCTATTTCAGGTAAAGTCCATTGTCTAACTCTTTTAAGTACATGCTGATTCTGATTGCGAAGATGGATTTCAATCGCATGGTCCGATGATCAGAATTTTGGGCTATTACTTAACAGTTATGATATTTATATTTCTTAGGAATAGATAACAACAAGGTTTTCATATGGATTGTAAGGATAAGTTTTTCCGCAAAGTTTTAAAATAAAAGAAAAAGGTTTTGATTTTATTTATTTTAAGTATCCTTACAATGGCATTTGTGAAAAGTTGTTGCTTATAATATTCCACTGATAGCAATATTGGAAAGTGAATTTGATTCTTTCATTTATGGTAGTGTCTAAATTTACCAAATAAGGAAAGATTGTCATCACCCAAGTTTCAAGTGGACCGAAACTTGGAATCATGCAAGTTGTATAGTATGATGAATGAGAACTTTCAGCTTGGAAAATTAAGACTAATTCCTTATGTGAATAAGGAAAGGAGTAAGGGATCTAGTACACATTCTTGTGCACTGGTCAAGTCCACCACTAAAGATCAAGAAGACTATTAGTCATAATTTACTTAAGTTTAGTAAATATGGTTGTACTTATAAGTTTAAGTATAAGTCTGTAGCATTGGAGAAGTTTCAATGTGAGACAGAACAAATAAGAAGAACCAAAGTATGGCAGAAAGATAAAAGTTTCTCAAATCTGAAAAGATGGGAGAGTACTTTAATATCATGTTTATGATCATCTTAATGATTAAGATACCATATCACAATTGGTCCTCTAAAGGCATCTTAGTGCATTCTTATGACTAAGAAGAGGAGTCATGAATTGTTGAAATGGTTAAATCAAAAAGATGAGTCATAGTTCGTTCCAAAACAATTCTTAGAGTCATACTCCAAGATTGTAACTTGAGTGACATATCTTGAAGTGGGTTTGTTAAAACTAGTCAAATGTAAGAGTAAAAGGTTATCTACTCTTGTACATTTGAAATTGGTAAGATGTGATGGTTTGGATAAAACAGAGACCAACTTAGGCCAATTGTGTAAAGTGTTAGTCTTGATAAAGAATCCACACTATCTCTTGAATATTTAACAAGGGAGTCTTATATGTCAAGAGGACAATGGGTGTCTTAAAGGTCTTCAAAGTCTCAAGAACTAATCAAGAATAAAACCTGAAGTTCTTCACTAGCACACAACTTGAGGTTCATAACCTATCATGTTGAGATATTCTGTGCCCATTCAAATTAATGTTGGCTTTGCATATGAGTTCTTAGAGTTCTCAATTGGTTGCACATCAACTTGGAAGCAATGTCAGGCCCTTGAGCTGCCAGGTGGCAAGAAATTAAGATTGAGTTCAGTCCATATGAGTTTGGATTTGTCATTAACCTTTTCTTGTGACTATGGTTTTGACAATTCACATGGATAAGAACACATACACCATTAAATCTAAGTGTCATAAGGTTTCTCTCCGATTCATGAAAATGATGGTGAGGAAACACTTTCACTAAGTAGATTTTAACTACATAGCAATTGTGATATTTGTATTTTCAAATTCGTTAGTAGAGCGTGTGTGGTTAACCGACACACTAACATGGACTTGTGAGAAGTGGCAAAGGTCTAAACAATCGAGACTATGATTACGACATCCCTTTTTATAGTTCTTAAAATTGTTTAGACACACCTGTGAGTTATCTAAGATAAGTTGTATGATATTGATAAAGTGTTATCAAAGCAATCTAGTATCAGAAATCTTAAATTTGGTAAGAAAGTTAATAAAGTATTGATTTCTAGAGGTCCAACTAATTTCAGAGCACATGTCAAAGCTAGTGGGAGCATAAGTGTTATGCTAATTATCATTATGTTAGTGGGAGCATGATAATTATGATAAGTATTGCAAGTTAGCAATGTTAATTATAGAAAACATAACGTTTCAATTGGGAAAAAGTTGTTTTCCTATAATTAAGGGAGAGGAAATTATACTTCATCTCAAATCTAAAAGCTTAGATTGAGGTTTTAATCGTATTTAGTCAAGGATATATATATATATATATATATATATATATATATATATATATATATATATATATATATATATATATATGAATTTCATGTTCGAATGGCGCAACATAAGGAAATTCTATATATGGGTCCATTATTTGCGTTCTTAAATTCGATTATGATTACGACATCCCTTTTCATAATCTGAATTATGAGAACCTGGCAAACAGAAATGGAAATGTTATAGCAAAAGACTGGTTTAGTCTTTATGTGAGACATCATGAATCGTGTCCCATATGCTTCGGATATAGGATCGATTACATGTGCTATATTTATCCTTTCTAAAATTTTCCAAATGCCTGGGGCATTAAGAAGGGAAAAAGGTATAGAATTGGATATGACTAAAAGGATTTAACAATTGTCGAGGACAATCTAAGGTTTACCAAAGATTGGTTGCTCAACGATAGTTGGAAGTATAGTGATAATTCTGGAAGGACCATATTGACATAATCTGTAAGGAGGCAACTCTTGTTCAGAAGTGATAGTCAAAATGGAATATGGAACTGTTTCAAAGTTAGAAATTATTCAATCTGCGTAAGATTAGGAAACTTAATGCAAGAAGGATGTTTCCAAGAAGTTAATCTTTTTTGGAATGCTCTGTAATGTTTATTGTCAAGTCCATGCAACTTTGTGCAAAATCATTACAAGAGGATCAATGCATATAAGTTTAGAATCTAACCGATTTCAGTAAATGGCATGAATTTGGAATTCTTGCATTTGCAGTAAGGATTTGGGACTGTGAAAAGAGGGTCATTGGGGTTATGTTCAATTGATCTAATTCACAAAGTAAAGATCATAGACAAACATAGTATGCATACTTGGTGTATGGCATGACCAGTGTTTAGAAAACATAGTGTACATGCTTGGAGGATGGGACTACAATTGTTATAAATTCAAGAATAAAGTAGATAGCTGAAACAATATACAATGAATAATGTGTAATCATATGGTGATAAATAAAAGGTGTTTTATTTATGTTCATAGGTTTTGATACCATATTGGATTCAATTATTATTGTGTTTCATTTGGCATGTTTTAACTTCCTGAATAACTAGGTCATTGTTATAGATGACTAAGTTATTCAAACCATCCACTGTCGGTTATATGTTGGAAGTAGATATGAATTAAGACTTCCATGGATTGGCTTGTAGAGGTCTAAGATGTTGGACAATGGGCTACAACACTCATGAGTGCTCATAAGTTCTGAGTATTGGATTCAACCCGCGCTCATTGGAATCACTTCATGGATTTTATCACGAGTGATCATGAGACGATAATATCTTATATTCTTCAAACCTAGATATATGAGTTGTTACTATGAGTTGGTTGTACATTGATTGCACGAAAACACATACGGTAACTCGGTGTTATAAAACGTACCTTTGTGTATGATTCAACAAGTAGTAGAACAAGCCATATGAGTCGAAGTTTATCCATTCCTTTTACCTTCGGGCTAAAAGCAATATATGTGGGCCCATCGATGATTTGATGATGACAAATGGAAGTGCTCGGCTGGCCCAGGACTGATTTGATTTGTTCAATTAGTCGGTCGTCATAAATCGGAAATTAGGAAACAACAAATGGACAGAGAGAATGATTATAATCCATGTCTCAGTCCATATGATATCTAGAATGGAGGAATATATGATCCCTTATCTAATGGACAAGTCATTGACAAAGGTTAGAGTTCATCGACAAGGTCAGAGTTCGACAGAAGCTTTTGAGAGGTACGATTGCCAGTCGGTTCTTGAAGCCATACGCAATAATAGTTTTAGACTTATCCAAGTGGGAGACTGTTGGATTAATGTCTAAGTCCATAACTATAATTGGTAAGACTTGACCCGACCCGGCATGGTCCATTTGGGTTGCATGGCATCATGCATTTGGATAGACTATAATGACAGAAGTAACACTTAAGGATTATTAATATATTATAAGTTCTAATATATTAATAGGATTATTTAATTAGTATTGATCAAGAATTAATTTAGAATTAATTAGGTGATCAAAGGAAGACTAATTAAATATATGGGTTGATTGTGTAAATCATCCATACTTGTAGAGTGGGCTAGTGCTCCATGGATTATCAAGTTGGGCTAAAACCCATAGGATGCTCCATGGTGTATTTGAACCTATGCATCCAAGGAAATGGAAAACCATGACAATTAGGGTTTACCCTAAGTGTGACACTATATAAAGATCATATTTTTGGGAAAAATCGGCCACTATGTATAATAGAGAATGGCTAGCCGATTTCAAGTGTTCTACATTTCTCTCAAGGTTGTTCCAAAAGCATATGATGTTGTGTAAACCATTTGAGGTGTCACACTTGGGGCACTAGGCACTCAAGCTTCATGAAGATAAGCTACTTCAAACAAAGGTATGTATTCTATCCATTTGATTACCCAAGTATCAATGATTGTATGCTAGATAGAGTAATACCTTGGATATTCATATTTGTATGTATAATAGAGAAAACATAGATCCAAGGTATTTAGGGTTGCATGCACGCTTAGGAGTGTTAGAATGCTCAAAACCCAACAGTGATATCAGAGCCTAGGCTTGTTTTGTTGTTATACTTGCAAAACTGCTTAAAAAATCGAAGTTGTTGCTATCTGGGCATCAGACTTGGCGAGTCCATCAAGATACTCGACGATTCCATGCCTAAAAAGTGATCAAAACGATCCAACTCGCCGAGTTGGACCCCTAGACAGCAAAAAATTCGACATTTTTTGGCTGGAATTGGACTAGGAACATTACCCTAAGATGTTCTTGAACTTATAAACTTGTTTTTGATGTGGTAATGTTCATGCTAATCCAATTTCAAAGATAATTGTTAATAGATTCATGTTTTGTATTAGGTTAAGGTTTAGACTAATTACATGAAAAAGTTTGATTTGAATTATCTTGTTTTTATGAGTTGCTTAGATTAATAGAAAAGTTTATTGATTATGTGTTTTCAATCCATTTTAGTCTAAGAGTTGATTCTAAAATGTGTTTTTGTAACTTGTCCTCAAGTTATATGAAGAGTCACATTTAAGTTTCATAAAACTCATAAAAGTTGGCAATGGTTACAAAAATGAAGAGTCTTGTCCTCAAAGTTATAGAGGTTCAAGAGTAACTTCATTAAGTAATTAAAAGTGCAACCTTAATTAATTCCATAAGTTACAAAATAAAGAAAAGTTACATTGTTTTAATTAGTTTAAAGTCTTCCATAACTTCTCCTCAAGTTATGGAACTTGAAGAGTTTTTTTTTTAATTAAAACTACTTTAAACTCATAAGTTATGGAATTAATTAGTTTTGAATAGTTTCAAAACTTGCCCTCAAGTTTTGGAATTTGAAAAGTTTTCTCTTATGAATACTTTAATTCCAAGTTAGCCCTTTAGAATTTTAAAAGTTAAAATTCAACCCTTATACTTTATAATATTATAAGTTAATAATATTTATATATATGTATAAGAGTAAAGTCAGTCTTACCGTTAGTAGGCCTCATTCACGAAGCTGGTCTATAAGGGGGGGTATAAGGTTACTGCCTATAAAATGACAGTTTAATGGGTGTCCACTCTCACCCACCGCTTCCTTGACTGGTTGAGGGTCGTTAGCCGAATGGGTAAGACAAGGACTATAATTCTCCCTTCATTAGAAGTATTAATGATAAATACTAATTAACTAAACCTTTTATAAATACCCAATCTTAGTTACTTAGGAAAAAGTGAATAAGGTGCTAACCCATGAAATTACACTTTGCACTTTGCTTAAGTCGTTAGTGGAGCGTGTGTGGTTAATCGGCACACTAACCTGGACTTAACAAGGTAGGCAAAGGGTAACTTAATATTTATCATAGTATCGGTGGAGCGTGTGTGGTTAACCGGCATATCGATTAAGGGGTAAATATTAAGGGTACCCAGTATATTTGCATGGTTACTTCACACCTTGTTTTGTGATCCTCGGCATCCCAGTCACAAAACCTGAAGGGCACACTCGAGATTGAAACATGCCATTGAAAAGTTCAATGAATCTCAAAGAACTAGGAGTTTCAAAACCAATTAAAACCTAATAATACATTGCGTTTATCTTGATGGAAATTGGTGAATCGTCATTCACTTACCTTCAAATATTTTATAGCTTGGATTAAGGCATCCCTCTTCTAAGTTATAAAATAGTTTGTTGGATCCTAGCCTTAATATTTCGTATTGGGTGTCATACTAAGGACTTTAAATCAACTATATTGAATATCTCCCAAAAGATGTCTGGTTTAGGCATTTATGATCTTCCCAAATCTCTTGAAACAAGCTTTCCTAAATGAAGATGATGTCCCATGGAACTCATACTTTTGTCACCTCCTCCAATTATTCTCCCTAACCCACAAGTTCCTAAAAAGTTTAAGGTCACTCAAGCCTTATTGGCAAGGCAAGGTCAAGGTGTGATCACATCTTGGAGATGTAGTCACATATTGACAAGCTGGGAGAGTTGGTGTCAAAGTCTTGAGAAAGTTGGTCGCTCAACTACTTTCTAAGTCATATAGTGAGATCTTTTGGGAATCCTATGAAACAGACTAAGACAAGACCCTTAATGATCTTAACTATTTGCTAAGATCAACTTCCTAAAATGTTGTGGACATTGAGAATGATGCATTAGATATCCAATAAAGCTTTGTCTTCCCAATGGAAAGGGATCGGCCATCGTTAACTCGGTTGACCAAATGGTAAAGAGAGAGGCTAAGTCTGAGATAGTCCCATTATCAAGGGTCCATAGTTAACTATTCCCAAAGGAAGGGGAATTGGTTGCGAAGCTACCAAATTTACCTAAGGATGTTAAAGTCAAGAAGTTTGGCTCTACTTCAGGTAAAGTCCATTGTCTAACTCTTTTAAGTACATGCTGATTCTGATTGCGAAGATGGATTTCAATCGCATGGTTCGATGATCAAAATTTTGGGCTATTACTTAACAGTTATGATATTTATATTTCTTAGGAATAGATAACAACAAGGTTTTCATATGGATTGTAAGGATAAGTTTTTCCGCAAAGTTTTAAAATGAAAGAAAAAGGTTTTGATTTTATTTATTTTAAGTATCCTTACAATGGCATTTGTGAAAAGTTGTTGCTTATAATATTCCACTGATAGCAATATTGGAAAGTGAATTTGATTCTTTCATTTATGGTAGTGTCTAAATTTATCAAATAAGGAAAGATTGTCATCACTCAAGTTTCAAGTGGATCGAAACTTGGAATCATGCAAGTTGTATAGTATGATGAATGAGAACTTTCAGCTTGGAAAATTAAGACTAATTCCCATATGTGAATAAGGAAAGGACTAAGGGATCGAGTACACATTGTTGTGCACTGGTAAAGTCCACCACAAAAGAAAAAGAAGACTATTCGTCATGATTTACTTAAGTTCTGTAAATATGGTTATACTTATAAGTTTAACTATAAGTCTGTAGCATTGGAGAAGTTTCAATGTGAGACAGAACGAATAAGAAGAACCAAAGTATGGCAGAAAGATAAAAGTTTCTCAAATCTGAAAAGATGGGAGAGTACTTTAGTATCATGTTTATGATCATCTTAATGATTAAGATACCATATCACAATTGGTCCTCTAATGTCATCTTAGTGCATTCTTATGACTAAGAAGAGGAGTCATGAATTGTTGAAATGGTTAAATCAAAAAGATGAGTCATAGTTCGTTCCAAAACAATTCTTAGAGTCATACTCCAAGATTGTAACTTGAGTGACATATCTTGAAGTGGGTTTGTTAACACTAGTCAAATGTAAGAGTAAAAGATTATCTACTCTTGTACATTTGAAATTGGTAAGATGTGATGGTTTGGATAAAACAGAGACCAACTTAGGCCAATTGTGTAAAGTGTTAGTCTTGATAAAGAATCCACGCTATCTCTTGAATATTTAACAAAGGAGTCTTATATGTCAAGAGGACAGTGGGAGTCTTAAAGGTCTTGAAAGTCTCAAGAACTAATCAAGAATAAAACCTGAAGTTCTTCACTAGCACACAACTTGAGGTTCATAACCTATGATGTTGACATATTCTGTGCCCATTCAAATTAATGTTGGCTTTGCATATGAGTTCTTAGAGTTCTCAATTGGTTGCACAACAACTTGGAAGCAATGGCAGGCCCTTGTGCCGCCAGGTGGCAAGAAATTTAGATTGAGTTCAGTCCATATGAGTTTGGATTTGTCATTAACCTTTTCTTGTGACTATGGTTTTGACAATTCACATGGATAAGAACACATACACCATTAAATCTAAGTGTCATAAGGTTTCTCTCCGATTCATGAAAATGATGGTGAGGAAACACTTTCACTAAGTAGATTTTAGCTAGATAGCAATTGTGATATTTGCATTCTCAAATTCGTTAGTGGAGCGTGTGCGGTTAACCGGCACACTAACATGGACTTGTGAGAAGTGGCAAAGGTCTAAACAATCGAGACTATGATTTCGGCATCCCTTTTCATAGTTCTTAAAATTGTTTAGACACACCTGTGAGTTATCTAAGATAAGTTGTATGATACTGATAAAGTGTTATCAAAGCAATCTAGTATCATAAATCTGAACTTTGGTAAGAAAGTCAATAAAGTATTGATTTCTAGAAGTCCAACTAATTTATGAGCACATGTCAAAGCTAGTGGGAGCATAAGTGTTATGTTAATTATCATCATGTTAGTGGGAGCATGATAATTATGATAAGTATTGCAAGTTAGCAATGTTAATTATAGAAAACAAAAGGTTTCAATTGGGAAAAAGTTGTTTTGCTATAATTAAGGGAGAGGAAATTATACTTCATCTCAAATCTAAACGCTTAGATTGAGGTTTTAATCGTATTTAGTCAAGGATATACATATATATATATATATATATATATATATATATATATATATATATATATATATATATATATATATATATATATATATATATATATGAATGAGTTCTATTGAAAACAAATAACTAGGGCAATATCTACCGAAACCAATAATCAAATGACACATGTCCGTTTCTTTCTTCACAAGTAATGTATTGTGGAAGTGATGTGTTGTCATGTTTTCATTGGTTCAAATATGTGTTTCCCTAATCATTCATTTTCCATATAACTCTTCCCTATATATATATATATATATATATATATATATATATATATATATATATATATATATATATATATATATATATATATATCAATTTCATGTTGGAATGGCGCAACATAAGGAAATTCTCTATATGGGTCCATTATTTGCGTTCTAAAATTCGATTATGATTACGACATCCCCTTTCATAATCTGAATTATGAGAACCTGGCAAATAGAAATGGAAATGTTATAGCAAAAGACTGGTTTAGTCTTTATGTGAGATATCATGAATCGTGTCCCATATGCTTCGGATATAGGATCGATTACATGTGCTATATTTATCCTTTCTAAAATTTTCCAAATGCCTGGGGTATTAAGAAGGGAAAAGGTATAGAATTGGATATGACTAAAAGGATTAAACAATTGTCGAGGACAATCTAAGGTTTACCAAAGATTGGTTGCTCAACGATAGTTGGAAGTATAGTGATAATTTTGGAAGGACCATATTGACATAATTTGTAAGGAGGCAACTCTTGTTCAGAAGTGATAATCAAAATGGAATATGGAACTGTTTCAAAGTTAGAAATTATTCAATATGCGTAAGATTAGGAAACTTAATGCAAGAAGGATGTTTCCAAGGAGTTAATCTCATTTGGAATGCTCTGTAATGTTTATTGTCAAGTCCTTATGACTTTGTGCATAATCATTACAACAGGATCATTGCATATAAGTTTAGAATCTAACCGATTTCAGTGAATGGCATGAATTTGGAATTCTTGCATTTGCAGTAAGGATTTGGGACTGTGAAAAGAGGATCATTGGGGTTATGTTCAATTGATCTAATTCACAAAGTAAAGTTCATAGACAAACATAGTATGCATACTTGGTGTATGGCATGACTAGTGTTTAGAAAACATAGTGTACATGCTTGGAGCATCGGACAACAATTGTTTTAAATTCAAGAATAAAGTAGATAGCTGAAACAGTATACAATGAATAATGTGTAATCATATGGTGATAAATAAAAGGTGTTTTATTTATGTTCATAGGTTTTGATACCATATTGGATTCAATTATTATTATGATTCATTTTGCATGTTTTAACTTCTAGAATAACTAGGTCATTGTTATAGATGACTAAGTTATTCAAACCATCCACTGTCGGTTATATGTTGGAAGTAAATATGAATTAAGACTGCCATGGGTTGGCTTGTAGAGGTCTATGATGTTGGACAATGGGCTACAACACTCATGAGTGCTCATAAGTTCTGAGTATTGGATTCAACCCGCGCTCATTGGAATCACTTCATGGATTTTATCACGAGTGATCATGAGATGATAATATCTTATATTCTTCAAACCTAGATATATGAGTTGTTACTATGAGTTGGTTGTACATTGATTGCACGAAGACACATACAATAACTCGGTGTTATAAAACGTACCTTTCTGTATGATTTAACAAGTAGTAGAACAAGCCATATGAGTCAAAGTTTATCCATCCTTTTACCTTCGGGATAAAAGCGATATCTGTGGGCCCCTCGATGATTTGATGATGAAAAATGGAAGTGCTCCGCCGGCCCAGAACTGATTTGATTTGTTCAATTAGTCAGTCGTCATAAATCGGAAATTGAGAAACAACAAATGGACAGAGAGAATGATTATAATCCATGTCTCAGTCCATATGATATCTAGAATGGAGGAATATATGATCCCTTATCTAATGGACAAGTCATTGACAAAGGTTAGAGTTCATCGACAAGGTCAGAGTTCGACAGAAGCTTTTGAGAGGTACGATTGCCAGTCGGTTCTTGAAGTCATACGCAATAATAGTTTTAGACTTATCCAAGTGGGAGACTGTTGGATTAATGTCTAAGTCCATAACTATAATTGGTAAGACTTGACCCGACCCGGCATGGTCCATTTGGGTTGCATGGCATCATGCATTTGGATAGACTATAATGAGAGATATAACACTTAAGGATTATTAATATATTATATGTTCTAATATATTAATAGGATTATTTAATTAGTATTGATCAAGAATTAATTAAGTGATCAATGGAAAACTAATTAAATATGTGGGTTGATTGTGTAAATCATCCATACTTGTATAGTTGGCTAATGCTCCATGGATTATCAAGTTGGGCTAAAACCCATAGGATGCTCCATGGTGTATTTGAACCCATGGATCCAAGGAAATGGAAAGCCATGACAATTAGGGTTTACCCTAAGTGTGGCACTATATAAAGATCATATTGTTAGGAAAAATCGGCCACTATGTACAATAGAGAAGGGCTAGCTGATTTCAAGTGTTCTACATTTCTCTCAAGGTTATTCCAAAAGCTTATGATGTTGTGTGAACCATTTGAGATGTCACACTTGGGGCACTAGGCACTCAAGCTTCATGAAGACAAGCTACATCAGAGAAAGGTATGTATTCTATCCATTTGATTACCCAAGTATCAATGATTGTATGCTTGATATTGTAATACATTGGATATTCATATTTGTATGTATAATAGAGAAAACATAGATCCAAGGTATTTAGGGTTGCATGTACACTTAGGAGTGTTAGAATGCTCAAAACCCAACAATTTTACTCTGATAAAATAAGCATATTATGAACTAATACTCTATTTTGAGAAGACGACTGGTGTTTAAAAAAGAAATGGTTTGGTAATTATGGTGTGTTTAATGATTTAAAAATGAAATTTTTGGATCGTATTTTCGGGATGTTTTGATTTGGTATCAGAGCCTTGGTTTGAGGGATTCAGGCACACTTTCGGATGTGTCTGAACTCAAACTAAGGAAGTGGTATAAAATTTTCAAAAGAAAAACCAATTTAATAAAAGGATTTTGAGAAAAGAAAAGAATTCAAAAAAGAACATGGAAATGAGAAAACGATGTGGTGCATGCAATCAGCCGAGCTCAAGTAAGTACTCCCAAATTACCCATACAAGTTTATGTTATGATATGTTTATCAGCTTTATGACAACAACATGCTAGATTAGGGCTACGGATCTAGGAAGGATGAATTATGTGCCTGTTATATGTGTATCAACTTTATGAGAAACACATGCTAGTATATATCAGTCAGTATGATAGCCAGAGTAGTATATGCTTGATTATGTGTACTCAATGCTCAAATGATGCTTGCTTTGTGTTTTTAGGAGTTTTAGCTATCTTTTACTAACTAGTAAACGAATATGTTAAGTTACATATTGCAAGGACTAAATAATTTCAGAAGGTTAGGTTTAGCCTTATTTCGCAGCTCTTGTCTGAGTCTAACTGTTGTAGGGTAGAACCTCTCATTCGAAGAATTATCTAGTACTAGTGATATGTAATAGTATTCTCAAGCTAGTTAGGGGAAGGTAACAGGGACATCTTATGCAGCTGATGGCGGAGAGTGGGATGGTGATTACCCTAGGGCAAGACTAGGATGAGAGTAGTGTGTGAAGCATTAGTAGTAAAAGGGACTTAGTGAAGTCAAGGAAGTTCTTGAGGAAAGTACAGATAGATGTGGAAGGTAGTATGTGCCCGTACTACTAAAAGCAGAGGATCCATACTCGAGTCAAGGAAGGCTAAGATGAATCTAGGGAACTTGTAGCGTTTATGATCCCTTGAGTTATGTTAGTATTCTAATGATAGTTATGTTATGTTGCAGAATGGTGATGTTACGTGAGATGCTAGTGTGCGGTTCAGGCGCCAACAAGGGATCAGGCTCGGGTTCAAGAGTCGAACAGCTCAGGGAGAAGATGAGAGAGTTTATATCAGCTGAGATTACACGCAATATTCTAGACCAGACTCCTGTGATCTTTGGTACGGTCAAGGAGGGTATATTGAAGATTTTGGATGATAGGCTGGGTGCCTTCTGCGTTGAGATGGTGGCTATGATGGGGGTGCGTACACTGAACTTCGAAGAGTTTAGAGCTTCTGGACCTCCAGATTATTATGGGGCTAAGGACCCCATTCCTAGCAGTATATGGTTGGTAGATGTCACCAAAGCTTTACGTACGGGCAGATGCCCATAGGGTGATATGGTCCGAATTGCTTCCTGTCTACGAAAGGACAAAGCACGCGACTGGCGAGTATTTTGGAGATTCTTGAGGAGTGGTTGAGTGCCTTTCGCATTGAGATTGTGGCTTTGGTCAGGATGCATTCTCTGGCCTTCAGGGAGTTTCGGGCATGTGGAGCACCAGATTATCATGGGTGAGGGAATCTATTATGAGCAACAGGTGGTTAGAAGATGTTGCTAAAGCCTTCTGCACCATTCGTTGTCCTGAAGGGGACAAGGGCATACTAGCTTCCTGCCTCTTGAAGGATAGGGCTCGTGATTGATGGGAGGAGGTAGGGCATGCTGTAAGTGATGATTCTATTGATTCGATGACCTGGGGTGAATTCTTGACCAGGTTCCCAGCCGAGTTTGCACCGGTGATTGAGGTGCAGCAGCTGGCGCGAGTGTTCCAAGATCTCCACCAAACTACTAAGATGGTGGTTGAGATCATCACTATGTTCAGGGTGAAGGAACTTATGGTTCCGCAGTATGTGGTGGATAAGGAGATAAAGAAGGCCCGACACCATCAGATGATGTTGTTGGATAAGGTGTCTAAGTCCATAACTTATTTGGTATATACTTGACCCGACCGGCATGGTCCATTTGGGTTGCATCTCATCCAAACTATTATGGATAATTTTATGAGAGTTATACACATATGTTTATTAATATATTATGAGTTATAATATATTAATATGAAGTTACGTTATTTAATTAGTTTTAGTCTTAAATTAATTATGGATTAATTTAGAGATTAAAAGGAATACTAATTAAATTATGGGCTATTTGTTTTATATAGTGTGGGCTAATACTCATTTGTTAATGGGCTAGGCTTATGTGGAAGTCCATGGATGATCCATGGAGCTTTTAACCCATGGATCCTTGGAATAGGAAAAGACATGGGTTATTAGGGTTTCACCCTAACCATGCATACTATATAAGCATGCTTATGGAGCATGAAAGAGAGCCTAAGATAGCCTAAGAGAAAGCTAGTGTTCTAGTGTGTGTGTGCATGTGTGTGGCCGAAAATACAAGAGTGTGTATACTCTCTCAAAGTTTTCCAAGAGTTTGTGGTGTTTGTGATTCCATTTGAGGCATTCACACTATTGGTGCTTGGCCCTCAAACTCCTAAGAACCCAACACAACAAAAGGTATGTAATCTCTTCTAACTCTTTTATATTGAAATGTTCCCCATGCCATGTTAGATATGTTATAAACCTTGGAAAATTATTATTTTGCATGTATTTAGACAAACATAGATCCAAGGTTTATTAGGGTTGCATGCACACTTAGGAAGTGTTAGATTGCTCAAAACCCAACAGTGGTATCAGAGCCTAGGCTTGCTTGTTTGATACTTGATGCAAAATAGTGAAAAAAGTCGAAATCGTTGCTGTCTGCATGCTAGACTCGCTGAGTCCATTGGGGGGACTCGCCGAGTCCAAGGCAAACTTCAACCTACTCGACGAGTCCGTTCGTGCACTCGGCGAGTAGGATCGAAAGAATGCAGAATCTCGACTTTTGCTGCTGGAAATGGACTGGAAACATTACCCTAAATTGTTTTGGTGTTGTAAAACTTATTTTAGTTGGTGTAATGGTTGTTCTAATCCATTTACAATAGCATATATCAAAAATCCATGATTTTATGTGTTCATATAATTCTTGAATTTTTGATGATCATGTTCATGTTCTTATGAATTTAGAAAATGATAGGAATTATTTGCTGAATTGTTTAGAATTAATTCTTAATCATTTATGTGTTTTAATGGAGTCCATAATTTGTCCTCAAGTTATGGATTACCAAAGGTCACTTTCATTTAACACACACTTAAAACACATAAGTTACATGAAAATGAAGAGTCTTCATTTTTATGAACCTTTAATTCATAAGTTATGAAATGAAGAGTTTTGCAAAGTTACAAAACTTGTCCTCAAGTTTTGGAATTTGTAAAGTTTCACACACTTTAATAAACTTTAATTCCAAACCTTAGAGTTTTAATAGTTAAAATTCAACCCTTATACTATTTATAACATTAATGGTTAATTATTATATATATGTATAAGAATAAGTCGTTTTACCGTTAGTAAGCCTCATTCACGAAGCCGGTCTATAAGGTGGGTATAAGGTTGTTGCCTATAAAATGGCGACTTAATGGGTGTCTACTCTCACCCACCACTTGCTTGACTGGTGGAGGGTCGTTAGCCGAATGGGTAGGACAATGACTTTAAATTCTCCCTTCATTAAAAGTATTAATGATAAATACTAAAGTAACTAAAATCTTAATAATTCCCAATCTTAGTTACTTTAGGAAAAATGTGAATTGGTGCTAACCCATGGAATTCACACTTTGTACCTTACCAAGTCGTTGGTGGAGCGTGTGTGGTTAACCGGCACACTAACTTGGACTAGTAAGGACCACGAAGGGTGACTTAATGTTTGTCATAGATCAATGGAGCGTGTGTGGTTAACCGGCACATTGATTAGGTGATAATATTAAGGATACCAAGTGAATTGGTATGGTTATTCACACCTTGTTTTGTGATCCTCGACATCCCAGTCACAAAATTTGAGAGGGCACACTCGAGATTGAAACATGCCATTGAAAAGTTCAATGAATCTCAAAAGATCTAGGAATTTCAAATCCAATTAAAACCTAATAAATTATTTCGTTTTTCATGGTGGAAATTGGTGAATCGTCATTCGCCTACCTTCAAATATTTTATAGCTTGGATTACGGCATCCCTCTTCTAAGTTATAAAATAGTTTGTTGGGTCCTAGCCTTAATATTTCATATTGGGTGTCATATTAAGGACTTTAAATCAACTATCTTGAATATCTCCCAAAACATGTCTGGTTTAGACATTTATGATCTTCCCAAATCTCTTGAAGATGATGTTCCTCAACATCATGCTTCACTTCCTTTATCTCCTCCAATTATTCTCCCTCACCCACAAGTTCTTGAAAAGTTTAAAGTCACTCAAGCCCTATTGGCAAGTTAAGGTCTTGGTGTGGTCACATCTTGGAGATGTAGTCACATATTGACAAGACGGGAGAGTTGGGTGTCAAAGTCTCGTGAAAGTTGGATGTTCAATCACTTTCTTAGTAACATAGCGGGTCACTTTGGGACTACTATGAGACAGACTATGACACGAGCCTTAATGATCTTATCTATTTGTTTTGTGCTGTGGAATCAGCAATGATTTGGAACACTAGTAAAGCAAATTTTGTTAGAAGATCAACTTCCCAAACCTTAAATGGACATTGGCAATGGTAGCATTGGATATCTAGAAAAGCATTTCTCTTCCCAATGGAAAGGGATCGGCCATAGTCAACTCGGTTGACCAAGTGGTAAAGAGAAAGGCTAAGTCTGAAATAGTCTCATGTGCCATTATCAAAGGGTCTCCATATGTTTATATTGCCAAAGAAAGGGGCATTGGTTGCGAAGCTGCCCTATTTACCTGAAAGGTCATAAGGTTGATCAAGTCAAGAGGTTTGACTCTACTTCGGGTAAAATACACTGTATAACTCTGTTAAGTTCCTATTTGGAGATTCTTATTACATAATGTGAATGGGTCACATGCTGATGTCTTTTAAGAATCAAAGAAAAGATAGGAAGCTTAAAGTAAGTATATGCTGATTCTGATTGCGAAGATGGGTTTCGATCGCATGGTTCGGTAATCAGAATTTTGAGCTGTTGCTTAAGAGTTATAATATATTGCTTGTGAATAGATAACAACAAGGTTTTCATGTGGATTGTAAGGATAAGTTTTTCCGCAAAGTTTTAAAATAAAAGAAAAAAAAAGGTTTTAATTTTATTTATTTTAAAAAATATCCTTACAATGGCATCGGTGGAAAATTGTTGCTTATATGTTTCCAGTAATAGCAATATTGGAAAGTGGATTTGATTCTTTCATTTGTGGTAGTGTCTGAATTTACCAAATGAAGAAAGTTTTTCATCACCCAAGTTTCGATTGGACAGAAACTTGGAATCATACAAGTTGTATTGTATGATGAATGAGAATTTTCATCTTTGAAAAATTAAGACTAATTCTTTGATCACATGTATATGTGAGTCAATTGAAGGACTAAGGAATTAGGTACACTGGGTGTGCGCTGGTCAAGGTCCACCACAAAGATTGATTTGTCATGATTTACTAAAGATTAGTAAATATGATTATACTTATAAGGTTAAGTATAATTTTGTAACATTGGAAAACGAATAAGAAGAATCAAATTAGGCAGAAAGATAAAAGTTTCTCAAATCTGAAAGGACGGGAGAGTACTTTAGTATCAGCTTTGTGATCATCTTAATGATTAAGAAACCATATCAAAATTTGTTCTCTAAGAAAGTCTTAGTGCATTCTTATGACTAAGAAGAAGGGATCTTGAAATTGTTGAAATGGTTAAATCAAGAAGATGAATCATACTTCGTTCCAATACAAGTCTTGGAGTCATACTCCAAGATTGTAATTTGAGTGACATGTCTTAAAGAAGGTTTAAAACACTCATCAAATGTAAGAGTAAAATGTTTTCTACTCTTGTACATTTGAGATTGGTAAGTTGTGATGTCTTGGATGAGACAAAGACCAACTAAGACCAATTGTGTGAAGTGTTAGTCTTGATAAGAATCCGCACTATCCCTTGAATATTTGTTTTATCAAGGAATGGTTCTTGACTAGGAAAACTTATATGTCAAGGGGACAGTGGGAGCCTTAAAGATCCTGAAAGAGTTTCAAGATTTAATCAAGAGTAAAACCTGTAATTTATCACTAGCACACGACTTAAGGTTTTCAACCTATCGTGTTGACATAATTCTTATTTCTGTACCTACTTCAAATAAGTTGAATTTACATGTGAGTTATCAGAGTTCAACTTGGAAGCATTGGTGGGCCTTGTGTTACCAAGGTGACAAGAAACTAAGATTGAATAAGTTTAATCCATGTAGGGCTGAATTTGTCACTAACCTTATCTTGTGATTATGGTTTTGACAAATTCGCATGGATAGGAACTCATACACTATTAAATCTAAGTGTCATAAGGTTTCTCTCCGATTCATGAAAATGATGGTGAGGAAATGCTTTCACTAAATAGATTTTAAGTAGATATCAATTGTGTCATTTGCATTTTCAAAAGTCATTAGTGGAGCGCGTGTGGTTAACCGGCACACTAACATGGACTTGTGAGAAATGGCAAATGCCTAAGCAATTGAGACTATGATTACGGCATCCCTTTTCATAGTTCTGAAAATTGTTTAGACACACATGTGAGCTATCTAAGAAAGGGTGTATGAATCTAAATTTCAGAAGTCCAACAGATTTCTGGAAATGTGTCAGAGCTAGTGGGAGCATAAGTGTTATGCTGATAATCATCATGTTAGTGGGAGCATGCCTATTATGATTAGTATTGCAAGCTAGCAATGTTAATTATAGAAAACAAAGTTTCAATCCGTGAAGTTGCAGGGGTTGAAAAGTTGTTTTGCTATAATTAAGGGAGAGGAAATTATACTTCATGTCAATTCTAAAGCTTAGATTGAGATTTTAATCATCTTTAGTCAAGAATATATGTGAATTTTGTGTTGGAATGGTTCAACTTGAAGAAATTCTATATATATTGCATTTTCAAAATTCGATTATGATTACGGCATCCCTCTTCATAGTTAAATTTTGAAAAACATGGCAAATAAAAAATATTGTAGCAAAAGACTGGTCTAGTGTCATGTCTTTATGTCAAACATCATGAATAGTATCCCATATGCTTCAGATATAGGATCGATTTCATGTGCTATAATATTCATCCTTTCTAAATTTTCCAAATGCTTAAGGCATTTAGAAGGGAAAAGTCTAGAACTGGATATGACTAAAGTGATTAAGCAATTGTCGAGGACAATCTGAGGTTCGCCAAAGATTGGTTGCTCAGGGACATTTGGAAGTCTAGTGTTAATTTTGGTAGGACCATATCGACATTTTCTGAAAAGAGGTAACTCTTGTTCGGAAGTGATAGTCAAATAGGACTATGGAAATGTCTCCATAGGTGGAAGTGATTCAATCTATGTAAGATTAGGAAACTTAATGCAAAAAGGATGTTCCCAAGGAGCTGATCTCCTTTGGAATGCTCTGTAATGGTTGTTGTCAAGTCTTTCTGACTTTGTGTATAATCATTACAAGAGGATCAATGCATATAAGTTTAGAATCTAACAGATTTCAGTAAATGACATAAATTTGGAATTCTTGCATTTACAATAAGGATTTGGGATTGTGAAATGAGTATCATTGGAATCATGTTCAATTGATCTACATCACAATGTAAGGATCATAGACAAACATAGTGTGCATACTTGGGGTATGGCATAACTATTGTTTAGAAAAACAAAGTGTACATGCTAGGAGCATGGGACGACTGTTGTTTTTATTCAAGTCTTAAGTTGATTATTTGAAACATTGAATAATGTGTAATCAATATGGTGATAAATAAAAAGTGGTTTTATTTATATTCAAAAGGGTTCTGAGACCATATTAGATTCGATTATTATTGTATTTCACTTTGCATGTTTTGACTTCCAAAATAGCTAGGTTATTCTTTCTGGATGACTAAGTTATTTAAACACTCCACAGTCGTTCATATGTTGGAAGTAGGTATGAATCAAGACTGTCATGAATCGGGTTTGTAGATGGCTAAATGAGTTTAGTCATGGCAATGGTTGCTACAACATTCATGAGTACTCATAAGTTATGAGTATTGGAATAAACCCACGCTCACTTGTATCACTTCATGGAATTTATCTCGAGTGATCGTGAGACGATAATATCATATAAATCTTCAAACCTAGAGATATGAGTTGTTACCTATGAGTTGGTTGTGCATTGATTGCACGTAAACGCATCAGTAACTTGATGTTATAAAACGTGCCTTTGTGTACAATTCAACAAGTAGTAGAACAAGCATATGAGTCGAAGTTTATCTGTTCCTTCTAGAAATAGAAGCGATATCTGGGCCCCTCGATGATTTTGTTGTGACCTATGTACCGGCCGGTCAGAACTGAATTGATGTGTTCGATTAAGTTCTTTGTCAAACAAATCGAAAATCGGGAAACAAACTGCTGGACAATAAGTACGACGTAGTTCCATGTGTTTGTCCGGCTGATATCATGAGAACAGAGGATTATGTGATCACTTATCTAAAATGGCGCTTCATAGTTCGACAGAGTCTTCATTGTTCGAGGGAGTTTTCGAGAGCTACGATTGTTGGTTGGTTCCTGAAGTTATAGGCAAATATAGTTATTAGACTTATCCAAGTGGGAGTCTGTTGGATAAGGTGTCTAAGTCCATAACTTATTTGGTATATACTTGACCCGACCGGCATGGTCCATTTGGGTTGCATCTCATCCAAACTATTATGGATAATTTTATGAGAGTTATACACATATGTTTATTAATATATTATGAGTTATAATATATTAATATGAAGTTACGTTATTTAATTAGTTTTAGTCTTAAATTAATTATGGATTAATTTAGAGATTAAAAGGAATACTAATTAAATTATGGGCTATTTGTTTTATATAGTGTGGGCTAATACTCATTTGTTAATGGGCTAGGCTTATGTGGAAGTCCATGGATGATCCATGGAGCTTTTAACCCATGGATCCTTGGAATAGGTAAAGACATGGGTTATTAGGGTTTCACCCTAACCATGCATACTATATAAGCATGCTTATGGAGCATGAAAGAGAGCCTAAGATAGCCTAAGAGAAAGCTAGTGTTCTAGTGTGTGTGTGTGCATGTGTGTGGCCGAAAATACAAGAGTGTGTATACTCTCTCAAAGTTTTCCAAGAGTTTGTGGTGTTTGTGATTCCATTTGAGGCATTCACACTATTGGTGCTTGGCCCTCAAACTCCTAAGAACCCAACACAACAAAAGGTATGTAATCTCTTCTAACTCTTTTATATTGAAATGTTCCCCATGCCATGTTAGATATGTTATAAACCTTGGAAAATTATTATTTTGCATGTATTTAGACAAACATAGATCCAAGGTTTATTAGGGTTGCATGCACACTTAGGAAGTGTTAGATTGCTCAAAACCCAACAGATGTAACATCCCAAAAATCTTGACCAAAAATTTCTTTTTAAAACATTACTAAAACCATAAGTATTAAATCATTTCAACCATACTAAAGGGTTATATTACAAATCAGAGTATAATTTCAATACACTTGTTCACTTTATTAGAGTAAACATCCCCGACTAAAATACCTTTGGTGTATGTGCCATGCGATCATCTCGAGCTCTTCCCTCCACTACCGGAAGTACCTAAAACCAAAACTGAAAACTATAAGCACGAAGCTTAGTGAGTACCCCAAACTACCTCATACAATATATAATCACATATTATAAACATTAGGCCAAGCCCGCTACACCAGGCCTCGCTCAGCATCGGACGAATCCGGTATCAGGCTCCGCCTGGATTCAAGCTCCGCTCGGTATACATATTTGTTTCTCTTAGGCCCCACCTGTATCTGGGCCCCACCCGCTAAACATACACAGACATATACATAAGAAATAACGCATAATCTAAACATGTTCTAATACAATCCTGTTCTGAGGCCTCGCCTATATTGGGCCTCGCCCCTATCCTGCTACTCGTGAGTCATGGAACCCCGTCCACGGTCCTGTTGATAGTGAGATACGAGCCCCCTCCCACACTCACCTCTCTCGTACCTCAGGCCTCGCCCCTGTCCGCTACTAATGAGATACGGAACCCCGTCCATACTCTTCTAGTGATGAAATTCGGGACCTCGCCCGCACTCACCTTCCTATGAGGCACATACAAGTACAATCTAACATACAACCTAATAATCTTCCTCAGGACTTCACCGACATCGGACCCCCTATCTCGGAGACATACTATCATCAATCATACTACGGGCTTACCCCGACATCGGACCCCCGGTCCTGAATCTATCATACTCCTGACATCTATCGTAGCTTCCTCGGGCCTCGCTTGGCATCAGGTCGTAACCCGGAAGATATACAAAAAGTTCCTTGGGCTAACCCCCAAGTCTTCCTACTATATATAAACATGAACATAATGGGCCGACATTGATGCCTAAGACTCATACAAACAATGAGGATACTCACCGTACACTGTTGAATACTAGCTGAACACTTCTGACTGCTATCAGGTGGCTCCTGAACGTCTGATCCTTTGGCTCGCCGAAATATCAATACCTAAAATAGCATTTAGATCTCAATACCCTCAAAACTAAAACCAGGCCAAACTTGGTCAAATTCAACGCTCCGAGTTGACTCAACTCGGCGAGTTGGCCAACCAACTCGTCGAGTCCCAAAATCCACACAAACTCTAGACTTCGATCCTACTCGTCGAATTCTCCTTGAACTCGTCGAGTACACCTTCATCACGTCGGCACCCAGCTTTATCTGACTCGCCGAGTTCTCCTTTGAACTCGTTGAGTCTATATTCATAAATTAGGGAGATTGCCTTGGACTCGCCGAGTTCCTCCTTGAACTCGTCAAGTACTATGATCTTCAGGTCCTTTATGAACCCAAACTAGCTGAGTCCCCTTCCAACTCAATTCATACCCTATAACAGAAGGGTTTTGGGACAAGGAAACGACCTGACTCGCCGAGTCCTATAAGTGACTCGCTGAGTCCCTTTATGTTCAAATCTATTCAGACGATTCCAGTCAAACATTAATCATCCAAGACCTAGATCTAACTTTCTAGGATCGGATTAACATGCAAAGCTACTGCCTTTACATCTATGCATGGCCCTTTTTGCTCAAAAGGCCATAACAACCTCGTAAACTTTGCATGGGAAGTTCTAATGGCATAAAGCTTCAACCTTTATGCCTTAACTGCCCACGATACTGTCATATCTGAAAGGATCTTACTTGGGGACGTCCAAATCCCACACCCTCTCATTTATGGACCAAAATCTTCATAAAAGGGACTATAAAGAGACTTAACAAATTAAAAGCCAAGAAGAAGACTTGATTACCAAAAATGCTGCCACTAGAGTGTATCTTCTGGATCTACTTCCTCCTTCTTGAACCTCAAACTTCCTTCTTCTCCGTATTCCTCTTCAAGAGCACAAAATTACACAAAGGTGGCTCAAACACTCATAAGGTGCACTAGGGTTTTGTGGGTGAGGGTTGGGGTCTGGGGGCCGAAGATGAGGCTGAGGGAATGAGAATATGATGCTTATATAGGGCACCAAGTCCCAAAATTAGGGTTACCCAACCCAGGCCAGACTTACTGAGTTAGTCCCCCAACTCGCCGAGTCGGCCACTTAATCTGCGACATAGTATCTGCTCCCACTCTTCGAGTTCCTCCCTGGAGTCGACGAGTAGACCTCTTGACTTTGGGGTTTTCTTTCCTTTCTTGACCTTCTGAATTTGGGGTGCTACAAATCTCCCCCACTTAAACTAGACTAGGTCTTTGAAGTCCGCTTCGGCTCATAACCCCGAAACCCCTCACGATATTCGTAATCGGCGCATACCTTGCCCCCTTGGTCCAATCCTTGAAAATACCATCCAGAGAATAATCCAATCTTTACAACTTTCGAGTACAACTCTCTTACCCCTCCGGTAATCCTTCCGGTACATTCTGAGCATCAATGCTCGACATCTAAGGGGCTCACCCCTCGCGCTGCACTGTCACTGGCCTTCCTATGGTAGCTTTCTGCAACCACAACCCTTTCATATTTCCGACAAGAATAAACCTTCAGCTGAACTGTAAACCCGACCACTCCCAGTTCCGACCACCTTTTGATCACCTAGCTGACCTACACACGACTTCTTTTATTACCACCCCTGACCGAAATCCTACTGGATTTCATTCGTCTCCGAATGAAACCGAGACCACCCTGGTCCCAACTAATATGCCAGAATTCGGGATGTCGGACTCTCACCAGCTACTAAACACAAGATCAATATCCTAATCACTCTCAACGTCTTCCAAAGAAAACTTTGGCTACCTTAACCGCTATATCTGTTAAATATCCCAAAAATACCACCCAATAATTTTTGTTTGAAAACTTTACTAAACCATAATATCAAATATCAAAAGATAAAAACTATGAATCCCGTATCTCAAAATATCATAATAAGTTTATGAATTCAGAACTAACTAGGGCCTCGCCCACTGCATTGGACCGATGTTCGGAATTGACTGATCATAGCATAACATAATAAAAGCATATAACATAAGCATATATACTGCATACTGCATCAGACCATAGTCCGGAACACATAACATGCCTGTATCACAAAGACATCAAGAATAATAAACTACTTTGTCGGACTATAGTCCGGAACTACTGCTAACTAAATGGGTCGGCATTGTGGCCGCAGACCCGTTCTTACTAAAAGGAAAACTCACCTTGTAAGTCTGTTTGCTAAAAAGCTGATTGGGAACTGTCTGACTGCTGCTCCAGTAACTCCGTGACTACAATTCCCAAAATACACTTAATCAAGCACTGATAACTAATCTTAGGGTAAAATGACTATTTTAGCCCTGGTCAAAGTCAACAGCCCATTGACCCGACTCGCCGACTTTGGCCGCCAACTCGTTGAGTCCCTATCTTTCCTTGTATTTCCTTACCCGACTCTACTCGACGAGTTTAGCCACAACTCGCCAAGTTCCCATTCCTTATTGATATCGTGCCAACCTTCATCTGACTTGCCGAGTTGTATGATCAACTCATCGATTTCACCTTCAACATAAGAACACGTCCAGTCTGTGACTCGCCGAGTTGTATGAACAAGTCGTCGAGTCTGTTCTTACGGGTAAGTAGATTTCCTTGGACTCGTCGAGTCTCTTGCATGCCACTACTATATGGTCACTTCTAGTCGGTTTCAGCTCATCCAATTCATAGATCTGGGCTTTTAGGGCTGGTTTTGCACGTAAGGTTTCCAACTTTATGTGCATGCACATGAGAATGGGGCTAAATATCCAACGCTAAGCACTTAGGGTTTGGAACAAGGCTATATTTTCATAAAGGTAGCTATATTGAGTTTCTAAAGCTCAATAACATCCATATCTATGGTCTCTATCCCAAGGAGAGCTCAAATCTCGAGTTTGAATCATAAAAGGCTCTATAAGAGACATAAACAAGCAATAAAGAGGGTTTAATGGAAGAATAAGCAAGGTAATAAATTTATTACGAGAAAATGAAGCAGATGGAAGCTAATTCATGGATCTCCTTCGTCTTCTATTGATCCTTATTCCTTTTTTTCCTTTCTACAACTCCCAAGCTATCACAAAACACTCAAGCTCAACAATGGGGACTAGGGTTTTACAAAGAAATGCTCTAAAGGTGCTAGAGGCTGGGGTGGGAGGCTATAAAGATGTTTAAATAGGGTGCAAACCCTGGGTTTAGGGTTTCATCCAGACTCGTCAACTTGTTGAGTCCGGGATACAGACTTGTTGATTCGCCTACTAAACACGCGTGCAAATCCCGCCTCCACTTGACGAGTTGGGGTGCAGACTCGTCGAGTACCTCTTAAGAAGGAAAATACTTAATTTAAGTTACATACCAGAAATGGAGAGTTACAATTCTCCCCCACTTATCTTAGACTTCGTCCTTGATGTCTGCTGCTACTGGTCCTAAAAATAACTTCGGATAGTGCTCCCTCTGTAAGGTCCTAGAAACAGATCATACCAGTGATCAAACAATCAAACAATTAAAGCAATAAGAATTAGAGTAGGAGAAGAAAAGAAACAAGCTTGCACACGCTTTATACTAAAAAACGTCAGGTACAACTTGTTACAATGACCGTGAACTCTTTGGCATCAAAAACTACTAATGAAACAAACCAACCCATTATATAGGGGACACAGGCTGTAAACAGGGCTTACGGCCGTAAACCTGTTTATGACCGTAAACTCAAGCACATGCCGTGAATACTCTAAAACACCCTAAAATATGCCAAAAGACTCAAAAGAACTTTATACAAAGTAAAGCCTAGACCAAACCACTAATTCGACCCTTCAATATCCCCCTTGGTTTAGGGCTAGCTTGAATTAGTCTTTGTCAACAAGGAGCACATCTGATCTACCTATCGCCCCGTTCCACATCCGCTTTTTAATAATGTCAGCAACCATAGATGTATACTCTTTAGCAGCCGACTCAAAAATCTCTTCTGCAACTTCGATCTGATGTAGATTCAACTTATGTATATCCCTTTTTCCAAACTGAAACAAATCCCTTTTGTCATATAAGAAATACATCCATCTTGAAGCTTTATAACAACGGAGGTTGTGGTTTCATCGAAGACCCAGTAAAGCATGGATGACAAAGATCCATCTGGATAACTTTGAAGAATAGGGATTTGTTTCACTTGATTTGTAGCAGGCCACATCAAATTGCGAACAAGTTGATTGGGTTTTGGGATCAAGCGCACTTGGGTATAGTTTAATAATCGACTCTGCAGTCTTCATTGAAGGAAAACCCTTCCGCACTTGATCTTCCAAGAAATGTTTAAATTGTGTAGCCTTTGGATTTTGAGATGGATTTGCAGACGGAGCCTTTGATAATTCTGAAAGATCAACCCTAGTCCAGGAATTAAAATCATGAACATCTTTATAGAGCTCTGTGTTCCCGCTTTTGCGTCGCACCAACCACATGTTTAAAGTATCATGAAATCCCCATGAAATAATTCCGAACCCGTCACCATAGACATCTCTGAAACAATTTTCTTGAAGATCTGTAACAGTGGTTTTGGGTTGATCCCCAGGAGCATTTTGATCCGAGCTCTTTTTGAACAAAAGTTGACCTTTCTCGACTGCTTTGGCCAATCTGGCACGCTTCAAAGCAATGACATTAGGATCTTGAACATGCTCCACTTCAAAACGATCCACAACACGGGATGACTGAGCAGATGATGGTATTCCTGGAGGAGCTGGAGATGGAATAAACATACTCGATTCATCAACAGAGGACTTAAACTTGTCACCAAGTTCTTCTTCCAGCTTCTTTTTCAAGTCAAAATAACTAGCTATGAGGAGACCAAAGTGGGTTTGAAGATCGGAGATCTGTTTAGTATTTAAAGTCTTATTCTCTTCAAGATCAAAAACTTGAATCTTGAGCTTGATATTTTAACTCATAAGATCAGCCACCTTAATGTCAAGTTCAATGTTCTTTTGATTAAGCACGCTTATTTACTTTTGAAGCTCAACAATAGAAGGATTGTCTTCTCCTGAGATACCTTCTTTAAAAGAAATTTCTTTAGCTCTAGGAGAAGGCACTGAACTTTATTCCTGAGCCAAATGTAGGGTGAGCCTCATGGAGGCAGCATCAAGATCTAGCCTGAGAGGAGAGAATCCTATAGGAATTGAAGAGCCACCAGCTTCGAATACGGTGGAAGGTCCTTCAGATATAGGTTCAGATGAGACAATGACAGGAGTGGTTGTTGGTGGTGTTAGAAGGCCTAGAGATAGATCTGGAATAAGAATTTCCTGTCTAGGTTCGCGTCTTCTTCTCTTCAAGGGTGTTAGTATGGTCTGAGTTGTTGCCAAATTACTTTCAATTGGCTCAATAGTTGGAGAAAAGTAGAAAGGGGAGGAATCCCTGAAACTGTCTCCATTGGAGTGGAAGTGTCAATCATTTGTTTGGATGCAGGAGGTATTGTTTCGAGAACATCATCAGTATCCCGTATCTCCGTTTCTATGTGAGCAATATCATGGATATTGTCAAGGAGCGAGTCAAGGTTTTCATTTGACAAGAGGTCTTCATTGATTCCAAAATTAAAAGGAATTTCATCCTTATCATTGCCAGAAAGATCAAGATCTCCGTACAAATCAGTCTCGGTTTCCTTCTCAGTAGTCCCTTCACTATAATTACTCTACACTGGAACTGATGTCAAGACATGTTTTTCAGCCACAAGAACATTAGCAGCTGTTTCTTCTTCTTTTTCTCCTTGATCTAACATAGTGATAACATCATCTTCTGAAATCACCCTCTCTGAAGATGTAGGCTCAGAAGATACTTTCACAGATGATCTGTGAGACTCAGAGGCTTCATTTAGTTCAGAAAAATTTCCGAACTTCACAACCGGAAATTTTCCTTGGAAGTCAACCTTTCCCTTGCGATTCCGCTTGATCATCCCAACTGTGTGAGGACCAAGAGATTTCATATCGAGTGTTTCTCCTTCTTTGATCAAATCTGGGAATTGAATATCAATAAACATTTGGATAAATCTGGGATACATCAGAAATGTGTCCCGTGTTGTTGCATTGATGTTCACTACGAATTCGTCCAAGATAAATGTAACGCCCGTAGATCCGGGCTAGTCAATTTAGAGATAATAGGGGTCGAAAACAACTTTTGGTCAAAATATTATTTAGAATAAATAATCTTAACCAGGTTGTAGTATATGTTACAAGGTTTCTGTACATATAAAGAGCGCCGAAATCCGAGTTATAACGAAGAAGTTATGACCCGTCGAAGTTTCGCGACGGAGCCGGCATGACACCAGGAAGTGTAAATAGTGAATTTACGATAGAGCGACTTTTAGCCTTAGCAATCTAAACAAAAGTCGTAGAAAATATTAAACTGTGACGCCCGTAGATCCGGGCTAGTCAATTTAGAGGCAATAAGTGTCGAAAACGACTTTTCATCAAAATACTATTTATAATAAACAGTCTGAACCAAGTTGTAGAATATGTCTCAAGGTTTCCGTACATATAAAGAACGCCGAAATCCGAGTTATAACGAGGAAGTTATGGCCCGTCGAAGTTTTACGGCAAAACTGGCACGGCATCGGGAAGCATAAATAGTGAATTTACGATAGAGCGACTTTTAGCCTTAGCGATCTAAAGAAAAGTCGTAGAAAATGTTAAACCGAGAGTGTCCATAAAAAGAATGCCCAAATCTGACTTCGTATGAGGAAGTTATGATTTTTCTATGATTTGGCATAGCGGTGCATGACCCGAAACTTGAATTTTAGTTCGAGCGGTTTTTGGCTTACGCGGCCTAAATTAGAGTTGAATATCTCATTAATAGGAACTCAACGGTAAAAAGGCAGACGAAAACGGAGTTTGTATGAAGGAGTTACGAATTCTTCACGGTCATTTAACTGTCTAATCTCTTCCAACTATTAAATTTAAGATCGGTCGAGAATTAGCCGATGGAGTAAAAAGGAAAGTTTTAGATTTATTTTTACCTACGCATAGATATAAATAACGTTAAAAACAAAGCTTGTATGTGAAAGTTACAGACGAAGCTTAGTCTCTACTTTTCGTGCACGGCAAATTCAATAAAATTTTGTAAATCCGAGAGAGATTGAGAATTAGCCAACAAGAACTAAATGAAAGTTGTAGTAATCGTAAATACCAACGCGTGGATATAAATATCGAAAAAAAAAAGAGATCATTTGCGAAAGTTACGGACGAAGCATAGTCTCTACTTTTCGAGCGCGGCGAATTCGATACAGTTGTTGTAAATATGACATAGAAGGAGAATTAACCGACGGGGTCTAAATGAAAGTTGTAGTACTCGTAAATACCAATATGTGTATCTAAAGAACATAGAAAACAGAGCTCGTACGTAAATGATACGGACGATGCTTGGAGACTACTTTACTATAAAATTCCTATAAATAAGAGATGAACTCTTCATAATTTCTTCACACCATAAGCCTCTCTTTCTCTCTCTAACTTCTCTCTAGCCTCCCTAAACCCCTCCCAAGTCTAGGGAACCTCCCTAGCAAGAGAAGAAAGCCCCGGAGTGCCCGACGGCTCCGAGAAGAAAAGCTTTCGGCTCGGAAACGCTGCTCCAGCGAAGCCCGATTTTTTCTATAAAACCTGTTGTAAGTGAGCTACACCTACGCTATTTTTAATATAGCTTCTAATTAAATTAAAGTAACATTATTAGGACCTTAAAATAATTATTTAGGCTATTATTATGAGTTATATTGAGTGTTATTTAACGCTTATATACTAATAATAATAGCTAGACTATTAATTATTCGTGGTTAACATCAGTCTAAACCCTAGTCATATTTATACTAGGTTTTGTCGAGGAAAATTGTGTTAAGAGTAACGAAGTGTTGTCCAAGCGCTGAGTCACTATCTTCTCAAGTGAGTTCATGGTCCCTTTCATCTTACACATAGATATGAAGTATTTTAATATAAATTACGTGCTATGTGTGCATATTGTTTGAATACTTCTTGTCTATGCTGGTGAAAGATTTTTATACATGTTTTAAATGATGTAAACTGTATAAAGTATTTTATATCTACAAAATATGTTGGGTAAAACATGGGTAGATGAATGATGAGGGATAAAAGCTGAAATAGAGGAACATTAGTAGTACGGACCTAGTGCCCTATAGGTATACATTGGCAGCAGTGGTCCTAGTACCTTATAGCTGAGCACTGGCAGCTGCGCCACAACCCGTAGACGATTTAGATCTACGGTAAACATCCTAGCAGCTATGCTCTAAGGACAGTATCGGCAGCTGCGCCTAGTAGGGAGCCTTATGACCATGACAGTAGCGTTTAAATGTCAATATCGACAGAAGCGCCTCATAGAAAATGTCCCAATTCTGGCAGCTGCGCCTAAGTGACAATATTAGCAGCTGCGCTTCACCAATGTGTCATTGGCAACAATGGATTTCATGTTGTTTCCTTAGGATGATCCTTAGGAATGAATGAATGAGAAATAGTTGATTCTTAGGGTAGATCCTTAAGAATAAA
The DNA here is from genome assembly GCF_002870075.4 of Lactuca sativa. Classification (NCBI taxonomy): domain Eukaryota; kingdom Viridiplantae; phylum Streptophyta; class Magnoliopsida; order Asterales; family Asteraceae; genus Lactuca; species Lactuca sativa. Next base: position 8,825,335 of record NC_056627.2, read on the forward strand.
GAAAAAAATGGGTATGTCACAGTTGGTATCAGAGCATTAGTTTAAGCGAACTAGGAATTTGTAGGATTTCTAGACTTAAACTTCGAATGCTAAGCGATGATTGTGAGATGTGAGCACTAGCTTATTTTAGGGATTATGCCTAACATGCTTTTATGTGCTAAATGCTTTGTGACTGATATGCGGTTATTTGTTCGAATCTATGGTCTGTTACCGACCGGATCTGGAAACCTTATGTGTTTAGGATTCTAAATGTACGACTACGATATTAGAACTAGCATATAAACGTTTAGGAGAGATAAGGATGATTTAAACGTCAGTCCTAAATAAAGATCTATATTCACCTTATTCGGTGTATAGATCAAGATGGCAAGGACCCGTAGCGGAAACGTGAATGCAAATGGGAACCGAGATCAACCCCCAGTGATACAGAAAATACCAGTCGTAGTAGAAGTCGCACCCGAGCCAATCACCATGGCGGGAGTACAAGCCATGAGGCGGGCTATGTTAGCGGAACAAAGGGAAGAAATGAGGCGGATGATGCAAGAGAATAGGGACGAAGCCACCATACCCATTATGCAACAGGAGCCAATTCCCAAACAATCGGAGGAATGAAACTACAGTAGGTCAGTGGGCCAAGTTGATCCGCCAGTTAATAGGAGAAACGACCAAGATGATGTAGTCGAGAGAAACGGATGCAAGTACAAGGATTTTCCGACTTGCAAGCCATCACCTTTCACTGGAAAGGAAGACCCGATCGGAGTCATGGGTTGGATCTCAGAAATGGAGTTAGCTTTTATGACGTGCGGTTGCAGAGGCAAGCTGCAAACCACCTTTGCAGTGCGTCAGTTCCGAGGAGGCACTGTGCACTGGTGGAATACCCTAGGGAAGACTCTAAGCCCTAATGAGCCCCTGCAATTAACTTGGGTAGATTTTTTGGTGCAATTCAAACGTAAGTATTGTTCAACCCAAAACTTGCTCGAGCTGGAGAACCAATTCCTAACCTTGAAGAAAGGAAGCATGACCATCGATGAATACACCAACAACTTCATGGAAAAGATGGAGTTTGCTTTGCGTCTTGTCCTGGACGAGCTGACAAAAATGGACAAGTACGCAAAGGGACTTCCATGGGAGTATGTGGTGCCAGTACGTCAGGCACCTACTCTGGAGGTAGCTATCTGGGCTGCCAAGTCTGTTGAAGATATGATCAAGGGAAGAGCCGCCAGCAAGATGGAGGTTGGCGAGAAGAGAAAGTTTGAAGGATCCTCAAGGTCCGAAGAGAAGAGAAAATTCTCAAATACAGGTTCAAAGAAGTTCGACGAAGGAACGCAATGGTGTGACAAGTGCAAAAAGAAGCACATTGGGAAATGCTCTAAAGAAATGACCTACTTTAAATGCGGGAAGACTGGTCATTACGCCAGTGAATGCACAACAAAGAGAGAAGTCTGCTTTAAGTGTGGTGAAGAGGTACACTTCAAGCAAGACTGCCCAAGGAAAGAAGAAGCTACAAAGCCGAATATGCGGCCAAAACCAAAGGCAAGAGCATTTCAGATGATCATTGACGAAATAGATGATAACGCGAGGAATCAAGGATGAGGACTTCATATCCGAAGATTGAGTTATGCAGTAGCCATAATATCGTATGATGTAGCCTATTAGAGGAATAGTCTAGGGTGAACTAGAACACCTACATAATCGTTTCAAGGAATAATATAAAAACCTTCGTTTTTCTATCCAATGTGTTAAGTTGTCGTGTGATTTTATTTTATGGTGACTTGGGAAAACTGCGAGACAATACTTGGGACGACTATAAGTAGGTGTGAATGGTAGTAGAGGCCTATACTACCGGAAGCACATGACTCACACTTGGATCAAGGAAAGTCACAAGGTTACCAAGAAGCTAGTAATTGATTTCGTTTTATTCAAGTATGTCGTTACCATTGTTTCGGTAATGACTAAGAAGATTGTTGTTATCCTGACCCTAGTGGTCATATCACATTGAGTCCGACTACGATGAGTAGGTTATGTGGTTCAGAGAACCAAGTTTGATGTAGCGTCCGACTTAAACCAAACGATTGAAATCAAAGCGATCAATAGAAGTATCGTGCTCATTGTTAAAGAAGTTGGTAGCTAGAAATGCTACATGTTAAAATGAGATTATTTCACATTAGACCATGAAGGAAGACATATTCGATTCCGGAATTTAACTCTAAGAGACCTGAGTCTAAGCGTTGCTACATACGATGATAGGTCATTAGAATATGACACATCAGTCAATTGTAGTAATCAAATTAACTTATCCTAAGTTTGTTAAGAAGAGGAAGGAGTCTCTGATAAAGAATGAGCTTGTGACACGAAGGTCATGATTGAAAGTCTAAAGAGCAGGTGCAAGACCGAGCACTGCCTGCAGTCAAGGAGTCCAAGAGTTAGATACTCGCTCGAAGCAACATTGAAGTTACAGTTATTACATATGATGAAGAGATAACATATGGAGTCATTATACAATCCTGTTTTGTTGATGATTCCGGGACGTAATCATCGAAAGGGGGAGATAATTGTAATGCCCGTAGATCCGGGCTAGTCAATGTGGAGGCAATAAGTGTCGAAAATGACTTTTCAGCAAAATATTATTTATAATAAATAGTCTTAACCAAGTTGTAGAATATGTCTTTAGGTTTCCGTACATATAAAGAACGCCGAAATTCGAGTTATAAACGAGGAAGTTACGGCCCGTCGAAGTTTTACGGCAAAACTGGCAGGACACTGGGAAGCGTAAATAGTGAATTTGTGATAGACTGACTTTTAGCCTTAGCGATCTAAAGAAAAGTCGTAGAAAATGTTAAACTGAGAGTGTCCATTAAAAGAATGCCCAAATCTGACTTCGTATGAGGAAGTTATGGTTTTTCTAAGATTTGGCATAGCAGTGCTTGGCCTGAAACTCGAATTTTAGTTCGAGCGGTTTTTGGCTTACACGAACTAAATTCGAGTTGAAGATCTCATTAATAGGAACTCAACAGTAAAAATTCAGACAAAAACGGAGTCCGTATGAAGGAGTTACGAATTCTTTGCGGTCATTTAACAGTTTAATCTCTTCCAACTGTTAAATTTAAGATCAGTCGGGAATTAGCCGACGGAGTAAAAATGAAAGTTGTATATTTTATTTATACCTACGCGTGGATATAATAACGTCAAAAATGAAGTTCGTATGCGAAAGTTACGGACGAAGCTTAGTCTCTACTTTTCGTGCACGACACATTCGATACAGTTTTGTAAATCCGAGATAGATTGAGAATTAGCCAACGAGGTCTAAATGAAAGTTGTAGTACTCGTAAATACCAACGCATGGATATAAATATTGACAAAAAAGGAAGATAGTATGCGAAAGTTACGGACGAAGCTTAGTCTCTACTTTTCGAGCGCGACGAATTCGATACAGTTTTTGTAAATATGAGATAGAAGGAGAATTAGCCGACGGGGTCTAATTGAAAGTTGTAGTACTCGTAGATACCAATGCGTGTATATAAAGAACGTAGAAAACGGAGCTCATACACGAAAGATACAGATGATGCTTGGAGACTACTATACTATAAAATTCATATAAATAAGCGATAAACTCTTCATAATTTCTTCAAACCATAAGCCTCTCTTTCTCTCTTTAACTTCTCTCTAGCCTCCCTAAACCCCTCCCAATTCTAGGGAACCTCCTTAGCACGATATGTAAGCCCTGCAGCGCCCGACGGCTCCGAGAACAAAAGCTTTTGGCTCGGAAATGCAGGTCCAGCGAAGCCCGGTTTTTTCTATAAAACCTGTTGTAAGTGAGCTACGCCTACGTTATTTTTAATATAGCTTCTAATTAAATTATATTAACATTATTAGGACCTTAAAATAATTTTTTGGGCTATTATTATGAGTTATATTGAGTGTTATTTAACGCTTATATAATAATAATAATAATAATAGCTAGACTATTAATTAGTCGCGGTTAACGTTAGAGTAAACCCTAGTCATATTGATACTAGGTTTTGTCGAGGAAAATTGTGTTAAGCGTAACGAAGTGTTGTCCAAGCGCCGAGTCACCATCTTCTCAAGTGAGTGCATGGTCCCTTTCATCTTACACATAGATATGAAGTATTTTAATATAAATTACGCACTATCTGTGCATATTGTTTTAATACGTGCTATGTGTGCATAGGATGTTAGTCTGACCTTGTCACCCTCGGGATATCTGCTGGTGCGGAATGCGTTGGCGACATCTGCTAACCACCTAGTACTCGATATGGGATCTCGTGCCCGAAGGTAGTCTGGAGCTCCACATGCTCTGAATTCCCTGAAAGTGAGGGTACATAACCCTATCATGGTCGCCACCTCAGCACGAAATTTACTCAACCTCTCGTCCATCAGCTCCAAAATATCGTCCTTAATCAAACCGAAGATCGCAGGAGTCTGCTCAATTATGATACGAGTAACCTCTGAGGAGAGGAACTCCCTGGTCTGCTCATCTAGATGCTCAGGCCCCGAGCCTGATCATGATCCCTCGTCGGGTCCTGAACCGCCGACTGCTGGCCTAGGGCGTAAAACCACTTTTCTAAAAACACATCATGAGAAACATCAGAAACACTGATATATCTCGAGGGATCGCTACTACTACAAGTTTCCTGGTCTCAACTCAGCCTTCCGTGATTCAGGTACGGATCCTCTACTTCTAGTAGTACGAACCCATACTACCTTCCACATTTATCCGTTCTTTCCTCAAGAATTGCCTTGACTCTGCCAAGTCACTTCTACTGCTACTAATCTCTGGTACTCTCATCCTAGGCTTGCCCTAGGGAAATCTCTGAGTATCCTAAAAACCAGTCCTCAGTTGCTGAAGGCCTCATTGTAAAGCCAATTAGCCACCATATGGATACCATCACATGCAATGAGGCTCGGATAATCCTTCGAGTATAGGACTCATCCCTACAACGGTCAGGACTCAAACAAGAGCTGCACAATAGGGTCAAATCCAACACTCTGAGATTATTCAACCCTGATTGCATGTGACTTAACGTATCCACCTAATAGCTAACTCTCATCACTCCGATTCCCACAAAGCACAAAGTAAGCATCATTCAGACAAAGGAAACTACTCAAGAAAATCTATCCTCATAATAAGAAATTGTATTAGCATTCAATGCTAAGCTCCTACTAGAAGGTATAACCTAAACAGGCTACCCTACTAGTGTCTACTCAATACTAACATGCAATCCTCATAAAATTGAAACATCCGGAAAATACCACCCAAAAATTTGTTTGAAATCTTTACTAAACCATAATATCAAATATCAAAAGATAAAAACCATGAATCATGTATCTCAAAATGTCATAATAAGTTTATCAAATCAAAACTAGTGTCAAGATCATATCAAAATATCAAAGTCTAACTCCCAGGCTAAACTGTGGTGTATGTCATGCCATCATCTCGAGCCCTTCCCTTTGCTAGCTGAAGTACCTGAAACCAAAAAATTAAACTGTAAGCACGAAGCTTAGTGAGAGCCCCTAAACAACCACATACCATACTTTAACATATAAGCACATATTGGGCCTTGCCCACTGCATCGGACCGAAGTCCGGAACTGACTAGGGCCTCGCCCACTACATCAGACTGAAGTCCGGAACTGCAACAGACCAAAGTCCGAAAGTAACTAGGGTCGTGTCCACTGCATCAGACCAAAGTCCGGAACTGCATCGGACCGAAATCTGGAACTAACTAGGGCCTTGCCCACTGTATCGGACCGAAGTCCGGAACTAACTTGGGCCTCGCCCACTGCATCAAACCGAAGTCCGGAACCGACTAATCATAGCATAACATAATCAAATCATATAACATAAACATATATACTGCATACTGCATCAGACCATAGTCTGGAACACATAACATGCATGTATCACAAAGACATTAAGCATAATGAGCTGTTGTATCGGACCGTAGTCCGGAACTACTGCTAACTAAACAGGTTGACATTATGGCCGTAGACCCGTTCCTACTAAATGGAAAACTCACCTCATAAGGCTGTTTGCTGAAAAGCTGATCGGGAATTGTCTGACTGCTGCTCCGGTAACTCCCCGGCTACAATTCCCAAAATACACTTAATCAAACACTGATAACTAATCTTAGGGTAAAATGACTATTTTACGCTTGGTTAAACTCAGCAGCCCGTTGACCCGACTCGCCGAGTTGGGCCGCCAACTCGTCGAGTCCCTATCTTTCCTTTTATATCCTTACCCAACTCTACTCGCCGAGTTTAGCCACAACTCGACGAGTTCCGCTTCCTTATTGATATCGTGTCAACCTTCATCTGAGTCGCTGAGTTGTATGATCAACTCGTCGAGTTCATCTTCAACATAAGAACACGTCCAGTCTGTGACTGGCCGAGTTGTATGAACAACTCGTCGAGTCTGTTCTTACGGGTAAGAAGATTGGCTTGGACTCGCAGAGTCAAGGCGTTGACTCGTCGAGTCTCCTGCAGGCCACTACTATACGGTCGCTTCTAGTCGGTATCAATTCATCCAATTCATAGATCTGGGCTTCTAGGGCTGGTTTTGCATGTAAAGTTTCCAACTTTATGTGTATGCGCACGAGAATGGGGCTAAAACACCAAAATCATCCAACACTGAGCACTTAGGGTTTGGAACAAGGCTATATTTGCATAAAGGTAGCTATATTGAGTTTCTAGAGCTCAATAACATCCAGATCTATGGTATACATCCCAAGGAGAGCTCAAATATCGAGTTTGAATGATAAAAGGCTCCATAAGAGACATAAACAAGCAATAAAGAGGGTTTAATGGAAGAATAAGCAAGGTAATAACTTTATTACGAGAATATGAACCAGATGGAAGCTAATTCTTGGATCTCCTTCCTCTTCTGTTGATCCTCTTTCCTTCCTTCCCTTCTACAACTCCTAAGCTATCACAAAACACTCAAGCTCAACAATGGGGACTAGGGTTTTACAGAGGAATGCTCTAAAGGTGCTGGAGGCTGATACCAATCTGTCACACCCCGAAAACCGAAGGCGGAAACATTTTCGGGGTTGACTCCACGTTGAGTATCAAATCCAATGCACATAGTAAGTAAAGTAGAACAACCATTACATTACATAATAAAGTTTTACAGTTGTTTCAAAAGTAAAGTTTGTACAGTTGTGATACATAGTATATATAGACAAAATGAAACGGATCTTCATGTACTCCATCTTCTGATCAAAAGAAATCTCCGGGTACCTGTTCTAACGCTGACCTGAGAACACAAGCGGTTTGAAAATCAGCATAAAGCTGGTGAGTTCATAAGTAGTTTTGTTTTGTGAAAATGTTTATGTTTCCTTTCTGTTTCTGAAAATGCATCAGTGTATTCCTAGGAAAGTCCCATACTTTCCTGAATAATTAGTTATTGTAAAAGATGTAATGATATACAGTTGGTTACACTTTTCTGGTTATGTGAATGTTACCCAGGAATGCCCCATGCTTTCCTGTATGTTGGTTTTCAATGTAAAAGATGTATTCTATCAAACCTGGTTATGTACAAAGTTTTCCCCAGGAAGGTCCCATACCTTCCTGAATGTTGGTTATTGTTTGTAAAAGATGTAAAAGATGTAAAAGATGTAAACTGAATCCTGGTTATCTGTAAAATGTAGTATATGGTTCATTATTACTGTAAGTAAATCTCTGTTATCCTAATTGCGAGTTCCATAACCATACTAAGGACTGAACCTGTGGCAATAAGTAGTCCACAACCTTGTGGCAATAAGTAGTCCACAATTTTTATGACTTTTGTCACCCTTGAACCATTTCGGTTCGGCTGTAGCTAGCAGCCAGGTGTGGGGTAGTCAGCCCCGTATAGATCTATACACTCAAGTCACGCTCTCTAAATCCCAGAGATTCTGGTTACGGGTGTAGTCCTCCACTCGCGTATCTCTGTGGAGTGTTCGCCGAGGACGTGTCTCCAATCATACGGAATAACAAATTTACTAGTAATAATAGTATAATCCTCCATTCGCGTATCTCTGTGGAATGTTACCGAGGACAAGACAGTGTACGAAATATATTGTTCATGTGTTGTAAAGTCATGCTTTTAACTGATAAAATGTGGAAACCATTCGTGAAATATATAAAACATAACAGTTTATAGATCCCATTTCACAAATAAATGTTTAAGTGAGCTGTATATTCTAACAGTTATCAGTTACGTGTATCAGTATTTAAAAGCATAAGAAATGTGAAACACACACAAGAAAATAATTTTGAGTACAGGAAAACCCTTGTACTTTGCTTGTGTTCCCCCCTGAAAACAGTGAAAAACAGTGAAAAAGGTAGGGGTATGAACTCACCGGACTCGGAAACGTGCGGTTTTGAATGCTAGACGTTGGTTCGAGGTTTGATTACTCGCGATGACCCTATGTAAAATGAAATAATGTCCATATATATACAATTAGAGATACATTCACTAATCATATGGAACATTATACTCCAATGAGGTCAAACACCTCGAAATGAGCGTTTGGAGTGACCCGGGTGGCGTTTAAGGACGTGTAAAGGCACTAGGGACATGGGACTTGAGTTTACTCTCCATAAGTAAACATTTAAATGAGTTTACACCCACAAAACACACCCACACATGAGTTTACGGCCGTAAACTCATGTTGGTGTGGTTTTGATGATCTAAGTGACTTAAATGGCTTACATGGACATGGGAAATGCTAGAATGATTTATCTAAAATGACTTGGAACACTTGGAATGAATTTACAACATTTAAACATGAGTTTACGGCCATACTCTTAGAGTTTACGGCCGTAAACTCACCCATGGCCAAGAATGGTTAATTTAAGCTACAAGGGACAATCACATGTGATTCTAGTTAATTTTCCAAGCTTTGTTATGAATTTAGAACATCATTTAACACATTTATTGGAGTTTACGGCCTAGAGGTATGTTCTAAGGCCGTAAAGTCTCCTTTACCCATGAAAAAGATAGTTTTTGATGCTTAAAACAATCACATGTGATTAATAGGATTTATAGCAAGACTTAGAATGAGTTTTATGGGACATATGAGGGGTGTTATGGAGTTTACGGCCCATGAGACCCTCTTCATGGCCGTAAACTCTAATATAGAGTGATATAATGTGTTTCAAGGTCTATAACTTGCATAGAAGGGCTTCTAAAATTCATCTAAAGGCTTTAGGGGTGTTTAGTTTGCATTCTAACAACAAAAATTTTGGAGTTTACGGCCCAAGAACAATGCCTTTGCCGTAAACTCTTAGAAAACCCACAAATGTTGTGTTTAAGTCCCTTAAACTATTTTTGGTTGGTCCCTTGATTTATTCCAAGGCTTTTGGTGGTGTTGGATGGCTTTCTAACACCTTAGAATTGAATTTATGCCTTGATTTAGGGAGTTTACGGCCCAAGCACTCCCCTTGGCCGTAAACTCACATAAGTCCCTCAAAAGTTATGTTTCAAGTGTCCAAATGCTATATCCAAGGTCCTATAATTCATACCTAAGCTATAGAAATGATTTGGAAGGGTTTAAAGGCATGAAAACCCTAGATTATTGAGTTTACGGCCCAAGAATGCTCCTTGGCCGTAAACTCCTTCAAACTTCACAAAATTCATGTTTTAATTGTTTAGAGTCCATATCTTAAAGTCCCTTAGCCATAACTAAAGTCCAATTGAGTTTTGGAAGGAGTTTAAGAGCTTAAAACCCCATAAAATGGAGTTTACGGCCCAAGCTTGCTCCTTGGCCGTAAACTCTTGTTCTTGACCCTAAAACTCAATTAATTCATCAATTTGAAGGCTAAAGATGATGAATAACATGATAGAGAGGTTACCTTAAAGATTTGAAGCCTTAAACTTGTGATTTGGACCTTAATTCTAGCTTGGAGGAGAGAGGTTGTAAGAGTTTAATGAGAATTTGGCCAAAGGCTTCAAATGGAGTCTTAAACATGTTTATATAATGTTCGGGAATTGGACACGATAGAATTCTACCCGATACCGACGTTAATTGAGGTTTTTGGTCGTACCCGATTGAGTTACCGTAACCCGACATAGTAATTTCTAGAAATATTCCGATCACTAAAGTTGGGTGTTTAAAATGATTTCTAATGTATTAAGACACCCATTAAGTCATTTTAGGTCAATATAAACTAATGACTTTAATAAATTGGTGAAATTGGAAACGAAATTGAAAATGACGTTTGGTTGATCGGATCGGATTACAAGTTGTGATACAAGAAGTGATATGAAATTTTGGGTTGTTACATTATCCCCCCGTTAGGGGGAATTTCGTCCCGAAATTCAAAGTTTAAAACACAAGACAAGATACAAATCATGGATTAGAAAAGAGTTGTGGATATTTTTGTTTAATCGAATCTTCTCGCTCCCAAGTGAACTCCGGACCTCGCTTGGCATTCCAGCGAACCTTCACCAATGGGATGCGACTCTGTTTCGTACGTTTGACTTCTCGATCCATGATTTCGATTGGTTCCTCCACAAAGTTGAGGTTTTCATCGACCTCAATCTCGTCTAACGGAATCACTAGGGTTTCATCGGATAGGCACTTCTTGAGGTTTGAAACATGAAAGACGGGGTGGATGTTACTAAGTTCGTGAGGTAAATGAAGTTTATAGGCTACCGGACGAACTCTGGCGATGATTTCAAATGGTCCAATGTATCTCGGATAAAGTTTTCCACGTTTACCAAAGCGTACAGTACCTTTCCAGGGTGAGACCTTCAACAGAACACGGTCCCCAACCTAGAATTCTAGTGGTTTCCAACGATTATCAGCGTAACTCTTCTGACGATCACGTGAGACCTTTAGTCGTTCACGGATTTGGATAATTTTCTCAGTGGTTTCACGGATGATTTCAGGACCGGTAAGTGCGCTGTCGGGGACTCGACTCTTTGCTAACTGTGTATCTCCTACCTCGGCCCAACACAGAGGGGATCTGCACTTGCGACCGTATAGGGCTTCGAACGGGGCAGCCCTAATGCTGGTGTGGTAACTGTTGTTGTATGAGAATTCGATCAGTGGTAGATGTGCGTCCCACGACTTTCCAAAATCAATGACACATGCCCTAAGCATGTCCTCCAGAGTTTGGATTGTTCTCTCGCTTTGACCGTCAGTCTGAGGATGGTATGCCGTGCTCATGTCTAGTTGGGTTCCAAGGGCTTTCTGAAGGGATTGCCAGAATCTGGAAGTAAACCTGCTATCTCGATCAGAGATAATGGATACAGGTACACCGTGTAGACGTACTACCTCCTGGATGTAGATTCGCGCAAGTCTTTCCATCTTGTATGATTCTTTAATTGGAATGAAGTGAGCGGATTTTGTCAAACGATCGAAAATTACCCAAATGGTATCGTACCCACTAGAACACTTGGGTAGTTTGGTGATGAAGTCCAGGGTAATCATTTCCCATTGCCACTCGGGGATCTCGGGTTGTTGAAGCAGACCTGAAGGTTTCTAATGTTCGACTTTGACTTTGGCGCAAGTCAAGCACTTGCCCACAAATGTAGCTATCTCAGCTTTCATGTTTGGCCACCAATATTGTTTCTTTAGATCTAAGTACATCTTGTCAGAGCCCGGGTGAACAGAGTATTTGGTTCTATGTGCTTCCTCCATGACTAACTCTCTTAATCCTCCAGACTTGGGAATCCAGATTCGATCCCTAAAACATTGGACTCCGTCACTTCTGATCTCAAGTTTCTTTTCCATTCCTCTCAAAGCTTCAGTTGTCATGTTCTCCGGTTTCAGGGCTTCAAGTTGAGCTTCTCGGATTTGCATGGGTAGATTGGAATGGATGGTTATCGACTGACTCTTCACTTTGTTGCTGGTATTCTCCTTTCGGCTAAGGGTATCTGCTACCACATTGGCCTTGCCGGGATGGTAGCGGATTTCACACTCATAATCACTGAGTAGTTCAACCCATCGCCTTTGTCTCATGTTCAGGTCTTTTTGGTCAAAGATATGTTGTAGGCTCTTATGATCAGTAAAGATCGTGCACTTGGTTCCGTAAAGGTAATGCCTCCAAATCTTTAATGCAAAAATTACGGCTCCTAGCTCCAAGTCGTGTGTGGTATAGTTGACCTCGTGTGTTTTCAACTGCCTAGAGGCATAAGCAATCACTTTTCCTCTCTGCATAAGCACACAACCTAAACCTTGAGTAGACGCATCGCAGTAGACAAAAAAGTCCTCTGTCCCTTCGGGTAGGGATAGGACAGGCGCGCTGCACAGAGCTTTCTTCAACGTCTGAAATGCGGTCTCTTGTTTATCACCCCAACAAAAAGGTACACCTTTCTGTGTTAGAGTGGTTAGAGGTTTGGCGATTCGGGAAAAGTTTTGGATGAACCTTCGATAATAGCCAGCGAGACCCAAGAATTGTCGGATTTCTGTGGGTGTCTTCGGTGCTGACCAATTCTCTATTGCCTTAATCTTGGAAGGATCAACATGAATACCCTCCTCACTTATCACATGACCAAGGAAAGTTACCTTCCGTATCCAAAACTCACATTTTGAAAACTTCGCGTATAGTTTTTCGGATCTAAGGGTTTCCAATACTAGCTTCAAGTGTTGTTTGTGGTCTTCTTTGCTTCGGGAGTAAACGAGGATGTCGTCAATGAACACGATGACGAATTTGTCTAAGAAGGGACGGCACACCCGGTTCATAAGATCCATGAACACAGCCGGCGCATTGGTTAGACCGAAGGGCATCACTACGAACTCGTAGTGTCCATATCGAGTCCTGAAAGCTGTTTTGGGCACATCACTTTCATGAACTCGCAACTGATGGTACCCTGACCGGAGGTCTATCTTAGAGAAGTAACTGGCTCCCTGGAGTTGATCAAAAAGGTCATCTATACGAGGTAGAGGATATCGGTTTTTGACAGTCAACTTGTTTAGCTCACGATAATCAATACACATATGAAAGGATCCATCCTTCTTCTTGACGAACAAAACCGGAGCTCCCCAGGGTGAGGAACTCGGTCTAATGAATCCTTTGTTAAGCAACTCATTAAGTTGACTGGATAACTCCTGCATCTTTGCTGGAGCTAAGCGATACGGAGACTTTGCTACAGGAGTAGCCCCAGGAATTAGGTCAATACGGAACTCGACCTGACGTTCAGGAGGGATTCCTGGAAGCTCTTCGGGAAACACATCAGGAAAATTGCAGACCTCGGGAATGCTCGCGAGGTTTTTAACTTCTTGATTTTCGTTGATTACGTGAGCCAAGAATGCAACACACTCCTTACGCAGGAGTTTCTGAGCTTTGATGCAGGAGATGATACAAAGATTGGAATCGAGTTTATCGCCATAGATCACTAGAGTTTGACCAGAAAGAAGGTTAAGACGGATGGCTTTTTCGAAGCAAAGGATATCTGCATGATTGGGGCTCAACCAATCCATGCCAATAACGACATCAAAACTCTTTATAGATACGGGCATAAGATCGATAGGAAACGAATGGTCGTTTAAGGTAAGAATGCAATCTACGAATACTTCACTCGCACTCTCTTTCTCTCCGTTTGCCATTTCGACGGTAAATGTTTCGGTTAGAGGTTGGGAATTATGTTTTAGGTTATGTTTGAATGCATGACTAACAAAACTTCTTTCAGCGCCCGAATCGAAAAGAATATTAGCATACGAGTTGTTGAGAAGAAACGTACCCGAGACAACATTGGGATCGGCAACTGCTTCTTCTCGTCCCATAGCAAGGACCCTTCCTGTGTTGCTAGCAGTAGTCTTCTTGGGGCAGTTCCTTTTAAAGTGCCCGACCTCACCACAGTTATAACAGGCTTGACCAACGCCTGTTCCAGAGGATTGATTTGCTGATTGAGTCGGAGCTTTGCAGTATCAAACAGTGTACCCCTTCTTACCACAATTGGTACAGGATAATTCTCGACAGGGACCAGGTTTATGGTGATACTTGCATTTTTCACAGAGAGGGAGGTTACTAACATATCGGCTGGTAGGAGTTGGAGCTGTGGATCCCACAACGGAAGCAACAGCTACGGGGGTAGTAGCAGCATGAACTGCTACTGTTTGTTGTTTCTTGGAAGATCCTTGAGAAGATTGACCCTTCTTTTTCTTCTAGAATTTCCTCTTTTCACCACTCCTTTGAGTCGGCTCATAAATGGTAGTGATTTCCTTAACGTCGTCGTTGTGATCAATCAGAATTTGAGCTAAAGTCTTGGCACTATCGTAAGTATTTGGACGAGCAGCCAAAACATGACTCTTTGTCGGTTGAGATAACCCCCAAATGAACCTTTCAATCTTTTTGTTTTCAGGAGTGACTAATCCCGGGCAGAGAAGTGATAGATCATCAAATCGGGAAGTATATGCAGCAATGTCAGAACCTCTCATCTTCAAGTTCCAGAGCTCATGCTCCAATTTCTGCATTTCGCCACGGGGGCAGTACTCAGCAATAAGAAGTTCTTTCATGGCCTCCTAGCCCATGGCATTGGCTACAGGTAAGGTCAGAGATTTGACTCGGCCATTCCACCAAGTCAAGGCTTTATCGTCGAAGGTACAGGCCGCAAATTTAACTTTATCAGACTCAGCACAAGCACAGATTTCGAAGATGGACTCGATTTTCTCGAACCATCGGGATAAGGAAATGACACCTCCAGTGCCATTAAAGGATGTTGGTTTCGCGTTCATGAAATCCTTATAAGAATTTCCTCTTTGGTGTCCCTGACTACCTTCAGGGTTTTGAGATTGAGAACCACCTCCTGAACCATTAGAGTTCATTTGCGACATAGCTGCTACCATTGCAGCGGTCATCATCGTCTGGAGTGATGCTAGGTCAAACTGGAGAGGGGGTGGCGGCGAAGAGGGATCGTCGTTGTTCTTTGAGTTGGGTCTTTTTCTTGGAGGAATCTTGATCTAAAAAGATCAGGAAAGAGAGGATCATAAGTCCTCTGAATTGAATCAAGAGATATGGGACAGGAGATATCTCTTCAAAGCAAATATAGCATCATACTAAGCGATAAAGTAGAAAGGAGTTATCAAGATAGAACATTTTATCACTAGAGTAATTATCAAAGAATAACGTGTATACAAGAACTCCTACAAAGGATCGGCTCGAGAAATACTCCCATAGTATTTCATGGTTCGCTGCAGCGACGTTTTGTTGTTTGGGATATTGGGTAAGTTTTAGGCATGCCACGTACCACAATAACTCCTAGGCACATGTTGGCCGTGTCTTGAATGAATATAGTTGGCCAGGCTATATTGACCCTAGACACGACTACATAACTGCCCAGGTTTAACCATAGTACACAACACCCAATTACTTATGTTTGGTTCTACTTGTAGTTACGGATAGCGATGGTTCGGTATACTTATATACTTTTGAAAATACTTGTAGTCTGGAGATACTTTTATTTCAGAGCACTTAGGCCCTTTAGTGTTTATAGTTTTATACCATGTAAGGTTTGGTATACTTTATTCACTATAAACAAGGGCTCTGATACCAATCTGTCACACCCCGAAAACCGAAGGCGGAAACATTTCCGGGGTTGACTCCACGTTGAGTATCAAATCCAATGCACATAGTAAGTAAAGTAGAACAACCATTACATTACATAATAAAGTTTTACAGTTGTTTCAAAAGTAAAGTTTGTACAGTTGTGATACATAGTATATATAGACAAAATGAAACGGATCTTCATGTACTCCATCTTCTGATCAAAAGAAATCTCCGGGTACCTGTTCTAACGCTGACCTGAGAACACAAGCGGTTTGAAAATCAGCATAAAGCTGGTGAGTTCATAAGTAGTTTTGTTTTGTGAAAATGTTTATGTTTCCTTTCTGTTTCTGAAAATGCATCAGTGTATTCCTAGGAAAGTCCCATACTTTCCTGAATAATTAGTTATTGTAAAAGATGTAATGATATACAATTGGTTACACTTTTCTGGTTATGTGAATGTTACCCAGGAATGCCCCATGCTTTCCTGTATGTTGGTTTTCAATGTAAAAGATGTATTCTATCAAACCTGGTTATGTACAAAGTTTTCCCCAGGAAGGTCCCATACCTTCCTGAATGTTGGTTATTGTTTGTAAAAGATGTAAAAGATGTAAAAGATGTAAACTGAATCCTGGTTATCTGTAAAATGTAGTATATGGTTCATTATTACTGTAAGTAAATCTCTGTTATCCTAATTGCGAGTTCCATAACCATACTAAGGACTGAACCTGTGGCAATAAGTAGTCCACAACCTTGTGGCAATAAGTAGTCCACAATTTTTATGACTTTTGTCACCCTTGAACCATTTCGGTTCGGCTGTAGCTAGCAGCCAGGTGTGGGGTAGTCAGCCCCGTATAGATCTATACACTCAAGTCACGCTCTCTAAATCCCAGAGATTCTGGTTACGGGTGTAGTCCTCCACTCGCGTATCTCTGTGGAGTGTTCGCCGAGGACGTGTCTCCAATCATACGGAATAACAAATTTACTAGTAATAATAGTATAATCCTCCATTCGCGTATCTCTGTGGAATGTTACCGAGGACAAGACAGTGTACGAAATATATTGTTCATGTGTTGTAAAGTCATGCTTTTAACTGATAAAATGTGGAAACCATTCGTGAAATATATAAAACATAACAGTTTATAGATCCCATTTCACAAATAAATGTTTAAGTGAGCTGTATATTCTAACAGTTATCAGTTACGTGTATCAGTATTTAAAAGCATAAGAAATGTGAAACACACACAAGAAAATAATTTTGAGTACAGGAAAACCCTTGTACTTTGCTTGTGTTCCCCCCTGAAAACAGTGAAAAACAGTGAAAAAGGTAGGGGTATGAACTCACCGGACTCGGAAACGTGTCGGTTTTGAATGCTAGACGTTGGTTCGAGGTTTGATTACTCGCGATGACCCTATGTAAAATGAAATAATGTCCATATATATACAATTAGAGATACATTCACTAATCATATGGAACATTATACTCCAATGAGGTCAAACACCTCGAAATGAGCGTTTGGAGTGACCCGGGTGGCGTTTAAGGACGTGTAAAGGCACTAGGGACATGGGACTTGAGTTTACTCTCCATAAGTAAACATTTAAATGAGTTTACACCCACAAAACACACCCACACATGAGTTTACGGCCGTAAACTCATGTTGGTGTGGTTTTGATGATCTAAGTGACTTAAATGGCTTACATGGACATGGGAAATGCTAGAATGATTTATCTAAAATGACTTGGAACACTTGGAATGAATTTACAACATTTAAACATGAGTTTACGGCCATACTCTTAGAGTTTACGGCCGTAAACTCACCCATGGCCAAGAATGGTTAATTTAAGCTACAAGGGACAATCACATGTGATTCTAGTTAATTTTCCAAGCTTTGTTATGAATTTAGAACATCATTTAACACATTTATTGGAGTTTACGGCCTAGAGGTATGTTCTAAGGCCGTAAAGTCTCCTTTACCCATGAAAAAGATAGTTTTTGATGCTTAAAACAATCACATGTGATTAATAGGATTTATAGCAAGACTTAGAATGAGTTTTATGGGACATATGAGGGGTGTTATGGAGTTTACGGCCCATGAGACCCTCTTCATGGCCGTAAACTCTAATATAGAGTGATATAATGTGTTTCAAGGTCTATAACTTGCATAGAAGGGCTTCTAAAATTCATCTAAAGGCTTTAGGGGTGTTTAGTTTGCATTCTAACAACAAAAATTTTGGAGTTTACGGCCCAAGAACAATGCCTTTGCCGTAAACTCTTAGAAAACCCACAAATGTTGTGTTTAAGTCCCTTAAACTATTTTTGGTTGGTCCCTTGATTTATTCCAAGGCTTTTGGTGGTGTTGGATGGCTTTCTAACACCTTAGAATTGAATTTATGCCTTGATTTAAGGAGTTTACGGCCCAAGCACTCCCCTTGGCCGTAAACTCACATAAGTCCCTCAAAAGTTATGTTTCAAGTGTCCAAATGCTATATCCAAGGTCCTATAATTCATACTTAAGCTATAGAAATGATTTGGAAGGGTTTAAAGGCATGAAAACCCTAGATTATTGAGTTTACGGCCCAAGAATGCTCCTTGGCCGTAAACTCCTTCAAACTTCACAAAATTCATGTTTTAATTGTTTAGAGTCCATATCTTAAAGTCCCTTAGCCATAACTAAAGTCCAATTGAGTTTTGGAAGGAGTTTAAGAGCTTAAAACCCCATAAAATGGAGTTTACGGCCCAAGCTTGCTCCTTGGCCGTAAACTCTTGTTCTTGACCCTAAAACTCAATTAATTCATCAATTTGAAGGCTAAAGATGATGAATAACATGATAGAGAGGTTACCTTAAAGATTTGAAGCCTTAAACTTGTGATTTGGACCTTAATTCTAGCTTGGAGGAGAGAGGTTGTAAGAGTTTAATGAGAATTTGGCCAAAGGCTTCAAATGGAGTCTTAAACATGTTTATATAATGTTCGGGAATTGGACACGATAGAATTCTACCCGATACCGACGTTAATTGAGGTTTTTGGTCGTACCCGATTGAGTTACCGTAACCCGACATAGTAATTTCTAGAAATATTCCGATCACTAAAGTTGGGTGTTTAAAATGATTTCTAATGTATTAAGACACCCATTAAGTCATTTTAGGTCAATATAAACTAATGACTTTAATAAATTGGTGAAATTGGAAACGAAATTGAAAATGACGTTTGGTTGATCGGATCGGATTACAAGTTGTGATACAAGAAGTGATATGAAATTTCGGGTTGTTACAGGTGGGAGGCTATAATGACGTTTAAATAGGGTGCAAACCATGGGATTTATGGTTTCATCTAGACTCGTCGACTCGCTGAGTTCGAGATACAGACTAGTCGAGTCGCCTACTAAAGATGCGTGCAAATCCTGCCTCTACTCGTCAAGTTGGGCTACAGACTCGTCGAGTACCTCTTAAGAAGGAAAAATAATTTATTTAAATTACATACCAGAAAGGGAGCGTTACAATCTACCTGGCCACACTGGCCCTGGAAGGTCTGTGATCCTTGATCCCCTACCCTTACCGCAAGGTCTCTACCAGGTCCAACCTGCTGCTAAAATTACTTGGGCCTCACCTACTGGTCTCACCAAAACTATACTTCGGAGCGACCTCTCCCACAGGTCTCACCTATCTAGGGATATGTAGGCTCACTCCTCCTCTAATTTCAACTTGCTATTCTTTCCTGATTCTTATCATGCTAACTCGGAGATACGGGCCCCCGCCCATACTCCTCTAACTAGGCTACTAATGAATGCTATAGCTTACCCGCAATCTTACAACACTTACCTCACTGACTCGCTGCTGGGGAATGCTGCCGCTATCCCGAATACTTATACCCTGACTAATCTTGCACCTTTCCGGAAGATCTCCGACCTGGTTCCCAACCAACCATCAACCAATCATGCATACACAAACTCAATGTCGGGAAGTTTCCTAAACTCCCATTTCTCGTGCTGATCTACTCAACCGCCATCCCAGCTGCTTTCCTCCTTACCCAGGTTGTAACCTCAACCCAGCTCCGCGCCTACTTCCGGTCCTGACTAGTTGGATGGCTCTCCCCCAATTTGATTCAAGTATCTCCTCACGGCTCAAAGCATGGAAAGAATTTACAATCATCATAATGATCCTCTGTCCACTCTATTGCCAATCCATGCTTACCATTGCTGGTGATCTAAACGACCAAAATCCAAACGATTCCTCCCCCAGAAAACTAGCGAGACACTACCGAGTCCCACACACACATGCTACAGTTATTGCATCCTAAGTTACCTGCTCTAGAAGGGAGTGACGGCCGACTATCATTCTAAAATCCAGGGTATGCAGATGGCATATAACTCAATCACAAGTAGGCCACAAATTCAGAAATACTTTTACCAATTTCGATGCAGAACCATAACAATAAAATCATAACATAAGATGACAGAGAAAAAGGAAAATACACACCTGACACATCGGGGGTTGCTCGTACCTCCTATGAAACCAATTGATACACCCTGCTCCACTCTGCAGGCGCCGGTGATCCTTAAGGTTGCAGGGCAGGTGACATCACGTGTCCTGCTGAAAGCAAACTCGGACACTGGGCGTTCTTGTGACCCCTCTGATTGCAATGGAAACATATCAGGTCTAAACCCTGGGTGGTGGTAGCAGTACAATCCATGCTAAAATGGCCAATCCGGCTGTACTTGAAGCAACCAGAATCACCACCACTGACACTCCTACACGCACCCTCATGCGTCCTGCCACACTTGCCACAACAGCCTCGATCCTGATGACCTCTCGATCTAGAATCTTATGTCATAGGCATCTTGCCTGAATCCATTGATACCTGAACCTCTGCTAGATTCCTCTTCTTTTCTGTCTCAATATCAATCTCTCTTTCTCTCGCCCGAGGGATCATCCCTTCCAGTGTCTTGAAGCTGGACCGACTCATGAACTGACTGATATCACTCCTCAACATATCATGCTACCTAGCCTTCTTCATCTCCTCGTCTGCCACGTACTGTGGCACCAAAAGGGTTCTCTCCCTGAACTTGGCAGTGATCTCTACCACCGTCTCTGTAGTCTACCGCAGATCCTGGAAATCACGGGCTAACTATTGCACCTCAATCACCGGTGCAAACTCGACCTTGAACCTGGCCGAGAAATCAATCCATGTCATTGCGTCCAACGCGACATCATTCCCGATAGCATGACCAACCTCCTCCCACCAATCCCGTTCTCTGTCCATCAAAATACAGGAGACGAGTCGAACCTTGTCCCCCTTGGGACACCGACTAGAATGAAAAGCATTGGAGACATCAGCTAACCATCTGCTGCTTGAAATGGGGTCCCTAGCCCAATGGTAATCTATAACTCCACAAGCTCTAAACTCCTGTAATGTCAGTGTACATGCCCCCATCATGGCTACCATCTCAGCGCGAAAGGCTCCCAGCCTCTCATCCAAAATCTCCAATATGCCCTCCTTGAGCAAGCCAAAGATCACAGGAGTATGGTCTAGAATACTACACGTAATCTCAGCTTATACAAACTCCCTCGTCTGCTCCTCGAGCTGCTCGGTTCCTGAAACCGAGCCTGATCCCTCTCTGGCACCTGATCCGCCCACTGGTCTCTCATGGAACATCACCATTCTGCAACATAGCATAACTTTCATTAGAATACTCCTCACTACTGAGGAATCTCACACTCACTACAAGTTCCCTAGCTTTATCAGAGCCCTCGTTGGCTCGAGTACAGATCCTCTGCTTCCAGTAGTATTGGCCCCTACTACCTTCCACATCAATCTGTACTTTCCTCAAGGATTGCCTTGATCCACCAAGTCCCTTACTACTACTGCTCCTAACACTACTCTCATCCTAGGCTTGCCCTAGGGTAATCTCCACCCGTACCCGGTCCTCAGCTATTGAAGGTATCTTCATAATGCCAATTTGCCATTACTTGAATACCATCACATATGACGAGGCTTGGATAATCCTTTGAGTAAAGGACTTGTCCCTACAACGGTTAGACTCAGACAAGAGTTGCGCAATAGGGCCAAATCCCGCACTATGAGATTATTCAACCCTAATCACATATGACTTGGCGTATTCACCTAATGGCTAACTCCCATCAATCATAGTCCCACAAATCACAAAGCACGTAGCATTCAGATGAAAGGGAAATCTAGCCAGAACATAATCAGACAATTCTATCCACATAACGAAAATCTACACTAGCATGCGATTCTAAGCTCATATAACTAGGCATAACCTAAACATGCTATCCTACCACTGCCTAATCGATACTAGAATGTAGCTCAATAAAAACATATAACAGGCATATAAGGCTTCCTCTTAGATCCTTAGCCCTATATCTAGCATGCTGATTATAACATAACATAAACTTGTATGGGTAATTTGGGAGAACTTACTTGAGCTCGGCTGACTGCATGCACCACACACTTTTCTCTTTTCAAAGTTCTTCTCTATTTTCAAGATCCTTTTATAAACATGGTTATTCTTTTGAAACTCTATATTACTTCCTTAGTTTGAGTTCAGACACACCCAAAAGTGTGCCCAAATCCCTCAAACCAAGGCTCTGATACCAACTTATAACATCCCAAAAATTATGACAAAAAATTTATTTTTAAAACATTACTAAAAGCATAAGTATTAAATCATTTCAACCATACCAAAGGGTTATATGAATAATCAGAGTATCGTTTCAAAACACTTGTTCATTTTATCAGAGTAAACATCCCAGGCTAAAACTTTTTTGGAGTGTATGCCATGCGATCATCCCGAGCTCTTCCCTCTACTACCGAGAGTACCAGAAACCAAAATTGAAAACTATAAGCACAAAGCTTAGTGAGTTCCCCAAACTACCTCATACCATACATAATCACATACTACAAGCATTGGGCCTAGCCTGCTACATCGGGCCTCGCCTGGCATCGGACGAATCTGGTATCAGGCCTCGCTTGACTTCGAGCCCTACTCGGTATACATATTTGTTTCTCTTAGGCCCTGCATGTCTTTGGGCCCCACTTGCTAAACATTCACAAACATATACATAAAAAATAATGCATAATAATCTATAAATGTTATACTACAATCCTAGTTTAAGGCCTCGCCCATGTCCTGCTACTGGTGACTCATGGAACTCCGTCCATGCTGCTACTGATAGTGAGATACGGGCTCCCGCCCACACTCACCTCTCTCCTACCTCGGGCCTCACCCCTGTCCGCTACTAATGAGATATGGAACCCCGTCCATACTCTTCTAGTGATGAAATATGGGACCTCGCCCGCACTCACCTTCCTACCAAGCACATACAAGTATCAGAGAGACAACAAGTCCAATCTAACATACAACCTAAGAATCTTCCTCGGGATTTCCCTAGCATCAGACCCCCCCAGCCTAGAGACATACTATCATCTATCATACTATGTCTTACCCGACATTAGACCCTCGGTCCTGAAACTATCATACCTACTCATGCAAGAATCACAAAGACCTCTAGCATTCTAACCTTCCTCTGGCCTCGCCCGACATCAAGTCGTAAGCTGGAACATATACAATAAGTGCCTAGGGAAAACCCCCAGGTCTTCCTACTATATATAAACAAGAAAATAATGGGCCAACATTGGTGTTTTAGACCTATACACACAGTAAGGAGACTCAACTTGCACTGCTGAAGACTAGTTGAACAGTTCTTATTGCTATCAGGCGGCTCCTAAACTTTTGAACCCTCGGCTCCCCGAACTATCAATACCCAAAATAGCACATAGATCAGAACACCCTCAAAAGTCAAACCAGGCCAAACTAGGTCAAAGTCAACGCTCCGTGTTGACTTAAATCCTTGAGTTGGCCCACCAACTTGTCGAGTCCCACAATCCACACAAACTCTGGACCTCCATCCTACTCATCGACTTCTCCTTGAACTTGTCGAGTACACCTTCAGCAGGTAGCGACCCAGCTTCATCTGACTCACCGAGTTCTCATTTGAACTCGTCGAGTCTATCTTCATAAATTAGGGAGATTGCCTTGGACTCGCCGAGTTCCTCCTTGAACTCGTCGAGTATGATGATCTTCGGTCCTCTATGAACTCAAACTGGCTAAGTCCCCTTCCAACTTAACTCATACCCTATAACAGAAGGGTTTTGGCACAAGGAAACAGCCTGGATCACAAAGTCCTATATGTGACTCGTCGAGTCCCTCTATGTCCAAATCTATTCAGACGATTCCAGTCGAACACAAAGCTTCCAGGACATAGATCTAACCTTCTAGGTTTGGAATAACACATAAAGCTACTGCCTTTACATCCATGAATGGCCCTTTTTGCTAAAAAGGCGATAACAACCTCTTAAACTTTGCATCGGGAGTTCTAAAGGCAAAAAGCCTGCACCTTTATGCCTTAACTGCCCACAATACTCTCAGACCTGAAAGGATCTTACTTGGGGACGTCCAAATCCCACACCCTCCCATTCATGTACCAAAATCTTCATAAAACAGACTATAAAGAGATCTAACAAATTAAAAGCCAAGAAGAAGACTTGATTACCAAAAAATGTATCCACTGGAGTGTATCTTCTAGATCTACTTCCTCCTTCTTGAACCTCTAACTTCTTTCTTCTCCTTCTACCTCTTCAAGCGCACAAAATCACATAAAGGTGGCTCAAACACTCACAAGGTGCACTAGGGTTTCGTGGGTGAGGGTTTGGGGTCTGGGGGCTAGAGATGAGGCTGGGGAATGAGAATATGATGCTTAAATAGGGCACCAAGTCCCAAAATTAGGGTTTCCGAAACTAGGCCAAACTCGTTGAGTCAGTCTCCTGACACGGCGAGTCGACCACTTAATCCGCGACATGGAACCCACTCCCACTTGTCGAGTTCCTCCCTGGTCTCGACGAGTAGACTTGTTGACTTTGGGGTTTTCTTTCCTTTCTTGACCTTTTGAATCTGTGGTGTTATAGATGATGAGGAGTGATATTCGACAATTTGTTAGCCGATCTAGATGCAAGACGCTATAAGACATGATAACGAAGGCTAGAGAGAGGGAGATTGATTTGGAGATGGAGAAGAAGAGGAAGACATATTCAGTGTCTAATGTTGAGCATTCTGGTAAGAGGCCCAGGGTGGTTGACACGAGAGGTAAGGGCCAGCAGGGTCAAGGCCGTTGCGGAAAGTGTGACAGGTCGCACGAGGGGACATTCATGGTGGGTGGTTTTGGTTGCTTCATGTGCGGTTCGACTGGTCATATCGGTAGAGATTGTACTGCTGCCACCACCATCACCCCTATATCTGGTGTGATTTTCATTCATTGCAATCATAGGGGCGACAAGAAGGGTCATTGTCCGAGTTTGGCTACAACAGGACCAGTGTCAGCACCCACTCCTGCGACTCTCCAGATTACTAATGGCTACCGGGGTCGGGCAGATGGGTCTGCGGCAAAAAGTAGGGATTTCCAGCTTATGGTAGAGGAGGTGGTGCAGCTCCCGATATTGTGATGGGTATGTATCTTCTCCTTATCTCTTTATTTATATTGAATTGTTTCTTATGTTTATCTATTATATTTTAGGATCTTTCCTTGTGAACGACATCTCTTCTTTGCTACTATTTGATTTGGGGGCTACCCGATCATTTTTATCTCTTGTGCTTATCAAGAGATTTGCTGGAGCTCCGATAGAGGTAGATTGTCCTCTAGATGTTGAGATTGTTGATGATACGTCTATTCAGTTTGCGAGGGTTCATCGAGGTTGTACTCGCAAGTTATTCGACGAGCAGTATTCGGTTAATTTGGTTCCCCTTCCTCTATTTGGGAACAATGTTATCATGGGCATGGATTGTTTAAGCCCTAATGAGGTAGTGATCAACTGTGAGGAGCAGTTGGTTCGGGTTCGGGCCCCAAGTGGGGGATACATGGTGATTCTGGGTGAGAGAGAACAGTATGGGCCTCTAATGTGTTTTTCATTGAGTGACAGACGCTATCTTCATCAGGTTTGTTTGGGTTTTATCGCATATGCCATGCATATCGGGGAGAAGTGTAAGGTGACTGTGGATGATGTGCCCATCGTTCGGGATTATCCGAATGTGTTCCCGGAGGATTTTCCAGTGGTACCTCCACAAAGACAGGTGGAGTTCAGGATTTACTTGGTTCCAGGTGCGGCTCCGATAGCCAAAGCACTGTATCCGCTGGCTCCTCCCGAGATGCAGGAGTTGTCTACATAGCTGCAGGATCTGTTAGACAAGAGATTTATTAGGCTAAGCAGTTCACCATGGGGAGTCTCGATTCTATTTGTGTAGAAGAATAATGGGTCTCATTGAATGTGTATTAACTATCGGGAGTTGAATAAGGTAACATTAAAGAACCGTTATCCCCTCCCAAGGATTGACGATCTTTTCGACCAGCTTCAAGGTGCATCTTGGTTCTCCAAGATTGATTTGTGACCAGGTTATCATCAGATGCGGGTCTAGGGTGAGGATATGCATAAAATGGTTTTCCGGGTATGATATGGTCATCATGAGTTTGTGGTCATGCCTTTTGGGTTCACCGATGATTCAGCCACATTCATGGATCTTATGAACTGCGTGTGCAGACCAATGTTGCATCGGTCTGTGATAGTATTCATCGATGATATCTTGGATTATTCCAAGAATCAGGAGCAACATAAGGAGCACTTGAGGGAGGTGTTAACGACTTTGAGGAGGGAGATAATTTTCAGAAAGTTCTCCAAGTGTGAGTATTGGTTGTGTGAGGTGTAGTTTCTGGGGCACCTTGTGAACCAGAAGGGTATTCTGGTCGATCCGGACAAGGTCGAGGTCGTGATGAAGTGGGAGGTTCCAAAGTCTCCATTTAAGATTCAAAGCTTTCTTGGTTTGGCTGGTTATTATCAGAGATTTATTAAGTATTTCTCCAAGATCGTTGTTCCCTTGACCCGAATGACCAAGAAGTCGATGACTTTTTGCTGGGGGCCAGAGCAGCAGGCAACTTTTGATAGTCTTAGGCAGTGTTTGTGTGAGGCACCAATTCTGACCCTGCCAGAGGATCATGATGACTTCATGGTTAATTGTGAGCCATCGATCACATGTTTAGGGTCAATGTTGATGCCACGGAGTCGCGTGATCGCTTACGTTTCGAGGCAGCTGAATCTGCATATGAGGCGAATTATATGGCTCATGATTTTGAGTTGGGGGCTGTGGTTTTCGCCGACAAGATTTGGTGCCATTACCTATTTATGGTCCGGTGTACCATCTACACGGATCACAAGAGTATGAGGTATTTGATAGATCAACCGAATCTGAATATGAGGCAAACTCGATGGTTGGATGTGGTGGAAGATTATGATTGTTAGATCCTTTACCACCTGGGGAACGCCAATATGGTGGCCGATGCTCTCAGCCGCAAGGCTGTGGTGACTCTGATCAGAGACTTATGTATGAGGATGATCGTGATTACTTTGTTGTTGGATTAGATTCATGAGGCACATGTTGATGCTTTAAATGAGGAGCACCGAAAGATCGAGCGTATAGTGTGTCAGGTGACCTCGTTTGATTATGATACTCACGAATTTTTGACTCTGCATCGGAGATTTTAGGTTCCATATTCGGGCAGTGTGCGCCATGTTCTAATGGAGGCTCCTCACAGGTTGAGATTCTCCATTCATCCCGGGACGACGAAGATGTATAGGGATCTTCGTCCTGTTTATTGGTGGACCTACATGAAGCAGGATGTAGCATGGTACGTGGAGCGGTTCTTGACTTGCCGGAAAGTCAAGGCCGAGCGTTAGCGACCTAATGATAAGATGCAATTGCTGGAGATTCTCGTATGAAAATGGGAGGGAATCAATATTGATTTCATCACGAAGCTTGCCAGGAATGCATATGGAGTGGATTCTATTTGGTTCATTATGGATCGATTGACCAAGAGTACACTTTTGAATCTGATCCTGGAGAGTATTTATCTAGAGAATTTGGCCGATCATGTCTAGGAAGTGGTGTCATGTCATGGGGTTCCGGTATCTGTGGTTTTAGAAAGTGATTTTCATTTTACTTCCATATTTTGGAAGCATTTTCATGACGAGATGGGCACTTATCTCCATTTCAGTACAACATTTCATCCGCAAACCGATGGTCAGAGTAAGTAAACTATTCGTACTCTTGAGGATATGTTGCATGCGTGCATGTTTGATTTTGGTGGGAGTTGGGATACGTATCTTCCGTTAACAGAATTTTCATATAACAATAGTTATTATGCTCGCATTGACTGACCTCCTTTTGAGACGCTCTATAGGAGGAAATGTTGGACCCCAATTTATTGGGGCGAGGTCAGTTAGCGAGTTATGGGGAGCACGAAGGTGGTGCTCAAGACCATTGAGCTGATTCAGTAAGTTCGGAGCAGGCTCTAGAGAGCTCAAAGTTGGCAGAAGAGCTATACCGACAGGCGTTGGTCAGACTTGGAGTTCTAGGTGGCAGATATTGTTTTGTTGAAGGTGTCACCTTGGAAAGGTGTCATCCAGTTTAGGAAGCGGAGCAAGCTGGGCCCCAA
The DNA here is from genome assembly GCF_002870075.4 of Lactuca sativa. Taxonomy (NCBI): domain Eukaryota; kingdom Viridiplantae; phylum Streptophyta; class Magnoliopsida; order Asterales; family Asteraceae; genus Lactuca; species Lactuca sativa. Next base: position 8,853,380 of record NC_056627.2, read on the forward strand.
GTATATTATTCCTTTCAGGATTTTAGCTAAGTAATATACATAATGTTTTCCCAAACTAATTAACATTTCCTTGTCCACAAGACAAATTTTGGGAAGAAATTATTTCAACAGGGGAGAATGTAACACTTGTCAATATTAGGTCAACGATAATTCCCATAAATATAATAAACACACATTATAATCAATTTACTTTATTTTCATTAAACACTACCAGTTTATATGATGCCAAAAATATATAGAATGTCTAAATCTGAATTCGTAAGAAGAACTTATGATAAATTCTAAACACTACAAGGGGAATTTAAAATAGACTTAAAACCTGGTATTAGAGTCTAAAGGAAATATGTAGTACATGGAAATATCTACGTGTGGATATACAGAACGTCAAAAACAGAGATCATATGCAAACGTTATGAGATTCCGAAGATGTGGCCGTCTGAGGGGCATGACACATGGTAGAAACCCTAGCCGCCTTAAGTACACGATGTGAAACTAGTCAAGGACACTAATCGAGGCTAGAAAACATGTGGTATGGCTACAGGATGTCTCACGGAAGTTCACGACATGACCATAGGTATGTCACGACGTAAATGGGCCCAAAAAGCTTATAAATAGCGATCAAGACCCTTTCTCTCCTTACACCTTCTACTTTCTCTTTCTCGTTTTCCTAAGTCTGTTACCCTTCCCGAGCCTGACAACACCGAGCCTCTAACTGTTTTTCAGTTAGATTCTATAGATCATGCTACTAGGGTGAGTTTGATGGTCTCACTTTATAATGTTTTTGGGGGAAAATGCATGCTAAATATTTTAGAAAAGTTAATATTATGTATATATGATAGTATGTTCGTATCAACATAGATAGTTATATTAACTACGATATAGTTGTTTTTTATCATATATACTTAGAATATATCTAATATATATCTAAATCATACAATTATCTTAAACTTGTTAGCATCTTATTATTATAGATTATACTAATGTAGCCTCGGAGTTATACTTGAGAGTTATATATATTTTGTGAGATATAGCCCTAGAGTTATACTCGGGAGTTCTATATGTGTTATAGTCTCGGAGTTATACTCGGGTATATATTATATGAGATATAGCCCCAGATTTATACTCGAGAGTTCTATATGTACTTTTTAAGTATGTTGCTATTATTAGTTTTATGTTAGATAAAACTTGGTTTTACTTCAAGTTATAGCTGTTATACTACCTAAGGATTATGAAATTACGAGTAACGTTTAAAATCATAGTCTAGTAATGTAACGCCTAGTTCCTGGTATGTATTTAACTTATAGTTTATTCTATTTTCTAGAGAAACTCGACGAGTTGGGAGCCCTAAACTCGTCGAGTAGAGATCATAAGGGACACAAATTTTAAGTGACCTACATGATAAATTAGGAGGCCTCAACTAGATGAGTAGGCTGGCAGATATGAAACCCTAATTTCTAGCGTTTACACCCTATTTAAACACCTTAACCCCGAGGTGTTGGCCTCTTTTCTAGCCTCCAAGTCCCTAACCCTAAAGCTACTTTGAGTGATAGTGAGCCATTTTGAATGATTTTGGTGTGTGTTGAAGCCATTGTAAGAAGGAAAAGCTTGACGACACAAGAAGGAGCTTATAGATCCAAAATCCTTGCCTCATCCACGACACTTTTCTGGTATAAAGCTTGAACTCTAACATCTCGACTCCTAGGTATAATATTTAATTACTTTACTTTCATAATTTCAAAGCAACTTGACGAGTTGGATGCCCCAAATCGCCGAGTAGAGGAGTTAGTTGGCAGTGTGATTATTATAGTCTACTCGATGAATTGGAGGATTCCAACTTGAAAATTAGGTGCTGAGTGAGAGAACCCTAATTTTCATGGTTTGTGTCCTATTTAAAGGTCCTTAAGCCTTCATTTCTGCCTCCCTTATCACCCTTATACTCTGTGAGTAAGCTAAATCTAGTGTATTCGTTTGTGTGTGTGTGTGTGTGAGAGAGAGAGAGAGAGAGAGAGAGAGAGACTTACTTTGGGTGTTCTAGTGCGAATTTGGAAGAGGAGTGAAGGGATCAAGGCTTGGAACGAGAAGAGGCTTTTGGATCAAGTGTTTTTAAGTGCTAGGTTCAGTTTGGAGGTAAAAATCTTCGACCTGGCTCATTGTTTTGGTTACATCTCATTCTTAATAAGTTTAGGGCTTTTTCTAACCTTTCTTGAGTTCTAGAGTCTTTTTAGCTAGTCACGGAATTAAGATCCCAAATCTAGACCATATGTAGTCCCTTGAGCCAAAAGATCCAAGCTTTATCAAGCTTGTGACAAGTTTATATGTATTAAACCCTAAATGGAGCTTGTGTTGCCATTTCGAGCTCCAGATGCCATGCATGGACGTAAAGCTTGCAACTTTACATGATATTTCAGCCTTGGGAGGCTAGATCTAGTGTTTAGGACATCATTTATGCTTAGAATCTTCTGAATGCGAATTTGTTTAGAAAGACTCGATGGGTGCATGAGCCAACTCGACGAGTCAGCTAGAGTTTTCCATGATAGACTACATGCGCTACAACTCGGTGAGTTGATGAGACAACTCGACATGTTGATTTGGATTTTCTTGATACTTCTGAGAAAACGGGTGAACTTGATGAGTCGCGTAGATGCACTTGACAACTATAGTCAACATGGACTGTTGACTTGAGCATATACATTCGTTGACTTTTAGGGTTTGGTAAACTGTGGACTTTAGAGACCATGGGGTGCTAGAATGTTAGTGGGGTGCTAGATCTACCTACTTACTTACGAGATGAGTCTTCTCACTATACTCACATGAACAGTAATATTATGTGACCGGAGGGTCTTATTGAGTTATTGATTGGAGGGTCATATGTGTTGGAATAGTGTCTAAGCCCGTAACTATATTTTGTATGTACTTGACCCGGTTGTGCATGGTCCTTTTGGGTTGCCTTCACCAAAGCAACTTGACAAGGTAATTTAAGGAGAAAGAGAGAATATTATGGTTTATTAATATATTATAAGAATAATATATTAAAGGAGAAATTATACTTATTTAATTAGTATTCGTCATAAATTAATTAGGAATTAATTTGGTGACTAAAAGAGATTAATTAAATAAAGGGGTATAAACTGTCAAATGTGTGATAGTTAAGTTTTGGGCTAAGGAATCCTTATGGACTTAAGGGGGAACGAAATTATGATGGGGATCCATCATATTTTTGTCCAAGGCCTTATTCCAGAAGGTTCCTTGGGCTGCTTGGTGGTTAAGCTGTCCATTAGGGTTTAGACTGAAACCCTAGTAGCCTTCAAGTATAAATAAGACCCCTAGGCTATGGAAATCGGCTACACTTCATTCCAAGAGAACCCTAGGGCCAATTTCTAGCATCTCTCAACCTCTATCATATTGCCTTCTTGCTTGTGGGGTTTGTGAACCATTAGAGGAGTTACAATTGTGACTCTAAGCTCAAGATCAAGAAGATTACCAGGATTTCAAGCTACTTGAAAGAGGTAAAACACTTGGATCTGTTTTCTTTATGATAATTTCGAATTATATATGATAGATCTAGGTTTGTATGTCTTGGATTCAAAGCATGTACAATAGAGAAACCTAGATCCAAGCATTAGGGTTTTTATGAGCACACAAATTGTTTCTTATGTATAAAACCCATCAATGGTGTCAAAGCCTTGATTGGTTTCAATTGTATGTGACGCTTAACTATTTTGCTTGCTGAAAATCGAGTTTTTTTTTGCCTCTTCTCGACTCAACTCGGCGAGTTAGTATCTGGACTCAGCGAGTTGACCCCTACTCGGTGAGTTCGTGCGTCAGGCAGAGGGTATTTTTGGATTTACTTTCTTTTTTTACTTGGATTTGATGCCTAAATCGTTTTTTTAAGTTAAAATCCGAATTTTATCTTAATTAAATGATTATCCTTTTCTAAAATAATAGATAATTTCAAATCTTTTGAATATTGGTTGTTTATATGATAAATATGGATTATTTAAAATTATTTGGTAATTATCTAATGACTAAAATTAGATTAGGTCAAATATAGATAATCAGAAAATTAATTGTTTAATTTAATTATTTGTTATTTGATCCCTTTAGTTTTGAAAAGTTCAAAAAACTTGTCCTCGAGTTTTGAAATTTGAGTTTTGTGATTAAAAGTTTAATTTTGAAGAATTTAAATTTCAAACCCTTAGAGTTTTACAAGTTTAAAATTCAACCTTATATTATTATATTATTACAAGTTTAATGAATATATATATATATATATATATATATATATATATATATATAATTAAACAGCTAGTGTTACCGTTAGTAGGCCTCATTCACGAAGCAAGTCTATAAGGTGGGTATAAGGTTGCTTCCTATAAAATGGCGCTTAATGGGTGTACACTCCCACCATTACCGGGAGTGCTCGATCAGCTGAACCTCCGCCTCGGACATCGTAGAAGTCCTGGCACATGCCGTAGGGAGGGCGTAGGTTTTGCTGTTGGCTCCAATGGTGGAGGTGACTTCCCCAGACGGGAGTCGGTCCTTGAAAGTTCCTTACGAAGATGGGAGGTTGAATGGGTGGTGGATCGATAACTTCCGGCTCTGAGTCGGTACTGGAGTCATCACCCACTTCTATGGGTTCCTCGTCCTCTTCGGGATCATCTTCGATCTATCCTCCGTTGCCTTGGTTGGGAAAGTAGGGGTCGCCAGGTTGGTGAAATCCAGCCATTTGACTGTACGAGAAATAGGGTTATAAGAATGGAATAAAGTTGAAACGTGCAAAACATGTAAGTTAAACTAGTTTAGATAGCAAATACTCCTATAGTATTTAAATTCTTGTGTTTGATTCTAGTAATGGTTTGGTAAGGTTTGACTTGTTGCTTACTACGATCATTCCTCGATATACGTTGGTCCAATCTCGGGCAAATATAGTTGATCACGCTATATTTGTCCAAAATCTGATTACATATATCGAGTCTCAATCGTAGTGTCAACTTGTCTATATACTTGTATAGTTGTATAACATGAAAACAATTTGTGGTATGCATGTAATTGTACTTAAATGAACTATCAATTTAAGTTGAACGCAAAGCTGCTTACGCGTAAAAAGAAAATTTGTTTTGTCAGAGAGTATTAGTCCCTTAAGCATTTATAGTTTGTATATCTTATATGGTTCAATATACTTAGTTCACTATAAACATTGCTCTGATACCAATCTGTCACACCCCCAAACCTGAACGGCGGAAACGTTCGGGGGCGGATGACTTCATGTGGTAACATAACAAATGAATACATAGTAAAGAAAGCAATAAAACCATCATATATATATAATTGAAAGTTTACATTTGTCAAAAGTTACATGTTCAAAACCAATTACAATATGATGTCAAAATACGAGATTAAACTGGCGCCGCAACATCCCTTCATCAAAAGCAAAATGAATACCTGAAATTTACTGATTTCCTGGGACATACAAGTAATTTTGAAAGAGTAGATCAACATTTAAGCTGGTGAGTTTCATAAGTATTTAAATGACAATGTTTGAATGAAATGAAATGTTTTGTCCTTGTTTGTTTGTGTTTAGAAAATCCTATATTTTCTACTAGTATAATAGTAGCCTTCACTCAAGACCAATGTTTGTTTCTAAAATGTATGTAAGTGTAAAATAACCAATGAGTTTGAAAACCTTGTAAATCAATGCATTTTTAATACCCCTTGTGAGTTTTATAACCATACTATCGACTCGGAATGCCTATACACAACGTTCTTCAGGCGTTGGGAATTTTATGACGTTTGTCACCCCAAACGGTGGACTGCAGCTAATTGTCAGGGCGCAGGTTGTCAAGCCCGTATAGATCTATACACAAACACCACGCTCCCCCTCCAAGGGATTCTGGTATATAATACAGGACTTGAAATGTGTACTCGAACGTACATGAAGTTAGTGTCTCACAAAACCATGGTATAAAAACAGATCTACTTGTTAAAATGTTACGTTTGTTCTTGTATACGAAAGTAAACTTCTTGAAATTCATGTTTCTAGTACATAAGAGTTAGAAATTTGTTCGTAAAACCATACCTATTATAGTTTTCTAAAAGTGTGTCTTGTTTGTTTAGAAATACCTAGAAAAGGAATCACTTGTTTATGAAAGCATAGATTTTTGGTGTAGAGTCTAAGATAGACAAGAATAATCTAAGAAAAGTTTAGTTTATACATGCATTACAACAAATTTATATTTCAAAAGATAGAATGCCATTTTAACATATGTTATATATATGAAAGTTCCTTAAAGGTTTATAAATCGCATGTGATTTGGATATATAACAGCATATAAAAGAGTTTCTTTATGTAACACACGATAATACTCGTGTGTTTTACTTGTAATCCCCCCCCCCCCCCCTTGAAAGCATATAAAAGAATTTATAAAATATTTAAAAGGTAAATTAAGGGGTATGAACTCACTTGAAAGTTTGAAGATAGCGAGATGGAAAACCGGGCAGAGTTTCGTCTCGGGAAACGGATTTTCCTCGGGATTCTCGGGAATCTCGGGAGTAAAATCGACCCTCGGGACTTGAGCAAAAAGACCAGAGCTTCGGGTTTGAACGGGCACGGAAAACGAGGCAAGATTGTGAGAGAGAGGAGAGAAATGAGCCCTTTACTCGGAAGCCCTCGAATCCTATTTATAGGAAGGCTGAACTGCCTCGGTACGCGGGGCGTACGCTCGTACGCAGTGCGTACGCGTACGTCATGCATGACCGAAGCCTGGACTGCCTCGGCTTCGGATGGGACGGGTTGCTGGGGAGGCGGGTCGGATGGGACGGCGGGTCGGACGGGACAGCGGGTCGGACGGGTCGGACGGGTCGGACGCCTCGGATAGGGCGACGTGGACGATCAGAGGCCAAGTCTCTCGGGTACGTAGGGCGTACAGGGGTACGCAGCGCGTACCTCGGATGAGGACGCTGACTCCTCTTCGGATAAGGTCCGATTTTTGAATTAAATAAATATATAATTTATTTAATAAACTTCAAAAATTCATATCTTCTTCATACGAACTCCGTTTTCGATGGTCTTTATATCCACGCGTAGGTGAGACTACGCTCTACAACTTTCGTTTAGACTCCGTCGACAAATTCCGAAATTATTTTTTTATTATTTATTTTAAACTCATCGTGTTTAAGGAATTTCTTTGAAAATTCATAACTTCTTTATCTGATGTCGGTTTTTGCCAGACTTTTTACCGCTAGAATACCATTGTCGAGACCTTCGATTCTCGTTTAGGTCATTCCGGCCAAAAGTCGCTCGATCTCCGATTCGAGTTTTTAGATGTCTGTTGCTAAGCCGAACTTGGAAAAATCATAACTTCGCTATATGAAGTCGGATTTGGGCGTTCTTTTCACGTACGATCATGGTTCAAAGACATTTAAACATAGAAGGAAATTAAAAAGAACTATTTGTACATTTTATTATGAAAGTAAATTTTATTACTCAAAAGTGGTTACAATACTTGACCCTTTTTGGTCATTACAAAGAGTTGAAATATCAGGTTGTCACAATTAAAGGCTCAAATTTAACAAAAAAGGCTAAATAATGCCCAAGAAACACTATATGGAAGATCTATCATAAATGACATAAAGGTGTGAGCTTTCTATCTCAAAAAACTTGCAAATAGGAAGGTGATCCTGGATCCACAAGATCAATCAACTTCTCCAAGGATTTCTCTTATTCTTCTTCACCATAAGACACCAGAAATCTCTTTATCAACCTCAAAAACTCACTAACACACTTAGGGTTTCACTTTCTAGGTCGAGGCGGATGGAAGCTGGTCTGAAATATCCAGGAGGTGGTATAATGGTGTTTAAAAAGGGTGTAAACCCTGAAAATTAGGGTTTGCTCAATCCACGTGTAGACCCAACGTACGTGGATGATACCCACGACCAACTTATGGCTAGTATGCTTAGTATGCTCATAGAGCATGCGCCGCGTACTAACCATGGACCAAAAATGAAAAGAATTTACACGAAAGGGGTAAAAGAAAGCTTATCAAAAACTCGAGTATTACACCTCACTTATTTAAAGATATCTCTAATCAGAGACATTGGCTCTAGGTTCTTGAACTTTTTTCTTCTTTCCGAGAGCCTTTTGATTACAATGCTTCTTTCTAACTCCATTGTTTGGCTTTGCTTTAAGATAATATAAATGTATTATTTGGAACCCAAACTTGCTTCATCTTTCTATGTTTTGGAGATGTCTTCTTTTAAACCCAAGTCTTCTTTGTTAGAGGCCTCTACTTTCTTTTCTTTGATTGTTTTTGTAACCCCCGTAGATCAGGGCTAGTCAATTAGACACGATAAGAATCAAAACTATATTTTGATGGAAGATTATTTAGAAGGATTAATCTTAACTAAGTTGTAGTATATATCACAAGGTTTCCGTGCATATAAAGAACGCCGAAATCCGAGTTATAACGAAGAAGTTATGACCTATCGAAGTTTCAAGACAGAACCGGCACGACACAGCGCGACGTAAATAGTGAATTTACGTTAGAGAGATATTTGGCCTTATCAATCTAAATGAAAGTCATAGAATACGTTAAACTGAGAGGGTGCATAAAAAGAACGTCTAAATCTGACTTCGTATGAGGAAGTTATGATTTTTCGAAGTTTCAGCATTAGCAGTATGCAGCCTGAAACTCAAGATTGAGGTCGAGTGATATTTAGCCAAAACTTTCTAAATGAGAACTGAATATCTCATCAATAGTAGTCCAACGATAAAAAGACAGACGAAAACGGAGTTCAGATGAATGAGTTATGAATTTCAAACGGAGTTTTCCTATCCCAGCCTACTAAAAATAGTATATTATTAATATATTAAAAATAAAGTTAAAATTATCCTACAAAGACTAAACGAAAGTTTTAGATCTTGTTTTTATCTACGCGTCGATATAAAGAACGTTGAAAACGGATTTTATATGCGAAAGTTATGAATTTCTGTAGTTCGGGGTGCGAAACCCCAAAACTGTCAGAGACCACGACGTGGAAAAAGTGGCCACGACGTGGCAGGGCTTATGACGCTTTCTGGAGCCTGACAAATCAAGTGGACAATGACGCATGCAATGACGTTCAAGCCCACGACGTGGGAGAAGTGCCCACGACGTGGAAAATGAGAAAACAGCCCTATAAATAGATTTGAAGGGGCAGCCGTTTGTGGTTGCCAAATCTCTCTTCTCTCGCCCATATTACAATGTTTTACGTGCAATTTTAACCCCCACCCCCCTCCCCCCCCCCCCCCCCCCCCCCCGAAGCCCTGGTATCAACCCCGAGACCCGAAGCAAGTCCCGAATAACGAAGATCCCGAGAAGAAAAGACTTTCTGAGCCGAAGCTCTGCCCGCGAGAAGTCCGGTGTGTGTGAAGAGATCACAGTTTCACTGAAGGATACTACTTCTATAAGCCGTGGTGCTGCCCAATCATCTTCTGATCAGGTGAGTGTGTGGTCACTTTCTTCTAACACATTAATATTAAGTATTTGCTATGAAATACGTGCTATGTGTGTATATATATTGTTCTTTATTTGAGATGTTTGTGGGATGGATAAATTATATAGGTTTTAATGAGTTAAACTGTATATATATTTTGTATCTGCAAATATGTTGGGTAGAACATGGGTAGATAAGATTGTTGGTATGTGATAAAAGATGACTTGGATCATGAGATAAAAGGATAAAGAGATAAACTTGTTTTAGATCTGGATGTATGGATCAGATCAGTTGGTTAGTTTTAGATCCGAGAGTATGGATCAAATCAAGAGGTTAGTTTTAGGTCTGGGAATATTGATTAGGTAATGAGGCAAATTTAAGATCCGGCAGTACGGATTATGTATTTTAGAACTACGTATTCATTCGATAAGGTATCATGTGTATAGTCCCTTTTAGGAACATGATTTTATATAAGAGTATTGATTATAATATGAAATATACATATGTGTGTGAAGTATTTGTCATTGTCCGAAATACGTGTTAGATATATTTGATAATATACAACATGAGAATCAGATATGGTTCAATATGTGTTAAGATGTGTATATATGATAGTATTACTTAAAACCTTGTGTTAAGTATACACTAGATAGCGTTTCCTAAACGGAGATAGTATAAAAAATTGATTATAAACATTGTAGGTTTGCCTAGTGATGGGTTAAGACTTAAATGGGATGTTTAGTTCAATTAAGATCGGAATTTGGGTCGTCTCTTATTAAGAGTACGTGTGGGGTGTGATTGCTGATCGGTGGAGTATGTCCTACGTACAGATGTACATTTTATGTACGAAGTATTTTTCAATGCTTTGTGTCTTGGGTGCTGCTTGTGCCTGGGTACTATTATGTTCTCGGGTACGATTCTTTCGCATACTAGAGTACTGTAATGTTCCAGAAGTACTATCGTGTTTAAGTCTTTTTGGCAATTTTGTGTGTCGGTTACGGGAGCGTACGGTAGTACTCTAGTAGTATTTACCCATACTTTTATTTTGAGAGAGCTTTGGAGTCAGCGTTTCTTTTATGAGGTGATCGACCGAGCTTCATATGTCAGCGTTTTCTTTCACGAAGTAGTTAAGGGAACTTCGTAGACAGCCTGATAAAGTGTGTCGGTAATAGACCACTGCTATGTAGGTTTGGTGTTATATTGCTAGATAGGGTGCGTCTGGGGATGAAATACCTCACGTATTCAGGCCACTGCTAGGCAAACTTCGATGCTGGAATAGGTAGAGTATGGGGGTATAATACCTCATGATAGTCGGACCACGCCTAGGCATTGTTTTCTAGATAACTAACCTTGACTTAAAATGTCTTGTGCTTCTTTCTTTTACGAACAAAGGTTTGTGGTGAAACTTATTCCATTCCCCTCATTTGATGTCTTTATTGATCCTCTTTTGCTGCTAGGGAATTTCCGAAGCAGCTTCGTCAGTTGTTGTTCATATCGATTTCCTTAAGCTAGATCTCGTAAGATCATTGTAGAGGATCAGTATGTGGGGATCGACGGGATGGGATAGTTCGTTTTAGAAATATGGTATATATGCGTTAATAATATTATTGGTTTTGTTGGATCGAGATATACATTATTATCATCATTGTTTGAACTAAGAGCTTTCGTACTCTGTGTTCCTTAGGTGATTGGGTTCACCAGGGATATTTGAACTAAGAGTACATTAGGTGATTTTGAACTAGGTGTTCATTAATTATCGTGAACTGCGAGTTCACCATAGGTAATCTAAGAACCTTTGCATCACTAAAACTTGTGCTAATTCCTTAGGGCAATCCTTAGGAATGAATGAGAGAAGGGTAATCGGTTCTTAGGATAAATATTTAAAAAATAAATGGAGATAAAGGGGGTGGGTAATTGGATTGATTATTTGATAATTAAATATAATAAATATATTATTGTGGGTTGAAAACCCTATATGCTCACCAGGCTCCCAAGCCTGACCCTGTCAGTTTTCTTTGTATTACAGGTTATGGCACGATAGCATAAGTTGGCTGACATAATGAGAGATTTTGGATTATAGGCTAGTAGTTATGAATAACTATTATAAGGTCTATTTTCTTCTGTTTATGCTTTTGGTCTGTATTGAACATGACATCCCGAGATTTTGTTATATAATGAAAATAAATTTCTTTGAAGAAATGCTTTGATAAAATCTTATCATATTTTGTTTTGGGAACAAATTCCGCAATTGTTTTCTTTAAAAGATTACTCTGATTTTAAAAACAAAGCACAAACAAATCGGTCGTTTTTGGCCGTGAAATTGGGGATGTCACAGTTGGTATCAGAGCATTAGTTTAAGTGAACTAGGAATTTGTAGGAAATTTCTTGACTTAAACTTAGAATGCTAAGTAATGATTGTGAGGAGTGTGTCTAAAATATGTTAGGTAGTACACCTAAATTGACACAAACAATAGTTTATTTTAGGAATGATGCCTAAAATGCTTTGATGTGCTAATTGATTTGTGTGATAGCTAAATTGATGCTATTATTTGTTCGGATCTATGCTCTGTTGCTGACCGGATCTGGAAACCTTATGTGTTTAGGATTCTAAGCGTACGACTACGAAATTAGAAATAGGATGTAAATGTTTTGGGGTGATAAGGAGATTTATACATTTATCATAGTTAAAAAAAACTTTCTTATCTGAAAAAAATTCTCGCTTGGTACACCAAATGTCTGCTTGGATGTACAAGAGGTCATGGTATAAACTTGTAGATAAATTGAGTAAATGGAGGAAATGAAGAAGGCTTATGATAGTGGATAACACCTATCAGAAGAGATCGTAAGAGTGCTATCTTGCCTTTAGAATATGTCTTATGAAATAATAGTACGTTTAAAAGAGTACGGTATGTCTGAAGTACACTTTCGATTGGCAGGATGATGGAACGATTGATGAAATTCTTGAAGTTGTCTTATCGCCTGGAATTTCCATCACCAATCGAGTTGAAGTAGAATTGATGATTATAGATTGAGCAATGAAGAAATCCTAGTAGAGTCTAGAGAAATTTCTATGATTATTTGGACACTTTCGTATGTGTTAAATTGTTGTGTGATTTTCCTGTTTGGTGACTTGGTCGACTACAGGACGATACTTAGGACGAGTATGAGTAGGTGTGAAAGGTAGTAGATTCATATACTACCGGAAGCACAAGACTCACACTTGGATCAGGGAAAGTCACAAGGTTACCAAGAAGCTAGTGATTGATTCCATTTTATTCGGATATGTCATTACCCTTGTTTCGGTAATTACTAGTAAGATGGTTGTTATTTCGACCCTAGTGGTCATATCAAATTGAGTCCGACTACGATGAGTTTGTTATGTGGTTCATAGAACCAAGTTCGAGGTAGCATATGACTCAAGTCAGAAGATTGAAATCAATGTGATCGATAGCATCACGCTCGTTATTAAGGAAGCTTGTAGCTAGAAATGCTACATGTAAAAATGTGATTATATCACATTAGAATATGAAGGAAGGTATATTCCATTATGGAATTTAACTCTAAGAGACCTGAGTCTAAGCATTGCATCATTTGATGAGAGGTCAGTGGAGCACGACCCATCGGTCTGTTGCAATAGATAAAGGAAAAGTATTTATCCTAAGAAGAGGAAGGAGTCCATAATAAGGATTTATTTTGTAACTTGTCAGTTACGATTGAAAGTCCAATATAGTACGAAGAACAGGTGCAAGATTTAGCATCACAGTTATTACTAAGGCTGGATAGGTAATGTATGGAATCATTATACAAGCCCTATTTCGTTGATGATTCCGGGACGTAATCATCCTAAGCGGGGCATAATTGTAATGCCCGTAGATTCGGGCTAGTCAATTAGAGACAATAAGCATCAAAACTGACTTTTGACGGAAGATTATTTAGAAGGATTAATGTTAACTAAGTTGTAGTATATGTCACAAGGTTTCCGTGCATATAAAGAACGCCAAAATCCGAGCTATAACGAAGAAGTTTTGACCTATCAAAGTTTCGCGACAGAACCGCCATGACACAGCGCGACGTAAATAGTGAATTTACGTTAGAGCGATATTTGGCCTTAGAAATCAAAATGAAAGTCGTAGAATACGTTAAACCGAGAGGGTGCATAAAAAGAACGTCTAAATCTGACTTCGTATGAGGAAGTTATGATTTTTCGAAGTTTCAGCATTAGCAGTATGCAGCTCGAAACTCGAGATTGAGGTCGAGTGATATTTAGCCAAAACTTTCTAAATGAGAATTGAATATCACTTCAATGGTAGTCCAACGACAATAAGACAGACGAAAATGGAGTTCAGATGAAGGAGTTATGAATTTCGAACGAAGTTTTCCTGCCCCGGCGTACTAAAAAAAGTATATTATTAATATATTAAAAATAAATTCAGAATTATCCTACAAAGTCTAAATGAAAGTTGTATATCTTGTTTTTACCTACGCGTCGATATAAATAACGTCGAAAACGGAGTTCGTATGCGAATGTTATGAATTTCTGAAGTTCGGGGTGCGAAACCCCAAAACTGTCAAAGACCACGACGTGGCAAAAGTAGCCACGACGTGGCAGGACTTCTGACGCCTTCTAGAGCCTGACAGATCAAGTGGACGATGACGCATGCAATGACGTTCAAGCCCACGACGTGGAAAATGAGAAAACAGCCCTATAAATAGATTTGAAGGGGCAGCCGTTTGTGGTTGCCAAATCTCTCTTCTCTTGCCCATATTACATCGTTTTACGTGCAATTTTAACCCCACGAAGCCCCGGTATCAACGCCGAGACCCAAAGCCAGTCCCGAAGCCTGAAGATCCGGAGAAGAAAAGAGTTTCTGAGCCGAAGCTCTGCCCGCAAGAAGTCCGGTGTGTGAAGAGATCATAGTTTCACCGAAGGATACTACTTCTACAAGCCGTGGTGTTGCCCGATCATCTTCTGATCAAGTGAGTGTGTGGTCACTTTCTTCTAACACATTAATATTAAGTATTTGCTATGAAATATGTGCTATGTATGTATATATATTGTTCTTTATTTGAGATGTTTGTGGGATGGATAAATTATATAGGTTTTAATGAGTTAAACTGTATATGCATTTTGTATCTGCAAATATGTTGGGTAGAACATGGGTAGATAAGATTGTTGGTGTGTGATAAAAGATGACTTGGATCATGACATAAAAGGATAAAGAGATAAACTTGTTTTAGATCTGGATGTATGGATCAGATCAAGAGGTTAGTTTTAGATCCGAGAGTATGGATCAGATCAAGAGGTTAGTTTTAGCTCCGAGAATATTGATTAGGTAATGAGGCAAATTTAAGATCCGGGAGTACGGATTATGTATTTTAGAACTACGTATTCATTCGATAAGGTATCATGTGTATAGTCCCTTTTAGGAACATGATTTTATATAAGAGTATTGATTATAATATGAAATATACATATGTGTGTGAAGTATTTGTCATTGTCCGAAATACGTGTTAGATATATTTCATAATATACAACGTGCGAATCAGATATGGTTCAATATGTGTTAAGATGTGTATATATGATACTATTACTTAAAACCTTGTGTTAAGTATACACTAGTTAGCGTTTCCTAAATGGGGATAGTATCAAAATTTGATTATAAACATTGTAGGTTTGCCTAGTGATGGGTTAAGACTTAAATGGGATGTTTAGTTCAATTAAGATTGGAATTTGGGTAGTCTCTTATTAAGAGTACGTGTGGGATGAGATTGATGATCAGTTGAGTATGTCCTACGTACAGATGTACATTTTATGTACGAAGTATTTTTCAAAGCTCTGTGTCTTAGGTGCTGCTTGTGCCAAGGTACTATTATGTTCTCGGGTACGATTCTTTCGCATACCAGAGTACTATAATGTGCCAGAAGTACTATCGTGTACAAAGTCTTTTTGACAATTTTGTGTGTCTGTTACGGGAGCGTACGGGAGTAATCTAGTAGTATTTCCCCATACTTTTATTTTGAGAGAGCTTTGGAGTCAACGTTTCTTTTATGAGGTGATCGACCGAGCTTCATATGTCACCGTTTTCTTTCACGAAGTAGTTAAGGGAACTTCGTAGACTGCCTAATAAAGTGTGTCGGTAATAGACCACTCCTAGGTATGTTTGGTGTTATATTGCTGGATAGGGTGCGTCTGGGGGTGAAATACCTCATGTATTCAGGCCACTGCTAGGCAAAGTTCGATTGTTGGATAGGTAGAGTCTGGGGGTATAATACCTCATGATAGTCGGACGACGCCTAGGCATTGTTATCTAGATAACTACCCCTGACTTAAAATGTCTTGTGGTTCTTTCTTTTACAAACAAAGGTTCGTGGTGAAACTTATTCCATTCCCCTCATTGCATAGGGTCGGTATGTGAGGATTGATGGGATGGGATAGTTTGTTTTAGAAATATGGTATATATGCATTAATAATATTAGTGGTTTTGTAGGATCGAGATACACATTATTATCATCATTGTTTGAACTAAGAGCTTTCGTACTCTGTGTTCCTTAGGTGATTGGGTTCACCAGGGATATTTGAACTAAGAGTTCATTAGGTGATTTTGAAATAGGTGTTCATTAATTATCGTGAACTACGAGATCACCATAGTTAATCTAAGAACCTCTGCATCACTAAAATTTGTGCCAATTCCTTAGGGCAATCCTTAGGAATGAATGTGAGAAGGGTAATCGGTTCTTAGGATAAATATTTTAGAAATAAATGGAGATAAAGGGGGTGGGTAATTGGATTGATTTTTTTATAATTAAATATAATAATTATATTATTGCTCACAAGGCTCCCAAGCCTGACCCTCTCAGTTTTCTTTGTATTGCAGGTTATGGCACGAGAGCATAAGTTGGCTGACATAACGAGAGATTTTGGATTATAGGCCAATAGTTTTGAATAACTGTTGTAAGGTCTATTTTGTTCTGTTTATGCTTTTGGACTATATTGAACATGACATCCCGAGATTTTGTTATATAATGAAAATAAATTTCTTTAAAGAAATGCTTTGATAAGCTCTTATCATATTTTGTTTTGGGAACAAATTTCGCAACTGTTTTCTTTAAAAGATTACTCTGATTTTAAAAACAAAGCATAAACAAATCGGTCTTTTTTGGCCGTGAAATTGGGGATGTCACAGTTTGTCCGTGTAAGAAGAGTTAGTGAACCAAGAACTTTTAGATTTGGTGTCTAAGCCCATAACTATAACTGAGATGCACTTGACCCGATTGTAGCATAGTCCTTTTGGGTTTCCTTCATCAGTGCAATTTGATAGGATGGACTTTTGAGAATAAGGTTATTTGTGATTCATTAATATATTATAAGTATAATATATTAATTGAGAAATAATATTATTTAATTACTATTGATCAAAATTAATTTGGAATTAATTTTGTGATCAAAATAGACTAATTAAATATATGGGGATTGATTATGTAAATCAATGATTTTTATAGTGTGGGCCAATGATCCATGGTTATTTAGGATGGGCAAAACCAATGTGATAATCCACGGAGCCTAAGTAATATGAAAGGTCATTAGGGTTTGCAAAGATGTAACCCTAACACTATAAATGGAACCCCTCATGACCAAAATAGATTACACCATCATTCTAAGAGTTCGATATTGATTTTCTGCTAAGTAACTTATTCTCTCAAACCTCCTCCTGCATTTAGTATTTGTGACACATTAGAGGCATCACACTTGAGTTGCTAAAGCTTTCAAAGGCCAAGAACTACACCTTACATCAAGAGGTATTCAACTAAACTTGTTTTTTATGTTGTATAGATTCAATTGTTCTAGTTAGGATGTGTACTTTGAAAATTTTAAAATGCATGTTGTAACGACATAATCCAACATCCTCTAACATGTTTCATCTCATTTGCGTGTGTGTGTAAAATCGTATAACACATAACACGATAAGCACGAAGGATTAGTGAGTTCCCCAAAATACCACATACAACAAATTCGCCACTCGAGGCTATACTCTGTAAGACCCTCCGATCCTTGTTTCTCAGCAGGACCCTCCAGTCCCATAGCTTGTTGGACCCTTTGGTCCGGTCTAGCTCGTTGTACCCTCCGGTCTGGTCTTATTGAGAACCCTATGGCCTCATAGTTCATTAGACCCTTTGGTCCGACCTAAGGAACAAATATAGCATACGATACATATCACACAATCATTCATAACTCAAGCAAGCACATAAGACCCATTTGTTGCACATAGTTACCACTCTAGGTAAAGTATAGTGAGAAGACTAACCCCGTAAGATACCTAGTAAAAGTCTCGTGCCCGAAAGCCTCGGTCTAGCCTCCGCCTATCACAAGTTAATATTTCTAATTAATATTCTACTCTTATCTCCGAATAGTGGGTAGAAGACCATTCTACCCTTCCCTGACCTCATTCACTCATTTGACCAAACCCTAAAGTCAACAGAAGTCAATGCTAGTCAACAGTCCAACTTTGACCAGACTTATCGAGTGCACTCATGTGACTCAACGAGTTCATGCGTATCCTATGAATTCCCTTAAGGCATCACACGACTCGTTGGGTTAACCTCCCTGTAACGACCCAATTTTCACGCCCAAAAAATTTCGTTTAAAGTAAGTGGTTTGTAAAACATTTGTAGTAAAACATCATCCGATCATATCATTTCATAAAACATATCTCGTGTCTAAAATCCCAAAATATGAAAATAATAATAATGTTAGAGTACAATCCCAGAACATCTCCTAATGTGGAAAACCAATATGTGAGTGCATGATGTGCTGCTACCATGCCAACTCTTTCCCCTTCGCTGAAGAGGTACCTAAAACCAAAGCTGAAAACTGTAAGCACGAAGCTTAGTGAGTTCCCCCATCATACCACATACCATACAATCATATCACATACATACTGCCAGGCATTTCTGGGGTGCAACCTACCTGTACGACCATTCTAGGGTGCCGGCCTACCCGTGTCAAGCCACTATGGGGCGCTGACCTACCCATGTCGAGCCATTCTGGGGTGATGACTACCCTTCGGTCCTAATAACCGAACCTCGGGGACTATTTCACCCCTACAACTACTATCACATATATATAATTGTATAATTTATTGTCAGACATATCTGGGGTGTCTGACCTACCCTTCGGTCCTAACAACCGAACCTCGGGGACTATTCCCCCTCCTACTACCTCTATCTCATGTAACATAACATGCTAGCAGCTAAATATGTCATAACATACTGTTAGGCATATCTGGGGTGCCTAACCTACCCTTCGGTCCTAACAACCGAACTCTATCACTATCGCATACCATATGACGCTAGCATATAACATATCACGTAGTAACAACACATATGAATATCAAAAAGACAAACATCTAGCATACGATCCCTACTGGTGGGCCGACATTGTGGCCGTAGACCCACTGCTACTGGAAGGTAACTCACCTCGTAGCTGCTGAACTCTGCAGGAATCCTTTGACTGCTACTACTGCTGCTCCAGAAATCCTCAAGCTAAAACTCCCACAGAACACTTAGTCAGAAACTGACGTCTACTCTTAGGGTAAAATGACCCTTTTACCCAACCCCCCCTAACCAAGTCAAAGTCAAAGTCAAAGTCAACTTCTGGTTGACCTGACTCGCCGAGTTGGCTCGCCAGCTCCCCGAGTCCCTATCCTTCCATTAGACCTTAAACCTGTCTCTACTCGTCGAGTTAGGCGATGACTCGACAAGTTTTCCTTCTAAATGAACATCGATTGAATCCTCATTTGACTCGCCGAGTTGTATGATCAACTCGTCGAGTTCATCATCATCTGATACTCAGGTCCTGCCCTTGACTCGCTGAGTTGTATGAACAACTCGTGATTCCATCTTGATCCTTAAGAAGATTGCCTTGGACTCACCGAGTCTGTTCATGCACTCGTCGAGTACCATGAATTTCCAAAACAATGGCTTAGTCCAGAATGTTGGGTCACTCCTTAGGACCCCCTTAAAACCTTTCCACACTCAACTTGGTCCTTATGACCCTCAACTGATATGGGAAAACACTTGGACTCGCCGAGTCCAAGAACGAACTCGCCGAGTTGGTCACAACCACTCACTGAATCTTCGCTTTCTGATCTACAACACTTGATCAAAATGTAGATCTATGCTTCTACAATCGATCTAGCACGTAAAGTTACAACCTTTACGTGCTTGCATGGGACTTTAAGCTCAAAAGGTCTTAAAACACGCCCTCACAATGCATGGGACCTTCCTTGAGTGCAAAATCCACTCCTTTCTGCCTTGTAACCCCTTAAAGGACCTAGATCCGAAACATCAACCTCAAACCATGCTTGCAATCATGGTTGGTGACCAAAATGGCTTAGAAAAGCCCTAAAACTCCACAAAATGGGATATATCAAAAGAGCAAGCAAGGTATAGACTTTATACCTTCTGAAGTCAGCAAATGATGCTCAAAACCGAATCCTTCTAGCCTCCTCTTGATCCTTCAAGCTTTTCCTATGGTTTGCTATGGGGGTCTTCTGGGAGCAAATGGGACTAAGGAGGCCGAGTTAAGGTGTTTAAATAGGGTGCAAACCCTCGGATTAGGGTTTTTGCCGAAACAGGGTCTACTCGCCGAGTCTGGGACTCGACTCGCCGAGTCCACAACTTAACTCCGCGCCTCATCCCGCTTCTACTTGGCGAGTTGGTCCTTTAACTCGCCGAGTCCAAGGGCAAAATGCAAAACATCATAAAGTATTAATAAAAGAATACGTACCAAGAACCAGGTGCTACACTCCCAACTTGACAAGTTATCACTGGGTTACGAATCACGAGGCTAATCCGATCCGACTCATCGAGTCATCTCATAGACTCGGCGAGTCGTCTCCATGGCATCACTCATATGGTCTTCTGAAGTCAGATCCGGGACTCTAACCCATAGATCTGTCATTTAAGCATCCAAAAGTTACGTAAAGATCTGAACTTGGGGTTCATGCATGGTGTGTATTTCTCTATATACCATTTTGGCCTTCTCAAAGCTTCATGGCTTGATAACCCTAAGGTTACTTAGACAAGGCCAGCTACTTTCTGGCTTTCTAGACCTCATAGGGTCCAGATCTGAAGTAGAACTCGAGAAAGGGTTTGGATGCACCCAAAATCCCATCAAAATGGTGATTCAAGTCCTAGCTTATCAACCAAAGAAAAATCTATCCAAACACAAGGAAGACAGGAGCTTATACCTGATCTGAAGCTTGAAATGAAGATGAAACTGATCCCCCAACTCTCTTCTGAGATTCTGGCAATCACCCTTGATTATCTTCCCAATGAAATGACCACACATTAGCCTCTTTCCTCTCTAGCTCACCAAAGACTCTAGGGTTTCTCTCAAGGGACGAAGACACTGATGGAAAGGGGACAAGGAGGCCATAAGTGCCTTTAAATAGGCCGAAGCCCGGGAAAATTAGGGTTTCTGCCTCCAGCATTAACTCGTCGAGTCCATTCATTTTCCACGTCACCCATCTGTAATCCTACTCAACGAGTTGAGGATCCAAGTCGTCGATCCCACCCTAAGTCCTTAAAATACATGCTTAAATTAATATACCTCGAAAACCGGATGTTAAAATTCTCCCCCACTAGAATTAGACTTCGTCCTCGAATAAGTAGCTCGGGATGTTGCTCACGCATCTCTGAATCTGGCTCCCAAGTCAGATCGGATCCCTTCTGATGTTGCCACTGGACTTGGACCAGGGGCACTTCCTTGTTCCTCGAAACCTTTACCTTCCAATCTATGATCGCGATCGGGCTTTCGATGTAATTCTGGCTCGCATCCACCTAAATGTCCTCCAGTGGTACCATTGTCGTCTCGTCGGCCACACCCTTTTGCAACTGGGACACGTGGAAGGTGTTATGAATCTGACTCAACTCTTCAGGTAGCTCAAAACTGTAAGCTACATTCCCCACTCTGGCGGCAAATCTGAAAGGACCGACGTATCAGGCTCCCAATTTTCCTTTCTTTTTGAACTGAATCACCCCTTTACATGAGGAAACTTTTAGGAGTACAAAATCTCCAACATGTAATTCAAGCTCGGATCGTCAATTGTACGCATAACTCTTCTGGAGACTCTAAGCGGTCAGTAACCTCTGTCTAACTTGCTGAATCTGCTCAGTCGTCTTCAGCACTATCTCAATGCTGCTCATTACTCTCTGCCCTACTTCTCCCCAACAAATGGGGGTGCGACACTTTCTCCCATACAGGACCTCAAAGGGTGGCATACCAATGCTTGAGTGATGGTTGTTGTTGTAAGAAAAGTCAGCCAAGGGTAGGTATTTGTCCTAACTTCCACCGAAGTCCATAATGCGAAGCATGTCCTCGAGCGTTTGAATCGCCCTCTCACTTTGTCCGTCTATCTGTGGGTGATAGGTGGTACTAAAATGCAACCGCGTTCCCAACTCCTCATGGAATTTCTTCCAAAATCTGGAAGTAAAACGCACATCCGGATCCGACACTATGGATGTCAACACTCTATGCCGAGCTACCACCTCTCGCACATAAATCTCTGCCAGCCTATCAGAACAAGAACTCTCACTAATAGTAACGATGTTAGCACTCTTCGTCAATCGATCCACAGTCACCCAGATCGTATCCACTCCCTGTGTTGTTCTCAGTAATTTGGTGATAAAGTCCATCGAGATCTACTCCCACTTCTACTTGGGAATCTCCAAAGGCTACAATGGACCCTTCGGCATTGGTGCTCTACCTTGACACGGTTGTAGGTCAAGAACTTCTCGACCACCCAAGCAACATCCCTCTTCATACAGGGCCACCAACAGTCTCTCTTTAGATCTAAATACATTTTAGTGGCTCCGGGGTGGATCGAGAATCTTGATCTATGCACCTTCTCCATCAGAATGCCTAGCCAAAAAGGGCACCTAAACCTGACCTTGAAAGGTCATAATCCCCCGGCCATCCGTCACGAACTTGGATACCTGCCCAATCACCCGCTCCCTCTTGCGGTTTTCCAGTCTCAAGGCCTCCGCTTGGGCCTCTCGAACGGTATCCAGTACCCGAGTCATCAGTGTTATCCTCATGCATATATTCCGAATCAGGGCACTCTTCGTCTTGCGACTAAGGGCATCGACTACCACGTTAGCCTTTCCTGGGTGATACATAATCTGACAGTCGTAATCCTTTACCACGTCCAACCACCTTCGCTGGCGCATGTTAAGGTTGGGCTGTTCTATCAGATACTTCAAGCTCTTGTGGTCCATGTATACGGTACACCGAACCCTGTATAAATAATGGCGCCAAATATTGAGGGCGAACACTACTGCCCCCAACTCTAAATCTTGGGTGGGATACCTCGTCTCGTGAGGCTTCAACTGTCTTGATGCATATGCTATCACGTGCCCTCTCTGCATAAGCACCGCTCCTAACACCGGAGCTTCACACAATCTCTGGTGAAGAGTCTCAAATAAGGTTTGTTGCTCGGGACCCCAAGTAAAAGCAACTCCATTCCGGGTCAACCGGGTGAGAGGAATGGCGATCCTGGAAAAATCTTTAATAAATCTCCAATAGTAGCCGACCAACCCCAGAAAACTCTTGATTTCAGTGGGGGATCTCGGCACCTCCCAATTCATAACTGCCTCAATCTTGGTCGGGACGACCAAAATCTCATCCTGATTAACGAGGTGTCCCAAGAACCGAACTTCTCGTAACCAAAAATCACAGTTGGAGAATTTGGCATAAAGCCTCTACGATGTCAATACTCCGAGGACTTCCATCAAATGCTACTCATGGTGCTCTCTAGTCCTCGAATACACCAAAATATCATCGATAAACACAATCACCGAACGATCCAACATAGGCCTATAAACCCGGTTCATGAGATCCATGAACGCTGCTGGTGCATTGGTGAGCCCGAAAGGCATCACCATGAAATCATAATGCCCATAATGAGTTCTAAATGTTGTCTTCTGAATTTCTTCCTCACAAACCCTCATCTAGTGATAACCAGGCCTCAAATCGATCTTGGAAAACCAAAATGCACACTGTAACTGGTCGAACAGATCGTCGATCCTCGGGAGTGGATAACGGTTCTTGACGTCAGCTTGTTCAACTCCTGCTAATCAATGCACATCCGGTGTGAACCATCCTTTTTCTTATCAAAAAGGATTTGTGCTCCACACGGCGAGCTACTCGGTCGGATAAATCCCTTTCCCAACAGCTCCTGAACTTGCAAGAATAACTCTTGCATCTCTGGCGACGCAAGGCGATAGGGTGCGTTAGCGATAGGTGCTGCCCCCGGAAGTAAATCAATACGAAACTCCACCTGCCTCTCGGGAGGCACACCCGGTAACTCATCGGGAAAAACATTCGGAAACTCACTCACCTCCGGAACCTTAGTAATAGTAGTTGGTCTTTCCGCAACATCTTGCATATCTGACACATAGGCCTGAACACCCATGCAACCCTGCTGCAAGCTCTGCCTCGCTTGAGCAGCCGAACAAAATGCTGACCCAGATCGGGTGCCCTCACCGAATACTGTAAGTACTCCCCCACTAGGGTTTCGAATGGTCACCATTTGATGCTCACAGTCGATCATGGCTCCGAATCGGCTCAACCAATACTTGCCTACGATGACACCGACATCTCCCATCGCGATAGGTACCAAATCAATCGGAAACTCGACTCCAAAAATCTCTAAAACACATCCCCGTATCACATCAATCGCAAAAACAACATGCTCATTAGCTATGGATACTCTCAAACGTTGACTCAACACCTCCCGTCGGATACTGATGTAACGACTAAATGCTAGGGATACGAAAGACCGACTCGCACCTGAGTTGAATAACAACAAAGCAGGAATAGAATTCATAAGAAAAGTACCTACACATATGACAATATAAGCATAAAATATCTCAAATATAGAATAAGTAAGAGAATATACCAGCCACAACGTCTGGTGTTGCGCGGACCACTTCCGCCGTCAACTGGAAAGCTCTACCGCGAGCCTTCGGTGCCTCGGCCTTCACTGGCCGACCCTATGAAGATCGAGTAGAAGAAGGCACAGATGCCTGCGCTGATCCTTGAAGTAACTGCGGGCACTCGGCCTTCCTATGGCCAGTCTGGTTACAATGGAAGCAAACCGAAAATCCCTTGGGGCAATCCCTCGCGATATGCCCCTCATTCCCACACTTGTAACAAACACCTACTTTGCACAACCCGTCATGGCTCTTGCCTCACTTCTGACAAGTGCGGTCCTTCTGACCTCCCGATCTCGAATCAGCGGGCTTTGCCTGCTTGGCGAGCGGTTGAGGCTGCGTCGGCCGCCTATCCCTCCTCTGAGACTCTGGCTCCTCCCTGTCCTGAGTCTCTACCTTGATCTCCCTCTTCCGAGCATTTTCTTGGAGCTCGGAACATGTTCGTTATGTCGAGTTCGCCACAAACTCCCAAATGTCTCTCCTCAGAATGCTCAAATACTGGCTCTTACGTGCCCACTCAGGAGACACATGCTTAGGGCAAAACAATTCCCTCTCATGAAACATTTGTGTGATCACCGTCACAGACTCATTCCCCTGCTTGAGGGACAAGAACTCCTAGGCCAACTGTTCCCTCTCCACTGGGAGAACGTACTCGTCTCGAGACATAGCGGTGAACCTCTCCCAAGTCATCGCGGTAAGCTCTGCAGTAGTAAAGTCAGCCATCACAAATTTCCATCAGTCCTTCGCTCCCAAGCAAAGCTGGTTTAGCGTGAACCGCACCCTTAGATGCTTCATACAAGAACATGCGTAGAAGCATCCCTCAATGTCAGAGACCCATCTCATCGCGGCTATCGGATCCTGAGTCCCATCAAACTCTGGTGGCCTCATGTTACTGAATTCCCGGTACAACAACGAGTCGTCTCCCTGTGGCCTGGCAGCGGCAACGGCTGCGGTGGCCACAACAACAGCAGCATCAGTTAGAGCAACATATTGCTCATCAAAGGTCTCAATCAGTGTGGTCTTGATAGACCCAAACCTCTCTAGTATCTCAGCTTGAATGGCTGCAACCACCTCATCATGAATCATCCTGTGAGTCGCATCATCGCTAACACCGCTACACTCCGGGTTGTAGTGTCTTCCCATGATGACGTCTCTGAAGCACAACACAAATGAAATCAGAGACTCACTTGAGTATTCATGAACTCGATCACTAAACCCTACTTGTTACTTAGTACCCTAAGGATTTTTACTTGGATTGCTCACTGACCTTGTGTTTCTAGTAGTACGGGCCCTATACTACCTTCCACACCACATCAGTATTCACCCCCAAGTCCTCCTCCAAGCATCCCAGATCACGAGTACACTATATCTAGCTGAACACAAGCTACCCTCCAGAAGAACTCTCATAAGCTCCTCTCTGCTACCTACTCATAGTCGAAGTAACTCACAGTAGCAGTAACTCCTAGGCTAAGGCATCACAAATCAGGCCACTCTAGTCCTAAATATGAATACCTAGCCTACTCTATCATGCATAACACATCTCATAATATCTCATAACTCATAACGTAAGGGTATTTTGGGAAATCACCGTTCGGGCGCTGGTTGATTATACACCTTGCTCTTTTCCACTCTTTTGGAATCTTTTACTCTTTTTTTATTGTTTCTTTTTGAAAATTTTTCTCAAATCCTCAGTTTGAGTTCAGATATACCCGAAGGTGTACCCGAATCCCTCAAACCAAGGTTCTGATACTAACTTGTAACGACATAATTTTTCAAACCAAAATTTTCAATTCTAAAATTTATAAAACACATGTCTCGTCATTAATTCTTAAAAACATTCAACAAGTTTTCAAAACAATTTTTCAAATCCAGGATCCTCTAACATGTTTCATCTCGTCTGTGTGTGTACAATCATATTGGTGCCTTCCCGCTATATCTCGAGGTACCTGAAACACATAACACAGTAGGCACGAATGCTTAGTGAGTTCCCCAAAATACCACATACAACAAATTCGACACTCGAGGCTATACTCTGTAAGACCTTCTGATCCTTGTGTCTCAACGAGACCCTCTAGTCCCGTAGCTCGTTGGACCCTCTGGTCCGGTCTAGCTCGTTGGTCCCTATGGTCCGATCTGATTGAGAACCCTCTGGCCTCATAGTTTGTTGGACCCTTCGGTCTGGTCTAAGCAAAAAATATAGCATACAATACATATCACACAATCATGCATAACTCAAGCAAGCACATAAGACCCTCTGGTCACACATAGTTACAACTCTCGGTAAAGTATAGTGAGAAGACTCACCTCATAAGATAGCTAGTAAAAGTCTCGTGCCCAAAATCCTCGGTCTAGCATCCACCTATCACTAGTTAATATTTCTAGTTAATATTATATTCTTATCTTTGAAAGGTGGGTAAACGACCATTGTACCCTTCCCTGACCGCTTTCACTCATTTGACCAAACCCTAAAGTTAACAGAAGTCAACTCCAGTCAAAGGTCCAACTTTGACGAGACTCGCTGAGTGTACTTGTGTGACTTGTCGAGTTCATGCGTATCCTCTAAATTCCCTTAAGGCCTCACATGACTCATTGGTTTAACCTCCCAACTCGAAGGGTTATCACTAGGGCACGAATCATGGGGTTAATCCGATCTGACTCGTCAAGTCATCTCATAGACTCGGCAAGTCATCTCCATGACATCACTAATATGGTCATCTAAAGTCAGATTCGGGACTCTAACCCATATATCTGGCCTTCAACCATCTAAAAGTTACGTAAAGGTCTGAACTTGGGGTTCATGCATGGTGTATATTGCTCTATATACCATTTTGGCCTTCTCAAAGCTTCATTGCTTCATTACCCCACGGTTACTTAGACAAGGCTAGCTACTATTTGGTTTTCTGGACTTCTCAAGGACCAAATCGAGAAAGGGTTTGGATGCACCCAAAATCCCATCAAAATGGTGATTCAAGCCCTAACTTATCAACCAAAGAAAAATCTATCCAAACACAAGGAAGGCATGAGCTTATACCCGATTTGAAGCTTGAAATGAAGATGAAACTGATCCCCCAACTCTCCTCTGAGATCCTTGCAATCACCCTTGATTCTCTTCCCAAATAAGTGACCACAAATTAGCCTCTTTCCTATCTAGCTCACCAAATACTCTAGGTTTTCTCTCAAGGGACGGAGACACTAATGGGAAGGGGCCTGGGATGCCATAAGTTCTTTCAAATAGGTTCAAGCCTGAGAAAATTAGGATTTCTGCCTCTAGTGCTAACTCGTCAAGTCGGCTCTCCGACTCGTCGAGTCCATTCATTTTCCATGTCACCCATCCGCGATCCTACTTGACGAGTTAAGGCGCCAACTCGTCGAGTCCACCCTAAGTCCTTAAAATACGTGCTTAAATTAATATACCCGAAAAACCGGATGTTACACATGTAAAATCAGAGAGAATATAGATCCAAATTATCTAGGGTTGCATGTGCATCATATGAGTGTTATAATGCTTATAATCCAACAGTTGTATAAGAGCTCAGGGTTGTTTTATGTTATACTTGATGCTTGTTAATTTTCAAAGTTGAAAAAATCAATTTTCTGGCCTCTGACTGATGAACTCGTAGAGTCCACTAGCTGAATCTATGAGTCCAGTCCTTAACAAGGGCAACTTGACGATTCAGTTCATGCACTTGTCGAGTTCATGGATCTGGTTGTAGAATTTCGAGTGTTCTTGGTCAAGATTGGATTTGAATCACTACTATAAACTGTTTTACGTCAGTAAATTATTTTTATGATATGGTAGTGATTATGCTCATCCAATCACAAGATAATTCTCGAAGTTTTAATATAATTGTGGATTTATATGATAAACAAAGTTACTTGCAAATTGTCGACTTGATATTATCTTGTTTATGAGTTTAGTTAAATCAATCTTGAATTATATGATAATTTTAGTTGTTGAAAAATTGATCTAAATGAATTTTAATGACCTCCATAACTTGTCCTCCAGTTATGGAAAATGAAAAGTCTCATCCATTAAAATAACATTAAACTCATAAGTTATGAATTCCAAGAGTCATCAAAAGATAGTTGTCAAAATTCTTATGATACTTGTTAGTTTATATGTTAGGTTAACTACTTGTATCATTTGATTTGAAACTATTTTTCCTTATGAGTTAGTTTAGATCATGATTAAAAAAATTATATGATAATTTTTATTGTTAGAATTGATCTAAATGTTCTTAAATGAGTTCCATAACTTGTCCACAAGTTATGGAACATAAAAAGTCTTATCATCAATGTTTTAATGAACTCCATAACTTGTCCTCAAGTTATGGAAAATCAAGATTCTTTTCATAAAACCAACATTAACTCATAAGTTATGGAAACCAAGAGTTTTGAAAAGTTTCAAAACTTGTCCTCAAGTTTTGGAATTGGTAAAGTCTCACAAAAGAAACATTTAATTCCAATCCTTAGACTTTTAAAAGTTAAAATTCAACCCTTATACTATTATTATCTTAATTGTTAATATATATATATATATATATATATATATATATATATATATATATATATATATATATATATATATATATATATATATATATATATATATATATATATAAGACAAGCTAGTCTTACTGTTAGTAGGCGTAATTCACGAAGCCAGTCTATAAGGGGGTATAAGGTTACTGCTATCAAATGGGGGTTTAATGGGTGTCCACTCTCACCTAGGGATGAGTTTAGAACCAAAAAACCAGACCGGAACCGGAATCGGACCGAAACCGGAACTGTTAGAACCAGAATATATAGAACCAGTTCCAGTTCCGGGTTTAAAAATTTTCTTTACTCGGGCTCCGAGTAATCTGGGTTTGGGTCAATTGGGTCCAGGTGAACCAGGTCTAAAAACCTAAACTAGTGTTTCGAACCGGAACCACTTTTAGGGCCGAAACTGGTTTTTGTGTAATGTTTAAAAGATGCATATCTCATTCTTTTCAACTCCGATTGACATGCAGTTTTTTCCAACATCTAGTTTAGAGTTTTTACATGATTTTAGACTATAAATATTCCATTTTTAGTTTTATATTCATTGACTTCCAGTCCCCCAAAGTCGAGATATCAGAGTTGGAAGTTTTTAGTTTTTCAATTTTTTTATATTCAGTGAAAGTTTAAAAATATGCATATCTAATTCGTTTGAAGTTGGATTGACATGTGTTTTTTTTTTTCCAACTTATAGTTTACAGTTTGTATATGACTTTAGACTATAAGTTTGTCATTTTTAGTTTAATATTCAATGACTTACAGTCCACCAAAGTCGGGATATAAAAACTGAAAATTTTCAACTTTTCAGCTATTTGTTTTTGTACTTTGTATTTTGTGAAAATATTAACACATGCATATCTCATTCGTTTCAAGGCAGATTGGCATGCGGTTTATTGCAGAGTGTATTATAGAGTTTGTACGTGATTTTAGACTATAATTTTGTTAATTTTGGTTTCATATTCATCGAATTACAGTCTCCCAAAGTCGGGATATCAATATAAAATTTTTCAAAGTTCAACCCACTAAGTAGTAAGTAATTACCAAAAAATTCCGGTTTTTCTAGGTCTAACCCACTTTATCCGGTACCGTACCCAGAACTAAACTGGAACCGGTTCCTATATACCGGTCTGGTTTCCGGTTCTACAAAATCCTGTTAACCGGTTGCGGATTTTCTGGGTCCGGGTTCATCCGGTCCAGGTTTGGACCCACTTTCATCCCTACTTTCACCCACCGCTTACTTGACTGGTAGAGGGTACTTAGCCGAACAGGTAGGATAGGACACTATTTCTCATTATATGTATAATCATAATTATAAAGTAACTAGACTTTTATTGTACTTGCAGTCTTAGTTACTTTAGGAAAAATGTGAAAATATTGCTATTCAATGAAATTGCACTTTGCACCTTGTTAATTCGTTAGTGGAGTGTGTGTGGTTAACCGACACACTAATTTGGTACTGATAGTGTGTGGCAAAGGGTAGCTTGACGTTAATCACAGATCAATGGAGCATGTGTGGCTAAACGACACACTAATTAGGTGATTTTTAACATTCAATGAACCAAGCTAATTTGCATGGTTATTCACACCTTGTTTTTGATCCTTGACATCCCAGTCACAAACATGAAGGGAAAAATTGAGATTTAAACATATCATTGAAAAGTTCAATGAATCTCATTGAATCTAAGAATTTCAATCCATTTAAAACTTAATAATCTATTTCGTTTTTCATGGTGGAATTTGGTAATTCGTCATGTACCTACCTTCAAATATTTTACAATTGGATTACGGCATCCCTCTTCACAATTGTAAACTATTGTGTTGGGTCCTAGCCTTAATATTTTGTTTTGGGTGTTATATTAAGGACTTAAATCAACTAACTTGAATTTCTCCAATTATAGATAACTAGGTCAGACAACTATGGTCTTCCCGAATCTTTTGGAAAAGGCTTTCCACATGAAGATGATAATCCAATTATAGATGACTAGGTCAGACAACTAACTTGAACTTCTCCAATTATTATTCCTGACCCACATGTTCGAAGACTTGAAAAGTTCAAGGTCAGTCAGGCCCTATTGGCGAGCAAACATGAAGATGGAAGATCTGTGTGTGCACATGTCTTGGAGATGAAGTCACACATTGACAGATTGGGAGTATTAGGAGTCGATGTCTCAAGGATGTTGGTTATTAACTTGGTTCTTCCATCACTTCCCGAGTCGTATAGTCAGTTTGTTAAAGACTACTATATGACCGATCACGATGTGACCCTTATTGATCTTACCAATTTGCTTATTGTTGCTGAGTCTCCAATGATTTGGCGCACTGGTAAAGCAAATTTGATTAGAAGATCTACTTCCCAAACTTCCAGGGACATTGACAATGGAAGCATTGGAAGTCCAAAAAAGGTTCTCTTCCTAAGTGAAAGGGAAAGGCTAAGTCTTAGATTGTCCTATGTACCATTCCAGAAGAGTCTTTTTGTTTCTATTTCCAAGAAAAGGAAAACTGGAAGCGAAGCTGCCCTGACTACGTGAGATTTTTAATCAAATTATATGGCTATACTTCAGGTAAGTCCACTTTCTAACTTTATTAAGTTCATGTTTGTAGATTCTTAATACATGATGTGATAAGATTACATTTTGATGTTTTGTAGGATCAAAGGAAGCTTAAAGGAAAGGTATGCATTGATCGCGAAGAGATGGATATCGATCGCGTGGTTCGATGATCGGATTTTTGAGCTGCTGCTTAAGAGTTATGATAGATTGCATAGAAATTTGTAATAACATAGTTTTCATTTGTAATTGCATTGTAAGGAAAACTTTTTCCGCAATTATATACATAATGAAAAAAAATATTTTATCTTATTTTATATTTCCTTGCAATTGCATATGTGAAAATCGATGTTTGTATTTTTTTAGCAATATGGATTTGTTTCTTCTATTTGTGGTGGTGTCTAAATTTACCAAATAAGGAAAGATTCTCATCACCCAAGTTTCAATTGGACAGAAATTTGGGATCATGAAGCTTGTATTGTATGATGAATGAGAACCTTCATATTTGGGAAATTAGGACTAATTCCTTGTTCACATACATAGCTGAATTAAGTGAAGGACTAGGGGATCGGGTACACTTGGTTGTGCGCTGGTCAGGTCCACTACAAAGAAAGATAAGACTATTCGTTATGGTTTACTAAAGTCAGTAAATATCGTTATGCTTACAAGATTAAGTATATTTTGAGTCATTGAAAAGTCTCAATGTATATCAGAACGAATAAGAAGAATCAAAGTCAGGAGAAAGATGAAAGTTTCCCCAATCTGAAAAGATGGGAGTGTACTTGAGTATCGTGTTTTATGATCATCTTAATGATGATGAAAACCATATCACAATTTGATCGTCTAAGGATGCCTTAGTGCATTTGTTTGGCTATGAAGAGGAATCATGAACTGTTGAAATGGTTAAATCATTTAACATGAATCATACTTCGTTCCAAAATTAAATCTCAAAGTCATACTCCAAGACTGTATTTTGAGTGACATATTAGCAAATGTAGAGTAAAATGTTTTCTACTCTTGAACATTTGAAATTGGTAAGTTTTAATGTTTTGGATAAAACAAAGATCAACTAAGACCAATTGTCAAAAGTGTTTTTCTTGATAAGAAATTGCACTAACTCTTGAATATTTGTTTGTCAAGTAATGTTTCTTAACAGAGAGAAACTTATATGTCAAGAGGTCAGTGGGAGTCTTAAAGATCTTGAAAAAGTTTTAAGAACTAATCAAGAATCAATCTATTGTTAAGCACTAGCTCATGACTTGAGTTTTGTAACCTATCGTGTTGACATATTCTTGTTTCTTTGCTCATTCCAATTAAGGTTGACCATGCACATGAGTTCTATGAGTTCTCAACTGTTTGTATAAGGCTAAGCACCCAGATCAGTGAAAGTTCATTGATCAGTAAGGGTGAGCTGCTCAATAACTTGGAAGACATGGTAGGCTCTTGTGCTACCAAGTGGCAAGGAATTAAGAATAGATAGGTTCACTTCATATGAGTTTGGATTTGTCACTAACATTGTCTTAAGATTATGGGTATGAAAAATTCACATGGATAGGAACACATACACCATAAAAAGTCTAAGTGTCATAAGGTTTCTCTTCAATTCATGAAAATGATTGTGAGGAGAAGCTATCACTAAGTAGATTTTAAAGAGTTAGTAGTTGTGATATTTGCATTCTCAAATTAGATTATGACTATGGCATCTCTCTTCATAGTTTGAATTGTGATAAATGACAAAAGGTGTAAACATTTGAGACGTATTGCTATAAGTTCTAAAATTGTTTAGACACACATATGAGCTTTCTAATAAAAGGTTTGTGAGCTTAGATAATGTCTTTATCGAAGCATCTCGTGTCGGAAATCTGAACTTTGGTAAGAAAGTCCATAAAGTATTGATTTCTAGAAGTCCAATTGATTTCTAGATTTATGTCATAGCTAGTGGGAGCATCAATGTCATGCAAGTAACAAAATAATTGTTATGCTAGTGGGAGCATGATTATTATGGTAAGCGTTGCAAGTTAGCAATATTAATTATAGAAAACAAAATTTTCAATTCGCAAGGTTGTTTTGCTATAATGAAGGCAGAGGAACTTATACTTCATTTCAATTCTAAAAGTTTAGATTGAGAATTTAATAAAATTTAGTCAAGGACATATATGAATGTTATGTTGAAAAGATTCGACATAAGCAAATTCTATATATGGAAATGTTATACCAAGAGACTAGTAAATTATCAAGTCTTTATGTAAGACATTATATCATGTCCAATATGCTTCGGATATAGGATCGATTTCATATGCTATAATATTCACATGTTCTATTTTTCCAAATTCCTAGGGCATTAAAATGGAAAATGGACTACAACTGGATATGACTAAAGTTATTAAACAACCGCTAAGAACAATCTAAGGTTCGTCAAAGATTGGTTGTTTATGGAAAGTTGGAAGTATAGTAGTGGATGGACCATATTGACATTATCATGAATAGAGAGGGTTTTATTAACAATGAGTTGTCATATTGTAAATATGGAAATGTTTCCATATGTGACAACCCGAAATTTATTCCGTCATTTTTAACCTCCTTCCGTTAATAACCCTCGCTTTATTTATTTGTCCGTTAACCTTTTGGAGGAGGTTAATTAATTTGGGAATTTTATAATGACTTGGTAATGGTTGAAATAAATTAGAAATACCACAATATTTCCTTGAAATTTTTTAGTTACAACCAAGTCAAAATACAACCGTTTAATCGGTGCGACCAAAAAGCCCCGTTTAACGGCAATATCTGGTAGATTTACACTGAGCCCAACTCCAACCCCTATATAAGGAGGAGTGAACACCATTTCCACCCTTTTCACCCTCTCTCTACACTCTCTCTCTACAACTTGTTTTCGAGCCAAAAACGTCCGTTTCGAGCCCTAAACGAGTAAGCAATCTACCCTAACTTGTTGTATGGCTTATCCAACATACAAATTCGAGTTTAAGACATAAAATAGGGACAAACTTATGTGTTTACGGCCCAAGAACACTCTTGGACCGTGAACACCATTTAATGGGGTTTTTAAGCCCCAAAACCCCTCCAAATTACCCCTAAGGCTTAGATATGACTTGTAGGCTTATGGAGTCAGACTTAGAACGCCTTGAACTATATTTTTGGGGAGAAAACATGAGTTTACTACCCAAGAACTTGCTTGGGCCGTAAACTCCTCTTCATGGGGAGTAAACTCATATTTGAGTGTTCAAAAGCCACTTAAACACACAAATAGCCTTAGATTAAATTCTAGAATCGACCACCAACAAGTTAGGGACCTTAAACTTGATTAAAACAACTCCATAAGGAGTTCACGGCCGTAAACCCCTCATGAATGGGTACCTGGGTCGTAAACTCCTATAAAGGGGTTAAATGGTGCTCTAAACTCCCCATTTGACTTAGAAAAATGCATAGGATTTATTCTCTATCATTTAAGCCCTTAAAACACCCAAGGAATATGTCCATATGAGGTTATGGGAGTAAACTCCTTTGTTTAGGGCCGTAAACTCCCATTTGGTCCATTTAGGTGCCTTAAATCCATTCATACACTTTATATTTTGACCTAGCAAAATTCCACAATTGATATAAGGCCTTTAAGAATCCTAGAACACCCTCACCATTAGTTTATAGCCGTAAACTCACGGGGAGTTAGTCCCAGCGCCGTGAACTCTATATAGAGTTTACTCTTGAAGAGTAAACTCCCTATCTAGGCCATACACACCCTTAGATGTTACCCGGGACACTCCAAGCACTTAACCAAAGTGTTTTCCGCACTTTAGGATGCGTATACTTGTTTAATTGGTATTATATGTACTAATTGTATGTAAACATATATTATCATATGTTAATAGATCACTAAGTGTGTCCAAGTCTTCACTTGACACCGAGCACCCAACGGGCTCCTTCGTCGGATCCACTTACATCAGGTGAGTTCATACCCCTAAATGAACCTTTTAAATGTTTCTACATGTTTTATGGGGAAAGGAGGAATACAAGTTAAACATGCCAGTTATCATATCAATCACATGTGATTGATAACCTGCATGCACAAGGATTTATTACATTGTTAACTGTTTTAACAAGTATGACACTGTATATGGTTCTCTAAAATGTCTTTACGTGTTCAAAATTTTCCTTAAATTGATTTTCGCACTGAATGTTTTCTCAAAGTTTCATTTTAAACTTGTTTATGAAAGGTTTTCAAAGGATTTCGAAACGTTTTCTAACTTTTTTTACACAAGAATACAAAGTCATGATTTTCTTACGTATAAGGGTTTTCCAAAGTTTTCATCAAAGACTTCTTCCATGTTTTTATACTCCTACTTGGTTAAGATACTCCTGCTTCACTTCTGCTTAGTTTAAACGCCTACATGACAACACTTTCACTTCGTGATACGCTTAGACCTGTTAACGTTCCTACTTCACTTATACTTGTTAAACGCTTCTACATTGTTAATACTTCTATTTCGTAGACGCTTATACCTTAGTAGCACTTCTACTTTGTTAACGCTCCTACTTCACGATACGCTTATACTTCATGATTCTCTTATACCTCACGATTCGCTTATACTTCACGATTCGCTTATACCTCACGATTCGCTTATGCTTCACAATTCGCTTATACTTCACGATACGCTTCAACTTGTTAAACACTTAAACATAGTTAGATGTATGTCTGTGCTTGTATAGATGCATATAAATAATGTTTGAAGCACTTAGGAAGGCTTGTTCGCCCTATTTCCTTTTCTTCGTTGAGATGTGGTCTGGTGGGATCGGATGTCCGTCCGAAGGTCGTTCGATCATTAGTTATATATTATGTATACAAGAATAGTCATATAGGTTTACATTAGTTAGTTCAGTTGTGAGTCTCTATCATTAGTCCAGTATTTTACATCAGATCTCACTACACGAGATACATCCTCAGTACACGGGCTTCTCTGTTGTCACGTTGGTAACCAGAGTCTCTTGTAGGGAGAGCGGACATTGTGTGTATAGATCTATACGAGATTGACACCACCGCACCCTGACTGGTAGCTACAGTCCACGGTCTACCAAGCCAAGGGGTGACAAATGTCATATTCATACCGACGCTTGCAGGGCATCAAGTTCTCTAGTGTCTATCAGTATGGTTACGAGTATCTCGGGGTTACCTTATAATTCATGGCTTTAAGGTAACGGGTTTTAGATACTATATTCACTGTGTTCACTATACTCACTGTATTCACTGTGTTCACTATACTCAATGTATTCACTGTGTTCACTGTATTCACTGTGTTCACTGTATCCACTGTTTTAGACCTTGCTAGATGTATCATTCAGTTGACACTGTCTGGGGTCTGTCTCCACTATTTTGGACCTTACTAGTGGTATCTTTCATCTGACACTGTCTAGGGTCCGTCTTCACTGTTTTAGACCTTACTAGCTATATCTTTCATTTTATACCGTCTAGGGTCTGTGTCTCCTTTTATTAGACTGAGTCAGGCATGTCGTTCAGTTGATACTCTCCTGGAGTCAATGATTCCTTTTGCCTTAGTCAGCAGTCCTCACTGTTGAGGCATATGTTATTTTCCCTGGTATTCTCCTACTTCCTTAAAAATCAAATCCCGTATTTGATAATGATAGTGTTTAAGGAAAACTACTTTCTACCACATAACTCTGACCAGTCTTGGTAGAAGACTGCTTTTTAATTAGAAAATATAGGATTTTCTGGAAAGGACTCTATTTCACTGTATGCTTGAAAACTACTACTTATATAAATTTATTTGTAATAAATGACACTAAATACTTATGAACTCACCAGCATTTGTAAAAATGCTGATACTCGTTTTTCAAATAACTTGTATTCTCAGGTTGGTTATAGACAGTTACATCTCAGGCGGTTTTGTTGAAGACAGTTTGGTACCAAGCTGCACCTATATTACCACTTGTATTACTTGATGTTTCTATGTAATGTAAACCATGTAAAACTATTAACATTAATGCAATGGTTGTTGTACTTTGATTACTATACTGCATAAGTTGTGATACTTGACATGACGTCATCCACCCCAGAACGTTTTCGCCGTTTCGGTTTTGGGGTGTGACAGATTGGTATCAGAGCATTGTTTATAGTGAGCTAGGTATATCAATTGATAAAAGATATACAGCCTATAAATATATAGGGATAAAACACTCTAACCAAGACTTATACTTTAAAATATAACCATATTTTACCAAAGTATAGGAACATCCAGAACCTAAACACCCGAACACAAGTATCACAAGAAGAACAAGAATAAAAGTCTTCGGATGTTGAGCATTACCGTCAAACCTGGGAAGTTATGTAATCGTAAGCTGGAATAAATGTAACCTAATAAACTACATTTATTCGAGATGCGATGAACGTGTGCTTGGGAGTGATAGTGGTGTTGCAACAGGTCTCAAACTTACCAACTAGGAATGCTAGAGCCAAACATAAAGTTTAAAAATACTATAGGAGTATTTTGGAATACTAAAAGACTCACACTAATCCCAGAATCATATTCAGAAGATAAGAAACAAACGAGAATTAAAATACCATAGGGATATTTTAGGATCCATAACTAACCTTGTGTGAAGAACTAAAAAGATCGTTATTGATATACCTACAATTACAGAGAGTATACTCCCAAGGTTATATATAATAAGGATCCCATAGGCTAAGAATGTGTGGTTTCACCCTATTTCCTTTTCCTCGTTGGGATGTGGATCTAGAGTAGTATCACATATTTGAAGGCCTATCGGATCTAAGCTATATATGATTTGTATACCCTTTGTAATCATAGCAGGACTCGATATGGATCACCCAGTGAAATGTTAATATTCTCTTAGGATTCTCTAGACATTTCCATTATCGCGCGAACACTGTAGAAAACCCTATCCACTTCAGTGCTCGACAGAAAAGTTGATTTAGACCCAGAAGAGGTTCATTGAGAAGATTTCCGGTTCGGAAATAAATGAACTAGGTCGAGACTATTGAATTCACCAAGTGCCTATATCTTTTAGAGACAGCGGTGAAGAAATTCACCTAAACTTCTGAGATTTCCAGTCATCCATCATGAAGTGATGACACTTAGAGTCGGAATCAGGAACAAGGCGGAGTAGAGATTCAATATGTCCATACGAGAAAAGAACCCTAGGTAACTAGCCGAAGAAAACCAATGCCGATTCCAGACAAAGATACGAGGCAGACAAAGGGAGGCAGTACATGGAACCTGAGAAGTGTCTTTTCCTCATGTTCGTCACGCTAATACACCCATAAAATATTACAATTTAGTGAGTTAGTGGTTACACTACTCACCCTATGTGTTAGGTAAATCGCCTTTTCCTATTTCCATTAACACATTTAGAGCGGATCCCAACACCTCTATTGAGGTTGTTTAGCCATAAGTCTTCATGAGCCTTTCTTCCCGCGGGCTTCGTTCCGAACTATTCTCAAATGTTTCCAAGCCGGAGAGTGAAACCTTCCCAGTATAAAGGTAACTTAGTAGGAACGACTCCCATCTTATGGCTTTTTCCGATACTCACACTCCTACCTTGTACACCAGGACTACATCATAGGGATCTAGGTCGACACTCAGACAACCAATATCCAAGGCACGGGAAAAATTTAGGCCTAACATAGTAAGGATAGATATGTCCAGGGTTAACCATCGTCCCTCATCCGCTTGAGTTCCTTTCCGTATAGGAAAAACCATGCCTCCGAGCAAGCGTAACCAATCCACTAGCAGGAAACCTACTCTCCTACTCGATGAAGCTACGTTCCAAGCTGCACTCTCGGTAGCAGTAGCAGCTGTCCTAGCTCAACTGAATGTTAACAACGCCAATGTTAGCAAGAGCCCTATCGGAAATTTCGATCCTAGTAGTGGACAGTAGCAACCAACCTCTGCATACCCAGCCACCCAAGAACCTCAGTGAAATCAACTGAAGAGAAAGATCAAGATTGAGGAGGGAAGTACCTCGGATCAAGGACCTTCCGAAGGGCAACGAGCTGAGACAGTCAATATCCCTGCCAATCCTTCCATCCCTACACCTAGGAGACCATAGCTAGGAAACCTTCCCCACAGCAACAAGTGTAGCTACCACCATCATGGGGTATGTCGGGAGCTCTATTGTGCTAGGTGCCACATGATGGGGCATACTGCTCGCGTCTGTAGAACCCCGGTTGAGTTTATTACATCAACCGCCAATGTGGCAGACAACCCAGTTTACCACCTATGTGGTAAGGATGGACACTTCAAGAAGAACTATCCAAACTGACAGAAACAACAAAAACTAAGGAGGAGTCTGACTCTACTGCTTAGGGAGAAGCATCCAGGAACCCGGTAGAATTTTAAGTACGTCTCTCAAATTCCGATAACTAACTGAGAACATAAAAAGACTAATTCTAAATGTAATTATTTACCCGTTAAGGCAAAAGTCGCAGCACTGTTATAAAATTTAAAATTTCATCAGGTAAAACTATAATGGCTAAACATATACGTTATGACCATGTATAATTGAGATGGATAGGCCTAGAGTGAGTGAAGGCGCCTCATTTCCTGTTCCTCATTTGGTTGTGGATTTAAGGCGGAGTTGCTCAGTCAATAGTCGTCCCCATCTTAATTATGCATGACTAGTATATGTGAGGCCATTATAGAAATGCCTTGTGAGAATCCATACATAAAAAGGTACTCTATTCAGAAACACTAAAGACTCTCTATTGTTTCGCGTCGGCTCTATCAGTATCCGCGACAGCGATACACGGGAGGAAACCCGAGACGCCTAGAACTTTTGTGCCTGTTCAACACATGACTCTATCGACCCTCATTATATATCATGTCGAAGTGTGCCAACTTTGACGCCTCTATTAATCATGGTTCGACCCCATGCAACCATGTGTAAATCCTTTGTGCTATGTAAAAACAACTTTCTCTGTAGCCAGTTGGCAAATAAAGGTTCTTCCGAACCTAAACAAAATAAAAATAATAAAGACTAATGTGATTCGTCAGTCGTCACTCTTATTTCAAACCTTCCGAAGTACCCAGGAGAGGGGTACCACATGCTGTTAACCAACCCTCCTTAGACAGATAGAAAGTGAAGCAAAGGCACTGTAGGCATTCCAGAAGATGATAACCATCCGAATCATACCTCGTAGAGCCCTCAGAAAGACCCTTCACCCTATCCCATGGAACGAGAGCTAGAGTCAAGAGAATCCCTATGGATTGAGCTACTATAATGAACACAAAACCAAAATTGTTGTCATCCCGGTTTAGCCAACATAGTAGCTAACACCCTCGGTTGATAAAGAAATATGAGTCGTAAGAGTCAAGGATATTGACTACAACCATCCATTCACCCTTAATCCCCCGAATTAAGCATCGCAGCGGTTATCTCGGAAATCCGAAAGCTGCGATGAGTTAAACTCTTAGAAGAATGGATGAGGAGATTAAAGTTCCGAGTGATGGAACCCTATACTCACTAGATTTGACCTAGCTCAAGAAAACTCAGAACCTTCGGAAGAGTAGTTGCAGAAGATGTTCGCACTACTCAGGCACTTTGTCCACCCTGTTACAGACGAGTAGTGCCTAGGATCCTCCGCCCCATCACATGGAGGAAGTCACCGTCGCCTTGTAGACGATAGACTACATTCTCTGAAGTGAACACTAGAATACCGAGAACCACAGGATAACCTTCGCAGCCAAGAATACTTGGTTAAAATGTGGAAGTAGTTTCGTTAAGCCTTATAACCCAGATCCCGAAGAGATTATAGACTGGACACCAGTCTAGGTGTTAGTCGATGGGTTATACAAGAGCACACGTTTTCCGCACAAAAATAAACCAACACCATGGAAATTAGGGCATGTCTTACAAGATTCATTGGACTATCAGGTGTTCCACGAATACTATCTCTCGCAGAAATAGTAGAACCACCTCCCGCGATAGTCCAACACTCATCTGGTGAAACCCTATCTCCCCGAACCTGAGGGTTTCCGTTAGGAATATCTCAAGATTCATTAGTGCAGGTTCATGTTGCACAAGATTGAGATAGCCACTCTACAACACAAAGATACCGTAGACACACAACCTATCCGATGATCTAGAAAGTCTCTAAAAGCCAATTGAAAGGAAACGCAAAACCAAGGACAACTCGAGCTTCCTAAGAACCAACCTAAAGGACTACACTTCCAGTATGAGAGAGAACGTTAGGAACTTCTGAATGGAAATCACGCCAGTGATGATCTCTCCACAGAATTACACTATGTTCTAAGTACTGAAAAGCTCTACCCTTCCGACAGCTTAGGACCATCCGAGATTCCTTACGGAGATTGGTCCAACCCTCGTCAGACCACTACTACTTTCAGAAATTCCTCAAGTTTCACCACAAATCGATTCACTCCATAGACTTGATAAGTGTTTGCCCGACGTCACCCTTTGTATCCCACTCATCTTGAGAGAAACCGTTGAGAACCCTAACTTCGTAGACATACCTGTAGGAAATCGCTAACTGCACGAGACGGAATCCGCATCCCATAAGTGAAGTTTTGTTGGAATAACAAACACAGGCCAAAGTTCACTTGGGAGTGCGAGGACAAACCGAATAGGAAGTACCCTCCTGCCTCTACTCGGTCATTCATACCTACTTCCTTTCCTAAACCTGAATTTCGGGACGAAATTCCCTCTAACGGGGGGATAATGTGACAACCCGAAATTTATTCCGTCATTTTTAACCTCCTTCCGTTAATAAGCCTCACTTTATTTATTTGTCCGTTAACCTTTTAGAAGACGTTAATTAATTTAGGACTTTTATAATGACTTGATAAGGGTTTAAATAAATTAGAAACACCACAATATTCCCTTGAAAATTTTTAGTTTCAACCAAATGAAAATACGACCGTTTAATCAGGTGCGACCAAAAAGCCCCGTTTAACGGCAGTATCACGTAGAATTACACTGAGCCCCAACTCCAACCCCTATATAAGGAGGAGTGAACTCCATTTCCACCCTTTTCACCCTCTCTTTACACTCTCTCTCTACACCTTGTTTTCGAGCCAAAAACTTCCGTTTCAAGCCCCAAACGAGTAAGCAATCTACCCTACCTTGTTGTATGGCTTATCCAACATACAAATTCGAGTTTAAGACATAAAATAGGGACAAAATTATGTGTTTACGGTCCAAGAACACTCTTGGACCGTGAACACCATTTAATGGGGTTTTTAAGCCCCAAAACCCCTCCAAATTACCCCTAAGGCTTAGATATGACTTGTAGGCTTATAGAATTGGACTTAGAATGCCTTGAACTATAATTTTGGGGAGTAAACATGAGTTTACTGCCCAAGAACTTGCTTGGGCCATAAACTCCTCTTCATGGGGAGTAAACTCATATTTGAGTGTTTAAAAGTCACTTAAACATACAAATAGCCTTAGATTAAATTCTAGAGTCGACCACCAACAAGTTAGGGACCTTAAACTTGATTACAACAACTCCATAAGGAGTTCACAACCGTAAACCCCTCATGAATGGGTACCTGGGCCGTAAACTCTTATAAAGGGTTTAAATGGTGCCCTAAACTCCCCATTTGACATAGAAAAATGCATAGGATTTATTCTCTATCATTTAAGCCCTTAAAACACCCAAGGAATATGTCCATAGGAGCTTACGACCGTAAACTCCTTTGTTTAGGGCCGTAAACTCCCATTTGGTCCATTTAGGTGCCTTAAATCCATCCATACACTTTATATTTGGACCTAGAAAAATTCCACAATTGATATAAGGCCTTTAAGCATCCTAGAACACCCTCACCATGAGTTTACGGCTGTAAACTCATGGGGAGTTAGTCCCAGGGCCGTGAACTCTATATAGAGTTTACTCTTGAAGAGTAAACTCCCTATCTAGGCCATACACACCCTTAGATGTTACCCGGGACACTCCAAGCACTTAACCAAAGTGTTTTTCCGCACTTTAGGATGTG
This sequence comes from Lactuca sativa, assembly GCF_002870075.4. Lineage (NCBI taxonomy): Eukaryota > Viridiplantae > Streptophyta > Magnoliopsida > Asterales > Asteraceae > Lactuca > Lactuca sativa. The sequence continues at coordinate 8,896,929 of NC_056627.2, forward strand.
GATACTTGTTTAATTGGTATTATATGTACTGATTGTATGTAAACATATGTTATCATATGTTAATAGGTCACTAAGTGTGTCCAAGTCTTTACTTGACACCGAGCACCCAACTGACTCCTTCGTCGGATCCGCTTACATCAGGTGAGTTCATACCCCTGAGTGAACCTTTTAAATGTTTTTAAATGTTTTATGGGGGGAATACAAGTTAAACATGCCAGTTATCATATCAATCACATGTGATTGATAACCCACATGCATAAGGATTTATTACACTGTTAAGTATTTTACCAAGTATGACATTGTAAATGGTTCTCTAAAACGTCTTTACGTGTTCAAAGTTTTCCTTAAATTGACTTTCGCACTGAATGTTTTATCAAAGTTTCATTTTAAACTTGTTTATGAAAGGTTTTCAAACGATTTCCAAACGTTTTCAAACTTATATTACACAAGAATACAAAATCATGATCTTCTTACGTATAAGGGTTTTCCAAAGTTTTCATCAAACACTTCTTCCATGTTTTTATACTCCTACTTTGTTAAGATACTCCTGCTTCACTTCTGCTTAGTTTAAACGCCTACTTGATAACACTTTCACTTCGTGATACACTTAGACCTGTTAACGTTCCTACTTCACTTATACTTGTTAAACGCTTCTACTTTGTTAATACTACTATTTCGTAGACACTTATACCTTAGTAGCACTTCTACTTTGTTAACGCTCCTACTTCACGATACGCTTATACTTCACGATTCGCTTATACCTCACGATTCGCTTATACCTCACGATTTGCTTATGCTTCACGATTCGCTTATACTTCACGATACGGTTCCACTTGTTAAACACTTAAACATAGTTAGATGTATGCCTGTGCTTGTATAGATGCATATAATTAATGTTTGAAGCACTTAGGAAGGCTTGTTCGCCCTATTTCCTTTTCTTCGTTGAGATGTGGTCTGGTGGGATCGGATGTCCGTCCGAAGGTCGTTCGATCATTAGTTATATATTATGTATACAAGCATAGTCATATAGGTTTACATTAGTCAGTTCAGTTGTGAGTCTCTATCATTAGTCCAATATTTTACATCAGATCTCACTACACGAGATACATCTTCAGTACACGGGCTTCTCTGTTGTCAAGTTGGTAACCAGAGTCTCTTGTAGGGAGAGCGGACATAGTGTGTATAGATCTATACGGGATTGACACCACCGCACCCTGACTGCTAGCTACAGTCCACGGTCTACCAAGCCAAGGTGTGACAAATGTCATATTCATACCGACGCTTGCAGGGCGTCAAGTTCTCTAGTGTCTATCAGTATGGTTACGAGTATCTCGGGGTTACCTTATAATTCATGGCTTTAAAGTAACGGGTTTTATATACTGTATTCACTGTGTTGACGGTACTCACTGTATTCACTGTGTTCACTATACTCAATGTATTCACTGTATTCACTGTGTTCAATGTATCCATTGTTTTAGACCTTCCTAGATGTATCATTTAGTTGACACTGTCTGGGGTCTGTCTCCACTATTTTGTACCTTACTAGTGGTATCTTTCATTTGACACTGTCTAGGGTCCGTCTTCACTGTTTTAGACCTTACTAGCTGTATCTTTCATTTGATATCGTCTGGGGTCTGTGTCTCCTTTTATTAGACTGAGCCAGGCGTGTCGTTCAGTCGATACTCTCCTGGAGTCTATGATTCCTTTTGCCTTAGTCAGCAGTCCTTACTGTTGAGGCATATGTTATTTTCCCTGGTATTCTCCTACTTCCTTAAAAATCAAATCCCGTATTTGATAATGATAGTGTTTAAGGAAAACTACTTTTTACCACATAACTCTGACCAGTCTTGGTAGAAGACTGCTTTTTAATTAGAAAATATAGGATTTTCTGGAAAGGACTCTATTTCACTGTATGCCTGAAAACTACTACTTATATAAATTTATTTGTAATAAATGACACTAAATACTTATGAACTCACCAGCATTTGTAAAAATGCTGATACTCGCTTTTCAAATAACTTGTATTCTCAGGTTAGCTATAGACAGGTACATCTCAGGCGGTTTTGTTAAAGACAGTTTAGTACCAAGCTGCACCTATATTACCACTTGTATTACTTGATGTTTCTATGTAATGTAAACCATGTGAAACTATTACTATTAATGCAATGGTTGTTGTACTTTGATTACTATACTGCATATGTTGTGATACTTGACATGACGTCATCCAACCCAGTTTGTTTCCGCCGTTCCTGTTTTGGGGTGTGACACCATAATGGGAGTTGGATATCAAGAATCTATGAGAAAGTTAGAAACTTTTATGCAAGAAGGATGTTCAAAGGAATGTTCTTTGAATTTGAGACTTCAGGTCTATGGAATTGTCTTGTAACAATCTCCAATGGAAAGTTTTTTAATTGACACAGTCTCTGTGACTTGTGTACATAGTCATTATAAAAGGATCACTGCATATAAGTTTAAAGTCTAACAAATTACAATAAAGTGGCAAGAACTTGGTATTCTTACACTTGCGATAAGGATTTGGCATTTTGAAATGAGTATCATTGGAAATTTTTACAATTGATCTATTTCACAAAGTAAGGACCGTAGGTAAACATAGTGTAGTGTGCATGCTTGGAGCATGGGATCGTTATTGTTTTAATTCAAGTATTAGTTAATAAATCGAAACAATATACAATGAATAATGTTTAATCAATATGGTGATTAAATAAAAGGTATTTTATTTATACTTAAAATTTTTGGAGCCATATTGGATTAGTACTATTATTGTGTTTCACTTTGCATGTTTTGACTTCCTGGATAATAAGATTATTCAAACCATCCACAGTCGATCATACTTTGGAAGTAGGTAATGAAGCTAGACTGTCATGAGTTGGCTTGTAGATTGTCTAAGGCGTTAGACATAGCAAAAGTTTTTTACACCATTTGTGAGTACTCATAAAATAAGATTTTAGTATTGGATTAACCCACGCTCACCTGAATCACCTCATGGAATCTATCACGAGGGATTGTGAGAAAATAATATCATATAATCTTCAAACTAAAATATATTAGTTGTTGAGTCAGAGCTCCTTGTGCATTGATTATCCGAAAACACATCAGTAACTTGATGTTATAAAATGTGTCGTTGTGCATGACTCAATGGGTAGCTAGTACAAGCATATAATGTTAAAGTTTATCTGTTCCTTTTGTCCTAAAAGGATTAAAAGCGATATCTTAGGCCCCTAGATGATTCTGTTTTGACCATGTGCGGGGCCCGGTCAGTACTAAATTGATGTGTTCAGTTATGTTCTATGTCAGACGAATCGGAAATCGGGAAACAAATTGCAGGACAACAAGTATGACTATATTCCATGTATTTGTATGCATAGATATCTTGAGAACAGAGGAATATATGATCCCTAATATAAAGGATGTGTCATTGAATGGTTCAGAGTAGACAGTGGCTTTTGAAAGCTACGATTTCTAAGTCGGATTTTGAAGTGGCATTAGCAGCTATAGTTATTAAAGTTATCCAAGTGGGAGACTGTTGGAGTTGGTGTCTAAGTCCATAACTATAATTGGGATGTACTTGAGCCAATTGTAACATGGTCCTTTTGGGTTGCCTTCATCAGTGCAATTTGATAGGATGGACTTTTGAGAATAAGGTTATTTGTGATTCACTAATATATTATAAGTATAATATATTATTTGAGAAATTATGTTATTTAATTAGTATTGATCAAGAATTCATTTTGTGATCAAAATAAACTAATCAAAATATATGGCGATTGATTATGTAAATTAATGATTCTTATAGTGTGGGCCAATGATCCATGGTTATTTAGGATAGGCTAAACCAATGTGATAATCCATGGATAGTCCATAGAGGCTTTTACCCATGGAGCCTAAGTAATACGAAAGGTCATTAGAGTTTGCAAAGATGTAACCCTAGCACTATAAATGGAACCCCTCATGACCAAAATCGGTTACACCATCATTCTAAGAGTTTGATATTGGTTTCGTGCTATGTAACCTATTCTCTCAATCCTCCTCTTGCATTTGGTGTTTGTAACACAATAGAGGGATCACACTTGAGGTGCTAAAGCTTTCAAAGGCCAAGAACTACACCCTACATCAAGAGGTATTCATCTAAACTAGTTTTTTTTATGTTGTATAACTTCAATTCTATGCTAGTTAGGATGTATGCTTTGGAAAATTGAAAATTTATGTATAATTATAGAAAACATAGATCCAAAGCATCTAGGGTTGCGTGTGAATCATAGGAGTGTTATAGTGCTTATAACCCAACAAGAGTATACATTAAAAAACTTACCATATTGAGTGTTTTTTGATGTTTAGAGATGGAACTTGTGTCTCCAGATTCGGCTATTAGTACCAGCACATCAAATGTTGATCGGAGCATCAACATCAACGTTAGGGTGACACACTGATCAAATTCAGCTTCAACATCGAAGTCAGGGCGACACGTTGATCAACTTTAGCTACAACATTATCATTTTTGAGATTGGTTTCAACTTCAGCAGATAGTACCATCAACATATGAGACTTTAGCATATCACCTTATCATTTTATCATTAATGTACAACCATCAACGTATGGACACACTGATCAATCTTCAGTTGATGGTGTATTCAAGTCTTTGGTGTTGATAGAGTCTTGATGGTCTTTTAGTCACCAAGAGATGTTCCTCAGTTTTCGACATATGAACTTCCATTTGCATATATTCAGATTAAATATAACTATAATGTATATATTTTGCATCATCAAATCTATAGAACTATCTGACCCAACAATCCTATACAAAAGAGATACAATTTCTCAAATTTGAGATATTTTTCCAACATAGCGATGTTTCACCACTAACCTTGTGTCACGTTTCATATTTCTATAGGAGGCCTTACCGACCAAGCCAGGGCGTAGCGTGCCCCTTGTCTAGGAGTGGCGCACATTGCCCAAAAATAGTGTGTGAATAGATGGAATGTCGTTCATTCTTCCTCACACCTCCAACTTAATACCTCTATAATCCTTACTACATTGGTCCAAAATTTATTTACTAATTTGGAGTATTAGCGAGGCTGTGGAGCGTCTCATATCCCGATAAATAGAAGCTTTCGGGACGGAATTCTATCTACGATGTAACATCCTGACTCCCAGGTATAACATTTATATAATTTTTATGATTATGATTGAGCAAATCGATGAGTTGAAGGTCCCAACTCGTCGAGTAGAGACAGATTTGGCCGTGTGAGTTTTATGACCAACTCGAAGAGTTGGAGGGACCAACTCGTCGACTTGGCACTATGAGTGGAAACACTAATTTTATGGGGTCATGTCCTACTTAATGGACCTTAAGCCCTCATTTCCGCCTTAAATGTCACCTTACTCCCCTGTGTGAAACCCTAATCGTTTAGAGTGGTCTAAGAGCGAAAGAGAGCTAACTTTGTGAATTCTAGTGGACTATTGGAAGAAAAGAAAAGAGTATCAAGGCTTGGAACAAGAAAGGACTGTTGGATCCAGTGTTTATCCATCCTTAGCTTCTGTGTGAGGTAAAAGTCACCACCATGCTTATTATATTGATTAGATCTAATTTTTGGGAAGCTTTAGGGCTTTTTCCATCTTTCCTTGAGACTTTGAGTGTTTTGAGCTTGCCAAGAGATTAAGACTTTAGATCTGGACCTTGTAAGGTCCCTTAAGCCTAAAGGTCCAAAATTTATCAAGCTAGAGGAGAGATTTTATGCTTAGGAGCCTGAATCGAACTTGTATTGGTATTTTAAGCCCTAAGTGTAATGCATGGAAATAAATCTTGCAACTTTGTATTGTATCTCAGCCTTGGGAGCCTAGATCTGGAGTTTGGTGTTGTAACACTGCCTTAAAATTCTGAATGAGAACATAGACTGAAGAGACTCATCGAGTCGGTGAGCTGACTTGACGAGTCGGCTAGGTTTTTCCCTAACGATTTTGGGCACGAGTAACTCGGCGAGTTGATGAGACAACTCGACGAGTTAATTTGTATTTTTGCTAAATTGCTGAAGGAACGATGGAACTTGATGAGTTACATCAATGCACTCGACGCGTCGGGTCAACATGGGTTGTGAATCGAGTGTTGACTTCTATTGATTTAGGGTTTGGTCAAGACAGGGATTATGGGGACACGAGATGAAGTTATGATTTTCAGGATCTTGGATTTTGTTTAAACGATTATGAATATGTGTTTTTGATAAATTGTCATTTTAGGGATTTGTGAATTGTGTTGATGAGATTCATGTGATTTTAAAATGTATATTATGTATGAAAATTTACAGTGTTACAAGCTGGTATCAGCGCCTTGGTTTGAGGGATTCAAATGTACCCTCGGGTGTGTCTGGACTCAAACTAGGGATTTGAGATTTTTTTTTCAAAAGAAATGATTTTTCTAAAATGATAAAGAGTATTAAGAGAAAAATGAATTGGCCCAGTGTGTACAATCAGCGAGAGCCCAAACGGTGATTTCAAAAAATACCCTTACTTATTTGTGTTATGAGATATTCATGAGATGCATGCTAGAGGATAGGCTAGGTATTTCATATTTTAGGGCTAGAGTTGCTTGATTTGCGATGCCTTAGCTTAGGAGATACTATTGATCGATGTTATATGTTATTTGCCTTGAGTATGTGATGAGTAAGACTATCTAGCAGGAATCACTTAGAAGGAGTTCTAATTTGAGAGATAATATATGAGAGATACCTGGATGAGCATGTGAAGGGTCTTCTGAGAGAGTAGTCTTATATTCATAAGAGATAGAGTAACTATGAATTGGGATCCTCGGAGGAGGACTTGGGTTGACTACAGGTTAGTGTGGAAGGTAGTATTGGGCTCGTACTACTAAAAGCACCAGATCTGTATTCAAACCAGGTAAGAATCCTTAGGATACAAAGGAACATGTGGGGACAAGTAATCAAGTGTGAGTATACTTGAGCTAGTCACTGATGAATTTCTGTTTGTGTTTAAGAGATATTATGGTGGGTACACACCACAACCCCGGGAGTAGTGGGACCAGTCATGAGGAGATTCGTAGGAACATTGCGAAGTAGGTGGCCGCAGCCATTCGGGAGGTGATACCAGAGATGTTTGGGTTTATTAAGACCACACTGATTGAGACATTTGATGAGTGATATGTTGCTGTTACTGAGGCTGTTGTTGTTGCAGCCACCGCAACCGTAGCTGCTGCTAGGCCATAGGGAGGTCACTCGTTGTTGTTCCGGGAGTTCAACAGCATGAAGCCACCATATTTGATGGTACACAGGATCCGATTGCGGCCATGAGATTGATCTCTGATATTGAGGGATGCTTTTATACGTGTCCATGGCCAGATCACTTGATAGTTAGGTTTGCACTGAACCGACTTCACTTGGGTGCGAAGGACTGGTGGAAGTTTGTGACCACCAGTTTTACTCCTGCAGATCATGTTGTAGTGACATGGGAAAGGTTTACACACTTGTTCTGAGATGAGTATGTTCCCCCGGTGGAGAGTGAATGGTTAGCCCAGGAGTTTCTGTCTCTCAAGCAGAAGACAAAAATTGTGACTAAGATCACGAGGACGTTCCATGAAAGGGAGCTGTTTTGCGTTGAGCATGTGTCTACTATGCAGCCACGTGTGAGCCGATATCTGAGCATACTGAGGAAGGATATAAGGGAGTTTGTGGCATACTCGTCATACCGGACATTGGATGAGCTTCTGACCAGTGCCAGGTGGAGGGAGATTAAGCTAGAGTCACATAACATAGAGGAGGAAGAGTGTCAAGGTAGAGACAGTAGACAGATAGAGTCGCAGCCGTCGAGGAAGCGGGTAAAGCCGACTGATGCCAGAGCTGGGGGCTAGAAGGTCCGTACTTGTGGAAAGTGCGACAAGAGTCACAAGGGATCTTGTCGGGCGGGGGTTTGCTACAGATGTGGCAAAGATGGGCACATTGTGAAGGATTTCCCCAAGGGATTTGCAATTTGTTTTCACTTCAACCAGACCGGCCATCGGAATCTCGAGTACCCTCATCTCCTTCAAGGATCTACACCTGCTGCTTTATGTGCTACGTAGAGTTCGGCTAGCGAAGGTCAGGATAACGAGGGTTCGTGGGAGATCCTTTCAGCTGACAGTGGAGGAGGTCCGCTCAGCACCTGACGTCGTGGTTGGTATATATTTCCTTTTTTGTGTTATTTTGAGATATGTTGTTCTTATATTGTGTTGTGTATAGATACTTTTCTTATGACTTTTGTAGCTGATTTGGTGTTATTTGACTCGGTTGAGAGTCAATCCTTCGTGTCTTTAGCTTTCAGTCGTCACATCTGTATCTAACGTGAGGCGTTGAGTCGACCTTTGAGGGTTTTTATAGGCGATGAGCATGCAATTTTTGCTACTATTGTGATCTGGGGGTGTGTACTAGAGATTTTTGGTGTTTAGTTCCCGATAGACCTGGTGCCGATCGTGATGGGTGATGTATGTGTCATAGTGGGCATGGACTAGTTGAGTCGGTTTGGAACTGTGATCGACTGCGAGCATCAGATGGTGACCATACAAGACCCTAGTGGGGGAGTGCTTACGGTGTATGGCGAGGGTACCCGATCTGGATCCGATTTTTGCTCTGTTGCCATAGCGAGACAAAGTCTACAGCAGGGTTGTATGGGCTTTTTGGCATACGTGATGGATACATAGGTTGCTACTGAGAGGCCGAGTTCTATCATTGAGGTTCCGATAGTTTGTGAGTATCCGGATGTTTTTCCCGAAGAGTTGTCGGGTGTGCCTCCCGATAGGTGTAACAGCCCAAAATCTTAAGTATTGTTAAATTGCATTTTGGGGTGTTTTAGAAGGGGGACTCGGCGAGTTGGAGCCAGACTCGCCGAGTAGGGTCGCAGAGTTGGTCGCGGGTTCGCGACTGGACTCGACGAGTCCAGGTATGGACTCGGCGAGTCGACGCTGTTCAGCAGAAACCCTAGCCGTTTCGTATTGGGTCGTATTTAAGGGTTGTTATGTCGTCATTTCACGTCTTTTGGCCGATTGTGGAGATCCCTAGACGTCTGTGGCATCTAGAACAAGCTTGAAGACCATTATTGACCTTGAAGAAGTTGTTAGGCAAGAAGAAGAAGAGTTTTGGCCAAAGGAATATCAAGAGGATCGAGTTCTGAGGTTTGGAGACACAGAGAGGGTGTTATTCAGGTAATATTTCGAATTATCCTCTGCTATGTTGATGTGTTATGGAATTAGGGTTTATGAAACCCATTTGGTGATTTGATGGATTAGTATGTTGTTATACAAGAGTTTATACCCTGGTAATAGGATGATTAGAGGTCCAGAAGTCCCATTAGTGCGTTTTTCGGGAATATACGTATCTCAGGAAGCAGTTCGATTGACTGCATGGCGTGGACTCGCCGAGTCGGATGATCAGACTCGGCGAGTAGCTTGAAGATTCACTAGGACTCGCCGAGTTGTTCTTCAGACTCGGCGAGTAGCTTGAAGATCTACTGGAACTCGTCGAGTCGTTCTTCAGACTCGGCGAGTGGTGTCAGGATGCTTATACTCGTCGAGTTACCCCTTTGCACTCGACGAGTCCAGTCAGGATTGACCGTTGACCTGTATATATATTAGAGGGGTCAGTTGCCTTGTTTGATAAGATCATTAACTAAGGCTGTGGTATTATAGGGAACCTGCGGAACTAGCGGATTGTGTGCGAGTAGCTCGAAGAGGTTATAGCCTGCGTACTACGAGGTGAGTCTTCTCACTATACCTCACCCGGAAGGGTTTGATTGTGTGACCGGAAGGTCAAGTATGTTATGTGTTATGTTTATATGCTATGAATGGAAAGTTAGCTGCTACGTGTGATATACATGCTTATATATGGGCCGGAAGGCAAGGTATTATGTGACAGAAAGGTCAGGTATGTTGTGTGTTATGTTTATATGCTATGAGTGGAAAGTTAGCTGCTACGTGTGATATACATGCTTATATATGGGCCGGAAGGCAAGGTATTATGTGACAGAAAGGTCAGGTATGTTGTGTGTTATGTTTATATGCTATGAATGGGAAGTTAGCTGCTACGTGTGATATACATGCTTATATATGGGCCGGAAGGCAAGGTATTATGTGACAGAAAGGTCAGGTATGATATGTGATATATGTGCTTTATGTGTTCGAGTATTTGTATTATGTATTATATATGTGAACGGTCTGGAAGGCGATTATCTTGTGGACCGAAAGGTCCGGGCCGGAAGGCAATGTTATGTGGATCGAAAGATCCGGGCCGGAAAGCGATATTATGTCGATCGAAAGATCCGGGCCGGAAGACAATGTTATGTGGACCGAACGGTCCGGGCCGGATGGCGTATGTGCGTAAGGTATATTGGGGAACTCACTAAGCTTCGTGCTTACGTTGTTTATGTTACGTTGTTTCAGGTTCTTACAGTAACGCGGGATGGCAACGGTTCGATTGTACACACCGAAGAAAGAGTTGAGTTTTGGAGGATCCTGGTCTTCTTTTATAATGAAAATGAAACTACGTTTTGTAATTTGAATGTGAATAAGATTTTAAACAAGTGTTTTTAATATTAAAGTGATTAATTAAATGAAAATTTTATTTTTGGAAATCTGGGTGTTACAAATTGGTATCAAAGCCTTGGTTTGAGGGATTCGGACGCGCCTACGGGTAAATCTGGACTCAAACTGAGGAAGTAAGAAAAAGTTTTCCAAATAAATGGTTTTCTAAAAGTGAATAAGAGTTCAAAGAGGAAGCAAGAAAGAGCAGTGTGTACAATCAGCCAGAGCCAAACGGTGATTTCCCAAAATACCCTTACTTTTGTATTATGAAATATCTATTATGCACTTTATGAGACATTATTGCATGCTAGAGACAGGCTAGGTACTTCACATCTTAGGACTAGAGTGGCCTGATTTGTGATGCCTTAGTCTAGGGTTTGCTGTTATATGTGCGTTATGCTTTTTTGTGTATGTGATGAGTGAGAGTATCTAGTTAGAACGCACAAGGGGTAAAGCTACGGAGTACAGAGGTACTTCCGAGGATGAGCCGAGAAGGTGGAGCTACCACAGATGGGGAGTCCTATGTATGCTTCAATGCTCGAATGCTGCTTGCTTTGTGCTTTGTGGAGTTATCGATGATGGGAGTCAGCTACCAAGTGAGTATGACGATACTCAGGAGGTAGAGGGCTGGCATCATTGGGAACTCTTCAGCAGCTGATAGCAAAGAAGTGGGAGGACAGCGGAAGGGACTAGGGAGTAAACCTAGCCAGATGAGTGCGCTGGTAGAGTAGAGGATTTCGCTGGAAAGCGAGCACGCGCGATGAGATTGGTGAAAGAGCAGGTTTATCAGCTACTTAGGGACTCTGGAATGGTCCGTGTGGAAAGTATGGGTAGATGTGGCAGGTAGTATGGGCCCGTACTACTGAAAGCAGAGGACCCATACTTGATACAGGGGGCATTCTGAAGGTCCTAAGGAACAGATTGAGGGGTGATGTTATGGTTCGGATACCATACATTGGAGCGGATACAGAGTGATGTTATGGTCAGGGCACCATACATCGGAACAGATTGAGATAGATGTTGTGGTTCGAGTGCTATACATTGTAGCAGGTTAAGGAATGGTGCTATGGTTCAGGTACCATACACCGAAGCATGTTGAGGAAGGATGTCATGGGATGAGTACCATGGTTCATAGTGGATGATGCTTGTGGCTATCTTGTTATCCGGTTATCGATCGGACGAGCACGAGCGAGCGGGATGCGAGGATTCACGAGATCCGGCGTGATGAAGTTGCTGCATTGTTGCGGGTTGAGTCGCCAGAATTGTTTGGGTCGATCAGGACCACTATGATTGAAGTAGTTTGATGAGCGATATGCGGCTTTCGCAGAGACGGCTGCCGCGGCGGTTACAGCGGCTGTAGCAACGGCAAAGAAAGGGACTAGTCGGGGTTTTCAGTATCGGGACTTCTATTATGCGAAGCCTCCCGCATTCGATGGAGTTCAGAACTCGATTGTTGCTATGGGATGGTTATCAGACATGGAGGGGTGTTTCTCCACGAGTTTATGCCCTACTGATCAGAGGGTGGGGTGTGCTCTGAACCTGTTGAGGCTCGGGGCGAAGGATTGGTGGAGATTGACCACGAGGTCATTCTCCGATGCGCAGAGGGCTGCGGTTTCATGGGATCAATTCAGAGGGATGTTCAGTACTCGCTATGTTCCGCGGGATGAACAGGAGAAATTGGCTCGGAAGTTCGTCAAGCTGAGGCAGGATTTGGAGTCGGTGACTGAGAGCACCGGGATGTTTGTTGAGAGGGCGATGTTTTGCCCTGAGTTCGCTTCGGAGCAGGCTCAGATGCCCGATATTCGAGTAAGCACAAGGGGGAGTATCAGACAGTCCGTGTCTGCGCAGAGACGCGAGACCGTATTCGTATCGCAGGAGGCCGCCATGTGGCGTGAGTTAGAGGTTGAGTTGCAGTAGCGGGAGATGAGGCAGGCCCCGATGCAGTCGCAGTCGGCGCCGAAACGGTCCATGACCGTAGACGTTAGAATGGGGGATCGGAGCGGTCACACTTGTGGGAAGTGTGAGAGAGATGGCACCGGAGCTTGCTGGCCAATGGTGCATGCCGCGAGTGCGGAAAGGAGGGGCATGGTGCACGGGGATGTCGGCAGTCAGTGCCAATTCGGGATTCCAGGATTTGTTATCAGTGTCGGCAGGTTGGACATTTGAGGGTCAAATGTCCACAGCTTTTGCAGGATCGGTGCAGGCTCTAGCACCGGCCACCTTGAGGAGTTCAAGAGGAGGACAGGATGGAGTAGAGCCCAAGGGCTCAGGGTTGTGCTTATCGGCTTGCGGCAGAGGGAGACGGAGCAGTGCCGGGGGGGGGGGGGGGGGCAGCTGCGGGTATGATGCTGTCTTGATGTCTTGATTAGCCTGCGTTGATTGTGGCGTATTGTTTGTGCTGGTAGTGTGGATTTCGATGCGGTATTCGTTGTTTCGCGGGATTGGCATGGTTATGGATTGGTGCTTCAGGTTTCGATTTGGCATTCGTTGTTCCCTGATGGTTGGTATGGTTATAGTATGGTGTTTTAGTGTCGATAGCTTTGTGCGATTTTCGATGTGGTATTCAACCTTTGGCAGGTTGTGGGTTTGGTTATGGGTTATTGCTTGGGAATTCCGTTGGTCATCGTTGTGAGGGTTGATAGTGGAGGTGCGGCACTGGGTTGAATGACGGGTAGTATCTGCAGTTGTGGAGTGGATAATTGAAAGATCGGATTCTTTTGAGCGGATTGATCAGGGAGGAGATGTGTTTTGCTGAGGGTTGCTTACGCTTGTGGGAAGCAGTCAGTGGGTAAATGTTCTCTTTGTGCAGGATGGTTCTGAAAGGTCGTTAATGATGATCGGTGGCAGTTAGTCAGTGCTTTAGTGGGGGAGAATTGTAAAATTCTCCGGGAGATCGATGAATATGTAAGGGTGCTTAGCTGTTGGGATTCAGCAGTGTTTGTCAGCGCAAAGTATAGGCCGACGAGAGCGAGTGTTGGATGTGCAGGGCGAGATACAGACCTAGGGCATTTGATTGTGGAGGCCTGAGAGGAGGTCGGGATCGAGCTTGAGTAAGTAAGCGGAATTTTGCGATCAGAGTATTGGTACGTTTGGGGTACGTGTTGGTTGTACTGCATTAATCCCACGGGATTATGTTGTGCATGATTCTAGAGCTGGAACCGGAAGGTTCCCAGAGTTAGAACCTGAGGGTTCGCAGAGTTGGGTGTACGGACCCACAGAGATATAGTCTCGAGTGGCTAGTATGTGTTATGAGAGTCGGTCCAGTCATACTGGAGACTCTGTTGGTATTGCTGGGTTAGTTTGAGATTTGCGGATCACGTATGTTGCAGTGTGATTGCATTGGAAGGTCTGGCCCTGGGTTGTTGATCTTGTTTAGCGGAGGCAGTGATTTTGGTGAGTGTGGAGAGTGCATGGGATTGAGAGCCCTGCAATGAGAACCAGAGTATGTGAATAGCAGTTACGCAAAAAGGGTGGTGTCACTTGGGGCGAGCACCGTGGCACCGGTTGGGGTGGCATTATGTTCAAGAGAGTTCCGTGGAAAAGGAAAAGAGGAGGGTATGTAACTCCGAAGGGGGTGCAAGTTCACGAAAGTGAAAGCTGTAGAGCAGAGTTATGGTTAGAGTACTTCGAGTATGGTTCTGAGCATCGTGTTCGCGGCAGTGGAGTAGGAACCCATCCGGTTGGGATGTCTGTTGAGGCTCAGAAGGGATGCATGGAGAGAGAAAATTTTAAATTTTCAGTGTGAATCTGATCAGAGTGTAGGGTGGATGTAGTGGTTCATCTTGGGAGATGTTCGAGGATATCATCAGTGTATCGGGTCTTCCAACCTACGAGTGGTGGGGCTAGTTCAGCATGTGTATATGATGGCAAGAGGAGAATTTGTGAGAGTTACTCTGGGAGTGGGAATGGATCTCTCAGTTTGTCTGGGATGGACAAAGTGGGCTTGGATCGGGGATCCGGTGGATCAGGGTTTCCTAACCCTTATGGGTCGAGTGATCGTTGAGATTTGGAGCAGGGTGCATCGTGGGTAATTTCCGATTACAGAGAGTGATTGTTGGGGTTTAAGAGCAGAGTTGCATCTTGGGTGGTTCTCGGTTACAGAGAGAGATGGACAGTACAGAGTTTGGGCTTTAGTTGGCAAAGCAGACTCAGCAGGTTAAAGAGAGTTAGTGATCGTCTAGAGTTAACAGGGAAGTTATGCAGGCAGACGCCGGTTCGAGCTTGAGTTTCAGGTCGATGACTTAGTACTCCTGAAGGCCTCTCTTTGGAGAGGAGTGATTCGATTCAAGAAGTGGGGCAAGTTGGGGTCCCGGTACATTGGGCCTTTTCATGTGATTGCGGGGGTAGGCCGGGTGGCCTAACGGTTGTAGTTGCCCACGGATTTGAGACAAATCTATGGTATTTCATGAGTCGCAACTGAGGAAGTGTATAGCCGATGAGTCGGCAGTGGTTCCATTAGAGGGTATTCAGGTGGATGCAAGCTTGAATTATGCCGAGAAGCCAGTGGTCATCAGAGAACGGAAGATCAAGGTTCTGAGGAATAAGGAGATACCTCTGGTATTGGTTCAGTAGCGACCTCGGAAGATATCGGAAGTGTTTAGGGAAGCCGAAACGTGTGATGCGGGAGCAGCATCCAGAACTACTTTCAGAGTGAGACTTCGAGGGCGAAGTCTAATTCTAGTGGGGAGAATTGTAACAGCCCAAAATCTTAAGTATTGTTAAATTGCATTTTGGGGTGTTTTAGAAGAGGGACACGGCGAGTTGGAGCCAGACTCGCCGAGTAGGGTCGCAGAGTTGGTCGCGGGTTCGCGACTGGACTCGACGAGTCCAGGTATGGACTCGGCGAGTCGACGCTGTTCAGCAGAAACCCTAGCCGTTTCGTATTGGGTCGTATTTAAGGGTTGTTATGTCGTCATTTCACGTCTTTTGGCCGATTGTGGAGATCCCTAGACGTCTGTGGCATCTAGAACAAGCTTGAAGACCATTATTGACCTTGAAGAAGTTGTTAGGCAAGAAGAAGAAGAGTTTTGGCCAAAGGAATATCAAGAGGATCGAGTTCTGAGGTTTGGAGACACAGAGAGGGTGTTATTCAGGTAATATTTCGAATTATCCTCTGCTATGTTGATGTGTTATGGAATTAGGGTTTATGAAACCCATTTGGTGATTTGATGGATTAGTATGTTGTTATACAAGAGTTTATACCCTGGTAATAGGATGATTAGAGGTCCAGAAGTCCCATTAGTGCGTTTTTCGGGAATATACGTATCTCAGGAAGCAGTTCGATTGACTGCATGGCGTGGACTCGCCGAGTCGGATGATCAGACTCGGCGAGTAGCTTGAAGATTCACTAGGACTCGCCGAGTTGTTCTTCAGACTCGGCGAGTAGCTTGAAGATCTACTGGAACTCGTCGAGTCGTTCTTCAGACTCGGCGAGTGGTGTCAGGATGCTTATACTCGTCGAGTTACCCCTTTGCACTCGACGAGTCCAGTCAGGATTGACCGTTGACCTGTATATATATTAGAGGGGTCAGTTGCCTTGTTTGATAAGATCATTAACTAAGGCTGTGGTATTATAGGGAACCTGCGGAACTAGCGGATTGTGTGCGAGTAGCTCGAAGAGGTTATAGCCTGCGTACTACGAGGTGAGTCTTCTCACTATACCTCACCCGGAAGGGTTTGATTGTGTGACCGGAAGGTCAAGTATGTTATGTGTTATGTTTATATGCTATGAATGGAAAGTTAGCTGCTACGTGTGATATACATGCTTATATATGGGCCGGAAGGCAAGGTATTATGTGACAGAAAGGTCAGGTATGTTGTGTGTTATGTTTATATGCTATGAGTGGAAAGTTAGCTGCTACGTGTGATATACATGCTTATATATGGGCCGGAAGGCAAGGTATTATGTGACAGAAAGGTCAGTTATGTTGTGTGTTATGTTTATATGCTATGAATGGGAAGTTAGCTGCTACGTGTGATATACATGCTTATATATGGGCCGGAAGGCAAGGTATTATGTGACAGAAAGGTCAGGTATGATATGTGATATATGTGCTTTATGTGTTCGAGTATTTGTATTATGTATTATATATGTGAACGGGCCGGAAGGCGATTATCTTGTGGACCGAAAGGTCCGGGCCGGAAGGCAATGTTATGTGGATCGAAAGATCCGGGCCGGAAAGCGATATTATGTGGATCGAAAGATCCGGGCCGGAAGGCAATGTTATGTGGACCGAACGGTCCGGGCCGGATGGCGTATGTGCGTAAGGTATATTGGGGAACTCACAAAGCTTCGTGCTTACGTTGTTTATGTTACGTTGTTTCAGGTTCTTACAGTAACGCGGGATGGCAACGGTTCGATTGTACACACCGAAGAAAGAGTTGAGTTTTGGAGGATCCTGGTCTTCTTTTATAATGAAAATGAAACTACGTTTTGTAATTTGAATGTGAATAAGATTTTAAACAAGTGTTTTTAATATTAAAGTGATTAATTAAATGAAAATTTTATTTTTGGAAATCTGGGTGTTACAATAGGCAAGTGGAGTTCTAGATTGATTAGGTTCCAGGAGCGGCACCTAGTAGGCACCTTATCACCTTACGCCACTAGAGATACATCAGTTATCCTCAGATCCCTAGGAGATGCTGAGGAAGGGTTTTATCAGACCGAGTAGCTCATCGTGGGGAGCACCGATCCTTTTTGTCAAGAAAAAGGACGGTTCACACCGGATGTGTATTGATTACCGGGAGTTGAACAAGCTGACGGTCAAGAACTGTTATCCACTACCGAGGATTGATGATTTCTTCCATCAGTTGCAGGGGGTGTCTTGGTATACCAAGATTGATTTGAGATCTGAATATGATTAGATGAGAGTCTGTGAGGAGGATATCCATTAGAAAGCCTTTAGGAGTCGTTATGGGCACTACGAGTTTGTGGTTATGCCTTTCGGACTCACCAATGCACCAACATCATTCATGGACCTCATGAACCGGGTGTGCAGGCTTATGTTGGATCAATCAGTGATCGTGTTCATCGACGATATTCTGGTGAATTCGAGATCCAAAGAGCAGCATGAGGAACATCTTAGAGAGATTCTTGGAGTACTGAGGATGGAGAGGCTTTACGTGACAAGGTATCCCACCCACGATTTGGAGTTGTGGGTGGTGGTGTTCGCCCTCAAGATCAGGCGCCACTATATGTACGGAGTTTGGTGTAACATATATACAGACCACAAGAGCCTGAAGCACCTCATGGATCAGCCCAACCTATATATTAGGCAGAGGAGGTGGTTGCATGTAGTGAAGGACTACGAATGCAAGATCTTATATCATCTGGGCAAAGCTAATGTGATAGCCGATGCCTTGAGCCTTAGAGCAGTGAGTGCTCCGATCCGAGATGTGTGCATGAGGATGACAGTGATGACTCCAGTCTTAGATACCATTTGAGAGGCCCAGGTGGAGGCCGTGAGACCAGAGAACCGTAAGATGGAAGGATCGTCGGGCAAATTTCTTAGTTTGGGATAGATAGTCGTGGGCTTTTGAATTTCCATAGGCGGATTTGGGTACCCTATACAGGTGGACCTCGTCATGTATTGATGGATAAGGCACATAGATCGAAATTGTAGATCCACCCAGGGCCACTATGTTGTATTTAGTCATGAAGAAAGATTACTGGTGGCCCTGTATGTAGAGGGACGTGGCATGGTTAGTTGAGAGGTGCTTGACCTATCTCCAGGTTAAGGCGGAGCACCAATGTCCACATGGCCCGTTGCAGCCTCTAGAGATTCCCCAGTGGAAGTCGGAACAAATTTCCATGGATTTTAACACCAAATTACTGAGGATTGCGGAGGTGTCAACGCAATATGGGTGATTATAGACCGGCTGATGAAGAGTGCTCACTTCCTTGCCATCAGTGAAAGCTCTTTTGCAAAGAAGTTGGCCGAGATCTATATGCGATAGTTGGCGGCATGACATTAGGTGATGACTTCGATAGTGTCAGATCGAGATGTGCGCTTTAATTCCATGTCTTGGAAGAAATTTCATGAGGAGTTGGGTATCCGGTTGCATTTCAGTAAAACATACCACCCACAGACAGACGGGCAGAGTGAACGGACGATTCAGACGCTCGAGGACATGCTACGTGCATGTTTTATGGACTTCGGAGGAAGTTGGGACACCTATTTTCCCTTGGATGGGTTTTCTTACAACAACAACAACCACCATTCCAGTATTGGTATGCCTCCCTTCGAGCTCTTATATGGGAGGAGGTGTCAGACTCCCATCTGTTGGGGAGAGGTAGGGCAACGAGTGATGGGTGGAACTGAAATAGTGTTGAAGACGACCGAGCAGATTTAGAAGGTCAGACAGAGGTTACTAACATCCCAGAGTCACAAGAAGAGTTATGTAGAGCAGCAAAGATCCAAGCTAGAGTTTCAGATCGGAGATTTTGTCTTGCTGAAGGTATCCCCATGGAAAGGGGTGATCCAATTCAGGAAACAAGGCAAGCTGGGGCCCCAATACGTTGGTCCTTTCAGAGTGATCGCCAAAGTGGGTAAGGTAGCTCGCCGGTTGGAGCTACATGCAATATTGAGTCAGATTCATAAAACCTTCCACGTGTCTCAGTTGAGGAAGTGTGTGACCGTTGAGACGGCGGTGTTACCATTAGAGGACATTCAGGTGGATGCAAGCCTAAATTATATTGAGACGCTAATAGCGATCTTCGATCAGAAAGTCAAGGTTCTGAGGAATAAAGAGGTGCCCCTAGTCCAGGTTCAGTGGCAACGTCAGAAGGGATCTGAGTGGACTTGCGAGTCGGAGTCCGAGATGCGCGAGCAATATCCATAGTTATTTACAAAGCATGACTTCGAGGGCGAAGTCTGATTCTAGTAGAGGAGAATTGTAACATCCCGACTCTCAGGTATTATATTTATTTATTTATTTTTGGATATAATGGGTAAATCGAAGAGTTGTGTGGCCGACTCGTCGAGTAGCGTTGGATTGGTCACGAGGTTTAATGACCAACTTGACGAGTCAAAGAGCCGACTCGCCAAGTTGGCTCTGTGTGAGGAAACCCTAAATCCCCGGGTTCGTGTCCTATTTAAAGGTCCTTAACCCCTGATTTCCACCTCCCTCATCACCATTGAGCCTTGTGAAGAACCCTAATCGAGTTTTAGCTTGTTGTGTAAGAAGGAGAGTCTATCTTGAGCATTTTTGGTGTACTTGGAGAGAAGAAGAGGAAAGCATCAAATGAGAGTTTGCGGGGAGGATATCCAGAAGACGGCCTTAAGAACTCGTTATGGGCATTACCAGTTTGTGGTGATGCCTTTTGGACTCACCAACGCACCGACAACGTTGATGGATCTTATGAATCGAGTGTACAGGCCCATGTTGGATCTTCGGTGATCTTTTTCATCGACGATATTCTGGTGTACTTGAGGTCCAGAGAGTAGCATGAAAAGCATCTTCAGGAGATTCTTGGATTCTTGAGGGTGGAGTGGCTGTATGCCGAATTCTCCAAGTATGACTTCTGGTTAGGAGAGTTCCAGTTCCTAGAACACCTCGTTAATTAGAATGGGATATTGGTCGACCCGGCAAAGATAGAGGCATTTATAAGATGAGAGATATCGAGATCCCCGTCCAAGATCAGGAGTTTTATGGGTTTGACCAGCTACTATCGGAGGTTTATCAGAGAATTATCTAAGATTGTTGTTCCTCTCACCAGATTGACCCGAAAGGGTGTTACTTTTGCCGGGGGGGGGGGGGGGGGGGGGGGCGAGCAACAGGCCTCATTCGAGACTCTTCGTCAGAAATTGTGCGAAGCTCCAGTGTTAGCCCTTCCTGAGGGAGTGGAGGACTTCGTGGTTTACTTTGATGCATCTATATCATGGATGTGTATGGTATTGATGCATAGGTGGCACATGATAGCATACATATTGAGTCAGTTAAAGCCTCACTAGATGAGGTATCCCACCCAATATTTGGAATTAGGGGGCAATAGTGTTCGCCCTCAAGATCTGGCACCACTATCTGTATGCAATCCAGTGTACCATATACATGGACCATAAGAGCCTGAAGTATCTCATGGATCAGCCCAACCTGAATATTAGACAGAGGAGGTGGTTGGATGTGGTGATAGACTATGACTGCGAGATTTTGTATCATTCGGGCAAGGCTAATGTGGTAGCCGATGCCTTGAGTTGTAGAGCAGTGAGTGCTCCGATCTGAGATGTGTGTATGAGGATGACGGTGATGACTCTATTCTTAGATGCCATCCGAGAGGCCCAGGTGGAGGCCATGAGACCGGAGAACCACAAGAGGGAGCGAGTGATCAGACAAGTTTCCGAGTTTGAGATGGATAGTTGGGGACTTATGATTTTCTGTGGGCGGATATGGGTACAATATACTGGTGGAGCTCGGAGCATACTGATAGAGGAGGCACATAGATCGAGATTATCGATCCACCAGAGGCCACTAACATGTATTTGGATCTGAAGAGGGATTATTGGTGTCCCTGTATGGAGAGAGATGTGGCATGGGTAGTTGAGAGGTGCTTGACTTGTCACGAGGTTAAGGCGAAGCACCAGCATCCACATGGCCCACTGCAGCCTCTAGAGATTCCCCATTGGAAGTGGGAACAAATTTCTATGGATTTTATCACCAAATTACCTAGGACTACGCGAGGTGTCAATGCAATATCGGTGATTGTAGACTGGCTGATGAAGAGTACTCACTTCCTTGCGATCAGTGAGAGCTCTTCTGCAGAGAAGTTGGCGGAGATCTACATGTCATAGGTGGTGCCACAACATGGGGTGCCGACATCGATAGTGTTAGATCGAGATGTGCGCTATGCTTCCAGGTTCTGGAAGAAGTTTCATGAGGAGTTGGGTACCCGATTACACTTCAATACCACATACCACCCACAGACCCACGGGCAGAGCGAGCGGAAGATTCAGATGCTCGAGGACATGTTGTGTGCATGTGTTATGGACTTCGGTGGAAGGTGGGACACTTATTTTCCCTTGGCTGATTTTTCATATAATAGTAGCCATCATTCTAGTATTGGTATGCATACCTTTGAGCTCTTATATGGGAGGAGGTGTCGGACTCCCATCTGTTGAGGAGAGGTAGGGCAGAGGGAGATTGGTAGCACTAAGATAGTGCTCAAGACAACTAAGCAGATTCAGCACGTCAGATAGAGGTTACTGACGGCCTAGAGTCGCCAGAGGAGTTACACAGACCGAGGACGATCCGATCTAGAGTTCCAAGTCGGAGATTTTATCCTCCTGAAGGTATCCCCATGGAAAGGGATGATCTGATTCAGGAAACGAGGCAAGCTGGGCCCTAGATACATTGTTCCTATCAGGATGAGCGCTTGAGTGGGTAAGGTAGCTTACCGGTTAGAGCTATTTGTACAGTTGAGCAAGATTCATAACATCTTCCACGTGTCTCAGTTCAGGAAGTATGTAGTCGATGAGACAACAATGGTACTATTAGAGGACTTTTCTATCGATGCAAGCCTGAACAATGTTGAGAGACTAATAATGATTTTGGATAAGAAGGTGAAGGTCTTGAGTAATAAAGATGTACCCCTAGTTCAGGTCCAGTTGAAACATCGGAAAGGATCCAAGTGGACTTGGGAGCCGGAGTCCGAGATGCATGAGCAGTACCCAGATTTGTTTCTGGAGCATGACTTTGAGGGCAAAGTCTGATTCTAGTGGAGGAGAATTGTAACATCCCGACTCCTAGGTAATAATATTTATAATTTTTATGATTGTGGTTGAGCAACTCGATGAGTTGGAGGCCCCAACTCGTCGAGTAGAGATGGATTTGGTAGCATGGGTTTTACGACCAAGTCGACGAGTTAGAGTGACCAACTCGACTAGTTGGCATTGTGAGAGGAAACCCTAATTTTACGGGGTTATGTCCTATTTAAAGGACCTTAAGCCCTTATTTTTGCCTCACATGTCACCTTACTCCCCAGTGTGAAACCCTAATCGTTTAGAGTGGTCTAAGAGTGAAAGAGAGTTAACTTTCGTAATTGTAGTCCATTATGAAAATAGAAGAGAAAAGTATCAAGGCTTGGAACGAGAAGGGACTATTGGACCCAGTGTTTATCCATCCTTAGCTTCTGTTTGAAGGTAAAAGTCACCACCTTGCTTATTATTTTGCATAGATATCATTTTTTGGGAAGTTTTAGGGCTTTTTCCATCTTTCCTTGAGACTTTGAGTATTTTGAGTTGCCAAGAGATTAAGATTTCATTTTTGGACCTTGTGAGGTCCCTTAAGCCCAAAGGTCCAAGCTTTATTAAGCTAGAGGAGAGCTTTTATGCTTAGGACCCAAAATGGAACTTGTTTTGGCATTTCAAGCCCTAAGTTCCTTGCATGGACGTAAAGCTTGCAGCTTTACATGGTATCTCATCCTTGGGAGGCTAGATCTAGAGTTTGGGTTTGAAAATCTGCCTTAAAACATCTCAATGAGAACATAGACTAAAGGGAATCGCCAAGTCGGTGAGCTGACTCGTGTAGGGTTTCCCCCAACGAGTCTGGACACGAGTAACTCGGCGAGTTGATGAGACAACTCGATAAGTTAAGTTGGATTTTCGTGACATTGCTGAAGGAATAAGGGAACTCAATGAGTCACATAGATGCACTCGACGAGTCGTGTCAACATGGACTGTTGACTCGAGTGTTGACATATGTTGACTATAGGGTTTGGTCAAGATAGAGATTATGGGGACCATGGAGGGGTAAAATGGTCTTTTACCAATCCCAATAGTTAGAGATAGAAAATAGCTTGGTTTATTTAGATTTGTTATTTAAGTGTTAATTAAAGATGCTTATGACATGTAGGCACGGATTAGACCATTCGAGGGGTACATGATTTCTTTGCTTACTTACGAGGTGAGTCTTCTCACTATACTTACCTAGAGTGGTAGTTTTTGTTAGACCGGAGGGTCTTGTATACTTTATTGTGTATTGTGATACCCTCCATTATTTTTTTGTGATTTATGTTGTGTAATATTCTGAGCTTTACTAAGTTAGGATCGGAGGGTCCACCCGAGTTAAGGGATCGGAGGGTTCCACTGAGACACCTTGACTGGAGGGTCTTATTCGTGATATAGCCATGAGAAGCTAATGAGATATGTGTGGTATTTTGGGGAACTCTATAAGCTTCGTGCTTACTGTGTTATGTATTGTGTGTTTCAGGTACTTCTCAGGATCAAGGGAAGGCGCCGACTTGATTGTGCACACAAGACGAAGTTATGTTTTTGAGGATCCTGGATTTCGTTTAAACAATTATGAATATGTGTTTTTGATAAATTATCATTTTGAGGATTTGTGAATTGTGTTGATGAGATTCATGTGATTTTAAAATGAAAATTTTGATTGAAAATTTATGGTAATAGATGCGAACCTTCCGGAATTTTGTCACTAGTGTTAAATGTGACTTATGTTTAAGTTCAATATCATTATTTTGAACCAATAAGCAAGATTTATCAGTGATTCCATGTCATAATACTAATTTATCTACTTGCGGAAGTGATGTCTAGGGTAAATCTAGTGAGGTTTTTAAAGTAGTATTCCCAAACATTACACCCTGTGTACAAAACGGGCCCTAACCCCAATATGATCTTACCTGGTTGTTCCTTATTTCATAGATCTTGATGTAGACATTGGGATTAATGAGGAATCTTTACTATTGTTGTTATAGTCGCGAGATATATAAAACTAAGACTTAGAGATATTCATATCTAGGTCTTCTTAAAGAGAAAACTAAGGTGTTAGGCGAAGAGTTTCCCTAATTGTAAGTTATCGACTTCTAATAAGTGATTGCATAGTTACATTCATCTTACACATAGTTGCAAAGTATTTAGATAATTAAATGCTATATGTGCGTATTATCTGTTTTCTTGCAATCTGTGGGTGTTAATGAATTATATTATCCGAGAGTACGGATTGTGTATTCGTTTGAGTACTCTATCTCCCTCATGATTTCCTTATTGACATATATTGCTATGGAATCCCAAAGTAGCATTGTATACTCGTTACTTCCAACGATCCTTTAGGGTAGGTCCCTTGAGATCATCAATTTAAGATCAAAGAGTGAGAATAACGGCAATATGTAGTCGGCTTATTTGTTTGGTATAAAAGATATATATTTAAGAGATTTTAATTATATTATTGTGGTTGGAAAACCTTATGTGCTCACCAGGCTCCCAAGCATGACCCACTTAGCTTCTTTGTATTACATGTAGCGGTACGAATGTATAGGGATAATGATGTTTGAATCTGCTGAGAGATTCAAAGGGTTTAGAGCATTAGCATAAGAAGTTGTTATAAGGCCTGTAGACAAGTTTATGCTGATGTTTTCTATATCAATTATGACATCTAAAGTTTTTAAATATTAATGAAAATCATTTATTAAGAAATGCTTTTATATTGATATTATCTCATATCAAAATAATGTTTTGGGATAAATTTTGCATGAATGTATTGTTGTTAAAGAATATTTTATTTTAAATAAGCATAAAGAAAAAAAAATTTTAATTTCCCTAAAATTGGGGACGTCACATGTATGTTGTAAAATTTGTCATTTTTTTAAAAAGTGAAAATTTATGATACACAAAATTGTATGTCATAAAATGTTCGTCATAAATGCATATCATAGTAAAATCTATTTAAACTTTGTTTATGCTCCTTTTCTTTTGCTACATCTAGCTACTTTCAAGGCGGTGGTCTTTTATAAAATATTTGTCGATTCCAAAAAAAGTGTGTCGTAAATATGACATAGAAATATGTGTCATTATTATTTATGACTAGGGCTTTAATAACAAGTATTTATGGATCATCTATACCCTTTAATGGTACGTAACGCATGTCATCAAAGGCCTATTTTACTAATAGTGTTTTTCAACTTAATTTTTACATTTTCAATCTTTACAGCTGATTGTATCTTTGTATATCCAACATAATTGTTTATTGGAATAATATTTCCTTCTGAGCATCTTTGAAATCTTTTTGTAACATCCATAAATTCAGATACATCTATTTAACCCTTCTTCTTTACCAAGTTGTCAAGTTTAGCCCTTGAGTGCAAAATGTTTCAAATGAGTACGCTGGGCATACTGAAGAGTACGTTGCGCGTACTCTTGTGCTTATATTGGACACATACTCAATTAGGTACGTTGGGCGTACCAAAGTTACATTGGGTGTAACTGGCTCAGATGCAAAACCAGAAATGAGACTTAAGGACTATAAATGGAATGATAAGGCCCTTACCCCAGCCACCATATTACATTGAGTGAAACCCTAAGAGAGCAAAAACCCGTTATAAGCTTGGGTGTGTGTTCTTAAGCTTGAAAGTGCCATTTTGTGGTGGTGAAGGAGAAGAGGAGGCCATTGTGGAAGCTAGAAGTTGGAGGACAAGCTTAGATCCGAGTTTTGCAGAGGTTTGAGCTTCATTTGCAGGTAAAAAGCTCAAAGCTTTCCTTGCCATTGTTGATTTGTGCTTTATGGACCCATTTTTAGGGTTTTTGGTTCCAAGGTGGAGACTTTAGGAGCAAAGGGTCTCCATAAGATTAGATACGCCCTATTCCAATGTAATATGTGTTGTAGGTTCATAAAAATATAATATTAGACGTGAATATTAAGTCATGAATGAGATATAGGCTTGATGAGGAAAGAGGAAAGGTGTTTAGAGTGATTGGAGACCTTTACATCCCTGCAAAGGCTTAAAGGTTTCGACTTTATGGATTAAGTGGCCTTAGAATAGTCAGATCTGAATTTGAGCTTATGTCTTAACCGTTTAAGAGCAAAAATCAATAAGTGCATGAAACTGAGACTTACGCTGGGTGTAAATCTCAAAATGTGTCGCGTAAGGGTTTGAGACCCTGATTCTGGATCGCCGGAGTAGGCCCCGCGTACAAGAGCTGGTATGCGTCGCGTACTGCCCTCTATTGACTTTTGTTGACTTTTAGGGTTTGTCAACAATTGGACATTTGGACCATTGAAGCGGTAAAATGGTCTTTTCCCCATTTTGAGATATAATACAAAGTGTATAGTCTATCTTTTGAGAATCACGGTTAATTAGAGGTAAAATACTTTATGTGATTAGGCGGAGGCTAGATCAGTATTTCGAGTTCGAGACTTTCCGAGATTTCCTGAGGTGAGTTTTGTCACTATACTT
Source organism: Lactuca sativa (assembly GCF_002870075.4). Taxonomy (NCBI): domain Eukaryota; kingdom Viridiplantae; phylum Streptophyta; class Magnoliopsida; order Asterales; family Asteraceae; genus Lactuca; species Lactuca sativa. The sequence continues at coordinate 8,923,688 of NC_056627.2, forward strand.
TACCAAGAGTGGTAATTAAAGTTATGTGACAGAGTATCTTGTATGCTATTCATATGATGTGATATACTACATTATTTGTATGTGATTTATGCTATGTATGATTCAGAGTTTATAGAGTTAGGACCGCAAGGTCCATAGAGTTAGGACCAGAGGGTCAATATAGTTATGGGACTGGAGGGTCCCGTGATGACACATTGACCAGAGGGTCATATAGAGTTACAACCTCGAGTGGCTAATATGTGTTGTATGTGGTATTTTGGGGAACTCACTATGTAACGACCCCAAATACAACCCAAAATTTTTTTTGGTTTTAATATTACTAAAAATCGCAACATTAACTATTCGATAATAATACCATTAATCATATGTCTCAAAATGCCATAGTAAATGAATCAATTCAAAACTGATGTTAATGTAATATCAAAATATCTAAATAAAACTCCCAGGAATAAACTGCAACTGTGGTGTGTGCCATGCCATCAATCCGAGCTCTTCCCCTTGCTTGCGGAAGTACCTGAAACCAAAACTAAAACTGTAAGCACAAAGCTTAGTGAGCTCCCCCAAACTAACACATACCATACAATAACATATAAAGCACATACTAGGTCTTGCCCACTACATCAGAGCGAAAATCCGGACTAACTGGGGCCTTGCCCCCTGCATCAGACCGAAGTTTGGAAACTGCATCGGACTGAGGTCCGGACTAACTAGGGCCTTTCCCCCTACATCAGACCAAAGTCCGGATAACTGCATCGGACTGAAGTCTGGACTAACTGGGGCCTTTCCCCATGCATCAGACCAAAGTCCGGACTAACTGGTTGAACATGGCATAACATAATCATAACTACTAGCAAAAACACATATACTGCATACTGCATCGGACCGAAGTCCGGAACACATAACACAAAAACATGCTTGAATCACAAAGACATCAAACACACTGAACTACTGCATCGGACTGAAGTCTGAAAACTACTGCTAACTAGATTAATCTAAAACTAATTAATGATGTTGTGCATAATCTCTATGGAAATTACATCTCTCATTTGATCATCAAATTGTCCGGCTCTAGAGCCTGAGCCAGATCCCTCCCCGGCACCTGAACTGCCAATTGATATCTCGCACAACGTCACCATGCTGAAAACATATCCCAATAACTGTCAGAATACTCATTGCTACTCAGGGATCTCACACATACTCCACCATTCCCCGGTTTCGTCTTGGCCCCTCTTGAATCGAGTACGGATCCTCTGCTTTCGGTAACACGGGCCCATACTACCTTCCACATCTATCCGTACTTTCCTCAAGAGTTACCTTAACTTAACCAAGTCCCTTCTACAGTTACTGATCTCTGCTACTCTCATCCTAGGCTTGCCTAGGGAAATCTTTGACTCTACCCAAACCAGTCCTCAGCTGCTGAAGGCCTCCTTGTAATGCCAATTAGCCATAACCTGAATACCATCACATGTAACGAGGCTCGGATAATCTTTCGAGTAAGGGACTCATCCCTAGAATGGTTAGACTCAGATAAGAGCTGCGTAGTAGGGCCAAATCCAGCACTCTGAGATTATTCACCCTGATCACATGTGACGTAACTGTAACGACCAAAATTTCAAAACAATTAAAACTTTTCAAAAACCACTCATTTTAATAACGTTGTTACAAAAAGGTTTTCAATACATTATTTAACAGAGTATTTTCCCAAGTTCATATCATAAAACATCAACGCGAGGAACGGTACGATCACGCCTTTGCCTTGTCACAGACTCCTGAGAACCTGAAAACATAAAACCACAACTGTAAGCCTGAAAGCTTAGTGAGATACCCCCAAAATACCAACCACATATACGCCTTTCCAGGCCACGACCTTCCGGTCCAAAACATATCGCCTTCCGACCCATAACGCAATGCCTTCCAGCCCATAACATATTGCCTTCCGGCCCACAGCATAATAAGCATACATATCAGCATAAAAGCATACATAACCTAACAGGACATAGAACGACCCTGCATACCGGGTCACACCCCAGGCCTAACAATCATACGCATAACACATAATCATATAACAGTTCACAGTCAACAATCGATCAACAGACCACATAACATAGCATTACTCTATTCAAGATACCGGCTTAGCCGGTCACTAGCATAACATCACCCTACGAATCAGTCAACATACTAAATGCACACATACGCCTTTCCAGGCCATGACCTTCCGGTCCACATAGCAATGCCTTCCGGCCCACAACATGTAATGCCTTCCGGCCTGCAACATATAACGCCTTCCGGCCCATATCATAACAACTGACAACCACCCGAATTTCCATCCGATAAAAGGTTGGCCTTGGTGCCATAAACCCTAGCGAGATAGTGAGGATAACTCACCTCGAAACTGCCGACTGAACAGATAGCTCCAGCTGCTCCGATCACTGATACGATCTCCACCTCTGGACAGCCACCAATGCACTGAACTCAAACAGTAAACAACAATTACCAAAATACCCCTGGAACCACTGGTCAACCCTTGGTCAAAGACAAGGTCAAAGTCAACCCCTGACTGACCCTACTCGCCGAGTCAACCCTATGACTCGCCGAGTCCCCATAATCAGAACTTCACTCAATCCGCGATCTAACTCGCCGAGTCACCCCGAGACTCGCCGAGTTCAACAACTCTGAGTCCACTCGCCCTTAACTCACCGATTCTCTAAAATTCCCTTTCTACACGTCGAGTATCCGCCTTGACTCGACGAGTTTCTCCTGGAAGAACTGTGGGGCCACCCCGACTCAACTCGCCGAGTCTGAAGAACAACTCGGCGAGTCCCAGTTAATCTTCAAGCTACTCGTCGAGTCTGTTCATCGGGCTCGGCGAGTCCATGCCATGCAACCGCTCAAACTGCTTTCTAAGGTCAGATCTGCTCCGACAATTCATAGGTCTGGCCTTCCTAGACTGCTTCATCACGTAAAGTCCTCATTTCGGTGCTCATAATACACTCCATGACTCATAATTCACATTTTGACCTAAGGCATAAGGATTCCAATCCAAAACCTCCATTGATTCCCGAAAAGCTCAGGCATGGGACATTCTGGACTTCCAAGGGTCCCAATATAGGGTTCCAATCGCTTCGGGGACTAAGGAAACACTCAATCTAGCCACAAAAGGGTTCAATAAACCCTAAATCCATATGCACATCAACATAGAAGGGAACAACTCGGAATATTACCTGAATAACGTTGCTCTGTGTCCCCAACCCTCAGAATATGGCTTCTCTTGTTGTTCTCCTAACCAAGCCTCCTCCTCCTTGCACAATAACACTTCCAAGATCAATAATGGTCTTCTACCTTGCTCCAGATGCTCACAATCGAATTAGGGTTTCTCTCAAAGGACTAGGGTGAACAATGACGGCCATAAGGCCCCTGATATATGTCCCAAACCTGGACGGTTAGGGTTTCGATAAACAGCGCGGACTCGCCGAGTCCAGATCCGGACTCATCGAGTCTAGTCGCGAACCCGCGACCAGATCTGCGATCCTACTTGGCGAGTCTAAGCTCCAACTCGCCAAGTCCCCTCTTAAAACACCCAAAATCATAAATATAACAATACCTGAAATTTCGGGCTGTTACAACTCTCCCCCACTAGGACTAGACTTCGCCCTCGAAGTCTCACTCTGAAAATAACTCCGGATGCTGCTCCCGCATCTCACGTTCTGGCTCCCAGGTCATTTCTGATCCCTTCCGGTGCTACCACTGAACTAACACTAGAGGTATCTCCTTATTCCTTAGAACCTTGATCTTCCGATCTCTGATAGCCACTGGTCTCTTGGCATAATTCAGGCTCGCATCCACCTGAATGTCCTCTAATGGAACTACTGCCGTCTGATCGGCTGTACACTTTCTCAATTGCGACACATGAAAAGTGTCGTGGATCTGTCTCAATTCAGTTGGCAACTCCAAACGGTAGGCCACCCGTCTACCCTCGCAATCACACGAAAAGACCCAATATACCGGGGCCCCAACTTGCCCCTCTTCCTGAATCGAATCACTCCTTTCCAAGGAGAGACCTTCAGGAGTACGAAGTCGCCGACCTGAAACTCAAGCTCGGACCGGCGTCTGTCTGCATAACTTTTCTGTCGGCTCTGGGCGGTCAATAACCTCTGTCTAACCTGCTGAATCTGCTTTGTCGACTGAAGCACGATCTCTGTACTGCCCATCACTCTCTGTAACCGAGGATTACCCAAGATGCAACTCTGCTCTAAATCTCAACGATCACTCGACCCATAAGGGTTAGGAAACCATGAACCACCGGATCCCCGATCCAAAGCCCACTTTGTCCATTCCGGACCGACTGAGAGACCCATTCTCACTCTCAGGGCAACTCTCACGAGTTCTCCTCTTGCAATCACATACACATGCTGAACTAGCCCCAACACCCACAGGTTGGAAGACCCGATACACTGATGATATCCTCGAACATCTCCCAGGATGAACCACTAATATCCACCCTATACCCTGATCAGAATCACACTGAGAATTCAAGATTCTCCCTCCCCCTGCATCCCTTCTGAGCCTCAACAGACATCCCAAACCGGATGAGTTCCTAACTTCACTGTCGCGAACACGATGCTCAAAACCATACTCAAAATACTCTAACCATAACTCTGCTCTGCAGCTTTCACTTTCGTGAACCTGCACTCCCCTTCAGAGTTACACACCTTTCTCTTTTCCTTTTCCAAGGAACCCTCTTGGCCATAATGCCACCCCCTACCGGTGCCACAGTGCTCGCCCCAAGCGACGCCACCCTTTTTGCGTAACCGCTATTCACATACTCTGGCTCTCATTGCAGGGGCTCTCAAGCCCATGCACTCTCTCCACTCCACAAAATCACTACCTCAACTAAACAAAATCACTAGCCCGGGACCAGACCTTCCAATGTAATCACACTGCAACATATACAATCTGAAATCTCAAACTGATCCAACAATACCATCAGAGTCCCCAGCATGACTGGACCGACTCTCATAACACACACTAGCCACTCGAGGCTATATCTCTGTGGGTCCGTACACCCAAACTCTGTGAACCCTCAGGTTCTAACTCTGGGAACCTTCCGGTTCCAACTCTAGAAACATGCACAACATAAATCCCATGGGATTAATGCAGTACCACCCATCACGTACATTAAACATACAAATACTCTGATTACATAACCCTGGTTACTTACTCAAACTTGATCCCGGCCTGCTCCCAGGCCTCCACAATCAAATGCCCTAGGTCTGTATCCCGCCCCGCATACCCGACACTCGCTCTCGTCAGCCTATCCTCTGAGCTGACAGAACACTGTTGAATCCCAACAGCTAAGCACCCTCACATGCTCATCGATCTCCCGGAGAATTCTCCAGTTCTCCCCCACTTAAAGTACTGACTAACAACCACCAAACTATAACCATACCAACCTTCAGGGAACAACGGATACCAAAATGAAAACCCGAAACACCAATCCATAACCATGCGAAACCCGCGAAACAACGAATACCGCATCGAAATCCACACAAGATACCAGCACAGACAATACGCCACAATAAACGCAAGATAAAAAGACATCAAGAAAGCAACATACCCGCAGCTGCCTCCGGCACTGCTCCGACTCCCTCTGCAGCAAGCTGATAAGCACGACCCTGAGCCCTTGGGGCTCCGCTCCATCCTGTCCTCCACCTGAACTCCTCAAGGTGGCCGGTGCTAGAGCCTGCACCGGTCCTGCAGAAAGCTGTGGACAGTTGATCCTCAAATGTCCAACCTGCCGACAATGATAACAAATCCTCAAATCCCGAATCGGCACTGACTGCCGACAATCCCACGCATAGTGCCCCTCCTTTCCGCACTTGCGGCATGCACCACCGGACCAACAAACTCCGGTGTGACCCCTCCCACACTTCCCACAAGTGTGGCCGCTCCGATCCCCCACTCTAACATCAACGATCCTGGACCATTTCAGTGCCGGCTGCGACTGCATCGGAGCCTGACTCAGCTCACGCAACTGCAACTCAACCTCTAACTCACGCCGCATGGCGGCCTCCTGCAACTCCAACAAGGTCTCGCACCTCTGTGCAGACATGAACTGTCTGATATCCCCCTTGAGCATACTCAGATATCGGGACATCTGAGCCTGCTCCGAAGCGAACTCATGGCAAAACATCGCCCTCTCAATACACATCCTCATGATCTCAGTCACCGACTCTGAATCCTGCTTCAGCTCAAGGAACTCCCGAGCCAATCTCTCTCACTCATCCCACGGAACGTAGCGAGTACTGAACATCTCTCTGAACTCATCCCATGAAACCGCAGCCCTCTGCGCATCGAAATATGACCCCGTGGTCAATCTCCACCAATCCTTCGCTTCGAGCCTCAATAGGTTCAGAGCACACCTCACCCTCTGATCAGCAGGGCATAAACTCGTGGAGAAACACCCCTCCACGTCTGATAACCATCTCATAGCAACAATTGGTCCTGAACTCCATCGAATGTGGGAGGCTTCGTATAATAGAAGTCCCGATACTGAAAACCCCGACTAGCTCCTCCCCTTGCCGCTGCTACAGCCGCTGTAGCCGCCGCGGCAGCCGTCTCTGTGAGAGCCGCATAGCGCTCATCAAAATACTCAACCATGGCGGTCTTGATCGACCCAAACAGTTTCGGCAACTCAGTCCGGAACAATGCAGCAACCTCATCATGCAGGATCTTGCGAATCCTTGCATCCAACTCGCTCGTGCTCATCTGATCGATAACCTCAGACGGTACCGATCCACCGGGAACTCCCTCTCCAGCTCCCGATCCTGATCCGGATCCACTTTACTCATGCCTCGAAATCTCCATACTGGAAGACACCAAACCAAAACTCAGATTCATCCCACAAGCCTGGGATCCAACTCTCGCAACCCAACCCTAGAGATTATGGTTTCCCTGATACGCGTATGGGTCCTGTGCTTTCAGTAGTACGGGCCCATACTACCTTCCACACCTACCCATATTTGTATGAAGTACTTCCACAATACCCTAGAGAACATGCATAACGACTATCAACCCTCACCACTAGAGGAACACTGAGAATCTCCCATAAGGGACCCTAGGCTACAGGCATCACAAATCAGGCAACATTATCATGAATTCCTGAAGGTCCCTAGCCTAACTCTAGCATGCTGTTCTATCAAGCTCAATAAAACAAATATCATGTATGGTATCTTGGGGTTACTTACTGGCTCCGGCTGATCGTACCTCTGCGTCCTCCTTTTACTAAATTTGAAAACCATCTTAATTTCTCTTTTTAGAATCCTCCTCGATTTGAGACTGGAGTCACATGAATGTTCCCCTAATTCACTCAAACCAAGGCTCTGATACCAACTTGTAACGACCAAAATTTCAAAACAATTAAAACTTTTCAAAAACCACTCATTTTAATAACGTTGTTACAAAAAGGTTTTCAATACATTATTTAACAGAGTATTTTCCCAGGTTCATATCATAAAACATCAACGCGAGGAACGGTACAATCACGCCTTTGCCTTGTCACAGACTCCTAAGAACCTGAAAACATAAAACCACAACTGTAAGCCCGAAAGCTTAGTGAGATACCCCCAAAATACCAACCACATATACGCCTTTCCAGGCCACGACCTTCCGGTCCAAAACATATTGCCTTCCGACCCATAACGCAATGCCTTCCAGCCCATAACATATTGCCTTCCGGCCCATAACATATTGCCTTCCGGCCCATAACATATTGCCTTCCGGCCCACAGCATAATAAGCATACATATCAGCATAAAAGCATACATAACCTAACAGGACATAGAACGACCCTGCATACCGGGTCACACCCCAGGTCTAGCAATCATACGCATAACACATAATCATATAACAGTTCACAGTCAGCAATCGATCAACAGACCACATAACATAGCATTACTCTATTCAAGATATCGGCTTAGCCGGTCACTAGCATAACATCACCCTACGAATCAGTCAACATAGTAAATGCACACATACGCCTTTCCAGGCCATGACCTTCCGGTCCACATAGCAATGCCTTCCGGCCCACAACATGTAATGCCTTCCGGCCTGCAACATATAACGCCTTCCGGCCCATATCATAACAACTGACAACCACCCGAATTTCCATCCGATAAAAGGTTGGCCTTGGTGCCGTAAACCCTAGCGAGATAGTGAGGATAACTCACCTCGAAACTGCCGACTGAACAGATAGCTCCAGCTGCTCCGATCACTGATACGATCTCCACCTCTGGACAGCCACCAATGCACTGAACTCAAACAGTAAACAACAATTACCAAAATACCTCTGGAACCACTGGTCAACCCTTGGTCAAAGACAAGGTCAAAGTCAACCCCTGACTGACCCTACTCGCCGAGTCAACCCTATGATTCGCCGAGTCCCCAAACTCGCCGAGTCACCCCGAGACTCGCCGAGTTCAACAACTCTGAGTCCACTCGCCCTCAACTCACCGATTCTCTAAAATTCCCTTTCTACACGTCGAGTATCCCCCTTGACTCGACTAGTTTCTCCTGGAAGAACTGTGGGGCCACCCCGACTCAACTCGCCGAGTCTGAAGAACAACTCGGCGAGTCCCAGTTAATCTTCAAGCTACTCGTCGAGTCTGTTCATCGGGCTCGGCGAGTCCATGCCATGCAACCGCTCAAACTGCTTTCTAAGGTCAGATCTGCTCCGACAATTCATAGGTCTGGCCTTCCTAGACTGGTTCATCACGTAAAGTCCTCATTTCGGTGCTCATAATACACTCCATGACTCATAATTCACATTTTGACCTAAGGCATAAGGATTCCAATCCAAAACCTCCATTGATTCCCGAAAAGCTCAGGCATGGGGCATTCTGGACTTCCAAGGGTCCCAATATAGGGTTCCAATCGCTTGTGGGACTAAGGAAACACTCAATCTAGCCACAAAAGGGTTCAATAAACCCTAAATCCATATGCACATCAACATAGAAGGGAACAACTCGGAATATTACCTGAATAACGTTGCTCTGTGTCCCCAACCCTCAGAATATGGCTTCTCCTGTTGTTCTCTTAACCAAGCCTCCTCCTCCTTGCACAATAACACTTCTAAGATCAATAATGGTCTTCTACCTTGCTCCAGATGCTCACAATCGAATTAGGGTTTCTCTCAAAGGACTAGGGTGAACAATGACAGCCATAAGGCCCCTGATATATTTCCCAAACCTGGACGGTTAGGGTTTCGCTAAACAGTGCGGACTCGCCGAGTCCAGATCCGGACTCGTCGAGTCCAGTCGCGAACCCACGACCAGATCTGCGATCCTACTCGGCGAGTCTGAGCTCCAACTCTCCGAGTCCCCTCTTAAAACACCCAAAATCATAAATATAACAATACCTGAAATTTCGGGCTGTTACAGTAACGTATTCACCTAATGGCTAACTCCCATCACTTAGAGTCCCACAGATCACAAATCAAGCAGCATTCAGACACAGGAACTACTCAAGCAATTCTATTCTCATAATGAGAAACTGTACTAGCATAAAATGCTAAGCTCATACTATCAGGCATAACCTAAGCAGGCTATCCTACTACTATCTACTCAATACTAGCATGCAATTCTCATAAAAATGAAACACATATATAGCAGGCACATAAGGCATCCTCCCTAGATCCTCAGTCCTATTCTAGCATGTTATTCTACTAAAACTGAAGCTGATAAACATAATATAAACTTTTATGGGTAATTTGGGAGTACTTACTTGAGCTCGGCTGAGCGCATGCACCACAGCCTTTTCTCTTTTTAAGAAAACTCTTTTTCTTTTACCATTTCCTCAGTTTGAGTTCACACACACTCGAAAGCGTTCCCAAATCCCTCAAACACAGGCTCTGATACCAACTTGTAACGACCCCAAATACGACCCAAATTTTTTTTTTGTTTTAATATTAATAAAAATCGCAGCATCAACTATTAGATAATAAAACCATAAATCGTATGTCTCAAAATGCCATAGTAAATGTATCAATTTAAAACTCACTACTAGAAAAACAGCCTTTTACGATGCTCATTGCATGTTGTAAAAGGCTCAGAGGACGCACAAATGCGCGTCAAGGAAGGCCCTGTCATAAAGAGAGACGACGCGCTTTTGCGCGTCGTCTATAGACGACGCGCAATTACGACACACGTTTACGACACGCAATGCGTATCAAGGAAGCCCCTGTCATAAAGGAAGACGACACGCATCCGCGTGTCGTAACCTTACGACACGCGTGTTAATGACACGCAATGCGTATCATTAAAACCCCTGTCAAGAAAGGCCATGTCATAAATGAAGATGACACACATTTTTGCGTATCGTAAATGTAAATGTTTAAAAAATATATATATTCATATCTTTATTAATTTTTAAATCATAATAGAAATAAAATACCATATACAAAAAATACAATAAATTGCATAAAATTTAATGTCATACAATTCTATTTCTTACAATATATAAATTTGCATTCATCTAATCTACTCTTTGTTTCATACTAACAATTTAAATAAAGAATGCAACACTTGCATTTGTAGCATCTTATCTCTTTCAGCTTGAGCTTTCTTTTCCTCTTCTAACTCCAGAGCTATTCGCTTTCATCAACCCAAACATTCTTATCAATATAGCCCTTGTAAACAGCCCTTAAGTGAAAAGCACACCTTCCATTATCGCCATATTTTCCCCATCTTCAAGCTATAAAACCAAAAATGTATTGATTAAATTAAATCAAGAAACTGTCATAAATATATGAAAAAAAAGAAAAAACTTGAAAATTTACCTGACTAGCTCAAAATGTTAGCTTCTTATCAATGTGTTCACACATGACATTAGGTTCGAATTTGATTTCCTGAATGACAAGGCTAATTTAGGAAAATACATATATATATATATATATATATATATATATATATATATATATATATATAGCATTATAAGTAATACAATAGACTAAAAGGCTGACCTCAAACAGTTCTATTTCTTCATCGGGAGCAAAGCCTGTGAGCTCATTTAGCTTTCCCAGCATCTCCATTGGCTTTCCGCTACTCTTCACAAAGAGCATTCCAAGATACCTCGATACCACATTAAACCAGATTGAGGTGGTGTTTCTTTTTGAGTTAATGAGTTAAGCACTTAATATGGATAGTTATATATGTCTCTTTCTTTTTTAATTAATCTATGCAAAATCACTTAATGGGTTAAGCCAAAAAACCTCACTTAATAAATGAAACATGTTGCATCTTCCTTTTATAAAACCAGACCTATCACAAATTATTGAGGTTGAAGGTGAAAATGCAGGATGATTTTGAAAAAAGGGTGGTCAACAACAAAATATAAGCTTGTGATGATTTTAAAATATTTAAATTAGTCTAATTTCCTATAGTTATTTAAAAGGGGTGAGTGAACAGTTGGGCATATGTCTAATTTTGGTCCCTGTAATACATGATTAGTAAGTAACTTAATCTAGTAAGCTATATCAGTTTTCTTTTTGACTTTTTGACTTAATGTAGAAAGAACGTAGGAAACAAAAACATACAGATGCTATGATGTTGACACCACTTTCTTCATCTGGATCTTCCATTAACTTTTTAATGGATGGAATTTCCTCAAGAAGATGAATATAAGTGGCCCCACCACCAGGCACAATACCCTCATCCATGGCTACATACGTGGCATTTTTTGCATCCTCAATTCTTAGCTTTCGATCTTCTAGTTCCATCTCAGTGTAGGCCCCTACCGATAACCAAAATTCTTTCAATTCATTATATATATACATTATTTTAGTCATAATTAATAAATAAACTGACCTTGATAATGGCAACACCACCAGAGAGTTTTGCAATTCGTTCACTGAGCTTTTTGGAAAGATAAGAACTATCTGTTTCAGAAAGATCTTTCTTTATTTGTGAAATTCTTGCTTTGATTTCAGCTTTCATGGATGGATCAGCTACAATAGTTGTGTAATTACTTGTTATAGTTAATTTTTGTGCAATTCCAAGCTGATCAGAGGTTGCATATTCTAGAGATAAACCCAAATCTCTAGATAAAAAATCAGCTCCTATTTTAACATGATAAATGTCAGCAGAAAGGTGGCATAAAATAAGTCTTCAAAATGTAATATATGAAATATTTAAATTGTTACAGAATTACCTGTCATGAGGGCAATATCTTGAAGTAAAGCTTTCTTTCTTTCCCCAACACCAGGACATTTCACAATAGCAACCCTAAGTAAACCTTGATTTTTGTTAACAATTAGGGTTTCAAGAACTGAGATTGAGATATCTTCAGCAAAAATGAGCAAAGGGACACTTAATTGAGTACACTTTTCTAGCAATGGGACAATTTCTTTCACAGATGATATCTTCTGATCTGTTATCAGGACTTTAGCATTTTCAAATTCCACAGACAACTTGTTCTGATTTGTGACAAAATGAGGAGACATGTATCCTTTGTCGATCTGTAGGGAAAGTATTCCTGAATAGACATTAAAATATGAAAATGAAAAAGATAAAAAGAATGTATGAATAAAATATCATAAGATGTATTTCACTTGATACCTTCATTCCTTCTTCAACAATCATAGAAGTTTCACTTGATGAAGAAGATTCAATAGAAATTATTCCATCATGACCGATTTTATCAATGGCTTCAGCAATTAATTTCCAATAAATTCATTATTTCCAGTAGAGATGGAAGCTATGGCTGTGAACAGGAAGAAAAGAATCTTTAGAGTTTAGAGAATCTCATGGAAGAAAACACTAAAATGAAAAGAAATTTACCTTTTATATCATCTCTTTTGCTGACTGGAATCATTTTCTTTTTCAAAACTTTGATCAATTCTTTGAGACAAACAATTTTGATCAATAAGAACATTGACCACAAATCAAATATATCCTAACAGTAAATAGGGGAAGAAAACAAGCATACTAGCAAAGACTAAGACCAGGACCGAGTCGAGAAGTACTAACCATCGTAGATGTCGAGGAGTGTTGGAGGGATTATGGGGAATCAGATAAGGTCGGCGGAGAAGGAAACTTAACAGATGAAGAGGGTGACAGTGGGATTACGAAGAAGCAGCTCCATCGAGCTCACCCTAGCACCGAATTTGAATGGAGAATGCGAAATCTTGCTTGGAAGGTGACGGATTACCGACGTACCATAGCAGAATGAAGACGGAGTACTTCCACGATGAAGAAGTCAACGTTTCAGTTCATGCATCATTATCTTTGTGTTGTGAGAGAGATTACACTAAGAAATTGAAAGAGGATGCGATGAAATGATGAGTGGGAATAAACCCTAAAATCGGATCGACAAATTTGCCCCTGAAATTTGGTTTGCTGCGCCGCTCTCATTATCTTCGGATGAGCCGCCAGTGATAACCCCGACACCAGAGGACTCTCTGACATCATCTCTACCACTGCTCGTCTCGACGTTAACGATGGCAGAGGGTCGACGATGGCGGAGGGTCGGCGATGGCGGAGGGTCGACGACCATGAAAGAGCACATAGCGGTGGCCGGAGTGCGAGGGGAGTAGTTGGCGGTCGATGTGGGGAGGGGAAAGATGTATCGTCGATTGTGGGGATAAAGAACGATGCGTCAAAAAGTGCTTAGGGCAAAGAGGGAAAGAGGGAAGGGAAAGCGGGCTTTTCTAATTTTTGGGTTTTCTTTTCCCACTAACAACTAAACAACCCGTGTTTCATTAAAAAATATAAAACGACATGTCTAAATGATGCACATTTTATAATAAGCGCCCTCCGTGTTTTTTTTCTGACACTAATTTTAGGGTACGCAAAAATGCGCGTCTGAAATCCTTAAAATTTTTACAAAGTTGACATTATTTTTAGGTTACCCACTTTTGCGTATCATAAATTGCGCGTCGTAAAAGGCTGTTTTTCTAGTAGTGACTGAAGTTAATATCATATCAAAATATCTAAATAAAACTCCCAGGAATAAACTGCAACGGTGGTGTGTGCCATGCCATCAATCCGAGCTCTTCCCCTTGCTTGAAGAAGTACCTAAAACCAAAACTGAAACTGTAAGCACAAAGCTTAGTGAGCTCCCCAAACTACCACATACCATACAATAACATCTAAAGCACATACTGGGCCTTGCCCACTGCATCGGACCAAAAATCCGAACTAACTGGGGCCTTTCCCCCTGCATCGGACCGAAGTCCAGAAACTGCATCGGAACGAATTTCGGACTAACTGGGGCCTTGCCCCCTGCATCAGACCGAAGTCCGACTAACTACATCGGACCGAAGTCCAGACTAACTGGGGCCTTGCCCCCTGCATCAGATCAATGTCTGGACTAACTGGCTGAACATGGCATAGCATAATCATAACTACTAGCATAAACACATATACTGCATACTGCATCGGACCGAAGTTCAGAACATATAACACAAAAACATGCTTGAATCACAAAGACATCAAGCACACTGAAGTACTGCATCGGACCGAAGTTCGGAAACTACTGCTAACTAGACGGATTGGCATTGTGGCTGTAGACTCGTTCCTACTGGAAGGAACACTCACCTAAACTGCTGAACTCGACCGATAACCCTCCGACTGCTAACCAAAAACTCTCTGAAATGCTGCTCCTCTAGCTCCCTGAGCAACCAATATGAATAACAACACTTAGATTAACTGTCCTCCCAGGGTCAACTAAGTCAACTTTGGTCAAAGTCCTAGCCAAAGTTAACCTTCCTGATTGACTCTACTCGCCGAGTCCACCCGTCGACTCGTCGAGTTCTTATACTCAGATGACTCCCATAACACGACTCAACTCGTCGAGTCACCTAAGGACTCGTCGAGTTGAACGATCTTAGAATTCTGTGTTGACCAACTCACTGAGTCGTCAATCAACTCACAGATATGAAGCTTAACCAGAAGAGGTTGGGGTTCTACGACCTGACTCACCGAGTCTAAGAACAGACTCGCCGAGTCCAAGGCAATCTTCAACAGACTCGCCGATTTGTTCTTCCAACTCGTCGAGTCCACCCAAGGAACTCGCAGAGTCTCTTCAGTCCTTTATCCATACAGAGGATTTTTAAGCCATGCAGGGGCTCCAAACTTTAGATCCACACTTCTAGGGCATAACCCCCACGTAAAGTTGAAAACTTCACGTGAAACCAAAGAGTTAAAGGTCCAAATCACTCTAGGGCTAGGGCTTAAGACAAATGGGCTTTAACAACAACTCTTTGACTGATGCTTTATGACATTCCAGACCAACATAGATCTGAAGTAGCAACCTCAGGTCTAAACTCCAAACCCAAAATAGATCTCAAACCTACCAAAATGGCCCCAAATCTCATACATGAATAGATTTAGATGCACAAGAGGGAAGGTAACAGCTTTTTACCTCCACGATGTGCCCAAACTGAAGTAGATTTTGGATCTACACCACTCTCTTGATGCAAGCCCTTTTGATCTTCAAGTTTCTTCCACTAGAAACAACTTCTAAAGCTTCAATCTCCCTCCAAAGGCCTCAAACACACGATCTTAGGGTTTTCTGGTTCTCAAGGCCAATAAGGAGGCCGAGGGAAGGACACAAAATCCTTTAAATAGGGTGCAACCCTCGAGATTAGGGTTTTTCTCATTCCAGCACCAACTCATCGAGTCCATCTTCCGACTCGGCGAGTTGGTCACTTAATTTGCAACCCGAAACCCGCACCGACTCGGGGAGTAAGTATACCTACTCGTCGAGTCCCTTCTTCAATTTACACTTTAAGCCCTTAACTCAAACTTCTGAAATTTGGGATATTACACACAAAGCATTTATGCTTACAGTGTTATATGTTATGTGTTTAAGGTACTAACGCGGATCGTAGGAAGGCACCGACATGATCCATACACACTGACAGAGGATTGTATTTTCTGATCATGGGATATGTCTTATTATGATGACATCTGTTGAACATGAGATTTTAGAATATTAAATGAGTTTTATGTTGTTTGAAAAATGAAGAATTGTTTTAAATTTTCACGTCGTTACAAGTTGGTATCAGATCCTTGGTTTGAGGGATTCAGATGCACTTTCGGGCGTGTCTGAGCTCAAACTGAGGATTTGAGAAAGTTTTTCATAAAAAGGAACAATTTTTCTAAAGAGTAAAAGACTTTGAGAAAAGCAGAAAGGAGCAGTGTGTACGATTAGCCACCGCCGTACGGTGATTTCCCAAAATACCCTTACGTTATGTGCTTTGAGATATTATGTGATATGCTATGCATGCTAGAGTAGGCTAGGTATTCATATCTAGGACTACAGTGGCCTGATTTGCGATGTCGTAGCCTAGGAGATTACAGCTACTATGAGATACTTCGAGAGCGAGTAGGTAGCAGTGAGGAGTTTATGAGTGGCATACTGGAAACACCGGATTAGTGAGCAGTCCAAGTAAGAATCCTTAGGGTACTAAGGAACAAGTAGGGTTGAGTGATCGAATGCGAGGATGCTCGAGTGGGTCTCTGATTCTATTTGTGTTGTGTTTCAGAGACATCATGGTGAGTACGCGCCGCACTAAAGAGAGAGAAGCAGTGACAACGATGAGGAGATTTGCAAGATGATTCATGTGTAGGTAGCTGCGGCCATCCAAGCTGAAATACCAGAGATGTTTGGGTCTATAAAGACCATGCTGATTGAGACCTTTGACGAGTGGTACGCTGCTCTTACTGTTGATGCTGTTGTTGCGGCCACCACAGCCGTCGCCGCTGCCAGGCCGCAGGGGGGTGACACGTTGTTGTACTGAGAGTTTAGCAACACGAAGCCACTAGAGTTTGATGGGACTCAGGATCCGATAGTTGCGAGGAGATGGATCTATGAAACTGAGGGGTGCTTCTACACGTGTTCATGTCCGGAGCATCTGAGGGTACGGTTTGCGCTGAACCAGCTTTGCTTGGGAGCGAAGGACCGGTGGAAGTTCATGAGGGTGGATTTCACTTCTGCAGAGCTTACCGCGGTGACCTGGGAGAGGTTCACAGCTATGTTTCGTGATGAGTATGTTCTTCCGGTGGAAAAGGAATGGTTGGCCCAAGAGTTCTTGACCCTCAAGCATGGTACTGAGTCTGTTATTACGATTACCAAGATGTTTCATGAGAGGGCGATGTTTTTCCCCGAGCATGTGTCTTCTGAGCAGGCACGCACGAGTCGATATCTAAACATACTAAGGAGGTACATTCACGAGTTCATTGCGAACTCGACGTACCGGACATTTTCCAAGCTCTAGGAGAATCCTCAGAAGAGGGAGATCAAGCTCGAGACTTAGGCCAGGGAGGAGGCGGAGTCTCAGGGAAGGCATCGGCGACCGACTCTGTCCAAGCTGACAGCCAAGCGGGCAAAGCCCGCCGATTCGAGAACAGGGAACCATAGGGGCCACAATTTTGGTAAGTGCGGCTAGAGTCATGAAGGGATTTGTCGAGCAGGGTCTTGCTACAATTGTGACAAGGAAGGGCACATGGCTAAGGATTGCCCCAAAGGATTTGCAGTTTGCTTTCACTGCAACCAGACCGGCCACCAGAAGGCCGAGTGTTCGTAGCTGTGGGGGTCGACGTAGGGAGCACCACAAGGATCTTCCCCTACTGTTCTACGGGCTACCGAGATTCGGTTAGTGAAGGTCGAGGCACCGAAGGCTCGTGGGAGAGCCTTGCAGTTGACAGCGGAGGAGGTCCGCGGGGTGCCCGACGTCGTGGCTGGTATGTATTCTTTTATCATTTATTGCCGAGTTTGAGATTTTGTGCTAATATTGTGGTGTGTTTACGTACTTTTCTTGTGAATTTTTTACCTGATTTGGTGTTATTTGACTCGGGTGCGAGTCGATATTTTTTGTCATTAGCGTTTAGTCAGCACATCAGTATCTGACGAGAGGCGTTGAGTCGACCTCTGCGAGTTTCTATAGCTGACGAGCGAGCGTTATATGCTACTGATGTTATTTGAGGATGTATACTTGATATCTTTGGTGTTGAGTTTCTGATAGATCTAGTCTCGATCGCGATGGGGGGGGGGGGGCATTTGTGTTATTGTACGCATGGATTGGTTGAGCTGATTTGGAGCTATTATAGACTGCAAGCGCCAGATGGTGACGATACGAGACCCTAGTGGGGGAGTACTTACGGTGTATGGAGAGGGTACCCGATCGGGGTCAGCTTTTTGTTCGGCTGCCAGAGCGAGACAGAGTTCACAACAGAGCTGTAAATGATTCATAGCCTATGTGATGGACACACGAGTGGCCGCAAGGAGGCCGAGCTTGGTTGATGATGTACCAATAGCGCGTGAGTTCCCGAATGTTTTCCATGAGGAGTTTCTGGGAGTGCCTCCCAAGAGGCAGGTGGAGTTCCGCATTGATTTGGTTTGGGGGGGTAGCGCCTATCGCCTTGCGCCACCAGAGATGCAGGAGATATCTTCACGGCTTCAGGAGCTGTTGGGGAAAGGATTTATCTGGCCGAGTAGCTCACCATAGGGAGCACCAATTCTTTTGGTCAAGAAAAAGGATGGTTCACATCAAATGTGCATTGATTACCGGGAGTGGAATAAGTTGACAGTCAAGAACCGTTATCCATTACCAAGGATTGACCCTGTTCGATCAGTTGCCAGGAGCATCTTGGTTCTCCAAGATTGACTTGAGGTCTGGATATCATTAGATGAGAGTGGGCGATGAGGATATCTAGAAGACGGCAATTAGGACTCGTTATGGGCATTACGAGTTCGTGGTGATGCCTTTTCGGCTCACCAATGCACCGGCATCATTCATGGATCTCATGAACAAATTGTGCAGGCCGATGTTAGATCGATCGGTGATCGTGTTCATCAACGATATACTAGTGTACTCAAGATCCAGAGAGCAGGATGAGGAGCATTTGAGAGAGATTCTCGGAGTTTTGAGATCAAAGAGGCTTTACGCTAAATTCTCCAAGTGTGATTTCTGGTTACGAGAGGTCCAGTTCTTAGGGGATCTCGTCAACCAGAATGGGATATTGGTCGATCCGTCCAAGATTGAGGCTGTGATGAGATGGGAGGTGCTGAGATCCCCCACTGAGATCAGGAGCTTTTTGGGATTGGCCGGCTACTATCGGAGATTTATCAAGGATTTCTCCAAGATTGTCGTTCCTCTAACCAGGTTGACCCGGAAGGGCATGACTTTTAGTTGGGGTCCAAAGCAGCAGGCTTCATTTGAGGCGCTTCGCCAGAGATTATGCAAAGCCCCGGTGTTAGCCCTTCCAGATGTGATGACGAGAATTTCAATTTTTTTTTTCATTTTTCAACATAATAAAAATCATATATTATTCCCTAATCTCATGTTATCAAATGTCATCACAAATAAACATATCCCAGAATCTCAAGAAAACATAATCTTTTGTCAGTGTGTACAAATCATGCCGGTGCCTTCCCTTGATCGTCGCTAGTACTTGAAATACATAACACATATCACGATAAGCATAAATGCTTAGTGAGTTCCCCAACATACCACATACAACACATATTAGCCATTTGAGGCTATAACTATGTATGAACCACTGGTTAATGTGTCTCAGTGGGACCCTCCAGTCCCCTAACTCTGTGGACCCTTTGGTCCTAACTCTGTGGACCTTCCGGTCCTAACTCTATAAACTTTGAGTCATACATAGCATAAATCACATAGAAATCACATCATACAAAAGCATACAAGATACTTTGTCATATAACTCTAATTACCACACTAGGTAAAGTATAATGAGAAGACTCACCTTGGGAAATCTCAAACAGTCTCGAACTCGGAATACTGATCTAGCCTCCGCCTAATCACATTAATAAATTACTCTAAATCAATAACGGCTCTCAAGGCACAACAAGTCTCTTACTATAACTTCTAGAAGGGTAAAAGACCATTCTACCCCTCAACTAGTCCAAGGGTCCACTGGTTGATTAAACCCTAAAAGTCAATTGAAGTCAAAAGTCCACACTAACCAGACTCGTCGAGTTCATGTGACTACTTGGCAAGTCCATACGAGTACTTAGATTCCTCCCAAGGTCACACTCGACTTACTGAGTCACTCACCTAACTCGTCGGGTCACCAATGGTCACGAATCGCGGACAACCTGATCCGAATCGTCGAGTCTACCTATGGACACGGCGAGTTTCCCCCATGCTCATGCTCAATCGACCCTCTGAGGTCAGATCTGCTTCACCAACCTATAGATCTGGCCTCCTAGAACCCAAAAGTCACATAAAGGTTCGACCTTTAGCTCCATGCATCACACTATCAACTCTATATGCTAAAATAACCCTCAATATGATAACCTAGGCTCCAAACTCATAAAGGATTGCATAAAGCTGAAGGATACAGACTCTCTGGACCTCTCATGGTCCAGATCTGATAATATTGTCACAAGGGGACATCACAAACACTAGATCTCTACTAAAAAATGAAGAGAAGAAACCCTAGATTCATGAATTCTATTACCTAAATGAAGATAGGCATGAATCCATACCTCCCACAGCAGCTCAAAACGAAATGATGGTAGATTTGAGTCCCTCAAGTCAGCCTAGCCGGAAATCCATCCTTCCCCTTGCAAAAACACACCAAAGAATGATGAATTAGCCATTCTCTTGCTCTATAAGAGCTCTTTCCGCTCTCTAGGGTTTCTTAGGGGTGTTGTGGCCGTAAATGAAGGCCCTAAGGGCCTTTAAATAGGCTCCAAACCCGGGCAATTAGGGTTTTCTTTGTCAGCAACGACTCCTTGAGTCCGATCATTAAATGTGTCAAAGGATCCCGACCCTACTCGACGAGTTGAAGCACCAACTCGTCGAGTCCCTCCAAAAATCCAAAAAAGAATATTTAAAGTAACATACCCGTAAATCCGGATGTTACAATTCTCTCCCACTAGCATTAGACTTCACCCTCGAAGTCTTTGACCGTAAATAACTATGGATGTTGCCCCTCATATCCGAGTCCGTCTCCTAATATCCTTTACGATGCTACCACTAGACCTGAACCAGAGGCACCTCCTTGTTCCTTAGAACCTTGACCTTCCGATCCAAGATCGTGATCGGCCTCTCAACGTAGTTCTGATGGGTTCTTAGCATTCTAACACTTCCTAAGTGTACATGCAAACCTAATAAACCTTGGATCTATGTTTGTCTAAGATTCATGCAAAATTGATTTCCAAGGTTCATGATTGTATTTAGCATACATGGGGAACATTTTAAATTAAATGAAGGATAAAATAACATACCTTGTTGATTTTGATTCCTTAAAACCTTGTGAGCCTAGCACCCTAAGTGCGATGCCTCAAATGCTTCACATAACACCAAATGCTATGGAGTAAACTTGAAGAGAAAGTACAACACTCAAAAATCGGCTCTAGGCCTCAAGTATGCATGTATAGCCGATTTTGGGAGATGTCACATGGTGTATATAGTGTGTTGCATTAGGTAAAACCCTAATGTAACATGGCTCTTCATTTCCATGATCCATGGATTAACTCCATGGAGCATCCTATGGCTGGAACCCAACTTGATAATCCATGGAGCCTTTTAGCCCACTATATAAGTTATGGATGATTTACATAATCAACCCATATATTTAATTAGTTATCTTTTGATCACTCAATTAATTCTAAATTAATTCTTGATCAAACTAATTAAAAAATATTATTAATACATCAAAACTTATAATATATTAATAAACAATAAGTGTTATTTCTCTCATTTAGTTTATCCAATGCATGGTGCCATGCAACCCAAATGGACCATGCCGGGTTGGGTCAAGTACATACTAGAAATAGTTATGGACTTAGACACCTTATCCAATAGTCTCCCACTTGGATAAGTCCAATAACTATATCTGCAAGTATGACTTCAGGAACTGATCGACAATCATAGCTCTTTCAAGGTCTCTCAGAACTGAGAAGATGATGATACACCATTTAAGATAAGTGATCGTATAATCCTCTGTTCTAGATATCAGCCGAACAAATACATGGAACAAAGTCTTTCTTATTGTCCAGCAGTTTGTTTCCCGATTTCTGATTTGTTTGACAAAGAACTTAATTGAACACATCAACTTAGTTCTGACCTGGCCCGGTACATAGGTCAAAAAAGTCATCAAGGGGCCCAGATATTAGATTCTAATCCAAGAAGGAATAGATAAACATCGACTCATATGCTTGTTCTACTACTTGGTAAATTACACATAAAAGTACGTTTTATAACATCGAATTTCCAATGTATTTTCGTACAGTCAATGCATAACCAACTCATAGGAAACAAATCATATCTCTAGGTTTGAAGACTTATATGATGTTACCGTCTCACGATCACTCGAGATAGATTCCATGAAGTGATACCAGTGAGCGTGGGTTGATTCCAATACTCAGAACTTATGAGTACTCATGAAGTGTTGTCCTAAAACTTGACACCTACAACCAACTTCATGACAGTCTTAGTTCATAGCTACTTCCAAAATATGACCGATTGTGGAAAATTTGAGTAATATGTAAAACAAAACATAATATTCTGGAGGTCAAAACATGCAAAAGAAATTCTAGTAAAGTTTGACAGAAGATAGCAACACTTTACTCATAAATAAACACAACTTTTATTCATCATCAAATGTCAATTACACTTTACAAATTTCCAAAGTTATCTAACTACTAAAACTAATATCATCCATTAGCCCTATGCTCCGAGCATGCTGAAGATGCTTAACTCGACTTAGTCCCTCCATGACTTGATCCGCTGGGTTCTCAGTTGATGATACCCTCTTTGCCACGAGGATTACTTCTTCTATGCGATGTCTGATAAAGTGATATTTTATGTCGATGTGTCTGGATCTCCCGTGATTCCTTGGTTCTTTAGCTAAAACAATAGCACTTTCACTATCACATAAATTTTCCATAGGCTCCTTTATAGTCGGTAGAACCCCAAGGTCTCCAATGAAGTTCTACAGCCATATTGCCTCTTTTGTTGCCTCGCTCGCTGCTATATACTCTGATTCACAAGTGGAATCAGCCACTGTCTACTGCTTGGAACTCTTCCAAGTGATTGCTCCTCCGTTTAGCGTAAATATCTAGCCTGACTAAGAGCAGAAACTATCCCTATCAGTCTGGAAGCCAGCATCACTATACCCTACAACTCTCAAGTCATCACTCTCACCGAG
This sequence comes from Lactuca sativa, assembly GCF_002870075.4. Taxonomy (NCBI): domain Eukaryota; kingdom Viridiplantae; phylum Streptophyta; class Magnoliopsida; order Asterales; family Asteraceae; genus Lactuca; species Lactuca sativa. Next base: position 8,946,867 of record NC_056627.2, read on the forward strand.
GGTAAGGAACCAGTCCTTAGTCCTCCGTAGGTACTTGAGGATATTCTTTACCGCAGTCTAGTGTTCCTTGCCAGGGTTCCTCTGATACTTGCTAACCATGCTCAAAGCAAAGGCTACATCAGGTCGAGTACACGTCATAGCATACATGATCGATCCTACAGCCGAAGCATATGGTACTCGACTCATTTCTGCTATCTCAGCCTCAATACTCGGGCTTTGAGTCTTACTCAATCTGGCATTACACTCAAATAGGTACTCTGACTAAGTCTAATTAGTCTTTTACTCTTGTCTCTCAAGATCGTTATCCCTAGAATATAGGCAGCTTCACCTATGCCCATCATAGAGAAACTCTTCCCAAGCCAGGACTTAACTTCCTGCAGACTTGGGATGTGATTTCCTATGAGTAGTATGTCATCCACACACAATACCAAAAAGCTAACTATACTCCCACAAGCCTTGGCATATACACAAGATTCATCTTCACTCCTAGAAAAACCAAACTCTTTAACTTTCTCATCAAAGCAAAGATTCCATCTGCGAGGTGCGTGCTTTAATCCCTAAATGGATTTATCAAGCTTACACACTCTATTAGGGTACTCTGTATTGGCAACACCCTCTGGCTGACTAATGTAAACATCCTCAGCCAACTTTCCATTAAGGAAAGCGGTTTTGACATCAATTTTCCATATTTCATAGTCATGAAATGCAGCTATGGCTAACATAACCCTAATAGACTTAATCTTGGCTATTGGAAAAAAGGTCTCATCATAATCAACTCCTGAAGTTTGAGAGAATCCCTTTGCAACCTAGTCGTGCCTTATAAGTGTGTACATTACCATCCATGTCGGTCTTCTTCTTGAAGATCCGTTTGCACCCTACAGTCTTACGACGTAGTACATTCTCAACCAAGTTCCAAACTTGATTGTCATATATGGACTGTATCTCGCTATCCATTGCCTCTTTCCACTTGGCTGACTCAGGGCCTGCCATTGCTTCCGCGTAACTGTTAGGTTCATCCAGCCCTACTAGTGTCTCATCACTAATAAGTGTATCACCTTTCGCAGTAATATGGAATCCATAGTAATGGTCAGGTGCATTCCTAACTCTCGTGGAATGCCTCAGAGGTACAGACTCGTCAATTGGTTCAACAGGAGTTTCCACCTCCTGTTGAGTGCTAGGGTTTGAAGTTCCTTCACCACTTGACTCTTGAATTTCTTCAAGGTCAACTTGCCTCCCACTGTTTCCTTGGCTTACGAACTCTCTTTCTCGAAAGACAACCCTCCTAGCTACAAAGACCACATTCTCACTAGGTCTGTAGAAGAGGTAACCAAAGGATTTCTGTGGGTAGCCGATGAAAATACACCTCTCACTTCGAATTTCGAGCTTATCATGAGTCTCGCGTCTCACGAAAGCCTTGCAACCCCAAATCTTGATGTGGTCTAGTTTGGGTACTTTACCAGTCCGCATCTCATGAGGAGTTTTGTCAACTTTCTTTGTAGGGACTAGATTAAGGATATGGGCGGCAGTCTCTAAGTCATATCCCCAAAATGAGATTGGAAGAGAAGCTCGACTCATCATGGAACGAACCATATCCAACAAGATTCGATTATGCCTCTCAGCTACACCATTCAACTACGGTGTCTTGGGAGGTGTCAATTGTGAGACAATCCCACATTCCCTAAGATAGTCGAGGAACTCTGAGCTAAGATACTCACCACCTCGATCGAATCGAAGCATCTTAATGTTCCTGCCCAATTGATTCTCGACTTCCTGTTTAGACTCTTTAAACCTTTCAAAAGTCTCTGGCTTATGCTTGATTAAGTAGACATATCCATATCTACTGTAATCATCAGTAAAGGTCAAATAATGACGATTAGCATCCCTTGTGGCATGTTTGAAGGGTCCACACACATCCATGCATAGGAGATCCAACAAACCTTCACCCCTCACACAAGAAGCAATGAAGGGAGACTTTGTCATTTTTCCAAGTAAGCATGATTCACAACTATCATCTGACTTTAGATTAATGATTCCAAGACCTCATCCTTTTGGAGTTGGCCTATACGTTTCTTGCTTATATGTCCAAGACAACAATTCCATAATGATGCTTTATCCAAGTTAATATCATTTACAGAATCAATACACAATACATTATTTCCTAAGTTATCTACAACAGATACAGTTTCATACACACCATCACAAGGTAATGCTTTAAAATAAAGAACATTATTAAAGAAGCATTAATAGAACCAACTTCATTATCAAATGAAAAGTTAAAACCTTGTTTATACAATGCATGAAAGGAAACAATATTTCATGCCATTTCTGGCGAGTAAAAACATTTATTCAAATCTAATCTAAACCCACTACTTAGCGATAAAGTATAAACTCCAATCTTGGTGACAGGTAAAGATTTCCTATTCCCCATGATCAAGTTTATTCTCCATGCTGCACATTCTCACTTCTTCTGAGTCCCTGCAAATCAGAACAGATATGCATACCGCAACCGGTATCAAGGACCCAAGATTTAGAATAGGGTGAGTTATTAGATAAGATAGTGTAAATACCTGCATGTTTGGGTTTAACTTTCCCATCCTTCACATCTTGTTGGTACTTTGGGTAGTTCCGCTTCCAATGTGCCTTTTCATGGCAATATAAGCATTCAGCCTCTTTTGGGTCAGTAGAAGGAGTGACGAAACCTTTCTTGGTTCCATTTGAAGAGGAGCCTTCAAGGGTCTTACCCTTGGTACCCTTCGAGGGACTCTTCCTCTTCTTACCCTTCCCTTTCGCGATTGGCAAGACAGGGGCCTTTGAAAAGTTCATTGAATCTCAAAGAATCTAGGAATTTCTAAGAACCAATCAAAAGCCTAATATTTAATATTTCGGTTTTCGTGGTGGAAATTGGTGAATCGTCATTCACCTACCTTTCAAATATGTTATAGCTTGGATTACGGCATACCTCTTCTAAGTTATAATATATTGTGATTGGGTCCTAGCCTTAATATTACATTTGGGTGTTTTATTAAGGATTCTCTCAATATCTAAACTAATCTTTTCCTTTCTTTCAGATGTCTTCAAACAATGTTGCTTCTGACTCTAACCCTAATAGCTCCTTTACCCTTATGAACTTGTGTGGGAAAGTAACTTTTGATGGCTCAAACTTCAATGAGTGGATCAGAAACATCAGGATGATTACCCGCTACGAGGACAAAGAATATGTCCTTGACAAGGAGCTTAAGGAGATTGATGTGACCACTGCAACTCCTCAGGAGATCGCTGACTTTCAGGCACATGAAAGGGATGCTACGAAAGTGGCATGCATCATGATGGCCACGATGACAGCTGAACTCCAAAAGTCTTATGAGGATTTCTACCCTTATGAAATGCACCAAGATCTGATGGAAAGATACCATCAAAGTGCACGAAAATAAAGGTATGAAATCATTAGCTCCATGATAACAACCATGATGAAGGACAGGGAATCCGACACGAGCCACATGCAGAAAATGCAAAGGTATGTGGATCGATTGCTGAAGCTTAATGTGAACTTCCCTGACGTGCTTGCAATAGATATCATTTTGCACTCCTTACCATCGTGCTATGATCAATTCCGCATGACATATCACATGAATAAGGAAGAGGTCACACTCAGCAAACTTCAAGGACTTCTCAACACCGCAGAAACAGGTCTTAAGAGGAAGTCGGTTGTTAACACTCCTACTCCAAACTCTACTCCGGTTTTGGCAATTGGGAAAATTCGAGGGAAGAAGAGAAAGAGCTCTTCTAAGGGTACCAAGGCTCGGACCCTTGATGGCTCTTCTTCAAGTAGAACCAAGAAAGGTTTCGTCACTCCTTCTTCTGACCCAAAAGAGGCTGAATGCTTCTATTGCCATGAAAAATCACATTGGAAGCGGAACTCCCCAAAATACCAGCAAGATGTGAAGGATGGGAAAGTTAAACCCAACCATGCAGGTATTTACACTATCATTTCTAATAACTCATCCCATTCTAAATCTTGGGTCCTTGATACCGGTTGTGGTATTCATATTTGTTGTGACTTGCAGGGACTGAGAAGAAGTGAGAATGTGGAGCAAGGAAGAATAAACTTAATCATGGGGAATAGGAAAGCTTTACCTGTCACCAAGATTGGAGTTTATACTTTATCGCTAAGTAGTGGGTTTAGTTTAGATTTGAATAAGTGTTGTTATTCGCCAGAAATGGCAAGAAATATTATTTCCTTTCATGCATTGTATAAACAAGGTTTCACCTTTTCATTTAATAATGAAGTTGGTTCAATTAATGCTTTCTTTAATAATGTTCTTTATTTTAAAGCATTACCTTGTGATGGCGTGTATGAAACAGTATCTGTGGTTGATAACTTAGGAAATAATGTATTGTGTATTGATTCTGTTAATAATAACTTCGATAAAGCATCATTATGGCATTGTCGTCTTGGACATATAAGCAAGAAACGCATAGGCCAACTCCAAAAGGATGGAGTCTTGGAGTAATTTGCCCTAAAGTCAGATGATAGTTGCGAATCATGCTTACTTGGAAAAATGACAAAGTCACCCTTCACAGGCTCGTGTGAGAGGGGTGAAGGTTTGTTGGACCTTGTACACACGGATGTGTGTGGACCATTCAAACATGCCACAAGGGATGCTAATCGTTATTATTTGACTTTTACTGATGATTACAGTAGATATGGATATGTCTACTGTTGGACCTTGTACACACGGATGTGTGTGGACCATTCAAACATGCCACAAGGGATGCTAATCGTTATTATTTGACTTTTACTGATGATTACAGTAGATATGGATATGTCTACTTGATCAAGCATAAGTCAGAGACTTTCGAAAGGTTTAAGGAATTTAAACAGGAAGTCGAGAATCAATTGGGCAGGAACATTAAGATGCTTCGATCCGATCGTGGTGGTGAGTATCTTAGTTCAGAGTTCCTTGACTATCTAAGGGAATGTGGGATAGTCTCACAATTGACACCTCCCAGGACACCACAGTTGAATGGTATGGCTGAGAGGCGTAATCGAACCTTGTTAGATATGGTTCGTTCCATGATGAGTCGAGCTTCGCTACCAATCTCATTCTGGGGGTATGCCTTAGAGACTGCCGCCCATATCCTTAATCTAGTCCCTACAAAGAAAGTTGCCAAAACTCCTCACGAGATGTGGACTGGTAAAGTGCCTAAACTAGACCATATCAAGATTTGGGGTTGCGAGGCTTTCATGAGACGCGAGACTCATGATAAGCTCGAACCCCGAAGCGAGAGGTGTATTTTCATTGGCTACCCACACCAATCCTTTGGTTACCTCTTCTACAGACGTAGTGAAAATGTGGTCTTTGTAGCTATGAGGGCTTTCTTTAGAGAGAGAAAGAGAGAGAGAGAGAGAGAGAGAGAGAGAGAGAGAGAGAGTTCATAAGCCAAGGAAACAGTGGGAGGCAAGTTGATCTTGAAGAAATTCAAGAGTCAAGCGGTGAAGGAACTTCAAACCCTAGCACTCAACTTGAGGAGGAAACTCCTGTTGAGCCAATTGACAAGTCTGTACCTCTGAGGTGGTCCATAAGGGTTAGGAATGCTCCTGAGCATTACTATGGATTCCACATTACTGTAGAAGGTGATACACTTATCAGTGATGAGACACTGATAGGTCTGGATGAACCTAGCAGTTACGTGGAAGCCATGGCAGGCCCTGAGTCAGCCAAGTGGAAAGAGGCAATGGACAGCGAAATAAAGTCCATGTATGACAATCAAGTTTGGAACTTGGTTGAGAATGTACCAGGTCGTAAGACAGTTGGGTGCATATGGGTGTTCAAGAAAAAGACCGACATGGATGGTGAATTACACACTTATAAGGCTAGACTGGTTGCAAAGGGCTTCTCTCAAATTCCTGGAGTGGACTATGATGAGACCTTTTCTCCAGTAGCCAAGATTAAGTCTATTCGGGTTCTGTTGGCCATAGTTGCATTTCATGACTATGAAATATGGCAAATGGATGTCAAAACCACTTTCCATAATGGAAAGTTGGTTGAAGATGTTTACATGAGTCAGCTAGAGGGTTTTGTCAGCAACGAGTACCCTAATAGAGAGTGTAAGCTTGAGAAATCCATTTATGGATTGAAGCAAGCACCTCGCAGATGGAATCTTTGCTTTGATGAAAAGGTCAAGGAATTTGGCTTTTCTAGGAGTGAAGATGAGTCTTGCGTGTATGTCAAGGCTAGTGGGAGTATAGTTAGCTTTTTGGTGTTGTATGTGGATGACATACTACTCATAGGATATGGCATCCTAACCCTGCAGGAAGTTAAGTCCTGGCTTGGGAAGTGTTTCTCTATGAAGGACCTAGGAGAAGCTGCCTATATTCTAAGGATAAGGATCTTGAGAGATCGGAGTAAAAGACTAATTGGACTTAGTCAGAGTACCTACTTGGATAAGGTGCTGAAGAGATTCAGCATGCAAGACTCCAAGAAAGGAGAGTTACCCATCCAGAGTAACACCAGATTGAGTAAGACACAAAGCCCTAGCACTGAGGCTGAGATAGCAGAAATGAGTCGAATACCTTATGCATCGGCTGTAGGATCGATCATGTATGCTATGACGTGTACTCGACCTGATGTAGCCTTTTCCCTGAGCATGGTTAGCAGGTATCAGGCGAACCCTGGCAAGGCACACTGGACTGCGGTAAAAGAATATCCTCAAGTACCTACGGAGGACTAAGGATTGGGTCCTTACCCTCGGTGGGAGTAATGACTTATGAGTTGTAGGGTATAGTGATGCTAGTTTCCAGACTGATGCAGATAATTTCCACTCTCAGTCGGGCTGGGTCTTTACCCTAAATGGAGGAGCAATTTCTTGGAAGAGTTCCAAGCAAGAGACAGTGGCTGATTCAACTTGTGAATTAGAGTATATTGCAGCTAGCGAGGCGGCAAAGGAGGCGATATGGCTGAAGAACTTCATTGGAGACCTTGGAGTTGTACCAGCTATTAAAGAGCCAATGGAAATTTATTTGTGATAGTGAAAGTGCTGTTGCCTTAGCCAAGGAACCAAGGGATCACGGGAGATCCAGACACATCGACAGAAAATACCATTTTATCAAACATCGGATAGAAGAAGGACTCCTCATGGCAAAGAGGGTATCATCGGATGAAATCCCAACAGATCCCCTCACGAAGGGACTGACTCGGTTTAAGCATCTCCAGCATGCTCGGAGTATAGGGCTGAAGGATGATATTAGATTTAGTAGTTAGATAACCTTGAAATTTGTAAAGTGTAATTGACATTACATGATGAATAAAAAGTGTTTTATTTATGAGTAAAGTGTTGCTATCTCTTGTCGATCGTTTACTATATTTCTTTTGCATGTTTTGACTTCCAGAATAATTTTGTTGGGTATAACATATTATTCAAACCTCAACAGTCGGTCATATGTCGGAAGTAGGTATGAATCAAGACTGTCATGATTGGTTGCAGAGGTCTAAGGTGTTGGACAAGGCTACAACAATCATGAGTGCTCATAAGTTCTGAGCATTGGACTCAACCCACGCTCACTGTAATCACTTCATGGAATTCTATCTCGAGTGATCGTGAGACGGTAATATCATATAAGTCTTCAAACCTAGAGATATGATTTGTTACTTACAAGTTGGTTATGCATTGATTGTACGAAAACGCATCGGTAACTCGATGTTATAAAACGTGCTTTTATGTATAATTAAATGAGTGGTAGAACAAACATATGAGTTGAAGTTTATCTGTTCCTTCTTGGATTAGAAGCTGATATCTAGGCCCCTCGATGATTTTGTTTTGACCTATGTACTAGGCCCGGTCAGAACTAAGTTGATGTGTTCAATTAAGTTCTTTGTCAAACAAATCGGAAATCGAGAAACAAACTGTTGGACAATAAGTAAGACATTGTTCCATGTATTTGTCCGGCTGATATCTAGAATAGAGGATTATATGATCACTTATCTTAAATGGCATATCAACATCTTCTCAGTTCCGAGAGACCTTGAAAGTGCTACGATTGTCGGTCGGTTCCTGAAGTACTGGAGTTATAGTTATTAGACTTATCCAAGTGGGAGACTGTTGGATAAGGTGTCTAAGTCCATAACTATTTCTGGTCAGTACTTGACCCGACCCGGCATGGTCCATTTGGGTTGCATGGCACCATGCAATTGGATAGACTAAATCAGAGGAATAACACTTGGAGATTATTAATATCTTATAATTTCTAATATATTAATAATATTATTTGATTAGTTTGATCAAAGAATTAATTTGGAATTAATTAAGTGATCAAAAGTTAACTAATTAACTATATGGGTTGATTATGTATATCATTCATATCTTGTATAGTGGGCTAAGAGGCTCCATTGATTATCAAGTTGGGTTCTACCCATAGGATGCTCCATGGATGCTCCATGGGAGTTACAAACACGGTTCATGGAAATGAAGAGTCATGACACATTAGGGTTTACATAGTGTAACCCTAGATGTGTCAACACTATATAAGGATCCCATTCTCCACCAAAATCGGCTACACATAAGAAACTAGAGGGCTAGGCCAACTTCACGAAGTGTGTATTCTCTCAAAAGTCTTTCCAAGGGCATTTGGTGTTGTGTGAAGCATTTGAGGAATCACACTTGGGGTGCTAGGCTCACAAGGTTTCAAGGAACATAAGCAACAACAAGGTAAGTTATTCTATCTTTCATTCAGTTAGAAATTGTTCCCCATGTATGCTAGATAGGAATATAACCTTGGAATTCAAATTTGCATGATAATTAGACAAACATAGATCCAAGGTTATTAGGGTTGCATGTACACTTAGGAAGTGTTAGAATGCTCAAAACCCATCAGACATACGCCAAGAAACCCATACAACCCTACTGTAAACTTTGCCTCGCTCTAGCGGCGGAACGTAAAGCTGATTCGGTTCTAGTACCCTCTCCGTACACCGTGAGCACTCCCCCACTAGGGTCTTGTATAGTCACCAACTGATGCTCGCAATCCTTAACAGCTCTGAATCGACTCAACCAATCCATGCCCATAATAACACAAAAATATCTCATTGCAATCGGTACTAGATCTATCAGGAACTCAACACCGAAGATCTCGAGTACACATCCTCGAATCATATCAGTCTCATATACCGCTTGATCGTCGGCTATAGAAACTCGTAGAGGTCAACTCAACGCCTCTCGTCATCGGGCGTTGCATAATGTAAGCATAAATACTCAAACTCAGCAAAAAAAATAAAAGAATACATACTAGCAACAACGTCGGGCGTTGCACGGACCTCCTCCACTGTCAACTGGAAGACTCTTCCGCGAGCCTTCGATGCCTCGATCTTCGCCGGTCGAATCTCGGTAGCTCGTATGGTAGCAGGGGCAGATCGCTGTGGTGCTCCTTGCGCCTCCCTCGCAGCTGTGGACACTCGGCCTTCCGATGGCCAGTCTGGTTGCAGTTAAAGAAAACTACAAATCCCTTGGGGAAATCCTTAGCCATGTTCCCCTCCTTGCCACATTTGTAGTCTGACCCTGCTCGACAAATTCCCTCATGACTCTTGCCGCACTTACCATAAGTGCGGCCCCTCTGGTTTTCTGGTCTCGAATCGGCGGGCTTTGCCTGCTTGGCGGCCGGCTGGGACTGAGCCGGTCGCTACTCCCTCCCCTGAGACTCCGCCTCCTCCCTGGCCTGAGTCTCGAGCTCGATCTCCCTCTTCCGAGCATTCGCCTGAAGATCGGCGAATGTCTAGTACGTCGAGTTCACCACAAACTCAAGAATGTCCCTCCTCAATACACTCAGATATTGACTCACGCGTGCCTGCTCAGGGTAGAACATCGCCCTCTTGATAAACATCCTGGTAATCGTAGTAACAGACTCAGTACCCTGCTTGAGGTTTAAGAACTCCTAGGCTAACCGTTCCCATTCCCCTGGGGGAACATACTCATCACGAAACATAGTGGTGAACCTCTCCTAGGTCACCGCAGTAAGCTCTGCAGAAGTTAAATCCGCTGTTACGAACTCCCACTAATCCTTCGCTCCCAAGCGAAGCTTGTTCAGCGCGAACCGTACCCTCAGATGCTGCGGACATGAAATCGCGTAGAAGCATCCCTTAATGTCGGAGAACCATCTCATCGCAGCTATCAGATCATGAGTCCCATGAAACTCTGTTGGCTTCGTGTTGCTGAACTCTCGGTACAGCAACGAGTCACCCTCATGTGGCCTGGCAGCAGTGATGGCTGTAGCATCAGTAAGAGCAGTGTACCGCTCATCAAAAGTCTCGATCAACGTGGTCTTTATTGACCCAAACATCTCCGATATCTCAGCTCGTATGGCCGCCACCACCTCCTCATGAATCATCCTGCGGATCTCCTCATTGCTGACACCGTTCCTCTCTGGAGTGTGGTGCGTACTCACCATGATGTCTCTGAAATATGACAAAAAAAATCATAGACTCGCTCGAGTATACTCACAATCAATACTCCACCCTACTTTTTCCTTAGCATCCTAAGGATTTTTACTTGGACTGCTCACTGATACGGTGTTTCTAGTAGTACGGGCCCTATACTACCTTCCACAACGCATCGATATTCACCCCAAGTCCTCCTCCTAGGATCCCAAATCACAAGTACTATATATCTCGCAAAACACAGGTCACTGACTGATTGTATACACGGCTCTGCTCTGCTTGTCTCAAAATCATTTACTCTTTTGTTTTTAAAAAAATTGTTTATTTATGAAAATTTCTTTCTCAACTCCTCAGTTTGAGTTCAGATTTCCCCAAAGGTGCATCCGAATCCCTCAAACCAAGCCTCTGATACCAACTTGTAACGACGAGAATTTCAAAAACAAATTTTCATTTTTCAACACAATAAAAATCATATAATATTACCAAATCTCATGTTATCAAATGTCATAAAAAATAAACATATACCAGAATCTCAAGAAAACATAATCTTGTCCCGGTGTGTACAAATCATGCTGGCGCCTTCCCGTGATCCTCGCTAGTACCTGAAACACATAACACATAACACGGTAAGCATACATGTTTAGTGAGTTCCCCAAAATACCACATACAACACATATTAGCCACTCGAGGCTATAACTTTGTATGACCCTCTGGTCAGTGTGTCTCAGTGGGACCCTCCAGTTCCATAACTTTGTGGACCCTCTGGTCCTAACTCTGTTGACCTTCCGGTCCTAACTCTGTGGACTTTCCGATCCAAACTCTGTAAACTCTGAATCATACATAGGACAAATCACATAGAAATCACGTCATACAAAAGCATACCAGATACTCTGTCACATAACTCTAATTACCAGACTAGGTAAAGTATACTAAGAAGACTCACCTCAGGAAATCTCAAACAATCTCGAACTCGGAATACTATTACTATAATTTCTAGAAGGGTAAAAGACCATTCTACCTCTCTACTGGTCCAAAGGTCCACTGGTTGACTAAACCCTAAAGTCAACTAAAGTCAACACTCCACACTAATCAGACTCGTTGAGTTCATGCGACTACTCAGCGAGTCCATACGCGTACTCAGATTCCTCCAAAGGTCTCACTCGACTTACTGAGTCACTCACCTAACTCTTTGGGTCACCAATGGTCACGAATCACAGGCAACCCAATCCGACTCATCGAGTCTACCGATGGACTCGGCGAGTTTCCCCCATGCTCATGCTCAATCGACCCTCTAAGGTCAGATCTGCTTCACCAACATATATATATATATATATATATATATATATATATATATATATATATATATATATATATATATATCTGGCCTTCTAGAATCCAAAAGTCACGTAAAGGTTCGACCTTTAGGTCCATGCATCACACTATCAACTCCATATGCTAAAATAACCCTCAATATGATAACCTAGGCTCCAAACTCATAAAGGATTGCATAAAGCTGAAGGATAGGGACTCTATGGACCTCTCAAGGTCTAGATCTGATAATATTGTCACAAGGGGACATCACAAACACTAGATCTGTACTAAAAAATGAAGAGAAGAAACCCTAGATTCATGAAATCTATTACATAAATGAAGATAGGCATGAATCCATACCTCCCACAGCAGCTCTGAACGAAATGATGGTAGATTTGAGTCCCTCAAGTCATCCTAGCCCAAAATCCATCCTTCCCCTTGCAAAAACACACCAAAGAATGATGAATTAGCCATTCTCTTGCTCTACAAACTCTCTTTCTGCTCTCTAGGGTTTCTCAGGGGTGTTGTGGCCGCAAATGAAGGCCATAAGGGCCTTTAAATAGGCTCTAAACCAAGGGAATTAGGGTTTTCTTCGTCAACACCGACTTGTCGAGTCAGATACTCAACTCGTTGAGTCCGATCATTAAATGCGTCAATGGATCCCGACCCTACTCGACGAGTTGAAGCACCAACTCGTCGAGATCCTACAAAAATCAAAAAATAAATATTTAAAATAACATACCCGCAAATCCGGATGTTACACCAGAAGGGATGGAGGATTTTGTTATGTTTTGTGATGCATCGATATCGGGGTTGGGTGTGACGCTTATGCCGAGAGGGCACGTGACAGCATATGCATCAAGGCAGCTGAAGCCTCATGAGACGAGGTATCCCACCCACGATTTAGAGTTGGGCCTCAAGATATGGCGTCATTATTTGTATGGGGTTCGGTGTACAATATACACGGACCACAAGAGTTTGAAGTACTTGATGGATCAACCCAACCTGAACATACGCCAGAGGAGATGGTTGGATGTAGTAAAGGATTATGACTGCGAGATCCTATACCACCCGGGCAAGGCTAACGTTGTAGCCGATACCCTGAGCCGCAGGGCAGAGAATGCCCTGATACGAGACATTTGTATGAGGATGACAGTGATGACTCCAGTGTTGGATACCATACGAGAGGCCCAGGTAGAGGCTGTGAGACTGGAGAACCACAAGAGAGAGCCGGTGATTGGGCAGGTATCTGAGTTCGTTACCGATAGTTAAGGGCTTTTGACCTTTCAAGGTCGGATTTGGGTGCCGTTTGCAGGCGGGGCACATACCATACTAACGGATGAGGTGCACAGATCGAGGCTATCGATCCATCTCGGGGCCACTAAGATGTATTTGGACCTGAAGAGAGAGTATTGGTGGCCCTGTATGATGAGGGATATGACGTGGTTTGTTGAGAGGTGCTTGACTTGTCATAAGGTTAAGGTCGAGCACCAACGTCCGCATGGTAAGTTGCAGCAACTTGAGGTTCCCCAGTGGAAGTGGGAACATATTTCTATGGATTTCATCACCAAATCGTCGAGGACCGCAAGGGGTGTCGATGCAATTTAGGTGATCGTTGACCGACTAACCAAGAGCGCTCACATCCTTGCTATCAATGAGAGTTCTTCCGCGGAGAGGCAGGTGGAGATATACGTGAGGGAGGTAGTGTCGAGGCACGGGGGCAAATCTCGATTGTGTCAGATCGAGACGTACGTTTCACTTCCAGGTTCTAGAAGAAGTTCCATGAGGAGTTGGGTACAAGGTTGCACTTTAGCACTGCTTACCACCCACAGACGGACGGACAGAGTGAGTGGACGATTTAGATGCCAAATGACATGCTTTGAGCATGTGTATTGGATTTTGGAGGAAGTTGGGACACATACCTACCGTTGGGTGAGTTTTCCTACAACAATAGTCACCATTCGAGCATTGGTATGCCTCCCTTTGTGCTTTTGTATGGGAGGAGATGTCGGACTCCCATCTACTGGGGAGAGGTAGGGCAACGTGTGATGGGTAGAACTGAGATGGTGCTTCAGACGACCGAGCAGATACAACAGGTTAGGAACAGATTGCTCATAACTCAGAGTCGACAGAAAAGTTATGCGGATAGGCGATGATCATAGAGTGAGTTTCAGGTTGGAGACTTCTTACTCCTGAAGGTATCTCCTTGGAAAGGAGTGATCCGATTCAAGAGGAGGGGGAAGTTGATTCAGGGTGACCGCGAGGGTGGGCAGGGTAGCGTATCGTTTAGAGCAACCCACGGAGTTGAACTAGATACATGATACCTTCCACGTGCCTCAGTTAAGGAAGTGTATAGCCAATGAGATGTCAGTAGTGCCGCTGGAGGATATTCAGATAGATGCGAACCTAAATTACATTGAGAGGCTAGTCTCAATTGTGGATCGAAGGATCAAGGTTCTAAGGAACAAGGAGGCGCCCCTGGTTCAGGTCCAGTGGCAACATCGGAGAGGCTCCGAGCTGACTTGGGATCCAGAATCGGAGATGCGAGAGCAGCATCCGGAGTTGTTTATGCTATGAGACTTCGAGGGCGAAGTCTGGTTCTAGTGGGGGAGAATTGTAACATCCCGAAATGTAGGTACATCTATTTAAACCTTCTTCTTTATCAAGTTGTCAAGTTTAGCCCTTGAGTGGAAAATGTTGCAAATGAGTACGTTGGGCGTACTGAAGAGTACGTTGTGCATACTCATGCACTTATATTGGACGCAGACTCAATTAGGTATGATGGGCGTACCAAAGTTACGGTGGGCGTAACTGGCTCAGATGCAAAACCCTAAATGAGACTTGAGGACAATAAAAGGAATGATAAGGCCCTTACACCAGCCACCATATTACAATGAGTGAAACCTAAGAGAGCAAACACTTGTTATAAGCTTGTGTGTGTGTGTTCTTAAGCTTGAAAGTGCCATTTTGTGGTGGTGAAGGAGAAGAGGAGGCCATTGTGGGAGCTAGAAGTTGGAGGACAAGCTTAGATCTGAGTTCTACAGAGGTTGGAGCTTCATTTGGAGGTAAAAAGCTCAAAGCTTTCCTTTCTGTTGTTAATTTGTGATTTATGGACCCATTTTTACGGGTTTTTGGTTCCAAGGTTGAGACTTTATGAGCAAAGGGTCTCCATAAGCTTATATCTGCCCTATTCTAGTGTAATATGTGTTGTAGGTTCATAAAAATCCAATCTTGGACGTGAATATTAAGTCATGCATGAGATATAGGCTTAATGACGAAAGAGGAAAGGTGTTTAGAGTGATTGGAGACCTTTACAGCCATGCAAAGGCTTAAAGGTTTCGACTTTATGGATTAAGTGGCCTTAGAATAGTCAAATCTGGAATTTGAGCTTATGTCTTAACCGTTTAAGACCAAAAATCAATAAGAGCATGAAACTGAGACTTACGTTGGGCGTAAATCTCAGAACGCGCAGCGTAAGGGTTTGAGACCCCGATACTGGATCGCCAGAGTACGCCCCGCGTACAAGAGCTGGTACGTGCCGCATACCGACCTCTATTGACTTTCATTGAGTTTTAGGGTTGGTCAGCAATTGGACATTTGGACCATTGATGGAGTAAAATGGTCTTTTCCCCCTTCTGAGAGATTATAGAAAGTGTCTAGTCTAGCTTTTGAGAATCATGGTTAATTAGAGGTAAAATACTTTATGTAATTAGGCGGAGGCTAGATCAGTATTTCGAGTTCGAGACTTTCCGAGATTTCTCGAGGTGAGTCTTCTCACTATACTTTACCAAGAGTGGTAATTAGTGTTATGTGACAGAGTATCTTGTATGTTATTTATATGATGTGATACACTGCATTATTTCTATGTGATTTGTGCTATGTATGATTCAGAGTTTACAGAGTAAGGACCAGAAGGTCCACATAGTTAGGACCAGAAGGTCCACAGAGTTAGGACCAGAGGGTCCATAGAGTTATGGGACTAGAGGGTCCCACTGAGACACATTGACCAGAGGGTCATACAAAGTTACAGCTTCGAGTTGCTAATATGTGTTGTATGTGGTTTTTTGGGGAACTCATTAAACATTTATGCTTACAGTGTTATTTGTTATGTGTTTCAGGTACTAGCGAAGATCGCGGAAAGGCGCCGGTATGATCCGTACACACTGACAGAGGATTGTATTTTGTGATTGGGATATGTTTTATTATAATGACATATGTTGAACATGAGATTTGAAAATATTAAAGGAGTTTTATGTTGTTTGAAAAATAAAAAATGTTTTAAATTTTCACGTCGTTACAGTTCTTATATAAACCAAAGTATTAAGTTGTTTTTTACAAACTATGTTTGCATACTGTTTAAAAAATTACTATTACTTATTAAAATTGGCGTTAACACATTTATTTCAAAATGCAATTAAAATTTTGTAATAAAAACTTCAGTCTATTAAAAAAACACAATTGATTGACCTAAATTCACAATAATTTACATCTTTCTGACCTGAGGATTGAGAAATTAGGTGATCATGTTAGGCTTGAACCATCGTCCTACTAATATAAAAGAAGTTGACCCACCAACATGAATTATTCTCCCCATGTTTCATGGAAATGAGAGCCATTATACCATAAGCTTTTCAATTAAACCAATTAGTTAATAAGCGTACTACACACCTCCCATGACCACATGTAGTTGTCATACAAAGACTTCTTGCATAGTTTGTCTTATGTGGGTTTTTTTTTTTTTTTTGGAAGAAGACTTAAAATACGGTTTTCAGATGGAAAAGTTAAACATTGTCTATAACACACGTATATCGGTAAATATTGAAAAAACTTCTATTTCAAAACGTACATAAATGTTGAATATATATATATATATATATATATATATATATATATATATATATATATATATATATATATATATATATATATATAATCGTGATGAATTAAGCAATGGGCAATGCTAACGAGTTATTTCTAAATGTGGATCAAAATGATCGATTCATGTTGAAAACGAGTTACGCGGGCTCACACCAAGTACTTTGAATATGGTTAGGTCCGGTTGGGTTCGGTCATCCCATAAATTTTGTCCTTTATTTAAATTAATGAAATAATTAATGTATTACATATGATTTTTAAAAGATTTGCTATTAAAAATAATCTAAACTTTTAACTAAATAATTTTGAAAGTTTGCAAGTATTGGATACACTTTGGGCAACATTCTATCCATGCGATCCATTTTAGTTGTAGTCAAGTTTTTATAAATACATCTATCCACTTGTTTACCGTATATGTAACTAATCTTATTATAAAAAATGCCGTTGTTGCCTGGATTCCAGTAGTGGAAATCAACCTATTTTTAAGTAAGTGGGTCGAGATTGACACCTATAGATAGATCCACTAACATTAGCTTGCCTGGTTTTCTATAGTTTATAAATAGTCAATTATGAAATATGATTAAAAAAACTATTAAATTAATAATTTATTGTTTGACAATTAATTAGATTTGCAGCAGAAAAGTGATGGGAAAGAGGAGGAAAAAAAGACATGAAGGCCTTCAATTTGCTCTCAATATATTGTCATTTTCAAATGGTCCCCACCATCGAAGTTAATATGATGTACACACCCACTCCAGATATTCACATGCATGTTTCTTTTATGACCATAACTTTTTTTTTAATAATCGTATTTATAGTTTTAATTATAAAAGATTAGTAAACAGTAATTTTAGTTATTTCTGGGTAAGAGTATGATTAAATTGTATTATATTTCTAATAGAAGTTTTTTTTAAACAGCATCAAAACCAACATAACGATATTTTGCTTCCTACTCTTTACTAGAAAACCAAAACTCTCTAAGGAAATCGAAGATCAACTTCTTACGATACTTATTCCTAACAAACACTTTATCGTTTCTGAAACACCATAAAATCAACAAACAATCTTAACAATTGATTCCACAATAGCTTTCTTCTTTCTATTTATGGGGAATGTATGCATCAAGAGCTCCAAAAAATCTAGCATAGTCGTCAGTACCATTGAATTGTGCAACTCGAGCTGTCAAAATATAACATTCCTTGTATGAGTAGGAACTTCACACTTCATGAGCAAATGTATGATATCTTTCGGATCATTAAGATAAAATGGATAGAAAATGGAATGCACATCAACTTCTTTACCAACCAGCTGACCGAAAGTCGATCCAAGTAAAGACGTCACATAAAAATATTTATCTTCAGAGGAACATATTTATTCCACCTAGTCACCCGATCGACATTTGGTAAAAAGAAATAGTTCAGTCTTTGACGTACCTCACTAACCATAAACAGCCCATTACCAATAATGCTCCAAAGTCATCTTGTTAGGAATCTCCTGCATCAAATCTGTGAGTTTCTCCTGATCAACCCCACCCCTAATCCTCCTTCGTCATTTCCACAACCAACCATGAGTTCATCAGCGCTCAACAACAAAAACAACTTCGGTTTTTCTCTAAGGCGTCTAGTCGAGTCATACGATCTTTAAAATCTATCTATCTATATCTATATATATATATATATATATATATATATATATATATATATATATATATATATATATATATATATATATATATATATATATATATATATATATATGACATCCCCTATTTTCCAGAACCGAAAAAAAACTTTTTTAACGCTTTTAAAACCATGTTATCTTTTTTGCGGAAAATCCAAGTATACTATAAAATTTCGTAGAAATTGTCTCATTTTACTAAAATATCTTGAGTACAAATGTTGTTTCAAGATAAAAAAAAAAAAAAAAAATCTTAATGATGTCATAATCAATACACAATATAAGTTACGGCGTAAAGACTTAACGATCCTAAATATTATTTCAGCTTGTCTTTTAATCACTCGACATCCTAATCAAGTTCCAATAACTTTCGTCCTACTACCTATGATGCATTTAGTTTAAGTGGGTTAGGTTTGGAATACCTGGTGAGACATATAAGGTTTCCAATCCAACAATGTTATTATGATAACGACCCATAAATAATAATCATGCAAAACCAACTGTTACCAAACAATATAGATATATCTCACAACATAAATATCTATAAGACATTATACCCTTATCATACCCATTCCCATAAATTCTCACAAGTCCTAATCCATGATCATCATGATGAATCAATTAACCTAATGAACTGTTTAGATCATTGGTATGACTACACAACTAGGGGATTCATTGGCCAGTGTAAGTCATATCGACAACCCGACCCTTAAAGTATTTGATAAACATGGTATCCCATTTTATCTATGTCTGTGGGTTATAAGTCTACACTAGAAACGTAATTCACTTTATTATCTAGAATGTGTAACATCTCGACTCTCAGGCATTATATTTGTTGGGTATTACGTGTTGCGTCATGGGCCAGTCTTTTGTATATCCAGTTTGGGCCTGTCCAACTGTGATTACGGTTATGTAGTATGATATATTGTGCATGCAAGTATGCCTTAAATACATGCTAGTCATTTGATTATTTTTGTATTGTAACCTTAAGCACCTCTACAGTCGAAGTTCTTCATCGAGCTCTTCTGGGGTGTTATAGTTTAATCATTCGACATCATTTAAACCATTCTTGTGTTCTTTATTGTATCATTTATTGCTTTTCTGCTTGAATCTATCGATCATTAAGGAATATTATTCCAATAGTTGGTATCAAATCAGGAGACTGTGTTACTCATACACATTCCTTCTGTGTGAAGAATTCATTAGGGTTTCCACTTTTATAAAACTCTAATATCAAGTTTACAAGTCTGATTCTAACAGATCCAGAGCACAAGATCATCATGTTGCACGAAGACTCTCAAAGCAATCCCATCAACATCTCGAATAGCATTGGATCATCCACAAGAGTTCCCATTCTTTACACTCAAGACTATGATGTGTGGGCGCATCACTTTGAAGATTATGTGGTCAGATTTGAAGACAATGGGTATCTCATCTGGGAACTATTACAATCGGTTCGTTTGTTCATGCTGGAATAAGTAGGACCATGAAGACTCAAAAGGAGTACAATCAGCTTTTAGTGGACGTAGAGAAGATGCCACAAGATGAAAAAGAAAAGCAGCAGTGCAATCTTAAAGCCTTGAGGATGATCAGATTTGCCCTACAAGCCAATACCTTTCGTCTGGTGAGTTCATGCACTACCGCAAATGAAATATGGGACAGAATGCGACAAAAGAAGAAGATGAATCAGATCTGTCTGAGTGTGACCGGACAGGTGAAGAATATGCAATGATGGTCTCCAATCCTAAGAAGTTTGCAAGAAGGAAATTTACTACCAATAAAAACCGAAACTAGAAAGGAAGTTACAACTCCGAGAAGGTGAAAGAAGAATCGAAGAACGTCTCTCAAAAGGATGATGATAAAAAGGAAAACAAGCTAGTAGGAGATTCTGGATACGACTGCAAATATTGTCACGGCAAGAATCACTTTGCCAAAGATTGCATGTTACGAAAGATGGCAGAGAAAAGGGTGTTGGATAAGGTGTCTAAGTCCATAACTATTTCTGGTATGTACTTGACCCGACCCGGCTTGGTCCATTTGGGTTGCATGGCACCATGCAATTGGATAGACTAAATGAGAGAAATAACACTTGTGGTTTATTAATATATTATAAGTTCTAATATATTAAAAATATTATTTAATTAGTTTGATCAAGAATTAATTAAGTGATCAAAAGATAACTAATTAAATATATGGATTGATTGTGTATATCATCCATAACTTGTATATTGGGCTATGAGGCTCCATGGATTATCAAGTTGGGTTAAACCCATAGGATGCACCATGGGAGTTACAAAACCATGGGTCATGGAAATGAAGAGTCATGACACATTAGGGTTTACATGGTGTAACCCTAGATGTGTCACACTATATAAGGAACATACTATCCACCAAAATCGGCTACACAAAAGGGAAGTGAGGGCTAGGCCGATTTTTAGATTGTGTGTATTCTATCAAAAGTCATTCCAAAAGCATTTGGTGTTGTATGGAGCATTTGAGGCATCACACTTGGGGTGTTAGGCTCTCAAGGTTTTAGGGAATCAAAATCAACTACAAGGTATGTAATTCTAGCCATCCTTTTAAGATAAAAGTTCCCCATGTATGCTAGATAGGATTATGAACCTTGGAAACCAAATTTTGCATGTATTTAGACAAACATAGATCCAAGGTTTATTAGGGTTGCATGTACACTTAGTAAGTGTTAGAATGCTCAAAACCCATCAAAGGGATGGTGAAGATGATGAGGCTTATCATGAGCGAAAGCTGGAAGAGCTAAAGAAAAGGAAGACAACAAAAAATCCTATGAATGCCTTGACTGTGCAGGAGAATATGGTCGATGATGAGTTTGGAGGCGTTGAAGTCCGGTCAACAAACTCTAAGGATGAAGAAGGGAGGAAGCCTACGCATGGCAGAGCATATGTAGCAAGAGAGGAAGTTAACGGTTCGGCTAGGAAGTGCTTGACGGTGCCTGCAAGTGCACCAACAGAAGATGAGTGTAAGGAGCCAAACTTGAAGGAGGACAAGTGTTTCATAGCAAAGCCCATGAGTGAAAAGATTAACCACTGCGATCGGTTGATCAAAAAGGTACAATCCATCTTCGAATATCTTAAAGTACCCGTCACAAATTACAAGGAAGAATTAAACAAACATAAATTTAAATTCGATAATCTCAGTAGTAGTTTCATGCAAACTCGCTTAACGAACTCTAACCTAACTTTCCAACTCAGCAGGGAGTCATCGAAGAGTGAGGAGAGACGCATGTGGATTGAGCTGAAGGAGACGGAGTTAACTAGGGCTAGGGATGAGATTATCTATTTGCAGAGAGATAATTTGAAGTTTTTAAAACAAGGAAACATTTTTTGCTTAGTTGCTAAACGCTTATATACGAATATTACTCAATTGCATTTAGATTGTGAAATAGGGAAAAAGATTCATAAGAAGATCTTACCCTTCCTTGAGTTTAAGGAGGATGAGGTCATTGCTGAATGTGAATACATAATGTCCTCAAAAGAGACTTCTGTCACCAATAAAATCGGTCTGGACAAAATTGAGTCTTTCATTAACTCAAAAGAATACAAATGCATGCTTAAAAGGCTCTTAGACGAAAATTGTGACAACCCAAAATTTTCCATCCAGTTCAGTCTAACACTTCTTTGAAAGTCAAACTTATTGTTGTTATCTTTTAGCATAATTAGAAGTTTATTCGAGCATTCTGAGCCTTGTACACTTAAGGAATAAGTGTCCGGGTTTATCGGCTGAAGTTTTAGCTCAAAGAAATGACCTTAAACACCCATGGAAGGAGTTCACGGCCAACACATGGGAGTTTACGGCCGTAAACTCCATGTGGGCCATAAACTCATGCTTATATGATGAAGAGGTAGTCATTTGTTCCTTCCTCCTACCATTTGGCTCAAATCCTCTCAAGTATCATCCCGATCTTCGTCCCCGATCTTCAAAACTCGTAAGCTTATTGTCTTAACTAGTTGATATCTTGCATGAACTAGTAATCATACATGATTTCATCCGTGAAATCATTCCATTTTGTAGATCTTCAAGTTTCACCAAGAACACGAAGAACACACACTAGTGTTCTTGGCCAAAACCAACCATTTAGGCTCGTAGATCGTAATTACTCTTGATCCAAATCATTCTACACTAGGTTTATCATATTTAGAGCTTAGAAAACATAAGAAATCATGGGATTCAAGGATTTTACGGCCAAGGCATGTTCTTGGGTCGTAAACCCCTTTTATGGGTGAAAATGACACCCTAACACCTTAGTAAGCCTTGGTTAGTGACATAGAACCTTACACCATTGACCTATGGACCTCAATTCACGAAATGGTACTCCTTACCATGAGTTTACGGCTATCAACTCATGGGGGAGTGGTCCCAGGGCCGTGAACACCATACAAGGTCATTTTAGGACCTTAAACCCACCCAAACACTTGTTTAAAGCTTTGGAGCACTTAACCACTTAAGTCCTTAGAGTTTTAAGCCCCTTTTGGTGACCAATTGAGAGTTTACGGCCAGGAGTAAACTCCCCTGGGCCGTAAACTCCAACAAACATGGTCATTGGACCATAAACTCCCGTATGAGGCCTTGCACTCCTTTGTTGCAACCCGTTAGCCTCCTAGCACTCGACCAAAGTGTTTTGCTCACAATAGGATGCTTATACATGTTTAATTAGTGTTATAATCACTAATTGTTTATATACATATGTCTTCATATGAAATTAGGATCATTGTGTGTGTCTAAGTCTTCACTTGACACCGAGCACTTGTCTGACACTTCCTTCTGATCCGCTCACTGCAGGTGAGTTCATACCCCTTGAATTAACCTTTTAAATGTTTTTAAATGTTTATAAATGCTTTATGGGGGATACAAGTTGAATCATGTTTAGTTATTATATCAATCACATGTGATTAATAATCAACATGCAATTGGATTTACTATACGTTAACTGTTTTACCAAACAGATTTCTTCAAATGATGATCTTAAATGTTTTTATGTGTTTAAAACTCTTTATTAAACTGTTTATTAAACACTATATGTTTCATTTCAAACTCTTTTACAATTGTGTTTCAAACATAGGTTTCTTTATACTTACAATGTTTTATCAAACAAATACTTTCAAACCGTTTTATAAACTGACATCAAGTCGATCCTTTCTTAGATATTAATCTTTTTCAAATGTCTTACAAAACTTCTTTTATGCTTTTATATTATCAAATGCATGCCCATATATGTATAGTTATATAAGTAATGTTTAAAGGACTTAGGAAGGCTAACTCACTCTATTTCCTTTTCCTCGTTAGGATGTGGTTACAGGGTATCTGTTATCCGTCCGAATGTTGTCTAAATATTAGTTATATATCATGTATACATATGTAGACATAAAAGTTTTCCTCGGTCAGTTCAGTACCTTTGGGTAGCAAAGGCATACTTCAGGTTATACACGTACATTGTTAGTAAGTATTATCGGTATAGTTAGGAGATACTACTTACCATTCCAAGCACAAGGAATCACACAAGAGTCAGTTCATTCATGAGTCTATACTAATACATTACATGTTACATGAGTACGTTTACATAGATACGCTTACATGAGTATGTTTACATAGATATGCTTACATGAGTATGTTTACATAGATACTCTTACATGAGTACGTTTACATAGATACGCTTACATGAGTACGTTTACATAGATACGCTTACATGGATACTTTTACATAGATAATATATGATGAGTTACTATTACATATTATATGTGTAGATACTATTATATAATTCTCCTTCATATCTTTATTTTGTGATACATTCAGATATCCGATGAGATAGATTGGACTTAATATCCTAGTACCAAAGGATACTTTGTGGGACTAACCATTCCTATAACCGCTGTTAGCTACAGAGGTAAATGCACATCTACGGATGTCTACAGTTGATACCATTATAGGTATACTTTAAGGGACTGACTATCCCTTTCCAAAACCTAACCCTCGTCCGGCTTTCCATGGACCGACGCCTCCTTAGGCAGAATGCTTGGAAACATGGAGCGAAGAGCAAGATCAACCTATGCCGTTTAATGGAGACCGAAGCTTCTACAACATAAGCGAAGGAAGCTCAGCAGACAGAGTTCTGCCAATCCTGGTCCGTAGAGTTGTCCGAAACGAGATTCAAGGTAGGACATCTCTTCATCGTATCGCAGAGGTTGATGCCAATGCAGGAATGCATACAATCCGCACCAATCGCCTTGAACACATTCAGGAGAGATCTAAGAGAGACCATGAGACCATGGTACAAGCACTAGCTGAAACTTGATTCGAAGTCATAGAACTCCGAGTATGCCAGAGGGTGTACGAAAGACACCTGCTTGATGTAGAACGTCAACTGGCTAAAATAAGGTTTCACCAGAGGGATGATTGTCACCAGTAGGAGATACTTTACTTTCTTTCTTGTTTTAAAGAACCGTGTTCCTGTCTATGTCCTACGTGGCATTTTTCTATGAAACTGCCTTGTATTGTAGCTACTTTTAGTTAGGCCTATATGCGGCCAAAACTTTGATACTTCGGATATGATGTAAGACCTGATGGGTTTTAGCTATAAGAACATCCTATGTGCTCATACAAACCCTAATGCTTGGATCTAGGTTTCTCAATTGTACATGCAAGTTGTCCAAGACTATAAACCCTAATTCTAGCATACAAGTAATCATATTAACATAAGAATGGGATTAAGATATTACCTTGATTGTTATATAGCAATAACAATACCAAATCCTTCTTGTATTGACTTTAGAAAGCTTAGAGTCACAAATGTCACTCCTCTAATGGTTCACAAACACCAAGAGCAAGAGGATGAAGAGGAGGAGAGAAGGTGGCTGCCCAAAACGTGTGGAAACCCTAGAAGGAAGCTTGTCCACGTTTTTGAGGCATAAGGGTGCTATATATAGTGAGGCTATTACGATTATCTAACAAGGAAACCCTATTTTGGATGCTTAAGCCCTAAGCAACCCATGGACTCCTTTAATTAAAGGCCTTGGACGATTTCCAATGGGTTTCCCCCATAGAATTCGTCGAACCTTATAATATAAGGCAGTCCATAGCCCATTGCAATTATCTTATAATTACAATTCCAGTCCCTTAAGTTTAATTAATCTCTTTTAGTCACAAACTTAATTCTTATTAATTCTTGACTAATATTAATTAAACAATATGATTTCTCCTTTAATATATTATTCCCATAATATATTAATAAATCATATTTAATCCTTTCTCTCCATAATTCATCCTATCAAGTTGCTTTGGTGAAGGCAACCCAAAAGGACCATGCACCATCGGGTCAAGTACATACCAAAATAGTTATGGACTTAGACACTAATCCAATAGTCTCCCACTTGGATAAGTCTAATAACTATTCTGCATATGACTTCAGATCCTGATCTACAATCGTAGCTTTCCAAAGCCGCTATCAACTCTGATCCTATCAGATATGCGTGTCCTTTAGATAAGGGATCATATATTCCTCCATTCTAGATATCGTATAAGACATGATTTCAAATCATTCTTTCTGTACTATTTCTCGACTTCCGATTTATGACGACTGACTAATTGAACAAATCAAATTAGCCCTAGCCCGGCCGAGCAATTACGTTTGTCATCACTAAATCATAGAGGGGCCCAAAGATATCGCTTTTATCCTACTTTGGATAAAAGGAACGGATAAACTTTGATTCAATGCTCGCTTGCACTCACTCACCGAATCACACACAACAATATATTTTATGACACCAAGTTACTGGTGCGTTTACATATTATCAATGTGTAACCGATTTGCAAGATACAACTCACACATCTCGGTTTCAAGAATATAAGATGTTATCGTCTCACCAATCACTCGTGATACAATTCATGGAGTGATCCAATTGAGCGTGGGTTTAATCCAATGCTCAAATCCTATTCATAAGCACTCATGAACGTTGCAGCAAACATTTGCTTATGTCTATCACTCTTTAGACAATCCACACACCAATTCATGACAATCTTTATTCATACCTACTTCAAACATATGAACGACTGTGGCCCGTTCGAATAATTTGACTGTTCTAAACCAATTAAATTATTCAGGAAGTCAAAACATGCAAAGTGAAACACAAGGATAATACTAATCCCATATGTCCTCAAACCTTTGAGTATAAATAAAACACTTTCTATTTATCACCATATCGATTACTCATTATTTATTGTTTCGGGTAATCAACTTTTTACTTGAATTATTACAACACTTATCCTATGCTCTTAGCATGCACACAATGTTTACCTATGGTTCTTACTTTGTGAAATAGATCAAATGAACACATTTCCAACATACTCATTTCTCAACTCCAAATCCTTTTTCATAAGTGAAAGAATATCAAATTCTTTCCACTTATAGAATATGTTAGATTCTAACATTTTATGCAATGATCCTTTCGTAATGTCATAGCACAAAAAGTCACAATGACTATTGCCAATGATATTACAAAGTCCTCTATCGGAGATTGTTACAATACAATTCCTTAGATATGATGTCTCTCACTCAAAGTACATTCCTTTGAACATCCTTTTGCATAAAAGTTTCAAATCTAGACATAGATAGTCAATATTCAATTCCCAATATGGAAAACTTTCTATACTTACCATATGACAACTCATTCTCAATAGAATCTTACCTATTTATAATAATGTCGATATGGTCCATTCAATACTATACTTCCAACTATTCACAAGTGACCAATCCTCGGCGAACTTTGGATTGTCCTTTGATAGTTGTTTAATTTATCTTAGTCAAAACCGATTCTTGTCCTTTTTCTCTCTAAATGCGCTAGACATTTGAAAAAAATTTAGAATGGTCAAATTTTATAGCATTTGCAATCAATCCTATACCCGAAGCGTATGGGACAAGATGCATAATGTCTTACATAAAGATTTAATACTTTATAAAACTTCTGCCATAATATTTTGTGTGCTACGTTCTCAAATTCAAACTATGAAGAGGAATGCCGTAATCATAATCAAAATTTCTGAACACACTATGTTTCCTTGACTAAATTATTAACATTCCACAACCTAAGCCTTTAGATTTGAAATGAAGCATAATATTCTCTCCCTTAATTATAGCAAAACAACTTTTCAACTATTGTGACTCTGCAAAATATAACTCTTGTTTTCTATAATTAATATTGCTAACTTGCAATACTTTCCATAATAATCATACAATCATAACATTTATGGTCCCACTATCATGATGATTATTATAAACATAACACTTATGCTCCCACTAGCTTTGACATGTATTCAGATACCAGCTTAACTTCCAGAAAAACAATACTTGTTGAATTCCTTAAGTTCATGTTTCTAATACCTAATGCTTTGATAATCCTTTATCTAAGCTTATACACCTTTCCTTTAGATAGCTCATATGTGTGTCTAAACAATTCAGACTAATTGCCAAATCTCACAATTCGAATCATAGAAAGGGATACCGTAACCATAATCGAATTCGAGAATTCAATTTCACAATCACTATCTTCTTAAAATCTTTCTTAGTGAAAACATTTCCTCACAGTCACTTTCATGAAGGAGGGAATCTTATGACACTTAGATTTTAATGGTGTATGTGTTCCTATCCATGTGAATTTGTCAAAACCAAAGTTTACGACAAATTCAAACTCATATGGACCGAACTTTCTTAATCTTGACTTCTTGCCTTATGGTAACACAGCTGCCCACCATGTCTTCCAAGTAGTTAAGCAGCTCACCTTTTCCTATCAATGTACTTTTCATTGATCAAGGTCCTTGCCTTTTATGCATTCAAATGAGAACTCATGGAACTCACATGCATATTTAACTCAATTGGAACGGAATAGAAACAAAATGGTGTCAACACGATAGGTTGTAAACCTCAACTCGTGTGCTAGTGATGATCGATAACGTTTATTTTGATTTGTTCTTGAAACCTTTCAAGACCATTAAGACTCCCACTGAATCCTTGACATATAAGATTATGTTGTCAATAAACATTTCTTGACAAACAAATATTCAAGAGTTAGTGTAGTTTGAAACACTTCATAAATTGTTCCTAGTTGGTCTTTGTCTTATCCAATACATCACAACTTTCCACATTTGATGAATGTTATAAACCTTCTTAATACTTATCACTCAATGTCACAATCTTAACTCTAAGACTTGTTTTGGAACGAGGTATGATTGACTTCTTGATTTAACCATTTCTTCAATTCTTGATTCCTCTTCTTAGACATACAATTGTACTAAGACTCACTTAGAGGATCAATTGAGATATGGTTCTTAATCATTAAGACCTATCATAAAGCATAAAAGGTACTCTCCCTTCTTCTTAGAATGGAGAAACTTTTATCTTTCTGCCTACTTGATTCTTCTTATTCGTTCTGTTATTGATTTAAACTTTTTCAATAAATTCAGAATTACACTTAATCCTATAAGTATAATCATATTTACTAAACCTTTAGCAAATCATGACGAATATCTTTGTTACTCTTATGGTGGACTTGATCAATCACGCAACTTTGTGTACTCGATCTCCTAGTTCTTCACTTGACACTTTGTCAATGAATTAGTCTAATTTCCAAATATGAAATTTCTCATTCATCGTGCAACCAAGTTGCATGATTCCAAGTTTCTGTCCAATTGAAACTTGGGCGATGAGAAACTCTCCTTATTTGGTAAATTTTCGACATTTCCATAATTAAAAACCAAATCCATTATTGCTAATAATAGAAACATTCAAACATCAATTTTTCATACACGCCATTGCAAGGATAAATAAATAATATAAAGTCAAAATTTATTTTTATTGCGGAAAAAAATTTGTCCTTACAATGCAATTCATTGAAAAACTATGCTAATACATATTTCATAGCAATCTAATTCTAACTCTAAGTAGTAGCTCAAGAATCTAATCTTCAAGTAATGCGATCGAAATCCATTTCTTCACGGTTAGATTCTGCTCACTTCTTCCCTTAAGCTTCCTTTCTTTTCTTCGATCCTACAAAACATCAATTATAATCTTATCACATTATGTATTAAGAATCTAAAATAAGAGCTTAAAAGAGTTACTCAATGGATTTTACCTAAATCAGAGCCATACGTTTTGACTCTCCCATCTCTTAGATCTCTTAGGTAAATAGGGCAGCTTCGTCTCCAATGCCCCTTCTCTTGGCAATAAAAGCAAATTGACTCTTTTGGAACAGGACATGGAACTACTTCAGACATTGCCTTTCTCTTATGATCAAACTTTTCGATCATAGCTTGTCTTTCGTTGCCATTGTCTATATCTATAGAGGTCTTGAAGGCAGATTCACCAATCAACTTTGCTTTTTCTATTGCGCCAAACCATTGCTAATTCAGCAGCAATAAGCATATAGGTGAGATCTATAAGGGTCACGTCGCAGTTCATAATATAGTACTCTCTTATGCAATCACTATATGAGTTAGGAAGTGACTGAAGAACCCAATCAACAGCCATCTCCTCACAGACAACGGATCCCAACATTCTTAACCTATCAATGTGTGACTTCATCCCTAGGACGTGTGCACACACTGATTTTCCTTCTTTATGTTTACTTGCCAAAAGGGCTTGAGTGAGTTTGAACTTTTCAAGCCTTCAAACTTGTGGGTTAGGGAGAATAATTGGAGGAGGTGGAGGAAGTGAAGCATGATATCTTGTTCCTCGATCGAATCGTGGAATATCATCTTCATGTGGAAAGCTTGTTCCACAGGATTTGGGAAGACCATAGTTGTCGAACTTTGACGTCTACAAAACAGGAGAAAATGAATTCAAGTTAGTTGATTGATTGAGTCCTTAGTAAATCACCCAAATGAGATACTAAGGCTAGGACCCAACACAATCTGCTACAACCTAGAAAAGGGATGCCGTAATCTAGTTGCAAAATATTTGAAGGTAAGTGAATGACGATTCACTAATTTCCACCACGAAAAAAGAAAAAGAAATTTAAGTTTTAAATTTATGAAAACTCCTAGATCCTTTGAGATTCATTTAACATTTCAATGGCATGTTTAAATCTCGATATGCCCCTCTTGTTTGTGACTAGGATGCCGAGGATCACAAAGCGGGTGTGAATAACCATGCAAACTTACATGGTGCCCTCACATGTTACAGTCACCTATTCGATGTGCCGGTAAACCACACACGCTCCACCGAACTATGACAAACATTGAGTCAACCTTTGCTACATTTGCTTAGAACCATTTAGTGTGCCGGTAAACCACACACGCTCCAAT
The DNA here is from genome assembly GCF_002870075.4 of Lactuca sativa. NCBI lineage: Eukaryota > Viridiplantae > Streptophyta > Magnoliopsida > Asterales > Asteraceae > Lactuca > Lactuca sativa. Next base: position 8,977,481 of record NC_056627.2, read on the forward strand.
AACGTCTTCGCAAGGGCACAAAGTGTAATTTCATGGAATTGCATCAATTCACTTTTGCCTAAGTAACTAAGATTGGGAATTTGTAAAACATTTAGTTACTTTAGTACTTCATTATACTTATAATGGAAGGTTTTGTCCTATCCTACCCGTTCGGCTAACGACCCTCCACTAGTCAAGAGTGCGGTGGGTAAGAGTGGATACTCATTCGATCGCCATTTTATAGGCAATTTCCTTAAACACCCCTTATAGACCAGCTTCGTGAATGAGGCCTACTAACGGTAAGACTGACTTTTACTCATACATATATATATAATGTTAGACTTTTAATGTTATATATAGTATACGGTGTATTTTACACTTTTAAAATACTAGGTTGTCAAATTTAACAATTATACTTTTAATTCATTTAAATTGTAAACCAAAACTTTTATGGATTTATTAAACCTCTTTTAATTATACACCTTAATTAATTAATAAAACCATAAGGGTGAGATTTGAATCTTTTCAAAATATGACTAGGGTTTTAGAATTTAACAATCCTAGATTAAACTTTTAATCAACTTTTAAATTCCAAAACTTGAGGACAAGTTTTGAAACTTTTCAAAAACTTAGGGTTTAGAATTTAAATATACATCAAAATTAAACTTTTAATCAAAATTTAAATTCCAAGACTTGAGGGCAAGTTGTGAAACCTTTTTTCAAAATTAGGGTTTCAACTATTTAAATTTCAAAACTAAACTTTTGAGTTTAAATTTAAACTATAAAACCTAAAGGAAAAAAATTGAAACTTTTCATAACACAAGGATCAAACAACAAATAATATAAATTAAACAATTAATTTCATCATTATCTATATTTGACCTAATTTCAATTTCTTGCAAAATAAGTTACCCAATTAATACAAATAATCAACTTTAATCATATAAGGAAGTAAATATTTTATTAATTGATAAATATCTTCAATTAGATCAAGAATATACTCATATATATCGTAAAATCAGATTTATATTGATCTAATATGATAAAGGCAAGTATCTCAAAGACAAACAGCAAGAAATCCTGATATTTTCTCTTTCTGACGCTTAAACTCGTCGAGTACCCATATGGACTCGCCGAGTAGGGGCCTACTCGCTGAGTCCACAATGGGACTCGCCGAGTCCATCAGGCAGGGTCACGAAAATGAATTTTTCAAGCATGAACAAGCATACAAAGCATCAATATAATAGAAACCAATCATGGCTCTGATACCACTGATGGGTTTTAGCTATAAGAACATCCTATGTGCTCATACAAACCCTAATGCTTGGATCTAGGTTTCTCTATTGTACATGCAAGTTATCCAAGACTATAAACCCTAATTCTAGCATACAAGTAACCATATTAACATAAGAATGGGTTTAAGATATTACCTTGATTGTTATATAGCAATAACAATACTAAATCCTTCTTGTATTGACTTTAGAAAGCTTAGAGTCACAAATGTCACTCCTCTAATGGTTCACAAACACCAAGAGCAAGAGGATGAAGAGGAGGAGAGAAGGAGGCTGTCCAAAACGTGTGGAAACCCTAGAAGGAAGCTTGTCCACGTTTTTGAGGCATAAGGGTTCTATATATAGTGAGGCTATTAGGGTTATCTAACAAGGAAACCCTAATTTGGATGCTTAAGCCCTAAGCAACCCATGGACTCCTTTAATTAAAGGCCTTGGACGATTTCCAATGAGTTTCCCCCATAGAATTCGTCCAACCTTATAATATAAGGCAATCCATATCCCAATTGCAATTATCTTATAATTACAATTCTAGTCGCTTAAGTTTAATTAATCTCTTTTAGTCACAAACTTAATTCTTATTAATTCTTGACTAATATTAATTAAACAATATGATTTCTCCTTTAATATATTATTCCCATAATATATTAATAAATCATATTTAATCCTTTCTCTCCATAATTCATCCTATCAAGTTGCTTTGGTGAAGGCAACCCAAAAGGACCATGCACCATCGGGTCAAGTACATACCAAAATAGTTATGGACTTAGACACTAATCCAACAAGACCTTCTACAAGGTCAATTTTCCCAAACTTATTACATTTTAAACATCGATGATATTGACAGTCGGCTAACTTTCGTGTCACTCTTTGTTCAAAAACTTTCATCATACCTTCATTGGAGTCTATCTGAAACTTGCTTTAGACAAGTCTTTGGACTATAGTAATTTAACTCCGGAATCATTTTCAAGCCTCTTTCAAAGGTTGGATCATATTATCCACCAACCTATCATACCTCGGCTTGAACGGCAAATGTCTTGAGACCATTATACGAACTTACTTCCACTCTTTTCTAGGACTGCATCATAGGGATGTAGGTCGAACCCACAAGAACATACTTCTATTATTTACATGAACGATCGAACTACGTCTAGGTTCAACCATACCCGCTCACAAATTCATTTTCTTTCCGTGTCACAAAATCATGTCGCCGAAGAAAACGATCAACCCATCAACCAAACACCAACTCTTCAGATTGATGCAGCTACCTTTCAAGTTGCAGTCTCGGCTGTCGTGACAGCTGTTCTGACCCACCTTAATGCTAAAAACGTGAATGTTAGCGGGATTGCTAACAATAATTCCAATCCAGGTAACAATCAAGTACCTCAACGAGCAACAAACTACCACGACACCCCAAATCCCAAGCCCAAGAATAGCAAACGAATGTTCTGGGCTAAGGCTAAAGGAAAATCACGACATATGTACCTCCTACTACCATCCCTTCGGGTATCCCAATTGTCCCTACACCAGCCAGACAGTATGCCGGAAACCTACCAAAATGCAATAAGTGCAGCTTCCATCATCTGGGTAGTTGTCGTCCGTTACACTGCTTTAAGTGCAACAAGAATGGACATACTGCCAGCTGCTGTAGGACCTGGATCCAACACATTACTTCAACCACCAATGTCGAAATCTCTCGGATATGCCATCTATGTGGCGTAATGGGACACTTCAAGAGGGACTGTCCAACAGGGAAGAACGACGGCAAATCCGGAGGAGTTTGACCTCAGAATGGAAAGAGGCAACGAAGGACCCTACTATAGTATAGGTTTACTTCCAATCGTCAGTATTTTGTATGCTTTTAAAACATGTTTAAAACTAGTGCAACTCGAGTCTTATCTTATGCGAGATCCCGTCAGTTAAGGGACCCTCGTTTTGCATATACATGCCTTTTGTAGTATACTTTGTTCACAACAGTATTCTTGTAGTTACTCTAAAGTACTGTAACCCTGTTAAAAGTTGCACCGTTGTGTTTTGTCTATAACGCCTTTATGTTCAAATCTAATGTCTTTTACTTCTAAGTAAGTCCGACATTATCATACAACTTGAGTCAACTCGACTCGCACAATACTAGATTTGTGCGTACATGTCTTTCTTCGAAATCGTCATTCCAGCGAGGCCGCCATTCCAGAACATCGAAGTGCTCATTCATAGAGTACCTCATGTTTCTTATCCTTTTGCGAAGAAACCTCAACAAACCTCCCCGAAGTACCACTCGTACAATACGTCAAGTTCAATCCAAAGACCCATACGGTTGATCTATCGCTGAAGAATGTATACACAGGGGTGGTATATAATCAAGGTTCTACATATTTAAAATTGATGATTCCACTTTAACTTCTTTTCCTCGTTGGGATGTGAGGTTAAAGAAGAATCATTCATTCGACTACCTTTTCAATCTTAATTATATACGACTCGTATACACGAGACTGCGATTGATGAACCATGTATGACTTCTAATATGAACTTCAGGATGGAGACTGCCCAAGACTACGAGTGCTCGCATCATCATGCGAACAAACTTAGAACCCAATATTGCTCCTGTAACCAGATCTCCCTATGGTCTAACGCCCACGGAGCTACAAGAACCTGTTGGATTAGTGTCCAAGTCCATAACTATTTTGGTATGTACTTGACCCGATGGTGCATGGTCCTTTTGGGTTGCCTTCACCAAAGCAACTTGATAGGATGAATTATGGAGAGAAAGGATTAAAATATGATTTATTAATATATTATGGGAATAATATATTAAAGGAGAATGATTTAATTAATATTAGTCAATAATTAATTGGTAATTAGTTTTTGTGACTAAAAGAGATTAATTAAACTTAAGGGACTGAAATTGTAATTATAAGATAATTGCAATTTGGGCCATGGATTGCCTTATATTATAAGGTGGACGAATTCTAATGGGGAAGCCCATATGAAATTGTCCAAGGCCTTAAGTAAAAGGCTCCATGGGTTGCTTAGGGCTTAAGCAACCAAATTAGGGTTTCCTTATTAGATAACCCTAATTGCCTCACTATATATAGATCCCTTAAGGACCAAAAACGTGGCTAAGCTTCTTGCTAGGGTTTTTACACGGTTTTGGCAGCCTTGATCCTCTCTCCTCTTCATCCTCTTGTTTATGGTGTTTGTAAGCCATTAGAGGAGTGACACTTGTGACTCTAAGCCTTCCAAAGTCAATTCAAGGAGGATTAGGATTGTTATTGCTATATAACAATCAAGGTATGTTCTTAAACCCATTCATATGTTAATATAGATTTCGATATGCTAGAATTAGGGTTTATAGTCTTGGATTCAAAGCATGTACAATAGAGAAACCTAGATCCAAGCATTAGGGTTTGTATGAGCACATAGGATGTCTTATGACCAAAACCCATCAGTGGTATCAGAGACATGATTAGTTTCTATTGTATTGATGCTTGATGTAACTGAAAATCGTGTTTTGGCCTCACTGTTCGACCTGACTCGGCGAGTCACTCTTGGACTCGGCGAGTCAGTCCTACTCGGCGAGTTCCAGAGGGTGACTCGGCGAGTCGGTGCGTCAGATAGTGATTATCTCGGGATTTCTTGCTGTTTTTGCTTATGGATTGTTACCTTATCATGTTAGATCAATATTAATCCGATTATATGATATATTTGACTATATTTTTGATCTAATTGAAGATATTTATCAATTAATAAGATAATTGTTTCCTTATAAGATAATTGATTAATTATTTTGACTAAATTGATAAATTGTTTTGCAAGAAATCATTAAATAAATCAAATATGGATAATTATGTGATTAAATGTTTATTTGAATTATTTGTTATTTGATCCTTGTTGTTATGAAAAGTTTCATATTTTGCCCTTTAGGTTTTATAGTTTAAATTTGAACCCAAAAGTTTTGTTGTTTTGAAATTTAAATAGTTAAAACCCTAATGTTTTGAAAAAGGTTTCAAAACTTGCCCTCAAGGTTTGAAATTTAAATTTTGATTAAATGGTTTAATTTTGATGTATATTTAAATTCTTAACCCTAATGTGTTGAAATGTTTCAAAACTTGCCCTCAAGTTTTGGAATTTAAAAGTCGATTAAAAGTTTAATTAGGAATGTTAAATTCTAAAACTCTAGTATAGTTTTGAAAAAGTTCAAATCACACCCTTATGGTTTTGTTAATTAATTAAGGTGTATAATTAAAAGAAGTTTAATAAATCCATAAAAGTTTAGGTTTACAATTTAATTGAATTAAAGGTATAATTGTTAAATTAGACCACCTAGTATTTTGAAAGCATAAAATACACCCTATACTATATATATAACATTAAAAGTCTAACATTATATATATGTATGAGTAAAAGTCAGTCTTACCGTTAGTAGGCCTCATTCACGAAGTTGGTCTATAAGGGGTGTTTAAGGAAATTGTCTATAGAATGGCGATTGAATGGGTATCCACTCTTACCCACCGCACTCTTGACTAGTGGAGGGTCGTTAGCCGAACGGGTAGGATAGGACAAAACTTTCCATTATAAGTATAATGAAGTATAAAAGTAACTAAATGTTTTCATAAAATTCCCAATCTTAGTTACTTAGGCAAAAGTGAATTGATGCAATTCCATGAAATTACACTTTGTGCCCTTGCGAAGACGTTAGTGGAGCGTGTGTGGCTTACCGGCACACTAAATGGTTCTAAGAAAAGGTAGCAAAGGGTGACTCAATGTTTGTCATAGTTCGGTGGAGCGTGTGTGGTTTATTGGCACATCGAATAGGTGACTGTAACATGTGAGTGCACCATGTAAGTTTGCATGGTTATTCACACCCGCTTTGTGATCCTTGGCATCCCAGTCACAAACAAGAGGGGCATATCGAGATTTAAACATGCCATTGAAAGTTCAATGAATCTCAAAGGATCTAGGAGTTTTCATAGATTTAAAACTTAAATTTCTTTTTCATTTTTCGTGGTGGAAATTTGTGAATCATCATTCAGTTACCTTCAAATATTCTTCAATTAGGGTTACGGCATCCCTCTCCCGATTTGTAGAATATTGTATTGGGTCCTAGCCTTAGTATTTCATTTGGGTGATTTACTAAGGACTCAATCTATCAACTGACTTGAATTCTTTGTAACTATGGTCTTCCCAAATCCCGTGGAACAAGCATTCCACATGAAGATGGTATTCCACGATTCAATCGAGGAACAAGAAATCATGCTTCACTTCCTCCTCCTCCTCCTATTATTCTCCCTAACCCACAAGTTCGAAGGCTTGAAAAGTTCAAGCTCACTCAAGCCCTTTTTGCAAGTAAACATAAAGAAGGAAAGTCCGTGTGTGCACACGTCCTAGGGATAAAGTCACACATTGATAGGTTAAGAATGTTGGGATCCGCTGTCTGTAAGGAAATGGCTGTTGATTGGGTTCTTCAGTCACTTCCCAACTCATATAGTAAGTTCGTAAGAGAGTACTATATGATGAACTACGACGTGACCCTTATAGATCTCACCTATATGCTTATTGCTGATGAATCAGCAATGATTTGGCGCAATAGAAAAGCAAAGTTGATTGGTGAATCTGCCTTCGAGACCTCTATGGATATAGACAATGGCAACGAAAGACATGCTATGTTTGAAAGGTTTGATCATAAGAGAAAGGAGATGTCTGAAGTAGTTCCATGTCCTGTTCCAAAAGAGTCGATTTGCTTTTATTGCCAAGAGAAGCTGCCCTATTTACCTAAGAGATCTAAGAGATGGGAGAGTCGAAACGTATGGCTCTAATATAGGTAAAATCCATTAACTAACTCTTTTAAGTTTCATTCTAGATTCTGAATACATAATGTGATAAGATTACAATAGATGTTTTGAAGGATCAAAGAAAAAAAGGAAGCTTAAGGGAAGAAGTGAGCAGAATCTAACCGTGAAGGAATGGATTTCGATCGCATTTCTCGAAGATTAGATTCTTGAGCTACTACTTAGAGTTAGAATTAGATTGCTAAGAAAGATGTATTAGCATAAATTTTTCAATGAGTTGCATTGTAAGGACAAATTTTTCCGCAATAAAATAAATTTTGAGTTTAAATTTTATTTATTTATCCTTACAATGGCATGTATGAAAAATTGATGTTAAAATCTTTCTATTATTAGCAATAATGAATTTGTTACTTATTATGTTATTTATGGAAAGTTGAGAATTTACCAAATAGGGAGAGTTTCTCATCACCCAAGTTTCAATTGGACAGAAACTTGGAATCATGCATCTTGGTTGCACGATGAATGAGAAATTTCATATTTGGAAATTAGACTAATTCATTGACAAAGTGTCAAGTGAAGGTGTTGGAGATCGAATACACAAAGTTGCGTGTTGATCAAAGTCCACCATAAGAGTAACAAGATATTCGTCATAATTTACTAAAGGTTTAGTAAATATGATTATGCTTATAAGATTAAGTGTAATTTTGAATTGATTGAAAATGTTTAAATCAATAGCAGAACGAATAAGAAGAATCAAGAAGGCAAAGACCAACTTGGACCAATTTATGAAGTGTTTTGATAAAAGCTACACTAACTCTTGAATATCTGTTTGTCAAGAAATGGTTATTGACAAAAGAATCTTATATGTCAAGGAGTCAGTGGGAGTCTTAATGGTCTTGAAAGGTTTCAAGAACAAATCAAATAAACCTTATCAGTCATCGCTAGCACACGAGTTGAGGTTTACAACCTATCGTGTTGACATTATTTTGTTTCTGTGCTATTTCAATTGAGTTAATTATGCATGTGAGTTCTATGAGTTCTCATTTTGAACGCATAAATGGCAAAGCACCTTAATCGATGAAAGGTACATTGATAGGAAAGGGTGAGCTGCTTAACTACTTGGAAGACATGGTGGGCAACTGTGCTACCATAAAGGCAAGAAATCAAGATTAAGAAAGTTCGATCCATATGAGTTTGAATTTGTCGTAAACTTTGGTTTTAACAAATTCACATGGATAGGAACACATACACCGCTCAAATCTAAGTGTCATAAGATTTCCTCCTTCATGAAAATGATTGTGAGGAAATGCTTTCACTAAGAAAGATTTTATGAAGATAGTGATTGTTAAAATTGCATTCTTGAATTCGATTATGGTTACGGTATCCCTTTCCATAATTTGAATTGTGAGGTTTGGCAATTAGTCTTAATCTTTTAGACACACATATGAACTATCTAAGGCAAAGGTGTATAAGTTCAAAAAGCATTGATAAAAGATTATCAAAGCACTAAGTATTAGAAACATGAACTTAAGAAATTCAATAAGTATTTTTTTTTCTAGAAGTTAAGATGTTTTGAATACAAGTCGAAGCTAGTGGGAGCATAAGTGTTATGTTTTATAGTAATCATAATGATAGTGGGAGCATAAAAGTTATGATTGTATGATTATTATGGAAAGTATTGCAAGTTGGCAATATTAATTATAGAAAACAAGAGTCATTCTTTGCAAAGTCGTAAGGATGGAATAGTTGTTTTGCTATAGTTAAGGGAAAGAATATTATGCTTCATTTCAAATCTAAAGGATTAGGTTGGGGAATGTTAATAAATTTACTCAAAGGTACATAGTGTGTTCTTAAAATTTCGATTATGATTACGACATTCCTCTTCACAATTCGAATTTTGAGAACATAGCAAATAAAACATTATGCGTCATGTCCCATACGCTTCAGGTATAGGATCGATTGCAAATGATTTAATGTTTGACCATTCTAAAATTTTCCAAATGTCTAGCGCATTTAGAGGGAAAAAGGACTAGAATCGGTTTTGACTAAAATGATTAAACAACTATCAAAGGACAATCCAAAGTTCGACGAGGATTGGTCGTTTGTGAGTAGTTGGAAGTATAGTATTAGAAAATATGGAAATGTTTCCATATTGGATGGATCATATCGACATCATTACAAATAGAAAAGATTCTATTAAGAATGCGTTGTCATGAGGAAAATATGGAAGCGTGTTCATATTAGGAAGTAAATATTGAAAATCTATGTCTAGATTAGAAACTTTTATGCAAAAGGATGTTCAATGGAATGTACTTTGAGAGAGAGACATCATATCTAAGGAATTGTCTTCTAACAATCTCCGATAGAGGACTTTGTAATATCATTGGCAATAGTCTTTGTGACTTTGGTGCAGTGACATTACGAAAGGATCGTTGCATAAAGTGTTAGAATCTAGCATATTCTATAAGTAGCAAGAATTTGATATTCTTACACTTATGAAAAAGGATTTGGAGTTGTGAAATGAGAATGATTGGAAATGTGTCCAATGTGATCTATTTCACAAAGTAAGAACCATATGTAAACATTGTGTGCATGCTAAGAGCATAGGATAAGTGTTGTAATAATTCAAGTAAAAAGTTGATTACCCGAAATAATAAATAATGAGTAATCGATATGGTGATAAATAAAAGGAGTTTTATTTATACTCAAAGGTTTGAGGCCATATGTGATTAGTATTATTCTTGTGTTTCACCTTTTCATGTTTTGACTTCCAGAATAATTGAGTTTATTAAGAATAATCGAATTATTCGAACGGGCCACAGTCATTCATATGTTGGAAGTAGATATGAATGAAGACTGTCATGAATTGGTGTGTGGATTGTCTAAAGAGCATTAGACATAAGCAAATGTTTGTTGCAACATTCATGAGTGCTTATGAATATGATTTGAGCATTGGATTAAACCCACGCTCACTTGGATCACTCCATGAATTGTATTAGAGTTATTGGTGAGACGATAACATCTTATATTCTTGAAAACGAGATGTGTGAGTTGTATCTTGCGAATCGGTTGCACATTGATAGTATGTAAACGCACCAGTAACTTGGTGTTATAAAACATATTATTGTGTGTAATTCGGTGGGTGAGTGCAAGCAAGCATTGTATCAAAGTTTATCCGTTCCTTTTATTCAAAGTAGAATAAAAGCGATATCTTTGGGCCCCTCGATGGTTTAATGATGAAAAATGTAAATGCTCGGCCGAGCTAGGGCTAATTTGATTTGTTCAACTAGTTAGTCGTCATAAATCGGAAATCGAGATATAGTACAAAGAGAATGATTTGAAATCATATCTCATATGATATCTAGAATGGAAGAATATATGATCCCTTATCTAAGGACACACATATCTAATATGATCAGAGTTGACAGCGGCTTTGGAAAGCTACGATTGTAGATCAGGATCTGAAGTCATACGCAGAATAGTTGTTAGACTTATCCAAGTGGGAGATTGTTGGATTAGTGTTTAAGTCCATAACTATTTTGGTATGTACTTGACCCGATGGTGCATGGTTCTTTTGGGTTGCCTTCACCAAAGCAACTTGATAGGATGAATTATGGAGAGAAAGGATTAAAATATGATTTATTAATATATTATGGGAATAATATATTAAAGAAGAAATCATATTGTTTAATTAATATTAGTCAATAATTAATTGGTAATTAGTTTTGTGACTAAAAGAGATTAATTAAACTTAAGGGACTGAAATTGTAATTATAAGATAATTGCAATTTGGGCCATGGATTGCCTTATATTATAAGGTGGACAAATTCTAATGGGGAAGCCCATATGAAATCGTCCAAGGCCTTAAGTAAAAGGCTCCATGGGTTGCTTAGGGCTTAAGCAACCAAATTAGGGTTTCCTTATTAGATAATCCTAATTGCCTCACTATATATAGATCCCTTAAGGACCAAAAACGTGGCTAAGCTTCTTGCTAGGGTTTTTACACAGTTTTGGCATCCTCCATCCTCTCTCCTCTTCATCCTCTTGCTTATGGTGTTTGTAAGTCATTAGAGGAGTGACACTTGTGACTCCAAGCCTTCGAAAGTCAATTCAAGGAGGATTAGGATTGTTATTGCTATATAACAATCTGTTGGGTTTTGAGCTTTCTAACACTCCTAAGTGTACATGCAACCCTAAATACCTTGGATCTATGTTTTCTCTATTATACATGCAAATAAGAACTTCCAAGGTATAATCCTAATCTAGCATACAAAACAATGACTATAGCAAGATAGAATACATACCTCTTTGATGTAGCTTGATGTCTTCATGAAGCTTGAGTGCCTAGTGCCCCAAGTGTGACACCTCAAATGGAATCACAATCATCAAAACACTTAGAATTACTTGAGAGAATTCTACAACTCATGAAATCGGCTAGCCCTTTCTTTTCACACACTAGTGGCCGATTTTGGTCAAGAATAAGATGCTTATATAGTTAGGGTTACACCATGTAAACCCTAATTGACATGGCCTTTCATTTCCATGATCCATGGGTACAAATACACCATGGAGCATCCATGGACCATCCTATGGGTTTTAGCCCAACTTGATTATCCATGGAGCATTAGCCCACTATACAAGTATGGATGATTTACACAATCAACCCATATATTTAATTAGTCTTCTTTTGATCACTTAATTAATCCTAGATTAATTCTTGATCAATACTAATTAAATAATCTTATTATTCTTATTATTAATATACTAGAACTTATAATATATTAATAACCATAAGTGTCTTATTTCTCTCATTATAGTCTATCCAAGTGCATGATGGTATGCAACCCAAATGGACCATGCCGGGTTGGGTCAAGTCTTACCAAATATAGTTATGGACTTAGACATTAATCCAACAGTCTCCCACTAGGATAAGTCTAAAACTATTATTGCGTATGACTTCAGGAACCAACTGGCAATCGTAGCTCTCAAAAGCTTCTGTCGAACTCTGACCTTGTAGATGAACTCTGACCTTTGTCAATGACTTGTCCATTAGATAAGGGATCATATATTCCTCCATTCTAGATATCATATGGACTGAGACATGGATTATAATCATTCTCTCTGTCCATTTGTTGTTTCCCGATTTGCGATTTATGACGACTGACTAATTGAACAAATCAAATCAGTCCTGGCCCGGCCGAGCACTTCCATTTGTCATCATCAAATCATCGAGGGGCCCACAGATATCACTTTTATCCCGAAGGTAAAAGGAATGGATAAACTTCGACTCATATGGCTTGTTCTACTACTTGTTTAATCATACACAAAGGCACGTTTTATAGCACCGAGTTACCAAATGCATTTTCGTGCAATCAATGTACAACCAACTCATAGTAACAACTCATATCTCTAGGTTTGAAGAATATAAGATATTATCATCTCATGATCACTCGTGATAAAATCCATGAAGTGATTCCAATGAGCGCGGGTTGAATCCAATACTCAGAACTTATGAGCACTCATGAGTGTTGTAGCCCTTTGTCCAACACCTTAGACCTCTACAAGCCAACCCATGACAGTCTTAATTCATATCTGCTTCCAACATATGACCGACTGTGGATGGTTTGAATAACTTAGTCATTCCGAAAGAATAACCCACTTTATTCGGGAAGTCAAAACATGCAAAATGAAACACAATAATAATCGAATCCAATATGGTCTCAGAACTTATGAATATAAATAAAACACCTTTTATTTATCACCATATGATTACACATTATTCATTGTATACTGTTTCAGCTATCAACTTTATTCTTGAATTTAACACAATAGTTGTCCCATGCTCCAAGCATGTACACTATGTTTTCTAAACACTAGTCATGCCATACACCAAGTATGTATAGTATGTTTGTCTATGATCTTTACTTTGTGAACTATATCAATTGAACATAACTTCAATGATTCTCTTTTCACACTCCCAAATCCTTAATGCAAATGCAAGAATTCCAAATTGATGCCATTTACTGAAATCTGTTAGATTCTAAACTTATATGCATTGATCCTCTTGTAATGATTATGCACAAAGTCATAAAGACTTGACAATAAACATTACAGAGCATTCCAAAGGAGATCAGTTCCTTGGAAACATCCTTCTTGCATTAAGTTTCCTTAATCTTACACAGATTGAAAAATCTTAACTTTGAAACATTTCCAGATTCCATTCTGACTTATCACTTCTGAACAAGAGTTGCCTCCTTACAGATTATGTCAATATGGTCCTTCCAGAATTATCACTATACTTCCAACTGTCCTTGAGCAACCAACCTTTGGAAAACCTTAGATTGTTCTCGACAATTGTTTAATCCTTTTAGTCATATCCAGTTCTAAACCTTTTCCCTTCTTAATGCCCCAGGCATTTGGAAAATTTTAGAACGGATGATTATAGCACATGTAATCGATCCTATATCCGAAGCATATGGGACACGATTCATGATGTCTTACGTAAAGACTAAACCAGTCTTTTGCTATAATATGTCCATTTCAATTTGCCAAGTTCTCATATTTCAGATTATGAAAAGGGATGCCGTAATCATAATCGAATTTTAGAACGCAAATAATGGACCCATATACAGAATTTCCTTATGTTGAGCCATTCCAACATGAAATTCATATATATCCTTGACTAAATGATTAAAAACTCACAATCTAAGCTTATAGATTTGAGATGAAGTATAATTTCCTCTCCCTTAATTATAGCAAAACAACTTTTCCCAATTGAAACTTTTGTTTTCTATAATTAACATTGCTAACTTGCAATACTTATCATAATTATCATGCTCCCACTAACATGATGATTATTAGCATAACACTTATGCTCCCACTAGCTTTGACATGTCCTCAGAAATCACCTGGGCTTCTAGAAATCAATACTCCATTGACTTTCTTACCAAAGTTCAGATTTCTGATACTAGATTGTTTTGATAAAACTTTATCAAAAATCATACAACTTCCCTTAGATAGCATACTTGTGTGTCTAAACAGTTATGAAGAGGTATGTCGTAATCATAATGGTTAAACCTTTTTGCAACTTCTCACAAGTCCATATTAGTGTGCCGGTTAACCACACGCGCTCCACTAGCGACTTTGAGAATGCAAATATCACAATTGCTATCTAGATAAAATCTACTTAGTGAAAGTGTTTCCTCACCATCATTTTCATGAATCGGAGAGAAACCTTATGACACTTAGATTTAATGGTGTATGAGTTCCTACCCATATGAATTTGTCAAAACCATAATCACAGGACAAAGATAATGACAAATCCAAAACCATATGGATTGAACTCAATCTTAACTTCTTGCCACCTGGCAGCTCAAGGGCCTGCCATTGCTTCCATGTTGTTGTGCAACAAATTGAGAACTCTAAGAACTCATATGCAAAGCCAACTTTAACTGGAATGGGCACAGAATATGTCAACACGATAGGTTATAAACCTCAAGTCGTGTGCTAGTGAAGAACTTTAGGTTTTATTCTTGGTTAGTTCTTGAGACTTTCAAGACCTTTAAGACTCCCACTGTCCTCTTGACATATAAGACTCCCTTGTCAAACATCCAAGAGATAGTGCGGATTCTAATCAAGACAAAAACTTCACACAATTGGCCTAAGTTGGTCTTTGTTTTATCCAAAACATCACAACTTACCAATTTCAAATGTACAAGAGTAGAAAACTTTTACTCTTACGTTTGACAAGTGTTTTAAACCTTTCTTTAAGACATGTCACTCAAGTTACAATCTTGGAGTATGACTCTAAGACTTGTATTGGAACGAGGTATGACTCATCTTCTTGATTTAACCATTTCAACAATTCAAGATCCCTCTTCTTAGTCATAAGAATGCACTAAGACTTCCTTAGAGAACTAATTGTGCTATGGTTTCTTAATCATTAAGATGATCACAAAAACTGATACTAAAGTACTCTCCCATCTTTTCAGATTTGAGAAACTTTTATCCTTCTGCCTAAGTTGATTCTTCTTATTCGCTCTGCCTTACATTGGAACCTTTTTTCCAATGTCTCAGAGCTACACTTAAGCATGTAAGTATAATCATATTTACTGAGCTTTAGTAAACTATGACGAATAGTCTTATCAAACTTTTGTGGTGGACTTAATCAGTGCACAAGAATGTGTACTCGATCCCTTAGTCCTTTACTTGACTCACACATCCATGTGAACAAGTAATTAGTCTTATTTTTCCAATACTTGAAAGTTCTCATTCATCATGCTATACAACTTGCATGATTCCAAGTTCCGGTCCAATTGAAACTTGGGTGATGAGAATCTTTCCTTATTTGGTAAATCTAGACATTACCACAAATGAAAGAATCATTTTCATATTTCCACTCTTGCTCTTAATGGAATCATATAAGCAACAATTTTTCCTCAAATGCCATTGTAAGGATATTTTAAAATAAATAAAATCAAAAATTTTCCTTTTATTTTAAAAACTTTGCGGAAGAACTTGTCCTTACAATCCATATGAAAACTTGTTGTTATCTATTCCTAAGCAAAAATATCATAACTCCTAAGAAGTAGCTCAAGAATCCGATTTTTCCAAGTTATGCGATAGAAATCCATCTACGCCATCAGATTCAGCATATTCTTTCTTTAAGTTTCTTCACTTTTCTTTGATTCTTAAACATCACCATGTGACCCAGTTACATCATGTATCAAGAATCTCAGAATAGAAACTTAACAGAGTTAGATAGTGGACTTTACCTGAAGTAGAGTCAAACTTATTGACTTTAACACCCTTAGGTAAATTTGGCAGCTTCGCAACCAATGCCCCTTCCTTTGGCAATATAAACATATGGACCTTTTGATAATGGTACACGAGACTATCACAGACTTAGCTTTTCTCTTTACCATTTGGTCAACCGAGTTGACTATGGCCGATCCCTTTCCATTGGGAAGAGAATGCTTTTCTGGATGTCCAATGTCATCATTGTCAATGTCCATAAAGTTTTAAGGAAGTTGTCTTAACAAATAGATAAGATCATTAAGGGTCTTGTCATAGTCTGTTTCATAGGTGTTCCAAAAGAACTCACTATGTGACTTAGAAAGTAGTTGAACCACCAACTTTCTCAAGACTTTGACACCCAACTCTCCCGGCTTGTCAATATGTGACTACATCTCCAAGATGTGATCACACCTAGACCTTTCCTTGCCAATAGGGCTTTGAGTGACCTTAAACTTTTCAAGAACTTGTGGGTTAGGGAGAATAATTGGAGGAGGTGAAAGAAGTATGATTTCCAAGGAACATCATCTTCATTTAGGAAAGCTTGTTTCAAAAGATTTGGGAAGATCATAGGTGTCTAAACCAGACATCTTTTGGGAGATATTCAAGATAGTTGATTTAAAGTCCTTAATATAACACCCAATATGAAATATTAAGGCTAGGACCCAACAAACTATTTTATAACTTAGAAGAGGTATGCCGTAATCCAAACTATAAAATATTTTGAAGGTAGGTGAATGACGATTCACCAATTTCCACCAAGATAAACGAAATGTATCATTAGGTTTTAATTGGTTTTGAAACTCCTAGATCTTTGAGATTCATTGAACTGTTCAATGGCATGTTTCAATCTCGAGTGTGCCCTTCAGGTTTTGTGACTGGGATGCCGAGGATCACAAAACAAGGTGTGAAGTAACCATGCAAATCACTTGGTACCCTTAATAAATTACCCCTCAATCGATGTGCCGGTTAACCACACACGCTCCATCGATACTATGATAAATATTAAGTCACCCTTTACCTACCTTGTTAAGTCCAAGTTAGTGTGCCGGTTAACCACACACGCTCCACTAACGACTTAGACAAAGTGCAAAGTGTAATTTCATGGATTAGCACCTTGTTCACATTTTCCTAAGTAACTAAGATTGGGTATTATTAAGAGTTTAGTTACTTAGTATTATCATTAATACTTTTAATGAAGGGAGAATTCTAGTCCTGTCAAACCCGTTCGGCTAACGACCCTCCACCAGTCAAGCAAGCGGTGGGTGAGAGTGGACACCCATTAAGTTGCCATTTTATAGGCAACAACCTTATACCCACCTTATAGACCGGCTTCGTGAATGAGGCGTACTAGCGGTAAGACTGACTTTACTCTTATACATATATATATTATTAACTTATAATATTATAAAGTATAAGGGTTGAATTTTAACTTTTAAAATTCTAAGGGCTAACTTGGAATTAAAGTATTCATAAGTGAAAACTTTACAAATTCCAAAACTTGAGGGCAAGTTTTGAAACTAGTCAAAACTAATTAATTCCATAACTTATGTGTTTAAAGTAGTTTTAATCCAAAAACTCTTCAAGTTCCATAACTTGAGGACAAGTTATGGAAGACTTTAAACTAATAAAAGAACTAACTTTTTCTTTATTTTATAACTTATGGATTTAATTATGGTTACATATTTTTCTTTTAATGAAGTGACTCTTGAATTTCTATAACTTGAGGACAAGTTATGGAGTCATAAAAAATTATTCAATGACACAAGACTCTTCATTTTGTAACCATTGCCAACTTTTATGAGCTTTATGAGTCTTTAATGTGACTCTTCATGTATCTTGAGGACAAGTTACACAAACACATTTTATACTCAACTCTTAGATTAAAGTGGATTGAAAACAACTATTTCAATTAACTTTTCTATTAATCTAAGCAACTCATAAGAACAAGATAATTCAAATCAAACTTTTTCATGTAATTAGTCTAAACCTTAAACTAATACAAAACATGAATCTATTGAGAATTATCTTTGAAAATGGATTAGCATGAACATTACCACATCAAAAACAAGTTTATAAGTTCAAAACCAACTTAGGGTAATGTTCCTAGTCCATTTCTAGCCAAAAAACGTCGAATATATGCTGTCTGGGGGTCCAACTCGTCGAGTGCACGAACCAACTCGGCGAGTTGGATGCATTTTTCCTTGGACTCGGCGAGTCCATTCATGGACTCGGCGAGTCTGCTGGGCAGACAGCATCAAAACTCGATTTTCCAGCTTCTTTTGCAAGTATAACAAGAAAACAAGCCTAGGCTCTGATACCACTGTTGGGTTTTGAGCATTCTAACACTCCTAAGTGTACATGCAACCCTAAATACCTTGGATCTATGTTTTCTCTATTATACATGCAAATAAGAACTTCCAAGGTATAATCCTAATCTAGCATACAAAACAATGACTATAGCAAGATAGAATACATACCTCTTTGGTGTAGCTTGATGTCTTCATGAAGCTTGAGTGCCTAGTGCCCCAAGTGTGACACCTCAAATGGAATCACAATCATCAAAACACTTAGAATAACTTGAGAGAATTCTACAACTCATGAAATCGGCTAGCCCTTTCTTTTCACACACTAGTTGCCGATTTTCGTCAAGAATAAGATGCTTATATAGTTAGGATTACACCATGTAAACCCTAATTGACATGGCCTTTCATTTCCATGATCCATGGGTACAAATACACCATGGAGCATCCATGGACCATCCTATGGGTTTTAGCCCAACTTGATTATCCATGGAGCATTAGCCCACTATACAAGTATGGATGATTTACACAATCAACCCATATATTTAATTAGTCTTCTTTTGATCACTTAATTAATCCTAGATTAATTCTTGATCAATACTAATTAAATAATCTTATTATTCTTATTATTAATATACTAGAACTTATAATATATTAATAACCATAAGTGTCTTATTTCTCTCATTATAGTCTATCCAAGTGCATGATGGTATGCAACCCAAATGGACCATGCCGGGTCGGGTCAAGTCTTACCAAATATAGTTATGGACTTAGACATTAATCCAACACAATCAAGGTATGTTCTTAAACCCATTTATATGTTAATATTGATTTCCATATGCTAGAATTAGGGTTTATAGTCTTGGATTCAAAGCATGTACAATAGAGAAACCTAGATCCAAGCATTAGGGTTTGTATGAGCACATAGGATGTCTTATGACCAAAACCCATCAGAACCATCCGAACAACTTAACGAACTACTCAGCAATGGAATGGAAAGACCAAGCTCCTCACCCTGGAGAGCTCCGGTCTTGTTCTTCAAGAAGAAAGACAAATTATTTTGTAGGTCCATCGATGTCAGAGACCTCGACAAGATTTCCATTAGAAATCATTAGTCTCTGCCGCATAGATGAATCAGTTGACCAACCGCAAGGAACGATGTACCGTTCATAAATGGACCTAAGATCTGAATATCACCAGATACGAGTGTCAGCGATGGATGTCTCGAGGACAATCTTTCAAACTCGATACGGACACTACGATTCCATAGTGATACTCCTCGGATAGGACCAATACGCCCGTAATATTCATGAAAGTAATGAATAGGATATGTCATTCGTACTTGGATCAGTTCGACATTTTTCTTGAAAATGACTTACTTATCTACTCTCGTAGTAAGAGAGGGCAAGGAAGTGGGAGCATGATAATTATAATAAGTGTTGCAAGTTAGTAATATCAATTATAGAAAACAAAAGGTTTCAATTGGGAAAAAGTTGTTTTGCTATAATTAAAGGAGAGGAAATTATACTTCACTTCAATTCTAAAAGCTTAGATTGAGGTTTTAATCATATTTAGTCAAGGATATGTATATGAATTTCATGTTGGAATGGCTCAACATAAGGAAATTCTATATATGGGTCTATTATTTGCGTTCTAAAATTCAATTATGATTACGGCATTCCTTTTCATAATCTGAATTACGAGAACTTGGAAAATAGAAATAGGAATATTGTAGCAAAATACTAGTCTAGTATCATGTCTTTATGTGAGTCATCATGAATCGTGTCCCATATGCTTCGTATATAGGATCGATTGCATGTGCTATAATATTCATCTTTTCTAAACTTTTCCAAATGCTCAAGGCATTAAGAAGGGAAAAGTCTAGAATTAGATATGACTAAAATGATTAAGCAATTGTGAAGGACAATCAAAGGTTTACCAAGGATTGGTTGCTCAAGGACAATTGGAAGTATAGTGTTAAATTTTTTGGAAGGACCTAATTGACATATTATGAAAGGAGGTAACTCTTGTTCAGAAGTGATATTTAAATGGGAATTTAGAGTTGTCTCCATAGATGGAAGTTATCTGGGTAAGATTAGAAAACTTAATGCAAGGAAGATGTTCAGAACTGTGTACTTTGAGACTTCGTTTCCATGGAATTGATCTCCATTG
This sequence comes from Lactuca sativa, assembly GCF_002870075.4. Classification (NCBI taxonomy): domain Eukaryota; kingdom Viridiplantae; phylum Streptophyta; class Magnoliopsida; order Asterales; family Asteraceae; genus Lactuca; species Lactuca sativa. The sequence continues at coordinate 8,997,803 of NC_056627.2, forward strand.
GAATACCCTGTAATGACTGGTGACAAGTCTTTGTGACTTTATACATTACAAGAGGGTAGTGCATATAGGTTTAAAAATATAATAAATGATACGAATTTGGAACTCTTACATTTTTCAATAAAGATTTGGGAGTGTGAAATTAGATCATTGAAATTATGTTCAATTGGTTTATTTCATAGAGTAAGGATCATAGACAAACATAGAGTGTATACTAGGTGTATGGCAAAGCTATTGTTTGAAAAATGTAGTGAACATGCTTGGAGCATGAGACAACTAGTGTTTTTTAATTCAAGTATAAAGTTGATAAAACCCCAAAACAATGAATAATGAGTAATCAATATGGTGATAAATAAAAGGTGTTCTATTTAAACCATCCACATTCGGTCATATGTTGGAAGTAGATATGAATCAAGACTATGATGGGTTGAATTGTAAAGGTCTAAGATGTTGGACAAGGTGGTGCTACAACACTCATCAGTGCTCATAAGTTCTGAGTATTGGATTCAACCCACACTCACTGGTATCGCTTCTTTGAATTTATCTCGAGTGATCGTGAGACGGTAATATCATATAAGTCTTCAAACCTAGAGATATGATTTGTTGCCTACGAGTTGGTTGTGCATTGATTGTATGAAAACGCATTGGTAACTCGATGTTATAAAACTTACCTTTGTGTATGATTCAATAAGAAGTAGAACAAGCATATGAGTCAAAGTTTATCTGTTCCTTCTTGGATTAGAAGTGATATTTGGGCCCCTGGATGATTTTGTTTTGACCTATGTACCGGGCCCGGTCAAAACCTAATTGATGTGTTCAATTTAGTTCTATGTCAAACAAATCAGAAATCGGGTAACAAACTGTTGGACAATAAGTAAGACATTGTTCCATGTATTTTTCTAGCTGATATCTAAAACAGAGGATTATATGATCACTTATCTTAAATAACATATCATCATCTTCTCAATTCCGAGAGACCTTGAAAGAGATATGATTGCTAATCAGTTCCTGAAGTCATAGTTGTAGTTATAGTTATTAGACTTATCCAAGTGGGAGACTGTTAGGTAAGGTGTCTAAGTCCATAACTATTTCTCATATGTACTTGACCCGGTTGGCATGGTCCATTTGGGTTGCATAACATCATGCATTTAGATAGACTAAAATGAGAGAAATAACACTTATGGTTTATTAATATATTATAAGTTCTAATATATTAATAATATTATTTATTAGTATTGATCAAGAACTAATCTAGAATTAATTAAGTGATCAAAAGATAACTAATTAAATATAAGGGTTGATTATGTAAATAATCCGTAACTTGTTTATTGGGCTAAAGGTTCCATGGATTGTCAAGTTGGACTAACACCCATAGGATGCTCCATGGAGTTTAAACCCATGGGTCATGGAAATGAAGAGCCATCATTAGGGTTTACATGGTGTAACCCTAATTGTAACACACTCTATAAAGAGCATCATACTCCCCATTTTCGGCTACACTAGGAATACAAGAGGGTAAGGCCGAAAATAGAAGTGTTCTTATTTCTCTCAAGTTTACTCCACAAGCATTTGGTGTTGTCTGAAGCATTTGACGCATCACACTTGGGGTGCTAGGCTCTCAAGGTTTTCAATGAATCAAATCATCAACAAGGTATGTTATTCTAGCCATCTTTTAAGTCAAAAGTTCCCCATGTATGCTAGATATGATTATGAACCTTGGAAGTCATATTTTGCATGAATTTTAGACAAAAATAGATCCAATGTTTATTAGGGTTGCATGTACACTTAGGAGTGTTAGAATGCTCATAACCCAACAACTACTTTATAAGACAGACCTAGGGAAACGTTTGGTGTGACCAAAGGATACAAGTTACCCATTTTTCAATCTCTAGGTGTTTAGTCCGATCATGAAAAATAGGATTCGAGAAAACCAAGATAGATGATATGTTATCACAAAAAACACTAACATAGATATCACACTTTAAAGTTAAATTAGACATTACTTTTAACAATATCAAAACTACTTCACAAATAATAGTTTCTAAACCCAAACTCAATATATGATCTAGAAATTGACTATTGTTTATTTTTCCAAGATATGATTGAGCTACCTAAAAACAGACAAAATTGTTAATATACATCCTAGAGCTAGCACATTACCACAATTTTTTTCAACCCAAGTAGAAAAGGACATTAAACTACATTTAGAAACCAACACATACTTTTCATAACTTAATTTTAGGCATCTTACAACACAAATATGTAATTTAAGATGTGAATTATTAGAAGAATGCATCATCTGATGGGTTTTAGCCATAAGAACTTTCCTATGTGCGCATGCAAAACCCTAATGCTTGGATCTAGGCTTTCTAATTAAACATGCTTTGAATCCAAGACTTCTAATGACTAATTAGGTTAAATAACAACATTGAAACAGACATAGAACCATACCTTTGAATTCCTTTGGACGACCTTGTTGTCTTGGAGCTTCTAGAGTCACAAATGTCACTCCTCTAATGGCTTACAAACACCAATAGCAAGGAAGATGATTTAGGAGAGAGGAGAGGGGAGAAAATCGGCCAAAGTTCTCTTACTTTAGGTGAGATGCCGATTTCCCTTACCCATGGGGTCTATTTATACTTGTAGACTCCTTACGGGTTACAATCTAAACCCTAATTGGATAATCTTCTCTTAAGGCTATCCAAATCCTTTCCTTAGATAAGTCATGGACGATTTTGAAGCTATCCTAGCTTCTAGAATCCGTCCCTTGTATATCTATAAGGATTTACAGTCTAAAGCTTAACTATCAAACAATTGACAGTTTATACCCCTTTATTTAATTAATCTCTTTAAGTCACCAAATTAATTCCAATTAATTCTATGACTTATATTATTCAAATAACCATATATTATTCTTTATAATATTTACTCTCTCTTAATAAATCATCCTATCAAGTTGCTATGGTGAAGGCAACCCAAAAGGACCATGCACAACCGGGTCAAATACTTTCCTAATATAGTTGCAGCCTTAGACACTATTCCAACAGTCTCCCACTTGGATAAGTCTAGTAACTATATGCACAAGTACAATTCGGTTTGCAATCGTAGCTCTCAAAGACGCTGTCAAACTTTGATCTAATCAATCTTGTCCTTTAGATAAGGGATCGTACAGTCCTCTGTTAGATATCATGCTGACAATCCTATGGAATGGTTAGTCAAGCATTTAGGTTTCTCGATCTCTGATTTATTGGACATAGAACTTAATCGAACACATCAATTCAGTTCTGACCGGGCCCGGCACATAAGTCAAATCAAATCATCGAGCGGCCGAGATATCGCTTTTACCTTCTTTGATAAAAGTTACAGATAAAGTTCGACTTATATGCATTTACTTATTCATTAACCAACTATACACAACAATGCGTTTTATAACACTGAGTTACTGATGCGTTTTCGCATTATCAATGTACAATCAATTAATACATAACAAACCATATATCTAGGTTTTAAGACTATATGATATTATCGTCTTGCGATCACCTTTTATATCGTATTCCATAAAGTGATTCCAGCAAGCGCGGGTTTGTTCTAATGCTCAAAACTAGTTCATAAGCACTCATGAACGTTGCAGCAACCCTTTGCTATGTCTAACACCATTTAGACAATCTACACACCAATTCATGACAATCTTCATTCATATCTACTTCCAACATATGAACGATTGTGGACAATTTGAACAATTTGATTATTCCTAATAAACTCAATTATTCTTGAAGTCAAAACATGCAAAGTGAAACAATATTTAAACAATTAACATAAGACAGTAACACTACTCATAAATAAAACTCCTTTATTTAATCATCAAATGTTAATTACATTTATCTATTACATGTTTCTAATACTATCTAATCTATGCTAATATCATCCTTCAGCCCAATACTCCTAGCATGCTGCAAGTGCTTAACCCTACTCAGTCCCTTCGTAAGCGGATCTGCTGGGTTATCTTCTGATGATATCCTCTTCACTACGAGTTGTCCTTCTTCTACACGATGTCTAATGAAGTGATATTTTCTGTCGATATGTCTTGATCTACCATGATCCCTCGGTTCCTTGGTCAAGGCAACCGCACCTTCGTTATCACATAAAATCTCCATGGGCTCCTTTATGGCAGGTACAACTCCAAGATCACCGATGAAGTTCTTCAGCCATATTGCCTCCTTCGACGCTTCGCTCGCTGCAATGTACTCTGATTCACACGTTGAATCAAATACAGTCTCCTGCTTTGAACTCTTCCATGTCACTGCTCATCCATTTAGGGTAAAGACCCAGCCCGACTGCGAATGGTAGTTGTCCCTGTCAGTCTGAAAACTGGCATCACTATACCCTTGCACCTTCAAGTCATCACTCCCTCCGAGGACTAAGAACCATTCCTTCGTCCTCCGAAGGTACTTAAGGATGTTCTTCACCGCAATCTAGTGTGCTTTGCCAGGGTTCCCTTGATATCTGCTAACCATGCTCAAAGCGAACGCTACATCAGGGCGATTACAAGTCATAGCGTACATGATTGAGCCAACTGCGGAAGCGTATGGTACTCGGCTCATTTCTGCTATTTCAGCTTCGGTACTCGGACTTTGAGTCTTACTCAACTTGGCATTACTTTGTATCGGTAGTTCTCCCTTCTTTGAATTTTCCATACTAAAACGTTTTAGTACCTTCTCTAAGTAAGTGTTCTGACTAAGTCCAATTAGTCTCTTACTTCTTTCTCTTACTATCCTTATTCCCAAAATTTAAGAAGCCTCTCCGAGGTCCTTCATAGCGAAGCACTTCCCAAGCCAGGACTTAACCTCCTGCAGAGTCGGGATGTCGTTTCCTATGAGTAATATGTCATCGACATATAGAATGAGGAAGCTTACTATACTCCCACTGACTTTGACATATACACAAGATTCGTCTTCGCTTCGTACAAATCCAAACTCTTTGACTTTCTCATCGAAGCAAAGATTCCATCTGCGAGACGCTTGCTTAAGTCCATAAATGGACTTCTCAAGCTTACACACTCTATTTGGATGCTTCGGATCCACAAACCCCTCTGGCTGAGCCATGTAAACATCCTCAGCCAACTTTCCGTTAAGGAAAGCGGTCTTGACATCCATTTGCCAAATTTCATAATCATAAAATGCGGCAATCGCTAGCATAACTCTAATAGATTTAATCTTCGCAACTGGTGAGAAGGTCTCATCATAGTCAACTCCGGGAGTTTGAGTAAAGCCCTTCGCAACCAATCGCGCTTTATATGTATGTACTTTACCATCCACATCGTTCTTCTTCTTGAGGATCCATTTGCACCCAACGGTCTTACGTCCGGGCACATAATCAACCAAATTCGAAACTTGGTTATCATACATGGATTGTATCTTGCTATCCATTGCCTCTTTCCATTTCGCAGACTCCGGGCCTGCCATGGCTTCCTTATAGCTATTAGGTTCATCAAGATTTACTAGTGTACCATCACTAATATACGTGTCCCCTTCGGTAGTAATATGAAAACCATAAAACTAGGGATGAACTCTAACTCTCTCGGAACGTCTAAGAGGTAAGGACTCGTCAATCGGTTCAACCGGAGTTTCCTCCTCGGGTTGAGTGCCAGTGGTAGAGGTTCCTTCATCTATCGATTCTTGAATCTCTTCAAGTTCGATTTGCTTCCCACTGTCTGCTTGGCTTATGAGTTCTCGCTCTCGGAAAACTCCTTTACTCGCAACAAAGACAACGTTGTCCTTCGGTCTATAGAAGAGATATCCAAAGGATGTCTGCGGGTAGCCGATGAAAATACATCGCTCACTTTGAGGTTCAAGCTTGTCGTGAGTATCTCGTCTTACGAAAGCCTCGCAACCCCAAACCTTGGTATGTGCCAACGAGGGAGCTTTCCCTGTCCACATCTCGTGAGGTGTTTTGGGAACCTTCTTAGTAGGGACTCGGTTAAGGATATGGGCGGCAGTCTCTAAGGCATACCCCCAAAAAGAGATAGGTAGTGAAGCATGACTCATCATAGAGAGAACCATATCTAATAAGGTTCGATTACGCCTTTCTGCCACACCATTCAACTGCGGTGTCCTAGGAGGCGTCAATTGAAAAACTATTCCACACTCCTTGAGATAATCGTGGAATTCAAGACTTAGGTACTCTCCTCCTCGATCGGATCGAAGCATCTTGATTTCCTGCCCAATTGATTCTCCACTTCATTCTTGAACTCTTTGAACTTTTCAAAGGTTTCTGACTTTTGCTTGATTAAATAGATATACCCATATCTACTATAATCATCGGTAAAAGTCACATAGAAGCGGTTTCCATCCTTCGTGGTTGATCTAAAGGGTCCACATACATCGGTATGTGTTAGGTCCAATAGACCCTCACCCCTTTCACATGTACTCGTGAAGGGTGACTTAGTCATCTTTCCAAGTAAACAAGACTCGCATGTGTCATCTTCCTTAAGGTCGAATGACTCCAACACTCCATCCTTTTGGAGTTGGGCTATGCGTTTCTTATTGACATGTCCAAGACGACAATGCCACAAGGATGCTTTATCCATACTAGTGGAAGAATCAATATTCAAAACATCATTTCCTAAGTTATCAACAATCATAACAGTTTCATATATTCCATTACATAGTATAGCATCAAAGTAAAAGACACCATTTAGATAAGCCAAAATAGAACCGTTCTCATTATTAAAAGAAAATCTAAATCCTTGTCTATATAAACCATGAAATGAAATGATGTTTCTAGCCATTTCTGGCGAATAGCAACAATTTTTCAAATCTAAAAGTAAATTATTCCTAAGCACTAAAGAATACACTCCAATCTTGGTCACATGCGACGATCTTCTGTTCCCCATGATTAGATTGATCCTTCCTTGCTCCACATCCCTACTTCTTCTTAGTCCCTGCACATTAGAACAAATGTGATAACCACAACCGGTATCAAGAACCCAAGAAATAGCATGATTAGAATCGTTAGATTTGATTGTGTATATACCTGCGAAAGATGGCTTGATCTTTCCTTCTTTGATTGCTTGCAGGTAATCTGGGCAGCTTCTCTTCCAATGTCCTATCTTGTGGCAGTGGTGGCACTCCGCCTCCTTCGGGTTAGGGCAGGGCTTAGTGGGATCAACTTTGATCCCACTAGAAGAGGCACCATCTCGGGCTTTAACCTTGCGATGGTTCTTGGACGAGGCCTTCCTCTTCTTTCCCTTTCCTTGACTAATAGCCAAGACAGGAGCAGCAGCAGGCGGATTGGGAGTAGGTGCAGCAGACTTGTCTTTGAAGTTGCTCTCAGCGACCCTCAAGAGATCTTGGAGTTTGCTTAGGGTGACCTCCTCTTTGTTCATGTGGTAGGTCATCCTAAATTGGTTGTACATCAGAGGCAAAGAGTGAAGCACCATGTCGATCGCCAAGTCTTCTCCAAAGTCAACATTTAACTTGCGAAGGCGGTCGACATACCTTTGCATCTTTTGCAGGTGCACGGTAAGAGATTCTCCATGACCCATCTTAGCGGAAATCATGTTAGTGAAAATCTCATAACGCTCTTGTCTTGCGTTTTGGTGGTATCTCTCCAATAAGTCTTGGTGCATCTCGTAACATGTCCTCGTAGGACTTTTGGAATTCGGAGTTCATTTTCGCGATCATGATGCAATGCACTTTCGTTGCATCACGCTCGTGAGTTTCAAAAGCGGTGATTTCGGCTGGAGTAGCGATTTCGGGGTTGATTTTCTCGAGCTTCTCATCGAGGACATACTCCTTATCCTCATAGCGAGCAATGGTGCGAATGTATCTTATCCATTCGCTAAAGTTCGTTCCATCGAAGGTGACCTTTTGGCAAAGGCTCATCAACGTGAAAGAACTAGCAGCAGCCTTGTTAGCGTTCGACATCTAAAAATAGAAAGGACAAAGATAGATTAGAATAAGAATCCCTAATTATCACCCAATAAGAAAAATTAGGCCTAGGATCCAACAATAACATTTACATACTAGAAAAGGGATGTCGTAATCTAACATGTAAATAGATTGAAGGTAAGTGAATGACGATTCACTAATTCTCCATCACAAAACTTAAACTATTAGTCCTAAGTGTATTGAGAATTCCTAGGTTCGGATGAGATTCATTGAAACTATTCAATGGCATGTTTAAATCTCGATATGCCCCTCTTGTTTGTGACTGGGATACCGAGGATCACAAAGTGGGTGTGAATTACCATGCAAATTCACATGGTGCCTTCATTGTAACGATCACGTATTCGATGTGCCGGTAAACCACACACACTCCATCGAACTATGATAAACAATGAATCACCCTTTGCCACCTTTGCTTAGAACCAATTAGTGTGCCGGTAAACCACACACGCTCCACTAACTTCTTATCAAGGGTGCAAAGTGTAACTTCATGGGATTGCATCAATTCACTTTTCCTAAAGTAACTAAGATTGGGAAATTTTAAAATTGTGTAGTTACTTTGTATTACTTATTATACTTTTAATGAGGTTGCCCTATCCTACCCGTTCGGCTAACGACTCTCCACCGATCAAGCAAGCGGTGGGTGTGAGTGTACACCCATTAAGCGCCATTTTATAGGCCGCAACCTTATACCCACCTTATATATCGGCTTCGTGAATGAGCCCTACTAACGGTAAGACTAGCGTTTTAGTTATACATATATATATATATATATATATATATATATATATATATATATATATATATTATTCTAGTAATATCATATTAGTATAGGGTTGTATTTAAACCTTTTAAAATCTAGGGTTTGAAATTTAAGTTGTCTAAATTAAAACTTTTAATCACAAATATAAATTTCAAAACTTGAGGACAAGTTTTAAACATTTAAAACATGGAGGATCAAATAACAAATAATTCCAATTAACAATTAATATCCTAATTATCTATATTTGATTTTATTCAAGATAACTTTTAAGATAATTGCCAAAATAATCAAAATAATTAATTAATTATCATATAAGGAAATTAAATATTTTATTAGATGATAAATATCTTTAATTAGATCAAGATTATAGTCATATATCAAAAAATCGGATTATGGTTGATCTAATTAGTTTAAGGAAAGTTTCCATAAGATAAATATGGAAAAATCCCGAATCTGGTCATTCCTGACGCTTGGACTCGCCGAGTGCACAAAGGGACTCGCCGAGTCAGGCCTACTCGCCGAGTCCACTTTGGAACTCCCCGAGTCCATGACTCAGAAACCAAAAAATCGAATTTTGTAGGTTTGTTTCAGTTAATCAAGCAACAATTTAAAGAAAAACCAAGCTAGGCTCTGATACCACTGATGGGTTTTAGCCATAAGAACTTTCCTATGTGCGCATGCAAAACCCTAATGCTTGGATCTAGGCTTTCTAATTAAACATGCTTTGAATTCAAGACTTCTAATGACTAACTAGGTTAAATAACAAGATTGAAACAGATCTAGAACCATACCTTTGAATTCCTTTGGACGACCTTGTTGTCTTGGAGCTTCTAGAGTCACAAATGTCACTCCTCTAATGGCTTACAAACACCAATAGCAAGGAAGATGATTTAGGAGAGAGGAGAGGGGAGAAAATCGGCCAAAGTTCTCTTACTTTAGGTGAGATGCCAATTTCCCTTACCTATGGGGTCTATTTATACTTGTAGACTCCTTAAGGGTTATAGTCTAAACCCTAATTGGATAATCTTCTCTTAAGGCTATCCAAATCCTTTCCATAGATAAGTCATGGACGATTTTGAGGCTATCCTAGCTTCTAGAATCCGTCCCTTGTATATCTATAAGGATTTACAGTCTAAAGCTTAACTATCAAACAATTGACAGTTTATACCCCTTTATTTAATTAATCTCTTTAAGTCACCAAATTAATTCCAATTAATTCTATGACTTATATTAATCAAATAACCATATATTATTCTTTATAATATTTATTCTCTCTTAATAAATCATCCTATCAAGTTGCTATGGTGAAGGCAACCCAAAAGGACCATGCACAACCGGGTCAAATACTTGCCTAATATAGTTGCAGCCTTAGACACTATTCCAACATCATCATGTCACTTATTACTCTTCTTTGGTCTTGTATGGGTATAGCTAAACTTTTCTTTGGGCTGAGGACATGCTAACCCATTCACATGGAGGAGGCGGCGTTGTTCTTCGATAATGGATTACACGAGGTGATTAAGGACATTGTGGTTTGTGGTGGCCCCTTCTTTAGAGACTTACAGTGGCGACTTGTTTCCCTACCCATTCAGTTTGGTGGTTTGGGTTTATACTCGGCAGTAGAGGCTACCTCATATGCTTTTGTTGCCTCAAGGGCCCAATCTTGGGTATTGCAAGGCCACATCTTACGGGATATCAACATTTATGGTATGGATTCTGATTATGCTTGTGCCTTAGATTCTCTTCATAACAAGCTTCCGGACATTGACCTTAGCAGCTTTACTACTAAGGACACCGCCGCCCCCCCCCCCCTAAATCTCAGAATACACTGGCGAGTGCCCTTTTTAATAAAATTATCCAAGATATGGAAATGAATTTCAATATGACGGCTCGGCAAAAAGCCGTTTTCCAGTGTTTACGCACACCACATGCTCAAGATTTTCTTCTAGATATCCCTATAGATGGGTTTGGCCAACATATGTCTCCGGTGGAGTATCATACCATCCTGAGATATCGACTCATGATTCCAATATTCCCAGCCGATGGGATATGTCCGGTGTGCCGCAAGCCATGTTTGGACTCTTTCGGCGAGCATGCAGTTCATTGCAAAGAACTCTTGGGGTTCAAATACATACACAATATGGTTAATGTTTTGGTTTACATATGTAAGTGTGTCGGCATTTCCGCCACGAAAGAGGCTCCTGTGAATTTCCTGATTGACCCGATAGAAGGAAGGCCAACCCTTAGACCGGCTGGCATTTTGATTTTTGGATGGGTTAGAGGGAAGCACGCATGTGTGGACCTTACAGGGTTATCCCCTCTCATAAGTTTGAGGGTCGGGGGTTTCACGACAGGACAGGCTGCATTAAAAGCTGCTACTTGCAAGGTCACCAAACATGAGAAACCGTGCATTGAAAATCAACACGCGTTCATACCATTTGCATTTGATACATTTGGTTTCCTTGCACCGGATGCGGTGGAGCTTCTTAGTAGATTACAACGGATCATGCATAGCCATGTTATATCCCCTATATCTATGGATGTATTCTTCAAAAGAATTGATTTTACCATACAAAAGGGCTTAGCGGCGCAACTTGTTGCCCGTTTGCCTTCTCATTCGTTGTATGATGAAAAATAAAACAGTTAGTTTCTAACCAACTAGTGATATTCCTTATACTACATAACAAATCATAATCAAAGTATTGTTATGATTTAAAGGAGTTGCAACATATTTAGAACTCAACAACTCCAGCTTATGGATGAGTTCCTGAAATATTTCCCTTGTGAAAGATATAACCGTTGGCTTAATAAACCCAATTTCAAAAATATTTTACCAACCTTTATTTCTTTTTTTATAGTTTCTGTCAAAGACGATATCATCCACATAAACTAACAAGACAATAGATAAATATCTTCGTTGTTTAGTAAAAAAATGAACAATATTTTTTTTTCTTTGAATAAAATTAAATTCAACTAAATAGGAGCTATGTTTTTCATTTATTTTTTAGGAGCGTGTATAAGCTCATATAAAGATATGACTAACTTACACATTGTTTTATCATCTTTTGAAAAATAACCTTGAGGAAGTTTTATATAAACCTCTTCATTAATGGATATATACAAAAAAAAGTTATTGACATCAAGTTATTAAGTTTTGCATCTAAAATTTGTAGTCAAACTTATACCACACCTAAATGTGTCAAGCTTTAAAACATGAGAAATGGTCTCATAAAATCAATACCCTCTCTTTTGTTATATATTTTACAACCAACCTGCACTTAAATTTGTCTATCTCACAATTATATCTGTATTTTATATTAAAGATTCATTTACAACTAATGAGTCTTCTAAATGTGTCAAGCTAGCTTTAAAACATGAGAAATTGTCTCACAAAATCAACACCGTCTCTTTTGTTATATATTTTACAACCAACCTCGTCTTAAACCTTATATCTATATTTTACCTTATAGATTCATTCACAACTAATGAGTTTTCTACCATTGGGTAAATGAGGATCAATCCAAGTCTCATTTCTATAAGGCCTTCATTTTCTCATTTATATCCCTAATCCAAATTACATCATCAATAACTTTGTAAATATGGTTAGATTCTACAAATCTATTCAAAGTATAGATAAAAACCACTATTAATCAGTTAATATAAATATAACATCAACCATATATGTCAAGAATGAATAATTATAAAGAAATGACATATACGTTATAAATGATCAATTATAAAGAAATGACATATATGTAAATTACACTAAGCTCAACTAAGCTTGCGAGCCTTACGAGCTGAGTATTTTTGTACTTGAGCTCGACTTGATAAGGTACTCGAGTAGATCGAGCTCGAACTCAGCTCGATTAAGATTGAGTCGGTTTCGAGTATTTTTTGAGTCGGCTTCGAGTTTCTTGCGAGTTGGCTTGTCTCACTTACACCACTAACTAGACCTTTTCAAGTTCAACATCAAGAAGGTAATTCATATTGTCATTATTAGTGGGTTTTTTATCTCTTAATAATAGTGAACCATAGTGTAACGTCCTAAAATTCAAGACTAAAAATTTCTTTTAATAAAACATTACTTTAAGCAAGGTCATCAATCTAAAACATAAACAGAGTATTAATTTCCAAAACATATGTTCGTTATCAGAGTAAACATTCCCAGGCTGTCTAATCTATGGTGTGTGCCATGTGATCACCCCGAGCTCTTCCCTCCGCTACCGGAAGTACTTGAAACCAAAACTGAAAACCGTAAGCACGAAGCTTAGTGAGTTCCCCACCCTACCACATACCATGCATAACCACATACTGCACATACTGGGCCACACCCGCTATCCTGGGCCTCGCCCCCTACCTTGGGCCTCACCCGCTACAACGGCCCCGCCGCTCCAAGCCCCGCCAGGCTTCGAGCCCCGCTCGGATACAGATCTGTTTCACTTAGGCCTCGCCTGTCATAGGGCCTTGCCCACCAACAAATAATAACACATAAACATATCACAACACATAAGCTAAACACATACGAACTAATCATGTCCTCTGGCCTCACCTATCCTGGGCCTCGCCCCTGCCCTACTACTGATTAGTCATGGAACCCCATCCATGCTCCTACTGATTGTGATATACGGTCCCAGCCCATACTCACTCTTTTCCTAACTCGGGCCTCGCCCCTAATCTGTTGCTAATGATATGTGGAACACCATCCACACTCTGCTATTGGTGAGTTACGGGACTTGGCCCACACTCACCTCCCCACCAGGCACATACAAGCATCACACAGACAATAAGTATAAACTATCAAATAAACCATTCCTTGGGCACCCGCCCGCTACCACTGGACCTCGTCCTGAATATCATACTAGCATACTGTGCCTAGGGATAACCCCCGGGTCTTCTACTCATAACTACATAGGTCGGCATTGTGGCCTTAGACCCATCCACACAAAGGGAAACTCACAAGCACTGGCTGAACTTGCTGATGATCCCACTAGCCGCTACCCGGCAACTCTCTGAACTCCTGCTCCACTCGCTCCCCGAGCTACCAATATCAATGCAACACTAAGTCTAACTGACCCCCGAAAGACAACCAAGTCAACTCTGGTCAAAGTCAAAGTCCTGGTCAAAGTCAACCTTCCAGGTCAACCCTACTCGCCGAGTCACCCTACTGACTAGCCGAGTTCATATGATCAGAGTCCTTCCATTCGCGACTCGACTCGCCGAGTCAGTCCATGACTCGCCGAGTCTACCAATTTCCGAGTCCTAACCTGTCCAACTCACCGAGTCTCCACTCGACTCACTGATTCGAGTCTCAACTCGAAGGGTTTGGGGTTTCGCAACCTGACTCGCCGAGTCTAAGAACAGACTCGTCGAGTCCAAGACAACCTTCAACAAACTCGCCGAGTTGTTCATCCAACTCGCCGAGTTCCTGCCCAACTTCATCCGACTCGAGGAGTTGTTCATCCCACTTGTTCGAGTTCCTTCAAATCTTCATGCTACTCGCCAAGTCCACTCAAAGGACTCGCCGAGCCCATTCAGATCTCCACACATACAGAGGACTTTTGAGTCATGCACAGACCCCAAACTGTAGATCTACCCTTCCCAAGCCTATTCCTCACGTAAAGTTGCAAACTTTACGTGTAGAGAAGGAGATCTAGGCAAAACACACCATAAACTAGGGTTTAAGGCAAAGAGGCTTCATAATCAACTCAAGGGCAGATACTTTATGCTTCTCAAGACCATAATATGCTTAGATCTGAAGTAGCAACTTCAGATCTGGCTTCTAACTTAAATGGATACCATCATGGCTAAAAAGCCCCAAAACTCACACATAGATCTAGGTGCAAAAGAGTCCAAGAACTAGTTTATTACCTCCAAATGTTCAGAAATATCTTCCCAATCCTAGATCTATAGCCCCTTCTTGCACCTCCAAGATCCTTCTTCCTTCTCCAAGCTTTAATGCACTCTTCAAGGCAACAAATGGCTCAATCAATGGATATGGCGGCTAGGGTTTGGTGTCCTAGATTAGAGAGGCAGTAAAGGGACCCTAGGGAAGAGAATAAGCCACTGAAATAGGCTCCAAGTCCCGAATTTAGGGTTTTCCTCGCACTGACCAGACTCGCCGAGTCTCCTTGGCCGACTCGCCGAGTCGGTCGCTTACTCTTCGACCCGGACCCCGCTCGGACTCGCCGAGTTTCTCCTTGAACTCACCGATTCGTCCCTTAAAATTAGAGTTTCCTTTACTTTCTTGTCCTTCCTGACTGTGGGTGTTTCAACTCTCCCCCACTTAAACTAAACTTCTTCCTCGAAGTTTGCTATGGCCCATCGTATGCGATCTACTTCCAAAACCCTACTAAATGATCCATCACTAGCTGCCTACCTTCGATGGTATATCGCCCGGTCATTTCGACTAACATTAAACCTTGTGGATAATAATTCGGGTCAACCCTGACCCTGAACATTCTAGAAACACAACTTACTCAACCGACAATCCTTCTGGTACTCACTGAGTATTGCACTGAACCCATAGGGGTTCACCCCTTCTTTCCTTGCGCGATTTCCTTGCCTCCCCAAGGCAATGCTCCATAACCAACTATTTCCTCTGTTACTGTGAAGATCCTATCTTCACCAATCCATTACTCCCATTACATCCAGTTCGGGTCATTATCGCCAGTATCCACTAGGCATTTCTTTCTACTATAATTTGGTGTCGAGCACCCCACGATCAGCTAACTGAATTCCACCACACGCTGCATACCCGCACTGCTACTGACTGGAAATTCTGCTATTCCTCATTTTGACTTCCGGATGAACTGACACCACCCTGGTCCCTACCAACCTATCAATATCTAGGTTACCGGCTCCCACCGATCACTATCCCAACACGACTACTAGTCGCTCCCAGCGACTTTCATAGAAACTTCGACCACCTGTAACTGCTCAATCTATTCTGCCATACAGGCACTACAATTTCTAGGATCCCCGGTCCCCTATATTGACACTAAGGTCCCTACTAGGTCCCACCTGTGCTGCTAAAACTCACGGGCCTCACCCACGGGTCTCACCCGCCTCTATCCTTCTAGTCCTACTTGTCTAGCCACTCTCGCTCTGGCCTCACCCATGGGTCTCACCCAACCATACTACTGAGCAACCCTGCTCTCAGGTCTCACCTATACTACTATTCTCATACGGGCCTCACCCACGGGTCTCACCCAACTATATCCTGAAGCGGCCTCTCCCAAGGTCTCACCTCTCTAGGGCTAAATAGGAAAACTCCCTATCATTATCGTCCACTTACCCATTCCTGATTAGGGCTGTTCAGTATTCGGATAAAACTGAATTATCCAATTGGACAATTTGGATTGGACTATTTGGTTTGGATATTCGGATTTTTGGATTGGTTTTCAACAAAACCGAATTATTATTTTGGATTTTGGATTGGTTTTGGTTTATAAAATAAAAACCGTATAGTCCAAAAAAACCGAATAAACATTTATTATTTATCTATTTATAATATATATCTATAGTTATTTATTAATTTTGTAATTTATTTTTTCAAATAGGTTTAAAACATTTCACCGGATAAAAAAAACGTTAATATGCATTTTCTCTCAAAAGTTTTCTATCTATAAAATATTTAACTATAATATATCTTCTTATTAGTTGTTTATAATTTTCAAATCGCAACTAAATAATTTGTTTTTGTCTGTTGTGTAAAGTTGGGTAATATTATACTTATATGTCGTTTTAAAATGTTTTGTTTTTTTAAAACCGAATTATAAAAACCGATCCAACCGAATTATAATTGGATCGGATCGGATCGGATTTGAATTTAGTTTGGACTATTCGGATCCATGTTTTAAAAACCGAAATCAATTTGGATTCACCTGATTGGATCGGATCAAACCGATCCATCCAAACGAACAACCCTATTCCTGATCCCTATCTGATCACTAAGAGATAAGGGCCTCGCCCCAACTCCGCCAACGAAGCCACTATGGAATGCTACGGCTTACCCACAGTCTTACATCACCTTCCATTACTGACTGCTGGTGAATGCTACGGCTGCCCCGTAATCTTACAACACCTTTCACCACTGACTGCTGGTGAATGCTACGGCTGCCCCGTAGTCTTACAACACTTTCCGTTACTGACTGCTAATACGAATGCACCCCGTGCTATCAATTCTCAAGATCCTCCTTCTGACTTACTCGAGTCCTACAGGCGATCCTCCAACCTGAATTCCCATCCACATACTAACCATCGCCAATACACGCACTGGCTGAGGGGGAGTTTATCAAACTCCCAACCCTGAACTCCTCAATCCATCAAACGTTGTACCACTTCTTTTCCTTCTTGGAGGCTGCGCACTCATTCTGGATCTGCGTTCTCTTACCTTGCACGCTCTGAGGATTCTCCCCCACTTCGATCCTGCTTAACCCTTGCTGCTCAATGCTCGAAAAGAAATCCCAATCCTCGCTACCATTCCATAATCAGCCTGCTGAGGAACCCCAAGCTTACCATAGCTAGGGATCTAACCACTCCATTTCTACAACTATACGGCTCCAAACTAGCAAGACATACCAAGTCCCTCCCACGCATGCTACATATACTACATCCTAAACAACCTCCCCCAATAGGGCACATCCCCTAACTACCATCCAAATATCCAAGGTATGTAGATGGCATATAACTCGATCACAATCAAGCCGCTTAGAAAAATAAAATACTCATACCGATAATGATACAGAACCAAATCAATATAATCATGCACAAATAAAAGAATTGAAAACTGAAATCGCATACTTGCAACGTCCGATGCTGCTCGTGTCTCCATGGTAGTCATCTGAAAAGCCCTGTCTCCTACCGCAGGCGCCTCTACACAGCCCTGACGGCCGTTTGTGATCCTCAAAGTTGTAGGGGCAGGTGCCATCACCTGTCCTGCTGAAAACACACTGGGGCACTGGGCCTTCTTGTGGCTCTGCTGATTGCAGTTAAAACATATCAAGTCTGATCCCTGTGTTGTGGTAGCAGTACAATCCCTGCTAAAATGACCAGTCCGATCGCACTTGAAGTAGCCAGACTCACCGCCGCTACCACTCCTGCACGTGCCCCCGTGCGCCCTGCCACACTTCCCGCATCGACTGCGGTCCTGATAATCCCTCAATCTCGAATCCGATCCCTTGGGCCTTTTTCCCGAACTCGCGGCTACCTGAACCTCATCCGGCTTCCTCTTCCGGATCTGCTCCAAATCAATTTCCCTCTCCCTGGCACAAGAAATCATACCTTCCATCGTCTTACAGCCGGACCTCCTCACAAACTCCCTGATGTCAGCCCTCAACATCTCTTGATAACGGGCCTTCTTTATCTCCTCATCCGCGACATACTGCGGTACAAGAAGATCCCTCTCCCTGAACTTGGCGGTGATCTCCGCCACAGTCTCAATGGTCTGCGTCAAATCCTGAAACTCCCATGCCAACTGTTGCACCTCAATAATTGGTGAAAACTCCGCCTTGAACCTGGCCGAGAAATTGCTCCAAGTCATCACGTCTAACGCGGTATCATCCCCCAGAGCATGACCTATCTCCTCCCACGAATCCCTCGCTCTGTCCTTTAGAAGACAGGAAACGAGTCTGACCTTGTCCTCCTCAGGACACCGGCTCGTATGGAACGCGTTGGCAACATCAGCCAACCATCTGTTGCTAGCGATGGGGTCCCTAGCCCCATGATAATCTGGTGCCCCGCAAGCCCTAAACTCCTGAAATGTCAAGGTACACGCTCCCATCAATGCCATCATCTCAGTACGAAAGGCTCCCAACCTCTCATCCAAAATCTCCAACATACCCTCCTTGACCGTGCCAAAGATCACAGGAGTCTGATCTAGAATACTACGCGTAACCTCGGCAGATATCAACTCCATCATTCGCTCCTCGAGCTGCTCAGCCCCTGAACCCGAGCCTAATCCCTCTCCGGCGCCTGATCTGCCCGCTGGTCTCTCTCGCAACGTCACCATGCTGAAAATATACCACAACCACTATCGGAATACTGATCACTGATCCGAGACCAAACACACCCTACCAGGTTCCCGGTCTTCTCTCGGCCTTTCCCAAATCGAGTACGGATCCTCTGCTTTCAGTAGTACGGGCCCATACTACCTTCCACATCTATCGGTACTTTCCTCAGGAATTGCTTCGACTCTACCAGGTCCCTTATCCACTACTACTGCTCAGGACTATCTCATCCTAGGCTTACCCTAGGGAAACCTCTGACTCAATCCAACCAGTCCTCAGCTGCTGAAGGTCTCCTTGTGATGCCAATTAGCCATTACCTGGATACCATCACATGTGACGAGGCTCAGATAATCCTTCGAGTAAAAGACTCGTCCCTACAACGGTTAGACTCAAACGAGAGCTGCACAATAGGGCCAAATCCAGCACTCTGAGATTATTCAACCCTAATCAAATGTGACGTGACGTATTCACCTAATGGCTAACTCCCATCACTCAGAATCCCACAATGCACAAAGCAAGCAGCATTCAGACAAGGGAAAATCTAACCACAACATACTCAAGCAATCATATCCACATAGCAAGAAACTGAACTAGCATGCAACACAAACTCATAGACTCACACAAACTCATAAACTCAGGCATAACCTAAATAGGCTATCCTACTACTGTCTAATCAGCATTATCATGCATCTCAAAGCACATATAACAGGCACATAAGGCATCATCCCTAGATCCTTAGTCCTAATCTAGCATGCTGTTCTATTAACTTAAAATCATAAGATAAACTTGTATGGGTATTTTGGGGTACTTACTTGAGCTCGGCTGATTGCATGCACCACACCCTTGTATTTTATCAAAATTCTTTTCTTTCTGAATTCTTTTCGCTTTTCGAAAAACTATTTCATTTCTAAAACTCTTTTTACAAAACTTGGCTTTTCATTTTGAAAACTTTTATCCCAATCCCTTAGTTTGAGTTCAGACACACCCGAGGGTATGTCCGAATCCCTCAAACCAAGGCTCGGATACCAACTTGTAACATCCCCCTCTGGCACGTATCACAATATTGTCCGCTTTGGGCCACTCGGCACGAGGACTTCCCAGGGGGTCACCCATCCCGGTACTACTCTCGCCCGAGCACCTTTAAAACGCGTTGTGATAGGGAAGGTATCCACACCCCTTATAAAGAATGCTTAGTTCTCCTTCCCAGCCGATGTGGGATCAGATCTAACCCACTTTCACCCCCCCCCCATTATAGGGTTCGACGTCCCCGTCGAACACATCGACCCGTGCCCTGGCTCTGATACCAACTTGTAACGTCCCAAAATTCAAGACTTTTTAATAAAACATTACTTTAAGCAAGGTCATCGACCCAAAACATAAACATAGTATTAATTTCCAAAACACATGTTCGTTATCAGAGTAAACATTCCCAGGCTGTCTAATCTATGGTGTGTGCCATGCGATCACCCCGAGCTCTTCCTTCCGCTACCGGAAGTACCTGAAACCAAAACTGAAAACCGTAAGCACGAAGCTTAGTGAGTTCCCCACCCTACCACATACCATGCATAACAACATACTGCACAAACCGGGCCACGCCCGCTATCCTGGGCCTCGCCCCTACCTCGGGCCTCGCCCGCTACAATGGCCTCACCGCTCCAGGCCCCGCCTGGCTTCGAAATCCGCTCGGATACAAATCCGTTTCACTTAGGCCTCGCCCACAAACAAATAATAACACATAAAAATATCATAACACATAAGCTAAACACATACGAAATGATCCTGTCCTAAGGCCTCGCCTATCCTGGGCCTCGCCCCTGCCTTACTACTGATGAGTCATGGAACCACGTCCATGCTCCTACTGATTGTGAGATACGGGCCCAGCCCACACTCACTCTTTTCCTAACTCGGGCCTCGCTCCGGATCTGCTGCTAATGAGATGTGGAACACCATCCACACTCTACTATTGGTGAGTTACGGGACCTCGCCCACACTCACTTCCCTACCAGGCACATACAAGCATCACATAGACAACAAGTATAAACTATCACATAAACCATTCCTTGGGAACCCGCCCGCTACTACTGGACCTCGTCCTGAATATCATACTAGCATACTGTGCCTAGGGCTAACCCCCAGGTCTTTTACTTATAACTACATGGGCCGACATTGTGGCCTTAGACCCATTCACACAAAGGGAAACTCACCTGCACTGGATGAACTTGCTAATGATCCCACTAGTTGCCGCCCGACAACTCTCTGAACTCCTGCTCCACTCGCTCCTCGAGCTACCAATATCAATGCAACACTGAGTCTAACTTGCCCCCGAAAGACAACCAAGTCAACTCTTGTAAAAGTCAAAGTCCTGGTCAAAGTCAACCTTCCAGGTGAACCCTACTCGCCGGGTCACCCTACTGACTCGCCGAGTTCATATGATCAGAGTCCATCCATTTGCGACTCGACTCGCCGAGTCAGTCCATGACTCGTCGAGTCTACCGATTTCCGAGTCCTAACCTATCCAACTCACCGAGTCTCCACTCGACTCACTGATTCGAGTCTCAACTCGAAGGTTTTGGGGTTTCGCAACCTGACTCGCCGAGTCCAAGAACAGACTCGTCGAGTCCAAGACAACCTTCAACAAACTCGCCGAGTTGTTCATCCAACTCACCGAGTTCCTGCCCAACTTCATCCGACTCGAGGAGCTGTTCATCCCACTTGTTCGAGTTCCTTCAAATCTTCATGCTACTCGCCAAGTCCACTCAAAGGACTCACCGAGCCCATTCAGATCTCCACACATGCAGAGGACTTTTGAGTCATGCACGGACCCCAGACTGTAGATCTACCCTTCCCAAGCCTATTCCTCACGTAAAGTTGCAAACTTTACGTGTAGAGAAGGAGATTTAGGCAAAACACACCATAAACTAGGGTTTAAGGCAAAGAGGCTTCATAATCAACTCAAGGGCAGATACTTTATGCTTCTCAAGACCATAATATGCTTAGATCCGAAGTAGCAACTTTAGATCTGGCTTCTAACTTAAATGGATACCATCATGGCTAAAAAGCCCCAAAACTCACACATAGATCTAGGTGCAAAAGAGTCCAAGAACTAGTTTATTACCTCCAAATGTTCAGAAATATCTTCCCAATCCTAGATCTATAGCCCCTTTTTGCACCTCCAAGATCCTTCTTCCTTCTCCAATCTTTAATGCACTCTTCAAGGCAACAAATGGCTCAATCAATGGATATGGCGGCTAGGGTTTGGTGTCCTGGGTTAGAGAGGCAGTAAAGGGACCCTAGGGAAGAGAATGAGGCGCTTAAATAGGCTCCAAGTCCCGAATTTAGGGTTTTCCTCGCACAAACCAGACTCGCCAAGTCTCCTTAGCCGACTCGCCGAGTCGATCACTTACTCTTCGACCCGGACCCCGCTCGGACTCGCCGAGTTTCTCCTTGGACTCGCCTAGTCGTCCTTTAAAATTAGAGTTTCCTTTCCTTTCTTGGCCTTCCTGACTTTAGGTGTTACACATAGACACGTCGATGTTTACAATATTTTACTTAGATATATTAGGAATGGTGGTTGAATACTTTTACTCGTTGCCTTTTGAAATAATGACTTAAAAGGGTAATGTATTTTTCGATTTGTATACATTTAATCTCTGAGTTTTTTTTCGTCCACATTTACCCCTTCAACTTGTTAATTCGGTTCTTATGACCGGCTACTGTAGGTTAGCCGGTAAAAAATGACTTAATAGGGTAATATATTTCTCACTTTGTACATATTTAGTCTTAATATTTTTGTACACATTTAGTCCTTAGTATTTTTTGTTGCAGAATAATTCATTTTTTTTACTCATTCAGTACTAATGGATGATTTTTTTTATGTTTTTCTCATGTTATCTTACGTGGGACAATCATTAATGAGAAGTTTGAGGCTTTTGATGCTTATATCAATTGCAATCTCGACTACTTGATAGCTTAGGTAATGTGTTTTGAACATCATAACTTCTTCATACGATCTCAGATTTTAACGATCTTTATATCCATATGTTCTTAGTTTAGTCTAATACATCATTCATTTAGATTACTCTCGTTAAAAGTAATATATTTTTACGTACGATCTTTATATCCATACGTTTTTTTTATGAATGTATGTATGAATGTTTTTCGTATAAAATCATAAGTAAAATGTATTGCATTTTAACGAGGGTAATCTTAACGAAAATTATAATATACTCAAAAAACGAAAAAGTTGATATAAAGACCGTTAAAATTTGATATCGTATTAAGAAATTAAAATTTGTAAGTGTACTTGTTTCTTGTCCTGTAGGGTCTTTCTAGTTACGACATTTATATATGTATATAGAGTTAGCAAAAATCGATCTGACACATAATCTAACCCGAACCCAACCCAAAATTCATAGGTTGGGTTGAGATTTTTTACCCATTTATGTTAAATGGGTCAACCCGTCTAACTTATTTAATTAAATAGGTTGAGTTGGGTAAAAATTATCAACCCATTTTCAGCCCTGTAACCCATTTAACTTTAATATATATTTAATTTAACAATTATTTAAATATTACCAAGTATTAATCTAAGTATTAATTTATAAATTACAATGTTGTATTCATATTTATTTTTAAAAAATGCAATCCTAATTCCTATCTCTTTTTTTGCGCCAACAACACTTGTCACTTTTCAAAATTATTTCGAAATTACATATCTTTAATGTTATTTGAACAATAAAAAGATTGTGCTTTTATTATACTTTCAAAGTTTATTTAATTTTGAAACTATTTTAAGTTGTGTATTCTTTAGTTAATTTATTTAATTTTTTATTTTAAATGGGTTAACTCAGGTTTAACCTATTTATTTAATAGGTTAGGTTGAGAATTATATAAACATGTCAATCCGATGACAACCCATGTATTTGAAAGATTGGATTGGGTTGGAAATACCCATCCATTTAGATAAAAATGTTGGGTTGGGTTGAAATATTCAATCCAATTAATAAATAGATTGAACCCGAACCTAGCCTATGTCAATCAATTGTCAGCTTTATATGTGTATTTCGGTTACGAAAAAATTAGCAGCTAAATATGTTTGTTGTCAAACATATTGGTTACCGGTTTTATTGATATGGTTAGTGACATATTGATTTTTAACTTTTAATTAACTAAATTTATTCAATAAACATTAAGTTATGAGTTGCAAAGTTCCTTTAAGATGACAAAAATCGGTAATAATTAATTTAGATGGAGTGACGAAATGGATATAATAATTTAATAATATAACATTTTATATATAAAATTAATGTCAACCATTACCAACCAAAATATGACAAGTGTTTCATAAAGTCATAGGCTAATCCACAACAATTAGGATCGTTTGAATTTGTGGGTGATGTCATACCCATGATGATAATAATGTTTGCAAGAAGTGTAAAATCCAAAACATTATATTATCTCAAGTAAAACGATTTGTCAGCACATCTAAAGTCATACGAGGGTCAAACGGCCATTTTCATGAATTATAGTGGCATCGAAAACAAAACCATCTGTTTAATTTTTTATAACATACATAATAAAGAGAAAAGCAACAGAAAAATAATTGTTTTCTTACAAAATGTGTCTTCGGCCTATATTTTCTTAAATTTAAGTTAAGTTAAAAAAAGTTTCGTTCTATTATAATATGATCCAAATTACACTACACATCCATCCGATTAGAATAAATCACAAAATCTATCTTCTTTTAACAATCAAATAACTTTTTCGCACAAAGTTAAGAAACGACCATTTCGATCAGTTTGTTTAATGATCATGTTTTAGTGCTTTACCAACTTATAATATACGGTATATACTCACAAGATAGGATATAGTCTTGAATAATTTTAACAAAATTATCCGTACATCAGTTTTTTAAAAGATTAATTTAAAAGGTGACCCATTCAAACCATTAGTGGAAAGAAAATGGGTTTGAAATATGGTCTATTAATGATAATCTAATTCAAGAGTCACAACCAACAAAGGTCAAAACTTTCCCTCAACTCTCTATATAAGGCTACAATCGAGATTCCCACACATATATGTTCTTAAGTTTATTTTTCTTTAAATTTATGAAACCTTAGCTTTATATATAATACCACTTATCACACCCAGAACTAAGGGCTTTGCGACAAACCCTAACAATTCACTCTTCGCTTCATATATATATACATATGTGTCTTGAAAACATGAATTTTCAAGAAACATCCATGAATGATTTAGCTGATGAGCAAGAAGAAAGCAGCTGGACCTGTTACTTCGAGGAGTTTCTATGGCAAAATGATGAAGAAATGATCATGAGTTGTGATGATGAAACCCTAAATTCTCGAGTGCCTCATGTTGCTTCTTCTTTGGCTATCAACAAGATCCGAAATGATCATTATCAAGATAAGAAACTGAGATTCAAGAAGAGGAAAACCATTGGAGTAATGGTTGATGATTCTTTAGAAGATACCGCTAGTTCTCCTGTATGTAGTCCCAAGGTTAGACTTCATGCGTTTAATTATCTTTCAACAATTTAATATCAACCATTAAAACTCATTAATGGGATTTAATGTAGTAATTCGACCCAAGATCAAAATGAAAGTGGCATATTGCAGGTTCACTGATATATCATTTGGGTTTTCAAGAATTAATTTACATATTCTCGGGTCTTTATATGGTTGTTACTTTATATACAAAGATCATTGACACATGTTTTGTTATTTCAAGAAGGTTGCTTATTTTGATCAAGTGAAAATCAAGAACAAAAGCAAGAACACTAAATTCGTAGACATCTCTGATCAGGTTAGTTAAAAGAATCCTGGCCTCTTCTGTCGTGTTACCCAAATGAAAAAAAAAAAAAAAAAAAAAAAAAAAAAAAAAAAAAACGTTATAATTTTTGACATTTTTGCTTTTTATAAAGAGTGATGCTCTTTTTCCATTTTCACAACATCTTGACTTAAAGAAATTACATATGATGGAACAAAAGGTTAATTAGTTGTTTGTAAATGTGGATTGGATTTTGTAGGAGAAGGTTGGGTTTTGTGAAGAAGGAAACAAGAGAAAGGTTAATCCAAATATGGAGTTGAAGAAACGTGGGCTTTGTTTAGTACCTTTATCTTCATTGGCCAACTATTTTTCTTGAATTTTTTTTCTTTGATGAACGGCTCTTTGAAAGTGGATCAATTTTTCAAAAGAAATCCAAAAATCTATATAATGAGATTGATGAAATTTATCACTCCTGAAACAGTTTATCAGTGATAATGAACTCGAAACAAGAAGCAATTAATCCAAAACCATGTTGAAATATAATGTGCATTTTCATAATAAGCATGGGTTAATTTGCTTTTTAATTTTGCTTAATGTGCATATATATGTAAACCATCGTCAAGAAAATTTGTTGCAAATCATCATTAGACGAATACATCTAACTTTGTAGTTCAACGTAATAATTACTCTAACATCTTACAAGTATGTTATTAAGTTTTTGACATTTTAGAAAAAAAATAAAAAATTAATCAAGACTATGAGAAAATAATAAAATTTAACAGTCACATGATGATTTTGATGATCACTTGAGATTTAACATTCTAATAAAGTTTGTCAAGTTCGAATCACATGAATTTCACTAATAAACTTATACAGTTTTCATTCTTAAACATTGTAAAACCAATTTTTAAACATTGTTTTTTTTATTGTACTAGGTCTACGTACAGTAAAAGGTATGATTCTTTCTACAAAAGCTCAAATTAAATAAAATAAAATAATATTTCCATGGTATCCTCTACTTAAAAATGTCAATATGATAAATGGCTTTTTGTATAAATATTTGAATATTTGCAATAAATCTTTGCCCCAATTTGTATATAGTTCAATGTTCTTTTTAATATTCTTATAGAAGAACAAGTATAGTTAGTAAAATAAAATAAGGTATATTAAAAATGACAGTAAACATGGAGGGTTATAATTTACAACACCCGTCAATTCAAAACCAAAATATTGAATATTCCGTTTAATTCGAATTCTGACACATAATGAGTGAGAAATGAGGAGTAAAAGCAGCTCTGGTCGTGGCCATTCTTATAGAGACATGGACGGAAGCGAAGACCTTGAATCACCTGTATTAAATAAATCAATAAATATACATGACACACGACACACCCGGCATTTAATATAAGAAAGAAACAGGCATCCCATTCACATCTTTTACCATATTCAAATTTATTTTCTTAATCCTAATCCTAATCTATTAAATTCATCAGTGTCCTTTTGGTTCTGTGGGTTGGGTTCAACACTCTTTATTCACATTAACTTACATGAATCATGAATGTGCACATTAAATTGAACATGCCACTAAAACAGCCAAGGGAGTACACGACTACAACGGTGAGGATAACAAGGGTGAATTTTATTTTATTTTTTTCAAAGGGACGACAAAAATAGAGACTTGAATCACAATATCTTCTTAATGCTAGGACAAAAGAAGACGTAAAAATATTTTTTTGGTAAGTTATATTTTCTCCAGGTGTTTCTCTATCAACTCGGGTATTATTTCAAAAAGATCACCTACAAGTCCGCAACCTGCACTTGAAAAATAAATTATCATCAGTATTGCAAATTTACAATATAATAACAAACATAAGTAGAAAAACATAATAACAGAAATAACTAAAAAATTGTAACAATGTAAATTTCAAAACAAAATTTTCATTTTTGTCACAACCATTTTCACATAAAAAGTTTTATAAAATATCCAATAATAGTTATCAAAACATATCGTATACCAAGATCACAAAAATCAAATCCTCTCTCTATTGTGTACGAGTCATGCCGGCGCCTTTCCACGGTCCTCGCAAGTACCTGAAACACATAACACAACAACTGTAAACATAAATGCTTAGTGAGTTCCCCAAAATACCCATACACACATATGCTTTTCCAGGCCATACTCTACACGACTTTCCGGTCCATGTGTCTCAGGGGACTTCCGTCCCAATCCAAGTAGACCTTCCGGTCCTACTCGTATTGACCTTCCGGTCCATGACTCCCTGACCTTCCGGTCCACGTCATAATGCCTTCCGACCCATAGCAGACATCTCACATACATAACGCATACAGAACATGCAACGCATAGCATACAAAACATGCAACTCATAGCATACAAGACCTTCCGGTCACACATAGGTACCTTCCCAGGTACAGTATAGTGAGAAGACTCACCTCTGATAACTCGGTAAGTCTCTGTCTCGGTAGAAACGTGATCTAGCCTCCGCCTAATCAGATATAGCAAATACTTCCATAAATATAACTATACTCCAACCTTTCTTATCATCCTTTGAAGGGTAAAAGACCATTTTACCCTTCTCCTGGTTCAAAGGCCTAACTGTTGACCAAACCCTAAAGTCAACAAAAGTCAACTGCCAAACTTTGACCCGGCTCGTCGAGTGCACTTGGGCGACTTAGCGAGTCTACACGTGTCCACTGACTCTCATAGTCCTTCTCTTGGCACGTCGAGTCCTTCTCTTTACTCGACGAGTCACACCTGGCATGAATCGCAGGGCCACCCCAACTCAACTCACCGAGTCTTAAGAACAACTCGGCGAGTACCGCCTTGAACCCCAGTCCTCTAATCCCCTTCTGACTCACTGAGTTATTCCCCAACTCGGTGAGTCTACTCACAAAGCTATTCACGTGAAAACCTAACCCTACTCGTCGAGTCTCAAGAACAACTCGGCGATTTCAAGCCATGCACCAGCTCTATTGACCTCCTGGGGTCAGATCTGTGCCCCTAAACCACAGATCTAGCCTCCCCAAGCACGAAAGTCACGTAAAGCTCGAAACTTGATGCTTATATATATACATAAGGGCATCAAATGGTGATTTTTTCCCAAAAATGGCAACCTAAGTCCAATCATCCCAAAATGACTCATAAAGCTTCATGGGTTAAAGTCTCTGGACCCCTTTGAGTCCAGATCCAAAGGACAAAATCGAGAGGGGACTAAATACTCTACATATTCTTCTTCTAAAGGGTTTAAAAACCCTAACTCTATGAATTAACACCCAAAAATGGAGAAGGTCCAAAGGAATACCTTAATATGAAGCCTTTGATCTCTGAAGACACTAAATTTGCACTTCCTTCAGCCTTCTTTTGCCTTGGTCACCTTCTCCTTCAAATTTCACCAACAAATGATCAACAATGGCCTCTCTTCTCCCCACAAGTTGTTGGATAAGGTGTCTAAGTCCATAACTTATTTGGTATATACTTGACCCGACCCGGCATGGTCCATTTGGGTTGCATTTCATCCAAACTATTTATGGATAATTTTATGAGAGTTATACACATATGTTTATTAATATATTATAAGTTATAATATATTAATATGAAGTCATGTTATTTAATTAGTCTTAGTCTTAAATTAATTATGAATTAATTTAGAGATTAAAAGGAAGACTAATTAGATTGTGGGCTATTGGTTTTATATAGTGTGGGCTAACACTCATTTGTTAATGGGCTAGGCTTGTATGGAAGTCCATGGATGATCCATGGAGCTTTTAACCCATGGATCCTTGGAAAAGGAAAGGTCATGGGTTATTAGGGTTTCACCCTAATCATGTACACTATATAAGCATGCTTATGTTGCATGAAGTAGCCACTAGTGTCACTAGTGTGTGTGCTTGTGTGTGGCCGATTTTATAGTGTGTATACACTCTCTCAAAGTTTTCCAAGAGTTTGTGGTGATTTGTGATTCCGTTTGAGGCATCCACACTATTGGTGCTTGGCCCTCAAACTCCTTAAGAATCTAACTCATCAAAAAGGTATGTAATCTCATCTAATTCTTTTATGTTTAAAAGTACCCCATGCCATGTTAGATAGGTTATGAACCTTGGAAAATTATTATTTTGCATGTATTTAGACAAACATAGATCCAAGGTTTATTAGGGTTGCATGCACACTTAGGAAGTGTTAGATTGCTCAAAACCCAACAGTGGTATCAAAGCCTAGGCTTGCTTGTTTGAATACTTGATGCAAATTGCTGAAAATCGAAGATTTTATGCTATCTGCACAGCTGACTCGCCGAGTCCATGAAGGGACTCGACGAGTCCAAGGAAAAACTCATCTAACTTGGCGAGTTGGTTCATGCACTCAACGAGTTGGACCCCTAGACAGCATATCTTCGAGTTTTGGTGCTGGAATTGGTCTAGAATCATTACCTTAAACTGTTTTGGACTCATAAAACCTGTTTTTGATGTGGTAATAATGATGGTGGACCAATTTCAAAGTTATAATCAAAATTTCAATTTTATAAGTGTTCATATGATTCTTGAAATTGTTGATGTGGATGTTCATGTTCATATGAGTTTTGTTAGATCATAGGAATTATTTGCAAATTGTTTGTTAGTTAATTCTTGATCTTAATGTGTTTTTAATGGAATTCTTAATTTGTCCTCAAGTTATGGAATTCCAAGAGGTTTTCTTTTAAATGTTTTTTTAAGAAGTTGTAGGTTACATTTTCTTGAAGAGTTTTTCCCATAAATGTTTTATGGACTCCATAACTTTTCCTCAAGTTATGGATTTCCAAGAGACTCTTCATTAAAAGTTTTAAACACTTAATTAAAACTCATAAGTTGTGAATATCCAAAAGTTTATGAATTGTTCAAAACTTGCCCTCAAGTTTTGGAATTTGTAAAGTCTCACACAAACTTTAATTCCACACCCTAGAAGTTTTAAAAGTTAAAATTCTACCCTTATACTATTATAAGATTAATGGTTAATTATTATATATATGTATAAGAACAAGTCGTTTTACCGTTAGTAGGCCTCATTCACGAAGCCGGTCTATAAGGTGGGAATAAGGTTGTTGCCTATAAAATGCCGACTTAATGGGTGTCCACTCTCACTCACCGCTTGCTTGATCGGTGGAGGGTCGTTAGCCGAACGGGTAGGACAATGACTTTAAATTCTCATTAAAAGTATGATGAATATTATAAAGTAACTAAATATTTTTTATTTAATTCCCAATCTTAGTTGCTTTAGGAAAAATGTGAATTTGGTGCTAGCCCATGGAATTCACACTTTGTACCTTACCAAGTCGTTAGTGGAGCGTGTGTGGTTAACCGGCACACTAACTTGGACTAGTAAGGATCACGAAGGGTGACTTAATGTTTTTCATAGATCAATGGAGTGTGTGTGGTTAACCGGCACATTGATTAGGTGATAATATTAAGGATACCAAGTGAATTGGTATGGTTATTCACACCTTGTTTTGTGATCCTCGGCATCCCAGTCACAAAATTTGAGAGGGCACACTCGAGATTGAAACATGCCATTGAAAAGTTCAATGAATCTCAAAAGATCTAGGAATTTCAAATCCAATTAAAACCTAATAAATTATTTCGTTTTTCATGGTGGAAATTGGTGAATCGTCATTCGCCTACCTTCAAATATTTTGTAGCTTGGATTACGGCATCCCTCTTCCAAATTATAAAATATTGTGTTGGGTCCTAGCCTTAATATTTCATATTGGGTGTTATATTAAGGACTTAAAAATCAACTAACTTGATTTTCTCCCAAAAGATGTCTGGTTCAGACAACTATGATCTTCCCAAATCTCTTGAAGATGGTGTCCCTCAACATCATGCTTCACTTCCTCCACCTCCTCCAATTATTCTCCCTCACCCACAAGTTCTTGAAAAATTTAAAGTCACTCAATCCCTATTGGCAAGCATAGTCTATGTGTGCTCACATCTTGGAGATAAAGTCACATATTGACAAGCCGGGAGAGTTGGGTGTCAAAGTCTCGTGAAGGTTGGATGTTCAATCACTTTCTTAGTAACATAGTGAGTCTCTTTGGGACTACTATGAGACAGACTATGACATGACCCTTAATGATGTTATCTATTTGCTTGGTGTTGTGGAATCAGAAATAATTTGGAACACTAGTAAAGAAAATTTGATTAAAAGAACAACTTCCCAAGTCTTAAATGGACATTGACAATGGTAGCATTGGATATCTAGAAAAAGATTTCTCTTCCCAATGGAAAGGGATCGGCCATAGTCAACTCGGTTGACCAAATGGTAAAGAGAAAGGCTAAGTCTGAGATAGTCTCATGTGCCATTACCAAAGGGTCTATATGTTTTATTGCCAAAGGGAGGGACACTGATTGCGAAGCTGCCATATTTACCTGAAAGATCATAAGATTGATCAAGTCAAAAAGTTTGACTTGATCAATCTTAATGATTATGAAACCATATCACAAATTCATACTCTAAGGACGTCTTAGTGCATTGTTATGGCTAAGAAGAGAGGTCATGAATTGTTGGATTGGTTAAAATCAAGAAGATTAGTCATACTTCTTTCCAAAACAATTCTTAGAGTCATACTCCAAGATTGTAACTTTGAGTGACATAAAGGAAGAATTATTAACACTAGTCAAATGTAAGAGTAAAATGTTTTCTACTCTTGTACATTTGAGATTGGTAAGTTGTGATGTCTTGTATGAGACAAAGACCAACTAAGACCAATTGTGTGAAGTGTTAGTCTTGATAAGAATCCGCACTATCCCTTGAATATTTGTTTTGTCAAGGAATGGTTCTTGACTGGGGAAACTTATATGTCAAGGGGACAGTGGGAGCCTTAAAGATCCTGAAAGAGTTTCAAGATTTAATCAAGAGTAAAACCTGTAATTTATCACTAGCACACGACTTAAGGTTTGCAACCTATCGTGTTGACATAATTCTTATTTCTGTACCTACTTCAAATAAGTTGAATTTGCATGTGAGTTATCAGAGTTCAACTTGGAAGCATTGGTGGGCGTTGTGCTACCAAGGTGATAAGAAACTAAGACTGAACAAGTTTAATCCATGTAAGGCTGAATTTGTCACTAACCTTATCTTGTGATTATGGTTTTGACAAATTCACATGGATAGGAACTCATACACTATAAAATCTAAGTGTCATAAGGTTTCTCTCCGATTCATGAAAATGATGGTGAGGAAACGCTTTCATTAAGTAGATTTTACGTAGATATCAATTGTGTTATTTGCATTTTCAAAAGTCGTTAGTGGAGCGCGTGTGGTTAACCGGCACACTAACATGGACTTATGAGAAATGGAAAATGCCTAAACAATTAAGACTATGATTACGGCATCCCTTTTCATAGTTCCGAAAATTGTTTAGACACACATGTGAGCTATCTAAGAAAGGGTGTATGAATATAAATTTCAGAAGTCCAACAGATTTCTGGAAATATGTCAGAGCTAGTGGGAGCATAAGTGTTATGTTGATAATCATCATGTTAGTGGGAGCATGATTATTACGTTTAGTGTTGCAAGTTAGCAATGTTAATTATAGAAAACAAAGTTTCAATTTGTGAAGTTGCAGGGGTTGAAAAATTGTTTTGCTATAATTAAGGGAGAGAAAATTATACTTCATTTCAATTCTAAAGCTTAGATTGAGATTTTAATCATCTTTAGTCAAGGATATATGTATGAATTTTATGTCTGAATGGTTCGACTTAAGGAAATTCTATATATATTGCGTTTTCCAAATTCGATTATAATTACGGCATCCCTCTTCATAGTTAAATTTTGAAAACATGGCAAATAAAAAATATTGTAGAAAAAGACTGGTCTAGTATAATGTCTTTATGTCAAACATCATGAATCGTGTCCCATATGCTTCGGATATAGGATCGATTGCATGTGCTATAATATTCATCTTTTCTAAATTTTCCAAATGTTGAAGGCATTGAGAAGGGAAAAGTCTAGAACTGGATATGACTAAAGTGATTAAGCAATTGTCGAGGACAATCTGAGGTTTGCCAAAGATTGGTTGCTCAGGGAAAGTTGGAAGTATGATGTAAGTTGTCAGAAAGGACCATATTGACATATTCTGAAAAGAAGTAACTCTTGTTCGGAAGTGATAGTCAAAATGGGACTATGGAAATGTCTCCATAGGTGGAAGTTATTCAATCTATGTAAGATTAGAAAACCTTACTGCAAGAAGGATGTTCAAAGCAATGTACTTTGAATATAAGACTTCCATTCCATAGAGGTTGACCTTCTTTGGAATACTCTGTAATGACTGGTGACAAGGTTTTGGTGAGTTTGTGCATAATCATTACAAGAGGAACATTGCATAAAAGTTTAAAATCTAACATATTTTTTTTGGTAAATGATAGGAATCAGGGATTCTCACATTTACAATAAGGATTTAGGATTGTGAAATGAGTATCAATGGAATCATGTTCAATTGATCTACATCACAATGTAAGGATCATAGACAAACATAGTGTGCATACTTGGAGTATGACATAACTATTGTTTAGAAAAACAAAGTGTACATGCTAGGAGCATGGGACGATTGTTGTTTTTTATTCAAGTCTTAAGTTGATTGTTTGAAACATTATACAATGAATAATGTGTAATCAATATGGTGATAAATAAAAGGTGGTTCTATTTATATTCAAAAGGGTTCTGAGACCATATTGGATTCGATTATTATTGTGTTTCATTTGCATCTTTTGACTTCCAAAATAGCTAGGTTATTCTTTCCGAATGACTAAGTTATTTAAACACTCCACAGTCGTTCATATGTTGGAAGTAGGTATGAATCAAGACTGTCATGAATCGAGTTTGTAGATGGCTAAATGGGTTTAGTCATAGCAATGGTTGCTACAACATTCATGAGTGCTCATAAGTTATGAGTATTTGAATAAACCCACGCTCACTTGTATCACTTCATGGAATTTATCTCGAGTGATCGTGAGACGGTAATATCATATAAATCTTCAAACCTAGAGATATGAGTTGTTACCTATGAGTTGGTTGTGCATTGATTGCATGTAAACGCATCAGTAACTTGATGTTATAAAACGTGCCTTTGTGTACAATTCAACAAGTTGTAGAACAAGCATATGAGTCGAAGTTTATCTGTTCCTTCTAGAAATAGAAGCGATATATGGGCCCCTCGATGATTTTGTTGTGACCTATGTACCGGCCGGTCAGAACTAAATTGATGTGTTCGATTAAGTTCTTTGTCAAACAAATCGGAAATCGGGAAACAAACTGCTGGACAATAAGTACGACGTTGTTCCATGTATTTGTCCGACTGATATCATGAGAACAGAGGATTATATGATCACTTATCTAAAATGGCGCTTCATAGTTCAACAGAGTTTTCGAGAGCTACGAGTGCTGGTTGGTTCCTGAAGTAACATACGCAAAGATAGTTATTAGACTTATCCAAGTGGGAGTCTGTTGGATAAGGTGTCTAAGTCCATAACTTATTTGGTATATACTTGACCCGACCCGGCATGGTCCATTTGGGTTGCATTTCATCCAAACTATTTATGGATAATTTTATGAGAGTTATACACATATGTTTATTAATATATTATAAGTTATAATATATTAATATGAAGTCATGTTATTTAATTAGTCTTAGTCTTAAATTAATTATGAATTAATTTAGAGATTAAAAGGAAGACTAATTAGATTGTGGGCTATTGGTTTTATATAGTGTGGGCTAACACTCATTTGTTAATGGGCTAGGCTTGTATGGAAGTCCATGGATGATCCATGGAGCTTTTAACCCATGGATCCTTGGAAAAAGGAAAGGTCATGGGTTATTAGGGTTTCACCCTAATCATGTACACTATATAAGCATGCTTATATTGCATGAAATAGCCACTAGTGTCACTAGTGTGTGTGCTTGTGTGTGGCCGATTTTATAGTGTGTATACACTCTCTCAAAGTTTTCCAAGAGTTTGTGGTGATTTGTGATTCCATTTGAGGCATTCACACTATTGTTGCTTGGCCCTCAAACTCCTTAAGAATCAAACTCATCAAAAAGGTATGTAATCTCATCTAATTCTTTTATGTTTAAAAGTACCCCATGCCATGTTAGATAGGTTATGAACATTGGAAAATTATTATTTTGCATGTATTTAGACAAACATAGATCCAAGGTTTATTAGGGTTGCATGCACACTTAGGAAGTGTTAGATTGCTCAAAACCCAACACAAGCAATCTAGGACTCTCTCTGGGTTGTGGTAGCCGCAATGGACGGCCATAAGGGCCTTTAAATAGCTCTCAAACCCTAGAAATTAGGGTTTCATTAAACAACATGGACTCACCGAGTCCACTCATGAACTCGCCGAGTCCAGCTGTGAATTCGCATCCAAGACCGAGACCATACTCGGCGAGTCTAGACGCCAACTCACCGAGTTCCCCCACAAAACCCAAAAATAAAGGAACAAAATCTCATACCTGGAAATCCGAGTGTTACAATTCTCCCCCACTAGAATCAGACTTCGCCCCTGAAGTCTCACTTTGCAAACAACTCCGGATGCTGCTCCCGCATCTCTCGCTCCGGTTCCCAAGTCAACTATGACCCTTTCCGATGCTGCCATTGGACCTGCACCAGTGGCACTTCCTTGTTCCTTAAAACCTTGATTTTCCGATCCCAGATCGCCACCATCTCTCAGCATAATTCAGGCTCGCATCTACCTGAATATCTTCTAATAGCACCACTGCCAACTCGTCGGCTATACACTTTCGCAACTGCGATACGTAGAAAGTGTCATGAATCTGACCCAACTCTACTGGCAACTCCAAGCGATAGGCTACCCTTCCTACCCTCACAATTACCCTGAATGGACCAATATATAGGGGGCCCAACGTGCCCCTCTTCCTGAATTAAATCACTCCTTTCCAAGGAGAGACCTTCAGGAGCACGAAGTCGCCGACCTGAAACTCAAGCTCGGACCGGCATCTGTCCGCTTAACTCTTCTGTCGACTCTGAGCGGTCAACAACCTCTGTCTATCCTGCTAGATCTGGTCTGTCGTCTGAAGCACAATCTCAGTGCTGCTCATCACACGCTGTCCTACTTCTCCCCAGGAAATGGGGGTTCGACACCTCCTCCCATCCAACAGCTCAAGGGGCGGCATGCCAATGCTCGAATGATGGCTTTTGTTATAAGAAAAATCCGCCAAGGGCAAATACGTGTCCCAACTCCCTCCGAAATCCAATACACATGCCCGAAGCATATCCTCAAGCGTCTGAATCGTCCTTTCACTCTGCCCTTCCATCTGTGGGTGGTATGCGGTACTGAAATGCAGTCTTGTACCAAACTCCTCGTGAAACTTCTTCCAAAATCTGGAAGTAAATCGCACATCTCGATCTGAAACAATCGAGATCAGAACTCCATGTCGCGATACCACCTCCCTCACATACAACTCTGCCAGCCTCTCAGCAGAAGAGCTCTCAATGATAGCAAGAAAGTGGGCGCTCTTCGTCAACCTGTCCACAATCACCCAAATTGCATCGATACCCCTCGCGGTCCTTGACAATTTGGTGATGAAATCCATGGTAATCTATTCCCATTTCCACTCGGGAATCTCTAATGGCTGCAGCTGACCATGTGGACGCTGTTGTTTGGCCTTAACCCTGCGATAGGTCAAGCATCTCTCTACAAACCATGCGACATCCCTCTTCATACAGGGCCACCAATATTCCCTTTTCAGGTCCAGATACATCGTAGTGGCCCCGGGATGGATCGAGAATTTCGTTCGATGAGCCTCTTCCATCAAAATGGTACGTGTTCCGCCCACAGACGGTACCCATATCCGACCCTGAAAAGTCATAAGCCCCCGGCTATCGGTAACGAATTCCGATACCAGCCCGACAACTCGCTCTCTCTTCTGGCTTTCCGACCTCATAGCCTCAGCTTGGGCCCCACGGATAGCATCCAACACCGGGGTCATCACTGTCAATCTCAAACAAACATCCCGCAATGGGGCGCCCTCTGCCCTTCGGCTCAGAGCATCGGCTACAACATTAGCCTTTCCCGGGTGATACATGATCTCGCAATCATAATCCTTGACCATGTCGAACCACCTCCTCTGGCGCATATTCAGGTTGGGCTGATCCATCAAATACTTCAAGCTCTTATGGTCCGTGTATATCGTACACCGAACCCCATACAAATAATGTCGCCAAATCTTGAGGGCGAACACCACGGCTCCCAGTTCCAAATCATGAGTGGTATATCTCGACTCATGAGGCTAGAGCTGCCTCGATGCATATGCTATCACATGCCCCCTCTGCATAAGCACCGCTCCCAATCTGGATATCGATGCATCACAATATACCACAAAATCCTCCATCCCTTTTGGAAGGGCTAATATTGGGGCCTCGCATAACTTCTAGCGAAGTGTCTCAAATGAGGTCTGCTGCTCTGGATCCCATGAAAATGCAACACCCTTTCAGGTCATCTTGGTGAGTGGCACCGCGATCTTGGAGAAATCCTTAATAAATCTCCGATAATAGCCGGGCAATCCCAGAAAGCTCTTGATCTCGGTGGGTGATCTCGGCACCTCCCACCTCATGACTGCCTTAATCTGGGCCGGATCGACCAATATCCCATTCTGATTGACGAGATGTCCTAAGAACTGAACCTCTTGTAACCAGAACTCACACTTGGAGAATTTGGCATACAGCCTCTCCGATCCCAGAACTCCAATGATCTCCTTCAAATGCTCCTCATGTTGTTCTCTGGACATCGAATATACCAAAATATCATCAATGAATACGATCACCGACCGATCCAGCATCGACCTGCACACCCTGTTCATGAGATCCATGAACGCAGCTGGTGAATTGGTGAGCCCAAAAGGCATCACCATAAACTCGTAATGCCCATAACGACTTCTGAATGCTGTCTTCTGGATGTCTTCATCCCGAACCCTCATTTGATGATAACCCGACCTCAAGTCTATCTTGGAGAACCAAGATGCCCCCTATAACCGATCGAACAGATCATCGATCCTCGGCAACGGATACCGGTTCTTGACCGTCAACTTGTTCAACTCCCGGTAATCAATACACATCCGGTGTGAACCATCCTTCTTCTTGACAAAAAGGATCGGAGCTCCCTAAGGCGATCTGCTCGGTCGAATAAATCCGTTCCCCAATAGCTCCTGAATCTGCGAGGATAACTCCTGCATCTCTAGCGGTGCGAGGCGATAAGGCACCTTGGCGATAGGTGCTGCTCCCAGAACCAAATCGATACAGAACTCCACTTGCCTCTCCGGAGGCACGCCCGGGAGTTCCTCGGGAAAAACATCTGAAAACTCGCACACTATCGGAACCTCATCAATTGAACTTGGCCTCCCCGTGGCCACTCGCGTGTCCATCACATAGGCTATGAACCCAATGCAGCCTTGCTGCAAGCTCTGCCTTGCCCTGGCAACCGAACAAAACGCTGACCCACACCGGGTCCCCTCGCCGTACACCGTAAGCACTCCCCCACTAGGGTCTCGTATCGTCACCAACTGACGCTCGCAGTCTATAACAGCTCCAAACCAGCTCAACCAATCCATGCCCACTATAACACACACGTCCCCCATCGCAATCGGGACCAGATCTATCGGGAATACAACACAGAAGATCTCAAGGATACACCCTCGAATCACCTCCATAGTATACACTGCTCGCTCATCAGCTATAGAAACTCGCAGAGGTCAACTCAATGCCTCGCGACAGATACTAATGTGCTGAATAAATACCAAGGAAACAAATAACCGACTCGCACCCGAGTCAAGTAATACCAAAGTAGGTACAAAGCTCACAAGAAAAGTACCTACGCATATCATCATATAAGTATAACATCATAAACAAAAGATAAAGTACAAAATACATACCAGCCACAACATCGGGCGTCGCGCGGACCTCCTCCGCAGTCAATTGAAAAGATCTCGCACGAGCCTTCGGAGCCTCGGCCTTCACCGGTCGAACCTCGGTAACCCTAGCAGAAGGCGCAGATCCCTGGTGTAGCTGAGGGCACTCGGCCTTCTGATGGCCGGTCTGGTTGCAATGGAAGCAAACCATAAATCCTCTGGGGCAATCCCTGGCGATATGCCCCTCCTTGCCACATTTGTAGCAACCACCCGATCGACAGGCCCCCTCATGACCCTTGCCGTACTTCCCGTAAGTGCGGCCCTTCTGGCCTCCAGTCCTCGAATCAGCGGACTTAGTCTGCTTGGCTGCCGGCTGAGACTGAGCCGGCCGCCGATCCATCCTATGAGACTCAACCTCCTCCCTGGACTGATTCTCCAACTCAATCTCCCTCTTCCGGGCATTTTCATGGAGCTCAGCAAATGTCTGGTATGTCGAGTTCGACACGAACTCCCGAATGTCCCTCCTCAGAATACCCAAATACCGGCTCATCCATGCCTGCTAAGTAGAAACCTGCTCTGGGCAGAACATCACCTTCTCATGAAACTTTCTCATGAAACTTCCGGGTGACCACAGTAACCGAATCATTACCCTGCTTGAGGGTCAAGAACTCCTGAACCAGCCGTTCCCTCTCCACCGGGGGAACATACTCGTCTCTGAACATGGTGGTGAGCCTCTCCCAGGTCACCACTGAAATCTCTGCCAGAGTGACGTTCGCTGTTACGAACTTCCACCAATCCTTCGCTCCTAAGCGGAGCTGGTTCAAAGCGAACCGAACCCCAGATGATCCGGACATGAACACGTATAGAAGCATCCCTCAATGTCAGCAATGCATCTCATCACAACGATCGGATCTTGCGTCCCATCAAACTCAGGTGGCTTCGTGTTGCTAAACTGCCGGAACAACAACGAGTCACCTCCCTGAGGCCTAGCAGCAGCCACAGTTGCTGTAGCTGCATCGGCTACAGCCTCAGTCACCGTGGCATACCGCTCATCAAAAGTCTCCAACAGTGTGGTCTTGATAGACCTAAACATCTCCGAAATCTCGGCCCTGATCGCTGCAGCCACCTCATCGTGGATCATCTGACGAAGTTCCTCATCACTCACACCGCTCGCCTCAGGTCTGTGGTGTGTCCCAACCATGATGCCTCTGAAATACAACAAAAATTATTAGAGACTCGATCGAGCATACTCATACTCAATGACGCAACCCTACTCGTCCTCCGTTGTCGAAAAGATGCTTACTTGGAATGCTCGCTGATCCGGTGTCTTCAATAGTACGAGCCCAATACTACTGACCACACCGCATCAGTATTCACTCCAAGTCCTCCTCCATGGATCCTAGATTACGAGTACTCTACCCTCATGAGCTCCTAACTGCTATCCATTCGCTCTCAAAGCATCTTAGCAGCAGAAATCTCCTAGGCTAAGGCATCACATATCAGGCCACTCTAGTCCTAATATGTATACCTAGCCTACTCTAGCATGCATAATGTAACATAACATATCTCATAACACATAATGTAAGGGTACTTTTGGGAATTCACCGTTCGGGCGCCGGCTGATCGTACACACGTCTCTGCTCTGTTTGTCTCAAAACTCTTTTACTCTTTACAAAAATTTTACTTCATTATAAAATTTTTCTCAAATCCTTAATTTGAGTTCAGATACGCCCAAAGGTGCATCCGAATCTCTCAAACCAAGGCTCTGATACCAACTTGTAACAACGTAAATTTCAAAACAAAAATTTCATTTTTGTCACAACCATTTTCACATAAAAAGTTTTATAAAATATCCAATAATAGTTATCAAAACATATCATATCCCAAGATCACAAAAATCAAATCCTCTCTCTAGTGTGTACGAGTCACGCCGGCGCCTTTCCACGGTCCTCGCTAGTACCTGAAACACATAACACAACAACTGTAAGCATAAATGCTTAGTGAGTTCCCCAAAATACCCTTACACACGTACTCCTTTCCAGGCCATACTCTACACGACCTTCCGGTCCATGTGTCTCAGGGGACTTCCATCCCAATCCAAGTAGACCTTCCGGTCCTACTCGTATTGACCTTCCGGTCCATGACTCCCTGACCTTCCGGTCCACGTCATAATGCCTTCCGGCCCATACAATACATCTCACATACATAACGGATACAGAACATGCAACGCATAGCATACAAAACATGCAACTCATAGCATACAAGACCTTCCGGTCACACATAGGTACCTTCCCAGGTACAGTATAGTGAGAAGACTCACCTCTGATAACTCGGTAAGTCTCTGTATCGGTAGAATCATGATCTAGCCTCCGCCTAATCACATATAGCAAATACTTCCATAAATATAACTATACTCCGATGTTTCTTATCATCCTTAGAAGGGTAAAAGACCATTTTACCCCTCTCCTGGTTCAAAGGCCTCACTGTTGACCAAACCCTAAAGTCAACAAAAGTCAACTGCCAAACTTTGACCAGACTCGTTGAGTGCAGTTGGGCGACTCGGCGAGTCTACACATGTCCACTGACTCTCCTAGTCCTTCTCTTGGCACGTCGAGTCCTTTTCTTTAATCGACGAGTTACACCTGGCATGAATCGCAGGGTCACCCCGACTTAACTCGTCGAGTCTCAAGAACAACTCGGCGAGTACCGCCTTGAACCCCATTCCTCTAATCCCCTTCTGACTCACTGAGTTATTCCCCAACTCAGTGAGTCTACTCATAGAGCTATTTGCGTGAAACCCTAACCCTACTCGCCGAGTCTCAAGAACAACTCGGCAAGTTCAAGCCATGCACTAGCTCTATTGACCTCCTGGGGTCAGATCTGTGCCTGGAGCTCGTTGGAAACATATCATGCATCAACAGCAGCACTAGTAGCACCAACTATGCAAGCAACAGAAAGGATGACATAAGAAACTACAACTGACAATTAACCTAATAACAAATGTCCTCTTTGATACATAACATTAACATAGATGTAAATTTGGCAATTAAACTACTCAGCTTCTAAAACCCTGATTGCAAAGTGTTTTCGGATGTGAATTTCCAAATTCATTATACTGCGACTTCTCAAAATAGGTAATCATCTACATCAATTCAAAGTTATTTGTGCCCCAATAAATCAGCAGAGTCAGATGCATATTTGCTTTTGTACCACATCCAAACACTCCATTAATCAACCATTAGCATGCTAGGGCAAGCCATTGACACATAACAATATAAATCAACGATCAAGTGATTTGAGCAGTTTGCCATCAATAACCAATAGTATAAATCAAAAATATTGAATTAGATGAGATTCAGAACAGCAATGAAAACGCAACTTAAAATCGATAACTAAATAAATAAATAATTAACCTTAAAAGGAGCAATCAATTCAGAATACAATATCAAGGATTACGTATCTACAAGAGGAGATTGAACGAGGAGCGTGAACGATTAAGTGTCTGAGAGTAATAGCTCGGAGCATTGTGTGGTGTGTAGTGTTTACTCTGCGATTCTAGAGCAGTAGACAACACCTCCATCGTCAAACATGGCCTACTATTTTATTCTTTATCTTCCACGTGATTATTATTGAGTAAATTACACGAATCATACCTTGCCAAAATACAAGTTTCGTCCCTTTTTTTAAAAAAAAAAAATAACTCGACCTTGTTTGATTAAAAATTATATGCTGCATCTTTAGTTAGTTTAAATCTACACACTTCATCCCTTACGAGACTTAAAAAGACTGTATTGCCATTGTTTATTTTCTTTTGCATTGTTTATTTCTTTATTAATTATAATATATAAAAACTAGAGTGGGCCCTCTCTCTCATTGATATTTAAGTAAAAGGATAAAAAATTTTCAGTGAACACAAGAAGCTTTCCCAATC
Organism: Lactuca sativa; assembly: GCF_002870075.4. Lineage (NCBI taxonomy): Eukaryota > Viridiplantae > Streptophyta > Magnoliopsida > Asterales > Asteraceae > Lactuca > Lactuca sativa. Next base: position 9,041,146 of record NC_056627.2, read on the forward strand.
CTCATGGAAATGCAAGAATATTTTTGAACATTTTGAAAGAATTTCATCTAGCCAGTAAGAGTTTTATGGAGACGTCACTGGATGGATGAATTGGTGGAGACAAAAATAACCGGTTTTCAAGAAGATTTTGAAGAATTTGAGAATTTTGGATTCAATCTCTCGAGACAAGAAAGCATAGGAGGTGGAATTGAGGTTTAGAGGTGGATCGAGGTACAATTAGAGTTAGAGCCTCCACATCGAGCACAACTATTGTCTCATCAACCACCTTCAAACACCAACAACAAAGTCAAAATCTAGTCACTAGAGGTACCTCTAAAGTCGTCGTCATCCCCTTTAAACCACCGGCGGCGGCCCTACAAGTAATCATCGCCATCGGCTCCAATCTGCCACCTTCAGCTCCGCCGATTAGTGTTTTGTCACATTTGCATCGTCACCATCCACTTCAGCTAGGACTTTGACATATCCAGATTGATCTCTGCCTCCATTGTGTCTAAGATGTGGAGACCATCGACTATCAACACCGCCATTGAGATGTAACTTGGTTTTAACCTGGTTCGATGACTTGGTTTCCGAAGAGGAGTGAAAGGGGAAATTGAAGGGAAGGGTGGGTTGGGGTGTAGTGTAGTGTGGTGGTTGATGGTTCATAGTGTCGTCGGAGGTGTCTTAGAGAGGTCGGAGATGTCGTCAGAGTAGTGGGGCCACCGGTGATACTGGTAGATATGAGAGAGCTGATAGTAATACTGTTTGAGCGGAATTGTGGAGAAGAAATAGGGGGAGAGATATGAAATAACCTTAGGGCCTATGTCTTCTTTTATTAAAGGAAATAAATAATTATTTTTTTATAATAACCGAATCAATAAATTGTTGGATTTTAGTTCAAAAAGAGTTTTATAAACTAGAAAAATATGGCAACGGAAGACTTTAATTTTGAAATAACATAAACATTTTATACCCACTAAGGATCTTCTTGCAAGTTATAGAAAGACTAAACACCAACCAAAGGAAGGATGAAGAAATAACAACCTTTGTAGTTCTTTGGGTCCTCTTGGGAGGCTTGGAAATTGATGAAGAATGTGGAACCTTTGAGACACCAACAATAACTCAAATTGATGTAGATGCTAGCCCAAAATGCTTAAACCCTTAAGTTTTAAGTTCATAACCAATATGAACTTAAAGAGGGCGTGAAGATGCAAGTGTTCTTCAATTTTTCTAACGAAAACTAGAGAGAAAGGGAGATAGAGGAGAGAATTTGGCAATTGCATCAAGTAAGGAATGAGCACCATAGCCAAATGCAACCCTTATTTATATGTATAAAGTGAAAGTATTAACAATTAGATCTTAACACTTTAAGCACATATGTCCCCATTTCATAAACATGTCTCCCATGCTTCATTACTTTTGAATAAACTAATGGAAAGCTTATACTTTTCTTCTTCTGATATAAATTTCAAAAATTATATAAAAATAATAATGTTAGTTTAAATTTTATAAACTCAAGGTTTATAAAATATAAACTTTGTCTTTTGAGTAAAAGATAAAAGGTTTTCAACTAGTGCAAAAAAGTTGTACACAACTTATTAATTCATACCATATGAATTATGTAATGTTACTTGTCACCTATGCTATCAATAGCGCTATAGCGGTGCTATAGCAGCGCTATAGCATTTTGCGGTGTTACAGAACCACTATTTTGAAATAGCGTTTACGAATAGTAGTGACGATATTAGCGGTGCTATTGACCGCTATTTACCGCGAACCTCATCAACGTTATAGCGACGATGCACCTGCTTTTACAATTTCGTACACATTAGGTTGCTTTGACAAAGAGAAAAAACGATTGTTTGCTATTTCAGTATTAAATGTTTATGTTTTTAATTAGTCCACTACACTTTTTGTCTTAATAAGTCCAAATAATAAATATAATCAATTACAAACTACAAAGCAACTAATGACAACTTCTCTTTTTCGTCTCTTTCCGTACTTCGAAACCATGAACGACTTGAGTTGCGATGACAATTTGACATTTTTTAGTTTCAATATTACTATATTAGAATATTATATATAGATTATGTTATGTGCTATATGAATTTTATGATATAAATTTTGTATAGTATTAATAATATAATATATAAATTTTGTATAAATATATAATATAAATTATACATAATATTAAAAAACTGCTATACCACTGCTATACCACCGCGATAAACGTGACTTCAAATAGCAGCATGTGATCGATATTGAAATTTCGACTGCGATAACTGCTTAGCTTGTCACACCCCCGAACCAGACATCGAAAATTTCTGGGGGCTTGCGCGTGACTTCATCCTTGTAGTATTATCACATAGTATATAATTGAAACATAACATCATCATCATCACACAAATAATATAACAACATACATTGTTTACATCGAGTATTGTGTTTAAATACTACATGTCAAAATAATATAAGTATGATGAAACAAAATATAACAACACATCCATTAGTTTGTTCAGCTCAACTTGCTTCAATGGTTTCTTGAGAATACAAGTTAATTTGAAAAGGTCAACATAAAAATGTTGGTGAGTTCATAAGCATGTTTGAGAAAATGATTTGTATAGCTTTGTAATCACACGAAAATCCTCTATTTTCTTAAAATAGTTTAGTATGTTTGTGTCCGATCATGTATTAATGCATGTGTGTTTTTGTTTGAAAGAATTCGAAATGGTAAATGAAGATATTGTAAAGAGAATGCCCCCAGACAACCCTATGTTTCTTGTAAAAATAATGTCGGTACATCAACCCCAGAGGTCGAGTACCGGTGCGAGTATGTTCCTGAGTAATCCAAAGAGAAAATAGATTGGTCTCCCGTAAATTTCATAACACTAATTCCTCTAAGTGAGTTGTTATAACCATACTAATTTATGACAATTTCACCTGTCTTGGCGTTGTTGAATGCCGACGGAAAATAGAATAAGGTTTTCGTCACCCTAGACTGGTGTAGTCTAACTATAACAAACCCAGGTGTGGGGTGTCACCCTCTTATAGATCTATACACAAACCCCCGCTCTCCCTCTAATAGACTTTGATTATAACTACAGGCTACGATCGTACACTCAGTAGGTGTCAACCGACATGTCTCACTAGATCCTTAATCGAATTTACGTGAAGAGAAACATATAGAACTCATTCCAGGCCCATTGAGTCATGTAAACAAACCACGGAGGCTCGCTAAACATGTGAGTCTTTTCTAGGTCCGAAAGGAACGAGATTATATAACATTGGCCCAAAATATATGTAAAAGGACAATCGAGGCCCATTTCACATGTAAGGTATTTACGGGCCCAAATAGCATGCAAATAGTATCTAAGGTCTGTCGCACATGTAAATGGGTCATTGAGGCCCAATAAACATATAAATAGTATCCAAGACCTATCAAGTATATAAATGGGGCACTAAGGCCAAATAACATGAGAATGACAAAATTAGCCCGTTTGTTATTATTTTACTAGTATTAGCTCAAGAAATTTACTAAGACGGCATAAGAAGCCCACTTTTTGTAAAAATTGACATTCTTGGCCCATTAAACCAAAAATTTACAATTATGGCCCAATTTTAGTAAAAATTAACATTTTAGGCCCCATTTGGACAAAAATTGTATTTAAGGCTAGTATTTATAAAAATAACATTTTTAACTCATTTTTGTCAAAAATATCATTTTTGGCTTGGTTTTTGTGAAAATATACATTTTCTGTCCATTTATAGAAAATTTCATCTTTTGGCCCAAATGTTCATAATTTTCGCAACTTTCAACCTTTATCAAAAATTTACATTTTTGAGACAACTTTCTTGAAAATGAAAATTAAACCCACAAAAGGTCAAAATTTTCACATTTTGGGCCCAAAACCGTGAGAAGCCCAAATAAGGCCCATTTACGAAAATATTTACATTTTTGGTCCCTATAAGGTCTCAAATGTCGAGTTTAGCCATTATTTAGCAAAAATTCCCTTGTGAACCCCTTACTAGCCAAAAGTTACATAAATAACCCATACTTTTGTCATTTTGTCGATTTTAGCCCTTTTTATGATGTTTTTCCTAACTTCAAGTAATTTATGTGTATTCTAAACCCTTTTCTTTTAAGACATGTTGAAATGTATTATATTATACCAATATCATATTATTTTAGTAGATCTTTAAGTTTATGAAGTTTACAACACATAAATACATATGTAACTAAAGAAAACACACAACTCATGCATACACACATAGATCTACACAAAACAACTTCTATTTTCCCCCAAAACAAAGCAAAAATCAAAAATAGGGGGTATGAACTTACTTGGATTTGAAGTTTTCGGTTTTTGTTGAGGAATAAGAAGATCTCGGCCCTTGATGTGTTCTTGAGGAGATTTTCGAGATCTATGAAGTTTTAAGAGCATAGATCATCAAGTGAGAGTGGATTAAGGAGAGATTACTAGTGTAAACTTAGATTAAAATCTATAGGGCTTCACAATCACTTACCAAGTTGATGAGAAGCTAGAAGTGAACCTCTTAAAGCACAGCAATTAGCGATTTTTAGGAGGAAAAGGAGGAACTTTTCTTTGGAGAGTTAGAGAGGAGTTTTTAGAAATGAGAGAATGTATGTAATGGTGAGTGAGAGGCCGAGAGATAGAGGAAGAAGAAAGAAAAGAGTGAGGTGGTCATTGCATGGAGGGTTAAGGACTTAATTCTTGGTATATGTGAGGTAATTATCATGGATGTCCGTTAAACAATTATGAGGTGTCAAGGTTTGATTAAATTAGGTTTTTATCTTTTTTTTTTTCATTTAGGCTGAGATGAGGAAAAGGAAAATGGAAATGAAAGGGTTTGGGCCCTTTCTTGACGTAGTTCGAATTTAATGAGGCCCAAGATGAAGATTTTTGGCCTATTGGGTCCTCGTGAGGGTTCACGGCCTAATGAAGCCCAAGAATATAGTTTACGACCCATTAGGTCTTATGAAACCATTTATGGCCCATCATGGCCCATTAGAGATAAGATGAATCATTCTAGGCCCACATGACCCATAATACTTTAGTTTCATGGATGTGGGTCCAATTAGAGCCCAAATTGGGTTCCTTGGCCCAAAATACTCAAATTGAAAGTTTATTGGTCCATTAGGTCCAATAAGAGGATCCTAGTCCATTATAAACTTGAACCGGGATTTTTAGGGTTTTCAACCCATAGTTGAATATATGAGATGTATTGTATTAGGTTTTGAACTTCAATCAGGAGTTTAGATTCTAATAGATGATTTCATGTTAGCATATAGCATGATATTCACTTAGATTGCAAATCTTACAACAGGTGATGATTACATGAGAATTGAATCTCCTAGTAAAAATGCTAGTTGTGACATTACTTGCTAATTAAAATTATTATTTCCATGTAATGAATATTTCCCAATTTAATTATAAGAGTTTTATTGAATATTTATTAAAATCAATTTCTAATAAATAATCAATTGTATCAAGTTGTTCTTAGTGTGACCCATTAGTATCATATGTTATTTATCAATATCACTTTAATATGACCCTTGATCATACTAAACCTTACAATATCCCACTTGCGCAAGACTCATATTAGACAGATATAGATAGCGGTGAACGTCTAGCAACATTCCACTGCCCCTAAGATCATAAGACTTTTTGTGCCATTCTATCAACACCCAATTCCCAAAAAGCTCAAAGGTACAATTGGTGTATAAGGTAAGTTTATCACTTATCATTTTGCTATAGTCATCATGTTGAACATGCGGATCGCGATCAATCTCATTAGTTGTTCAACTTTTGGTAAGGCGCCTTAGATGTCTAACTCTCAACAAATAAGAGGAACAAATCCCATCTTGACTACATAAGCCTCTTGCATAGTTCACACCATACCTGAAAATGGCTTTTATAACTGCACATTCAAGGAACAACATTTGACCATATCAAGCATAGTACTCCCTATACTTAAGTCCCACTATGTATCTCAAGTGTTATGGATACAAAGATACTACCTTTTAATCAAGTATCATTAACGATAGTGATCCATGAGATGACCTTGATGCGGGTCAGTTCAATACTAGTTCTCAGTCAAGTACCTTTCAAACTTGGTTACAACCAATTTCCTACTTTCATCTAGTGAGAGCCAACCAATTCAATTCATGTTAGTCTTACTTTATAATTTCCCCCAGAATTATAACTAACTATGAACTTTTAGAATAATAACATTATTCATGGATTAAATATGTTAATATAGAACACAACAAGTATTAATGTGATGACTATATCCTAATATATCATAACATTATCTATTAGTTGTTGTTATTATGTTCCAATATCTGAATATCAAATCCAAATCAAAAACTCATTTCTAGAATAATAAAGTTGTAACATCCTGTTTCTGATCGTCCATGATTAGGGTTCGTGGGAATCGGGGTTACGTCGAGGGAGCGATAACAGTTTGATGATTTGGAAAGATAAGTCCTTTAGTTGAAATTGATAGTAGCAGAGTATGGTGGGCATATGTACGTGTACACTTTGCGTACTCATGCGCGTGACATTTAAGCTGAGCCACCTAGTACGTTGGGCGTACTAGGCACATAAGAAAACCCTAATTAAGAGGAGTGTCCCTATATAAAGAATGAGATGGCCTCATTCCTGACCATCATCCTCATTCAATAAACCCCCCCCCCCCCCCCTAAACCCTAATCCTCATTCTTGAGCTTGTGTACGACCATTGTGAGCTTATAAGTGTTATTGTGGAAATTTTGAGTGAAGAAGAAGCATGGAAGAGAATAGAGATGGAGTTCAGGCTTTGGATCTATGATTTTCTGTGGTTGGAGCATCATTTGGAGGTATAAAGCTCAAAGTTTTCCCATCCTTTTTATTGTGTGCATGATATGGTCCATTTTAGGGCTTTTGGTCCCAAAGCTTGAGGCTTTATGAGTTGTTGCACTCCAGAGCTCAATATTTGTCCTTTTAAGTGTTTCTAGTGGTGAGGATCCATAAAAATGAGGTCTTGAATGTGAGATTCAACCCGTGCATGAGATTTGAGCATTTTGAGTTAAGAGAATAAGAGTTTTATGTGTCTGTGACCTTATTAGCCATGAAATGGCTTAAAGTCACTAACTCTATGGAGTAAGAGATGATAGGGAGTCCAGATCTGAGAAATAAGTTAAGGTCATAACGGGTTAAGACCAAGAGAATGGACTAAAGCAAAACTAGACGTACGCCCAATGTAAGTTCCAGTACACCCCGCGTATTGGGTTGGAGTCCCCATCAGTGTCATGCATGTGTAAGTACGCTGACCGTACCAAGAGAGGTACGCCCCACGTAACTTCACTGTGGGCTTTTGGGTTGGATCTTATCATGGGCCGTGAGGGTTGGGCCTAAATCTTTGGGCTTGTGAATTATAGACTATGAGCAGAGAAATAATATAATTTTGCTTGGGCCCTTGTCTTGGGCTTGCCATTTATTTTTTAGAGGTGGCCTCGGGTGAGCCCATTTATTATTGGGCCTTGGTGGGCCTAATGGGTTGTAGGCTTTTAATGGGATGGTTTGAGGTCTTCCATTAGAACTAATGATTGAGAGTATGGACTTAGTTTCTAAATGGGTTAATTGTGGTTTTGGCTCAGAGCTAGAGGCCGGTGCGTAGCATCAACGTTATAGGGGTTGTTGAGCACCCGAGGTGAGTCTTCTCACTATATGTTACCTAGAGTGGTATTTATGTGTGAACGGAAGGTCTTATGTGCTTACTTGAGTTATGCATCTTATCTATGTGATATTATGCTATGAGTTATTTAGACCGGACCGGAAGGTCCAACAATATATGAGGCCGGAAGGCTCTACCAGACCGGACCAGAGGATCCAACGAGCTAGACCGGAGCTAAGGGTCCAATGAGCTGCAAGACCGGAAGGTCATCATGGGTAGGACCGGAAGGTCTACCAGAGTTGTGGAGCCGGAAGGTCCACTAAGACACATCGATCGGAAGGTCTCGCAGAGTCATAGCCTCGACTGGCTAGTTATATGTATGTGGCATTTTGGGGAACTCACTATGCTCCGTGCTTACCATCTTTATGTGTTATGTGTTTCATTTTCTGATCAGGATCGCTGGAAGGCGGCGACTCGATTGTACACACAAGAGAAAAGAGTCATGAATGAGGATCCTGGATTTTGATAATTACTTTTGAAAACTATTTTGAAATATGTTATGACATCGACACTTTAAATTTTAGGAATTATTATATGTGATGTTCGTAATTTAAAATTGAAAATTTTGTTTGAAAATTTACGGTGTTACAAGATGGTATCTGAGCCTTGGATTGAGGGATTCGGATACACCTCCGGGTATGTCTGGACTCAAACTGAGGATTTGAGAAAAGTTTTCAAAAAGGAACGATTTTCTAAAAATGAGTAAGATAATTTTAAGAAAAAGAGGAAACGAGCAGTGTGTACAATTAGCCAGCACCCGAACGGTGATTTCCTAAAATACCCTTACTTTATGTGTTATAAGTGTTATGAGATATGCTATGCATGCTAGAAGGTAGGCTAGGTATTTCATAATTTAGGACTAGAGTGGCTTGATTTGTGATGCCTTAGCCTAGGTGTTTGCTAGCAGTGATTTACTTTTGAGTATGTGCGGAGTAAGAGTATCCAGCATGAATCCTTTTTAGAGAGGGATCTGAGTAGAGGAGTAATCTAGGTGAGATATCTAGATGAGTATTTGAGGAGCATACTGAGAGAGTAGTCATATAATCTTGAGGGGTGGAGTTGATTGAGCTTGGTTATACCTTTTGAGTACGAGTATAGCAAGCGGAGTTATAACCTAGAGTGGTTACACATGCTGTTAGGGAATATTCAATGCCCAAATGTTTCTTGCTTCGTGTTTTGAGGAACTCTTGATGATGGTAGTCAGCTACGATATTCAAGAGGTAGATGGCTAGCATCATGAGGAGTTCTTTAGCAGCTGATGGTGGAGAAGTGTGAGAACCTAGGAAGAGCCTAGGGAGTGACCTTTTTCCGATAAGTATACTGATAGAGGAAAAGTATTCGTAGGGGAGCGACCAAGTATGATGAGATTGGTGATTAAGGAGGTTGAGCAGCTACTTAGGAAATCTGGGATGATCCATGTGGAAAGTATGGGTGGATGTGGCAGGTAGTATGGCCCGTACTACTGAAAGTAGAGGACCCATAATCGATATAGGGAAAATTCCAGAGGATCTAAGTAGCAGATGATAGGTGATCACGTGGTTCGAGTACCATGATCCGTAGTAGATGAGAGGTGATCACATGGTTCGAGTACCATGACCCGTATCAGATGAAAGGTGATCACATGGTTCAAGTACCATGATTTTTGGTAGTTAGTGCTTCTGGTTTTACCAGTTGTCCTGTGGTGGTTGACTAGTCTGAGATCAGGAGATAAAGTGTGGAGCCAGAGGGCCATGTCGAGCAAGTTTTAATGGAGTGTACCTGAAAAAGGGAAATGGAGTTCGTTCCCAAGGAATTTTATTGGCAAGATATTAGTGGGAGTTGCAAGGATCAGGGATGAGTAGAGATGATGCTGATTGGAGGATTGAGGTCTGAGTCGGGCCATCGGCTGATGGATGAGATGTCACCTTCTGTGGCAAGATTTGTGTTGTTCCTGTTTTCCGGGAGAAGCGAATGAGATATCGAGTTTCCGATTTCAGAGTTTGGAGGAAAAATCCTATGGGGTAGCATTGATGGTGACCTTTTCATAAAAATGTTGAGTTTTGAGCATTCTAACACTCCTAAGTGTACATGCAACCCTAAATACCTTAGATCTATGTTTTCTCTATTATACATGCAAATAAGAACATCCAAGGTATTATCCTAATCTAGCATACAAAAACTATGAATGTAACAAGATAGAATACATACCTCTTGATGTAGCTTGATGTCTTCAAGCTTTAAGAGCTTAGCCCCAATAGTGTGGAAGCCTCAAGTGGAATCACAAATCACCAAGACACCTTGGAATACTTTAGAGAATATGATTACTTGGTTCTCTCTAGTGAAATTGGCTAGCCCTTCTTTAGTGTATCCACACTAGTGCCCATTTCACCAACCAAGGACATCTTTATATAGTATGGAGGATTAGGGTTAAACCCTAATACCCATGACCTATCATTTCCTAGGATCCATGGGTTAAACACTCCATGGACTATCCATGAAATCTTAGCCCAACCTAAATGAACTTGGCCCATTCCATATATATAAGAGTCCATATTTAATTAGTTCCTTTTGATCACTTAATTAATTATAAATTAATTCTTGATCAATACTAATTAAATAATATGATTCCATAATAATATATTAGAACTTATAATATATTAATATTAATCATAAACATACTATTCTCAAAAGATTATCCATATAAATTGTGTCGGTGAAGTGCAACCCAAATGGACCATGCCGGGTCGGGTCAAGTACATACCAAATATAGTTATGGACTTAGACATTAATCCAACAGTCTCCCACTTGGATAAGTCTAAAACTATTATTGCGTATGACTTCAAACCTAACTGGCAATCGTAGCACTTAAAGCCGCTGTCGAACTCTGACCTTGTCGGTGAACTCTGACCTTTGTCAATGACTTGTCCATTAGATAAGGGATCGTATATTCCTCCATTCTAGATATCATATGGACTGAGACATGGATTATAATCATTCTCTCTGTCCATTAGTTGTTTCCCGATTTGCGATTTATGACGACTGACTAATTGAACAAATCAAATCAGTCCTGGCCCGGCCGAGCACTTCCATTTGTCATCATCAAATCATCGAGGGGCCCACAGATATCGCTTTTATCCCGAAGGTAAAAGGAACGTGCAATCAATGTACTATCAACTCATAGTAACAACTCATATCTCTAGGTTTGAAGAATATAAGATATTCTCGTCTCATGATCACTCGTGATAAAATCCATGAAGTGATTCCAATGAGCGCGGGTTGAATCCAATACTCAGAACTTATGAGCACTCATGATTGTTGTAGCCTTGTCCAACACCTTAGACCTCTACAACCCATCATGATAGTCTTAATTCATATCTACTTCCAACATATGGCCGACTGTGGATGGTTTGAATAACTTAGTCATTCCGGAAGAATAACCCAGTTTATTCGGGAAGTCAAAACATGCAAAATGAAACACAATAATAATTGAATCCAATATGGTATCAACTCTTTGAACATAAATAAAACACCTTTTATTTATCACCATATGATTACACATTATTCATTGTATACTGTTTCAGCTATCAACTTTATTCTTGAATTTAAAACAATAGTTGTCCCATGCTCCAAGCATGTACACTATGTTTTCTTAAACACTAGTCATGCCATACACCAAGTATGGATACTATGTTTGTCTATGATCTTTACTTTGTGAACTAGATCAATTGAACATTACTTCAATGATTCTCTTTTCACACTCCCAAATCCTTACCGCAATTGCAAGAATTCCAAATTCATGCCATTTACTGAAATCTGTTAGATTCTAAACTTATATGCATTGATCCTCTTGTAATGATTATGCACAAAGTCATAAAGACTTGACAACAAACATTACAGAGTATTCCAAAGGAGATCAGCTCCTTGGAAACATCCTTCTTGCATTAAGTTTCCTTAATCTTACACAGATTGAAAATTCTAACTTTGAAACATTTCCAGAATCCATTTTGACTATCACTTCTGAACAAGAGTTGCCTCCTTATAGATTATGTCAATATGGTCCTTCCAGAATTATCACTATACTTCCAATTGTCCTTGAGTAACCAATCTTTGGTAAACCTTAGATTGTCCTCGACAATTGTTTAATCCTTTTAGTCATATCCAGTTCTAAACCTTTTCCCTTCTTAATGCCCCAGGCATTTGGAAAATTTTAGAACGGATGAATATAGCACATGTAATCGATCCTATATCCGAAGCATATGGGACACGATTCATGATGTCTCACATAAAGACTAAACCAGTCTTTTGCTATACTATTACCATTTCAATTTGCCAAGTTCTCATAATTCAGATTATGAAAAGGGATGTCGTAATCATAATCGAATTTAGAACGCAAATAATGGACTCATATACAGAATTTCCTTGTGTTGAGCCATTCCAACATGAAATTCATATATATTTCCTTGACTAAATGATTAAAACCTCACGATCTAAACTTGTAGATTTGAGATGAAGTATAATTTCCTCTCCCTTAATTATAGCAAAACAACTTTTCCCAATTGAAACCTTTTGTTTTCTATAATTAACATTGCTAACTTGCAATATTTATCATAATTATCATGCTCCCACTAACATGATGATTATTAGCATAACACTTATGCTCCCACTAGCTTTGACATGTACCCAGAAATTAGCTGGACTTCTAGAAATCAATACTTAATTGACTTTCTTACCAAAGTTCAGATTTCTGATACTAGATTGTTTTGATAAGACTTTATCAAAATCATACACCTTCCCTTAGATAGCACACTTGTGAGTCTAGACAATTATGAAAAGGTATGCCGTAATCATAATGGTTAGACCTTTTTGCCACTTCTCACAAGTTCAGGTTAGTGTGCCGGTAAACCACACACGCTCCACTAACGACTTTGAGAATGCAAATATCACAATTGCTATCTAGCTAAAATCTACTTAGTGAAAGTTTTTCCTCACCATCATTTTCATGAATCGGAGAGAAACCTTATGACACTTAGATTTAATGGTGTATGAGTTCCTACCCATATGAATTTGTCAAAACCATAATCACAGGACAAAGATAATGACAAATCCAAAACCATATGGATTGAACTCAATCTTAACTTCTTGCCACCTGGCAGCTCAAGGGCCTGCCATTGCTTCCAAGTTGTTGTGAAACAAATTGAGAACTCTAAGAACTCATATGCAAAGCCAACTTTACTGGAATGGTCACAGAATATGTCAACACGATAGGTTATAAACCTCAAGTCGTGTGCTAGAGAAGAACTTCAGGTTTTATTCTTGATTAGTTCTTGAGACTTTCAAGACCTTTAAGACTCCCACTGTCCTCTTGACCTATAAGAGTCCCTTGTCAAATATCCAAGAGATAGTGTGGATTCTAATCAAGACAAACACTTCACTCAATTGGCCTAAGTTGGTCTTTGTTTTATCCAAAACATCACAACTTTACCAATTTCAAATGTACTAGAGTAGAAAACTTTTACTCTTACATTTGACAAGTGTTTTAAACCTTCTTTAAGACATGTCACTCAAGTTACAATCTTGGAGTATGACTCTAAGACTTGTATTGGAACGAAGTATGACTCATCTTCTTGATTTAACCATTTCAACAATTCAAGATCCCTCTTCTTAGTCATAAGAATGCACTAAGATTTCCTTAGAGAACTAATTGTGCTATGGTTTCTTAATCATTAAGATGATCACAAAACTGATACTAAAGTACTCTCCCATCTTTTCAGATTTGAGAAACTTTTATCCTTCTGCCTAAGTTGATTCTTCTTATTCGCTCTGCCATACATTGGGACCTTTTCCAATGTCTCAGAGTTACACTTAAGCTTGTATGTATAATCATATTTACTGAGCTTTAGTAAACTATGACGAATAGTCTTATCAATCTTTTGTGGTGGACTTAATCAGTGCACAAGAATGTGTACTCGATCCCTTAGTCCTTCACTTGACTCACACATCCATGTGAACGAGTAATTAGTCTTAATTTTTCCAAAACTTGAAAGTTCTCATTCATCATGCTATATAACTTGCACGATTCCAAGTTTCGGTCCAATTGAAACTTGGGTGATGAGAATCTTTCCTTATTTGGTAAATTTTGACATTACCACAAATGAAAGAATCAATTTCATATTTCCACTTTTGCTCTTAATGGAATCATATAAGCAACAATTTTTCCTCAAAAGCCATTGTAAGGATATTTTAAAATAAATAAAATCAAAAAATTTTCTTTTATTTTAAAACTTTGCGGAAAAACTTATCCTTATAATCCATATGAAAACTTGTTGTTATCTATTCCTTAAGCAATATCTCATAACTCCTAAGAAGTAGCTCAAGAATCCGATTTTTCAAACTATGCGATAGAAATCCATCTATGCGATCAGATTCAACATATTCTTTCTTTAAGTTTCTCCACTTGTTCTTTGATTCTTAAAACATCACCATGTGACCCAGTCACATCATGTATCAAGAATCTCAGAATAGAAACTTAACAGAGTTAGATAGTGGAATTTACCTGAAGTAGAGTCAAACTTATTGAATTTAACATCCTTAGGTAAATTTGGCAGCTTCGCAACCAATGCCCCTTCCTTTGGCAACATAAACATATGGACCCTTTGATAATGGTACACGGGACTATCACAGACTTAGCTTTTCTCTTTGCCATTTGGTCAACCGAGTTGACTATGGCCGATCCCTTTCCATTGGGAAGATAATGCTTTTCTGGATTTCCTGTGTCACTATTGTCAATGTCCATAAAGTTTTAGGAAGTTGATCTTAGCAAATAGATAAGATCATTAAGGGTCTTGTCATAGTCTGTTTCATAGGTGTCCCAAAGGAACTCACTATGTGACTTAGAAAGTGATTGAACCACCAACTTTCTCAAGATTTTGACACCCAACTCTCCCGGCTTGTCAATATGTGACTACATCTCCAAGATGTGTCCACACCTAGACCTTGCCTTGCCAATAGGGCTTGAGTGACCTTAAACTTTTCAAGAACTTGTGGGTTAGGGAGATTAGTTGGAGGAGGAGAAAGAAGTATGATATCCATGGGACATCATCTTCATTAGGAAACCTTGTTTCAAGAGATTTGGGAAGATCATAGGTGCCTAAACCAGACAACTTTTGGGAGATATTCAAGATAGTTGATTTTAAGTCCTTAATATGACACCCAATATGAAATATTAAGGCTAGGACCCAACAAACTATTTTATAACTTAGAAGAGGTATGCCGTAATCCAAGCTATAAAATATTTGAAGGTAGGTGAATGACGATTCACTAATTTCCACCAAGATAAACGAAATGTATTATTAGGTTTTAATTGGTTTTGAAACTCATTCATTGAACTGTTCAAAGGCATGTTTCAATCTCGAGTGTGCCCTTCAGGTTTTGTGACTGGGATGCCGAGGATCACAAAACAAGGTGTGAAGTAACCATGCAAATCACTTGGTACCCTTAATAAATTACCCCTCAATCGATGTGCCGGTTAACCATACACACTCCATCGATACTATGATAAATATTAAGTCACCCTTTACCTACCTTGTTAAGTCCAAGTTAGTGTGCCGGTTAACCACACACGCTCCACTAACGACTTAGACAAAGTGTAAAGTGTAATTTCATGGGTTAGCACCTTATTCACATTTTTCCTAAGTAACTAAGATTGGGTATTATTAAGAGTTTAGTTACTTAGTATTATCATTAATACTTTTAATGAAGGAGAATTATAGTCTTGTCAAACCCGTTCGGCTAACGACCCTCCACCGGTCAAGCAAGCGGTGGGTGAGAGTGGACACCCATTAAGTTGCCATTTTATAGGCAACAACCTTATACCCACCTTATAGACCGGCTTCGTGAATGAAGCGTACTAGCGGTAAGACTGACTTTACTCTTATACATATATATATTATTAACTTATAATATTATAAAGTATAAGGGTTGAATTTTAACTTTTAAAATTCTAAGGGCTAACTTGGAATTAAAGTATTCATAAGGAACACTTTTCAAATTCCAAAACTTGAGGGCAAGTTTTGAAACTATTCAAAACTAATTAATTCCATAACTTATGTGTTTAAAGTAGTTTTAATCCAAAAACTCTTCAAGTTCCATAACTTGAGGACAAGTTATGGAAGACTTTAAACTAATAAAAGAACTAACTTTTTCTTTATTTTATAACTTATGGATTTAATTATGGTTACATATTTTTCTTTAATGAAGTGACTCTTGAACTTCCATAACTTGAGGACAAGTTATGGAGTCATAAAAAATTATTCAATGACACAAGACTCTTCATTTTGTAAGCATTGCCAACTTTTATGAGTTTTATGAGTCTTAAATGTGACTTTTCATGTAACTTGAGGACAAGTTACACAAACACATTTTATACTCAACTCTTAGATTAAAATGGATTGAAAACAACTATTTCAATTAACATTTCTATTAATCTAAGCAACTCATAAGAACAAGATAATTCAAATCAAACTTTTTCATGTAATTAGTCTAAACCTTAAACTAATACAAAACATGAATCTATTGACAATTATCTTTGAAAATGGATTAGCATGAACATTACCACATCAAAAAACACGTTTATAAGTTCAAAAACAACTTAGGGTAATGTTCCTAGTCCATTTCTAGCCAAAAAACTCGAAAATATGTTGTCTGGGGGTCCAACTCGTCGAGTGCATGAACCAACTCGGCGAGTTGGATCGAATTGATCACATTTTAGGCATGGACTCGCCGAGTCCTCTAATGGACTCGCCGAGTCTGATGATCAGACACACCAAATTCGTTTTTTCAGCTTCTATTATAGGTATAACAAGAAAACAAGCCTAGGCTCTGATACCACTGTTGGGTTTTGAGCATTCTAACACTCCTAAGTGTACATGCAACCCTAAATACCTTGGATCTATGTTTTCTCTATTATACATGCAAATAAGAACATCCAAGGTATTATCCTAATCTAGCATACAAAAACTATGAATGTAACAAGATAGAATACATACCTCTTGATGTAGCTTGATGTCTTCAAGCTTTAAGAGCTTAGCCCTAATAGTGTGGAAGCCTCAAGTGGAATCACAAATCACCAAGACACCTTGGAATACGTTAGAGAATATGATTACTTGGTTCTCTCTAGTGAAATTGGCTAGCCCTTCTTTAGTGTATCCACACTAGTGCCCATTTCACCAACCAAGGACATCTTTATATAGTATGGAGGATTAGGGTTAAACCCTAATACCCATGACCTATCATTTCCTAGGATCCATGGGTTAAACACTCCATGGACTATCCATGAAATCTTAGCCCAACCTAAATGAACTTGGCCCATTCCATATATATAAGAGTCCATATTTAATTAGTTCCTTTTGATCACTTAATTAATTATAAATTAATTCTTGATCAATACTAATTAAATAATATGATTCCATAATAATATATTAGAACTTATAATATATTAATATTAATCATAAACATACTATTCTCAAAAGATTATCCATATAAATTGTGTCGGTGAAGTGCAACCCAAATGGACCATGCCGGGTCGGGTCAAGTACATACCAAATATAGTTATGGACTTAGACATTAATCCAACAAAAAACCCAATGGAGTAGCATTGGTGGTGACCTTTTCATAAAAATATTTGGACATTTTGACTACTATGAGGTATTTTCGGGTACCAAAGAGTCATTAGCGGAGGCTGAGATGGAAGAGACCCAGGAAGGTGCCTATATAACTTTAGCATGCTTTTAGCACCAATTTCAGGTCGTTAAAAGGAATATATCAGGGTGGTGGCCCTCGTTGTTATGTCGTGTATCGGTTGTAAGAATGAGATTCAGTGCTTTGATAATGATTTTTGTGTTGGGAGTCGGGTCGAGGAGTCAGAGACATGGTGCGTGATAGGGCATTGTTTCCGGACTGAGGGTCAGGATTTTCGGAAAAATTGAGGTGTCCGGCGAGATATCGGTCTGAGATTTTGAGATGTCTAGAGGCAATCATGTTGGGAGGATTTTGAGATTTTGTCTGAGTTTCGGGATATTTTGAGTTGCTTGGTTTCCATCGGGAAGATCATTGAGTGTTTACGTGGTATGTTCCATGAGTCAAGTGTGATGTACTTGTTGGAAGAGTCTATGGAGTAAATTGTTGGTATGCCCGCTGGTGATGGTTCGAACCCTGATTGGGGGAGAATTGGGTAGTCAATTGGGAAGATTAGCAATTTGTTCAAGTGCAGTTATGGATCTACTTATGGAGATATGTGGTGCGGTCACTTGAGACCTGGGTTATTGGTCGATGAGGTAGGGTGCAATATCTGAGATTTGCAGGTATAGGTATAGATTGTAATCTATACCCCAATAGAAGGCAACATTTGGTTTTTCGACCAATTTTAGAGTCGGTATGAGTAGTTCCTTTGGGCAGTGATCAGTAGAGGGTGGAGCTTTAGATATTGTCAACGTGTTTTCAGTTGTTGATAAATCCCCCTGTTTCAAGTTGTGAGTAGAAGTATTTCGTGGTTCAGAGCTATGCAAGTGGAAGATCAGTGTGCGTGACAAGAAATCATGAGGTTTTGTGATGGTGTACCGGGGTATAGGAGTATGACGCCCTAAATTTTTTTTGAATTATTATGAGATTTGAGTTTTAAGTGGAGTATCGAGTGGCTTTTATTCCAGTGGGAACCCATCGGTTAATTGTCGCTAGAGCGAGACTGTCTAAGGGTGTACCTGTGTTGAAATAAGTGCATGGCTTACGAGAATTTACATTAGGAGTGGTAGTGCATAAGTTGGGTGAGTATAAGCACCTATCTATGTTGAACTACGTAGCATGAGTTGGTGAAATCAGTGTAGTGATGTGTGATGATGAGGTTATGGGGTGATAAGAAAGCAAGTGGATCCGGGTGGAAGTATTCTCTTGGGATTATCAGGAGAAACCGTGGAGTGAGCCATAGTGAGTCAATGAGCGAGAGAGTGTTGTAAGACTACGGGGAGGCATAGCATTCACTGGATAATGGGAGTGGGTTGTGATATTACGGGGAGCCGTGGTATTCGGTAGTCAGTGAGAGAGTATCGCAAGACTACGAGAGAAAAATACCACTCGGTAGTCAATAAGAGTGAACACTGTTCTGTCAAGGGGGGGGGGGGGGGGGGCGTGTAGTATTCACTAGTCGGAGTATGGCGAAGAGAAGTTCTTAGGATTGGGTAGCCTTACTGTTTGAGTCTTTAGGAGCCTGGTTGCCGAACCAGGGGCGAGACAGGGCTCTTCGTGTCAGTTGGGAATTGATATATCCAGGTTGAGTGGGGATTATCATAATCAAAAGGAATTGGGAAGAGGGAGCGTGCTTAAATTCGCAAATCTTGGGTCATGAGTTGAGAACCAGATTGGAATTGAGTGGTTCCAAGTCTACTGTTCAATCAGATTCTCGAGCTTGAGTCTGGATTCATTCATGTGCTGAGTAGGCGAGATTCGGTTTTGGTTTCGTAGATGGGTTTCATTTTGAGGGATATTGATCTTCATCTGATTTCGTAGACCGGACTGGGTTAGTTTCATTGGTATGAGAATACTCGTGAGATGCATGGAACCAGTGGGTGGTAGAGGACAAAGGTCGGAAGGGAGACAATTTCAGATAAGTTGTAGCATCCGCTTGGGGTAAAGAGAACTTTGTGACTTGTGTGTCGCGATAAGCTAAGATGGTTATCGTGAGAACAAAGTCGGTGAGACATTTTGGTTTGCAATGAGTAACCTTTGGAGGTTCATCTATTTGGTCAGGAGCTGACCTGGTGGTCAGTATTGAAAGGGAAATCTGAGAGGAAGCGGGGGCTTATGTCTATGGGTGTCAGAGGATACTTCCAAGTGAGTACAGTCTTTCTTGTAATTGAGGTCAGATTTTTGGGATTTTTTCTTTCCGATAAGTTCTGATAGTGGTTTAGGCGGTGGGTCCTTAGTGGGTTATAACCTTTCCGTTCCTCTTGAGTTCGACCGGGATGGATTAGAGAATCAAAGTAGGTAGAGTGTTCTTAGAGTCTGTTAATCGATGAGAGATTAACATGATATTTTGCGAGGGTGTTTTGGCAGGGAGACAAACCACTACAGTTTTCTAGTTCTGAAAGAGTCAGATCAATTATCGCGGTGGCAGATGGATCTTTCCTTCTTCGGGACCGGGAGTTCCTGTTGGGATCAGGTGTCTTTGGAAGAGATTGTTGTATTATAAGAGGTCCTTTCAGTGGTGCTTTTCGGGTTATCGGTCCGATCTATGTGTTGTTAAGGAGCGGTTTCGAGGGCGAAATCTATTTCAAATGGGGGAGAATTGTAAAATCGAGTTTCTGATCGTCCGTGATTAGGGTTCGTGGGAATCGGGGTTATTTCGAGGAAGCGATGACAGTTTGATGATTTGGCAAGATAAGTCCTTTAGTTGAAATTGATGGTAACGGAGTACGTTGGGCGTACGTGTGTGTACGCTTAGCGTACTCATGCAAGTGAGAATTAAGCTGAGCCACCTAGTACGTTGGGCATACCAGAGCGTACGCTGGGCGTACTAGGCACATAAGAAAGCCCTAATTAAGAGGAGTGTCCCTATATAAAGAAGGAGAAGACCTCAACCCCGGCCACCATCCTCATTCAATAACCCCCCCCCCCCCCCCCCCCCCGAACCCTAATCCTTTTTCTTGAGCTCGTGTAGGACCATTGTGAGCTTCTAAGTGTTATTGTGGAAATTTTGAGTGAAGAAAGAGCATGGAAGACAATAAAGATGGAGTCCAGGCTTTGGATCTGAGCTTTTCTGTGGTTGGAGCATCATTTGGAGGTATAAAGCTCAAATCTTTCCCATCCTTTTTATTTTGTGCATGGTATGGTCCATTTTAGGTCTTTTGGTCCCAAAGCTTGAGGCTTTATGAGTTGTTGCACTCTAGAGCTCAATATTTGTCCTTTTAAGTGTTTCTAGTGGTGAGGATCCATAAAAATGAGGTCTTGAATGTGAGAGTCAACCCATGCATGAGATTTGAGCATTTTGAGTTAAGAGAATAAGAGTTTTATGTGTTTGTGACCTTATCAGCCATGTAAAGGCTTAAAGTCACTAACTTTATGGAGTAAGAGATGACAAGGAGTCCAGATCTGAGAAATGAGTTAAGGTCTTAACGAGTTAAGACCAAGAGAATGGACTAAAGCAAAACTGGACGTACGCCTAACGTAAGTTCCAGTACGCCCTGCATACTGGGTTGGAGTCCCCGATCAGTTTCATGCATGCGTAAGGAAGATGAGCGTACCAAGAGATGCATGGCCCGTGTAACTCCACTGTAGGCTTTTGGGCTGGATCTTATCATGGACCGTGAGGGTTGGGCCTGAACTTTTGGGCTTGTGAATTAGAGACTATGAGCAGAGAAATATTAAAATTTTGCCTAAGGCCCTTGTTTTGGGCTTGCCATTTATTATTTAGCCTTGGTGGGCCCAATGGGTTGTAGACTTTTAATGGGCTGGTTTGTGGTCTTTCTTTAGACCTAATGAGTGACAGTCTGGACTTAGTTTCTAAATGGGTTAATTATGGTTTTGGCTTGGAGCTAGAGGTCGGTGAGTAGCTGCAACTGTTGGATTAGTGTCTAAGTCCATAACTATTTTGGTATTTACTTGACCCGATGGTGCATGGTCCTTTTGGGTTGCCTTCACCAAAGCAACTTGATAAGATGAATTATGGAGAGAAAGGATTAAATATGATTTATTAATATATTATGAGAATAATATATTAAAGGAGAAATCATATTGTTTAATTAATATTAGTCAATAATTAATTGGTAATTAGTTTTGTGACTAAAAGAGATTAATTAAACTTAAGGGACTGGAATTGTAATTATAAGATAATTGCAATTTGGGCTATGGATTGCCTTATATTAAGGAGTGGGCGAATTCTATGGGGAAACCCATTAGAAATCGTCCAAGGCCTTTAAGGAAAGGAGTCCATGGGTTGCTTAGGGCTTAAGCATCCAAATTAGGGTTTCCTTGTTAGATAACCCTAATAGCCTCACTATTTAAAGACCCCTTATGCCCCAAAAACGTGGACAAGCTTCCATCTAGGGTTTCCACATGTTTTGGGCAGCCTCCTTCTCTTCTCCTCTTCATCCTCTTGCTCATGGTGTTTGTGAACCATTACAGGAGTGACATTTGTGACTCTAAGCCCCAATTATATGTTATATTGATTATCATATGCTAGATCTAGGGTTTATAGTCTTGGATAAATTGCATGTACAATAGAGAAACCTAGATCCAAGCATTAGGGTTTGTATGAGCACATAGGATGTTCTTATGACCAAAACTCATCAGTGGTATCAGAGCCTTGATTGGTTTCTATTGTATTGATGCCTTGTATGTTGAAAAAATTCGATTTTTGTGGTTCTGTATGATGGACTCGGTGAGTCCCACTGTGGACTCATCGAGTTGCCCCCTACTCGGCGAGTCCATATGGGTACTCGGCGAGTTCATGCGTCACAAAGAGGGGATTTCGGGATTTCTTGTTGTTTATCTTTGATATACTTGACTTTATCATATTAGATCAATATAAATCCGATTTTATGATATATATGAGTATATTCTTGATCTAATTGAAGATATTTATCAATTAATAAAATATTTGTTTCCTTATGTGATAATTGATTAATTTTTTTGATTAAATTGGTAAATTGTTTTGCAAGAAATCATTAAATAAATCAAATATGGATAATTATGTGATTAAATGTTAATTTAGATTATTTGTTATTTGATCCTTGTGTTATAAAAGGTTTCAATTTTCCCCTTTGTGTTTTATAGTTTAAATTTGAACTCAAAAGTTTAGTTTTGAAATTTAAATAGTTGAAACCCTAATGTTTTGAAAGGTTTCAACACTTGCCCTCAAACTTTGGAATTTAAATTTTGATTAAAAGTTTAATTTTGATGTATATTTAAATTCTAATCCTAAATGTTTTGAAATGTTTCAAAAGTTGCCCTCAAGTTTTGGAATTTAAAAGTTGATTAAAAGGTTTAATTTAGGAATATTAAATTCTTAAATCCTAGTATTGTTTTGAAAAGTTCAAATCACACCCTTATGGTTTTATTAATTAATTAAGGTGTATAACTAAAAGAGATTTAATAAATCCATAAAAGTTTAGGTGTACAATTTAATTGAATTAAAAGTATAATCGTTAAATTTGACCACCTAGTATTTTAAAAGTGTAAAATGCACCCTATACTATATATAACATTAAAAGTCTAACATTATATATATGTATGAGTAAAAGTAAGTCTTACCGTTAGTAGGCCACATTCACGAAGCTGTTCTATAAGAGGTGTTTAAGGAAATTGCCAATAAAATGGCGATTGAATGGGTATCCACTCTTACCCACTGCATTCTTGACTAGTGGAGGGTCGTTAGCCGAACGGGTAGGATAGGACATAACCTTCCATTATAAGTATAATGAAGTACAAAAGTAACTAAATACTTTACAAATTCCCAATCTTAGTTACTTGGGCAAAAGTGAATTGATGCAATTCCATGAAATTACACTATGTGCCCTTGCGAAGACGTTAGTGGAGCGTGTGTGGTTAACCGACACACTAAATGGTTCTAAGCAAAGGTAGCAAAGGGTGACTCAATGTTTGTCATAGCTCGGTGGAGCGTGTGTGGTTTACCGGCACATCGAATAGATGATTGTAACATGTGAGGGCACCATGTAAGTTTGCATGGTTATTCACACCCGCTTTGTGATCCTCGGCATCCCAGTCACAAACTAGAGGGGCATATCGAGATTTAAACATGCCATTGAAACGATCAATGAATCTCATAGGATCTAGGAGTTTTCATAGATTTAAAACATAAATTTATTTTTCGTTTTTCGTGGTGGAAATTAGTGAATCGTCATTCACTTACCTTCAAATATTCTGCAACTAGATTACGGCATCCCTTTTCTAGGTTGTAGCATATTGTGTTGTGTCCTAGCCTTAGTATCTCATTTGGGTGATTTACTAAGGACTCAATCAATCAACTAACTTGAATGTTCTCCCGTTTTGTAGATGTCAAAGTTTGACAACTATGGTCTTCCTAAATCCCGTGGAACAAGCTTTCCGCATGAAGATGATATTCCACGATTCGATCGAGGAACAAGAGATCATGCTTCACTTCCTCCTCCTCCTCCAATTATTCTCCTTAACCCACAAGTTTGAAGGCTTGAAAAGTTCAAGCTCACTCAAGCCCTTTTGGCAAGTAAACATAAAGAAGGAAAGTCAGTGTGTGCACATGTCCTAGGGATGAAGTCACACATTGATAGGTTAAGAATGTTAGGATCCGTTGTCTGTTAGGAGATGGCTATTGACTGGGTTCTTCAGTCACTTCCTAACTCATATAGTGAGTTCATAAGAGAGTACTACATGATGAACTGCGACGTGACCCTTATAGATATCACCTATATGCTTATTACTGCTGAATCAGCAATGGTTTGGCGCAAAAGAAAAGCAAAGTTGATTGGTGAATCTACCTTCAAGACCTCTATGGATATAGACAATGGCAACGAAAGACATGCTATGATCGAAAATTTTGATCATAAGAGAAAGGCAATGTTTGAACTAGTTCCGTGTCTTGTTCGAAAAGAGTCAATTTGCTTTTATTGCCAAGAGAAGGGGCATTGGAGACGAAGCTTCCCTATTTACATAAGAGATCTAAGAGATGAGAGAGTCAAAACGTATGTCTTTGCTTTAGGTAAAATACATTTACTAACTCTTTTAAGATTTTATTCTAGATTCGTAATACATAATGTGATAAGATTACAATTGATGTTTTGTAGGATCGAAGAGAAGAAAGGAAGCTTAAGGGAAGAAGTGAGCAGAATCTAACCGCGAAGGAATGGGTTTTGATCGCATTACTTGAAGATTAGATTCTTGAGCTGCTACTTAGAGTTAGAATTAGATTGCTAAGAAAGATGTATTAACATAGTTTTTCAATGAATTGCGTTGTAAGGACAAATTTTTCCGCAATAAAAGTAAATTTTGATTTTATATTGCTTATTTATCCTTGCAATGGCGTGTATGAAAAAATTGATGTAAGAATGTTTCTTATATTAGCAATAATGGATTTGATTCATAATTATGTTGTTTGTGGAAATGTCGAGAATTTACCAAATAGGGAGAGTTTCTCATCACCCAAGTTTCAATTGGACAGAAACTTGGAATCATGCAACTTGGTTGCACGATGAATGAGAAATTTCATATTTGGAAATTAGACTAATCCATTGACAAAGTGTCAAGTGAAGGACTAAGAGATCGAGTACACAAAGTTGTGTGTTGGTCAAGTCCACCACAAGAGTAACAAAGACATTCGTCATGATTTACTAAAGGTTTAGTAAATATGATTATACTTATAAGATTAAGTGTAATTCTGAATTGATTGAAAAAGTTTAAATCAATAGCATAATGAATAAGAAGAATCAAGTAGACAGAAAGATAAAAGTTTCTCCATTCTAAGAAGAAAGGAGAGTACCTTTTATTATGTTTTATGATGAGTCTTAATGATTAAGAACCATATCTTAATTGATCCTCTAAGTGAGTCTTAGTACAATTGTATGTCTAAGAAGTAGAATCAAGAACTGAAGAAAGGGTTAAATCAAGAAGTCAATCATACTTCGTTCCAAAAACAAGTCTTAGAGTTAAGATTGCGAAATTGAGTGATAGGTATTAATAAGGTTTATAACATTCATCAAATGTGGAAAGTTGTGATGTCTTGGATAAGACAAAGACCAACTAGGACCAATTTATGAAGTGTTTTGATAAAAACTACACTAACTCGTGAATATTTGTTTGTCAAGAAATGTTTATTGACAAGAGAATCTTATATTTCAAGAAGTCAGTGGGAGTCTTAATGGTCTTGAATGGTTTGAACAACAAATCAAAATAAACCTTATCGATCATCACTAGCACACGAGTTGAGGTTTACAACCTATCGTGTTGACACTATTTTTGTTTCTGTGCCATTCCAATTGAGTTAATTATGCATGTGAGCCCTATGAGTTCTCATTTGAATGCATAAAAGGCAAGGGCCTTGATCAATGAAAAGTGCATTGATAAGAAAAGGTGAGCTGCTTAACTACTTGGAAGACATGGTGGGCAGCTATGCTATCATAAGGCAAGAAATCAAGATTAAGAAAGTTCGGACCATATGAGTTTGATTTTGTCGTAAACTTTAGTTTTGAAAAATTCACATGGGTAGGAACACATACACCATTAAAATCTAAGTGTCATAAGATTCCCTCCTTCATGAAAATGACTATGAGGAAATGGTTTCACTAAGAAAGTTTTTAAGAAGATAGTGATTGTGAAATTGTATTCTCGAATTCGATTATGGTTATGGTATCCCTTTCCATGATTCGAATTGTGAGACTTGGCAATTAGTCTAAAATTGTTTAGACACACATATGAGCTATCTAAGGTAAAGGTGTATAAGTTTAAGAATCTTAGATAAAGGATTATCAAAGCATTAGGTATTAGAAACATGAACTTAAGAAATTCAATAAGTATTGATTTTCTAGAAGTTAAGCTGGTTTCTGAATGCATGTCAAAGCTAGTGGGATCATAAGTGTTATGTTTATAATAATCATCATGATAGTGCGAGCATAAAAGTTATGATTGTATGATTATTATGGAAAGTATTGCAAGTTAGCAATATTAATTATAGAAAACAAGAGTTATACCTTGCAAAGTCGTAAGGTTTGTAAAGTTGTTTTGCTATAATTAAGGGAGAGAATATTATGCTTCATTTCAAATCTAAAGGCTTAGATTGTGGAATGTTAATAAATTTAGTCAAGGATACATAGTGTGTTTTCTAATTTCGATCATGATTACAACATTCCTCTTTATAGTTTGAATTTTGAACGTAGCACATAAAATATTATGGCAGAAGATTGATAAAGTATCAAATCTTTATGTAAGACATTATGCATCGTGTCCCATACACTTCGGGTTTAGGATCGATTGCAAATGCTATAATATTTGACCATTCTAAAATTTTCCAAATGTCTAGCGTATTTGTAGGAAAAGGACAAGAATCGGTTTTGACTAAGATAATTAAACAACTATCAAAGGACAATCCAAAGTTCGCCGAGGATTGGTCGCTTGTGAGTAGTTGGAAGTATAATATTAGATGGAACATATCGACATTATTATGAATAGATAAGATTTTATTAAGAATGAGTTGTCATATGGAAAATATGGAAACGTTTCCATATTGAGAGTTGGATATTGAAAATCTATGTCTAGATTAGAAACTTTTATGCAAAATGATGTTCAAAGGAATGTACTTTGAGTGAGAGACATCACATCTATGGAATTGTCTTGTAACAATCTCCGATAGAGGACTTTGTAATTTCATTGGCAATAGTCATTGTGACTTTGGTGTAGTGATATTACGAAAGGATCATTGCTTAAAATGTTAGAATCTAGCATATTCTATAAATGGCAAGAATTTGATATTCTTTCACTTATGAAAAAGGATTTGGAGTTGTGAAATGAGTATGATTGGAAATGTGTTCATTTAATCTATTTCACAAAGTAAGAACCATAGGTAAACATTGTGTGCATGATAAGAGCATGGGAAAAGTGTAATAATTCAAGTAAGAAGTTGATTACCCGAAACAACAAATAATGAGTAATCGATATGTTGATAAATAAAAGGTGTTTTATTTATGCTCAAAGGTTTAAGGCCATATGGGATTAGTATTATTCTTGTGTTTCACTTTATATGTTTTGACTTCCTGAATAATTTAATTGGTTTAGAACAGTCAAATTATTCGAACGGGCCACAGTTGTTCATATGTTGGAAGTAGGTATGAATAAAGACTGTTGTGAATTGGTGTGTGGATTGTCTAAAGAGTATTAGACATAAGCAAATGTTTGCTGCAACGTTCATGAGTGCTTATGAATGTGATTTAAGCATTGGATTAAACCCACGCTCACTTGGATCACTCCATGAATTGTATCATGAGTGATTGGTGAGATGATAATGTCTTATATTCTTGAAACCGAGATGTGTGAGTTGTATCTTGCAAATCGGTTGCACATTGCTACTATGTAAACGCATCAGTAACTTGGTGTCATAAAACATATTGTTGTGTGTGATTCGGTGAGTGAGTGCAAGCGAGCATTGAATCAAAGTTTATCCGTTCCTTTTATCCAAAGTAGGATAAAAGCGATATGTTTGGGCCCCTCGATGATTTAGTGATGACAAACATAAATGCTCAGCCGGGCTAGGGCTAATTTGATTTGTTCAATTAGTCAGTCGTCATAAATCGGAAGTCGAGAAATAGTATAGAGAGAATGATTAGAAAATCATGTCTCATACGATATCTAGAATGGAGGAATATATGATCCCTTATCTAAAGGACACGCGCATCTGATAGGATCAGAGTTGACAACGGCTTTGGAAAGCTACGATTACAGATCAGGATCTAAAGTCATACGCAGAATAGTTATTAGACTTATCCAAGTGAGAGACTGTTGGATTAGTGTCTAAGTCCATAACTATTTTGGTATGTACTTGACCCGATGGTGCATGGTCCTTTTCGGTTGCCATCACCAAAGTAACTTGATAGGATGAATTATGAAGAGAAAGGATTAAATATGATTTGTTAATATATTATGAGAATAATATATTAAAGGAGAAATCATATTGTTTAATTAATATTAGTCAAGAATTAATTGGTAATTAGTTTTGTGACTAAAAGAGATTAATTACACTTAAGGGACTGTAATTGTAATTATAAGATAATTTCAATTTGGGTTATGGATTGCCTTATATTAAGGAGTGGACGAATTCTATGGGGAAACCCATTAGTAATCGTCCAAGGCCTTTAAGGAAAGGAGTCCATGGGTTGCTTAGGGCTTAAGCATCCAAATGAGGGTTTCCTTATTAGATAACCCTAATAGCCTCACTATTTAAAGACCCCTTATGCCCCAAAAACGTGGACAAGCTTCCTTCTAGGGTTTCCACACGTTTTGGGCAGCCTCCTTCTCTTCTCCTCTTCATCCTCTTGCTCTTGGTGTTTGTGAACCATTAGAGGACTGACATTTGTGACTCTAAGCTTTCTAAAGTCAATACAAGGAGGATTTGAGATTGTTATTGCTACATAACAATCAAGGTATGATCTAAACCCCAATTATATGTTATATTGATTATCATATGCTAGATCTAGGGTTTATTGTCTTGGATAAATTGCATGTACAATAGAGAAACCTAGATCCAAGCATTAGGGTTTGTATGAGCACATACGATGTTATTATGGCCAAAACCCATCAGCAACGTTATAGGGGCTGTTCATCACCCGAGGTGAGTCTTCTCAATATACATTACGTAAAGTGGTATTTATGTGTGACCGGAAGGTCTTTTGTGCTTACTTGATTTATGCATCTTGTATATGTGATATTATGCTATGAGTTATTTAGACCGGACCGGAAGGTCCTACGATATAAGAGGCCGGAAGGCTCAACTAAACCGAACCAGAGGGTCCAACGAGCTAGACCAAACCTAAGGGTCCAACGAGCTGCAGGGCCGGAAGGTTATCATGGGTAGGACAGGAAGGTCTACCATATTTGTGGAGCCGGAAGGTCCACTGAGACACATCGACCGAAAGTTATCGTAGAGTTATAGCCTCGAGTGGCTAGTTATATGTATGTGGTATTTTGGGGAACTCATAAGCTCTGTGCTGACCGTGTTATATGTTATGTGTTTCAGGTTCTTATCAGGATCGCGGGAAGGCGACGGCTTGATTGTACACACAAGACAAAAGAGTCATGAATGAGGATCCTGGATTTTGATAATTACTTTTGAAAACTATTTTGAAATATGTTATGACATCGACACTTAATATTTTCGGAATTATTATATGTGATGTTGGTAATTTAAAATAGAAAAATTTGTTTGAAAATTTACGGTGTTACAAAAGTCTTATAGCTGAAGTGTGACCACTCATACTTAGCTCAAAAGAATAACTTTATCAATGGATCTGACAAAATTTAATTTGTGTGAATTCTATGAATCCCATCATCTCCATACTTAACTTTACTTTAAGTACAGTTAAGTATCTTTGTAACACCCCATTTATTTAAATAAATTAATAAATGTAAGTCCCGGACTAATTTGTGAAGAATTTAGAAGTTGGAGGTTAAAAGTGTCAAAACCCGGATTTAATTTATAAGTATTATGGAAGGAAGGGACTAAATGGTAATTATTGGGACTTCATTGAAGAGATTTTGGAGGCATAGGGGCTGTTTGGTAAATTAGGTATTAAATTTGAAGTGAATTTCCGAATCTGGGGTAGAAAAGGTAAATTAGTTGCTTTCGTTTGAAAAGAATTTTATGGAGAGGGACTGATCTTGACATTATGGCATTAAATTTGAAGGGCAGTGGTATAAAGCTTTAGCATGTGTTGGTTGCTACAAAACCCTAATCCTAGCTAAGGATGCAGCCGTCACCCACCCTTATACCTCCCTCCAGCCTCCACAATTCACCTCTCGACCTCCGACGCCGCCAGTCATCAAAGCACTACCACGGACGTTGTGTACAACCAAAGAGAACCACTGGAGTTGGAGCCTTGAACGTGGATACTTGGGTGAAGAACGATGTGATACGGTGATTCATTCATTCTCGTGCTCCGTCGCCACCATTCTCCTCCTATATTCTCTTTAGCCGCCATCGTAGGAACTCAGCCGTTGCTCCCTCGGTCTGTTGGAAACAAAGATGCCGTCGGGAGTTAGGCTCCTATTGCTGCTATGAATCACCACCTTATCGACACCATCAGCCGATCTCTAGCCGTTAGCGCCGCTGCTGCTATTTCCTTTGAAGACGAGCATCGCGGGTTTGTGGGTTATCTGCTTGCGGTTGCATGGATGCCTGATTGAGAATCGAAAGAAATCACCTCCACCACCGTGAGGTGGTGGTTGCCATCGTGAAACCGCTGCTACCGCCGCCGTACGCCGCTAGATCGATGGTTGGATCCGATTGCAAGATGTTATCGTGGGTGTGTGCATTTATGTTGAGTATGAGTGGTGTGTGTAGCTTGGTCAGAAAACGAGAACAGCCACAACCTCCACCGTTAGATGGTGGTTTCCACCATTTGCCGCCGCCGGCCACCACAAGGTGGTTGTGTGTGTATTTATTTCCCGTTTAGTGTGTTTATTTTTGGGTTTTAAATGTAAATTGTAAATGGAATAATAAAAGAAATTGAAAACCACCACCTTAGGGTGGTGGTTGTGTAACAGCCCAAAATCTCAAGTATTGTTAAATTGCATTTTAGGGTGTTTTAAAGGAGGGACTCGGCGAGTTGGAGCCAGACTCGCCGAGTAGGGTCGCAGATTTGATCGTGGGTTCGCGACTGGACTCGACGAGTCCAGGTATGGACTCGGCGAGTCGACGCTGTTCAGCAGAAACCCTAGCCGTTTCGTATTGGGTCGTATTTAAGGGTTGTATGTCGTCATTTCACGTCTTTTGGCCGATTGTGGAGAACCCTAGACGACTGTGGCATTTGGAGCAAAACTTGAAGGCCATTATTGACTTTGAAGGAATTGTGGTGCAAGAAGAGGAAGGATTTTGGCCAAAGGAAGAGCATGGGGATCGAGTTCTGAGGTTTGGAGACACAGAGAGGGTGTTATTCAGGTAATATTTCGAATTATCCTCTGCTATGTTGATGTGTTATGGAATTAGGGTTTATGAAACCCATTTGGTGATTTGATGGATTATTATGTTGTTATACAAAAGTTTATACCCTAGTAATAGGATGATTAGAGGTCCAGAAGTCCCATTGGTGTGTTTTTCGGGAATAAACGTATCTCAGGAAGCAGTTGGATCGACTGCATGGCGTGGACTCGCCGAGTCGGATGATCAGACTCGGCGAGTAGCTTGAAGATTCACTGGGACTCGCCGAGTTGTTCTTCAGACTCGGCGAGTGGAGTCGGGGTGGCCCCGCGATTCTTCCAGGAGTGACTCATCGAGTCAAAGAGGATACTCGACGAGTAGAAGGGGAATCTCAGAGGATTGAAGGACGACCAGACTCGCCGAGTCGCCAGGGAACTCGCCGAGTCCAGTCGAGCTGACATTGGACTGTTGACCAGAGTTGACTGGTGTGAATCTTAGGGTCAGTTATCGTGGAAGATAGAAGTATTAAATAAGGGATATATGATGTTACAGGGAGCTTGCAGCTCGGAGGATCAAGTGCAAGGGATTTTAGGAGTTGCTATCTTCTAGTGACCGCGAGGTGAGTCTTCTCACTATACCTCACACGGAAGGGTTTGATTGTGTGACCGGAAGGTCAAGTATGTTGTGTGTTATGTTTATATGCCATGAATGGAAAGTTAGCTGCTACGTGTGATATACATGCTTATATATGGGCCGGAAGGCAAGGTATTATGTGACAGAAAGGTCAGGTATGATATATGATATATGTGCTTTATGTGTTAGAGTATTTGTATTATATGTTATATATGTGTGATGGACCGGAAGGTCGGCGTGGGTAAGGCCGGAAGGTTTACCCAGCAGGGACGGAAGTCCCCTGAGACACATGGACCGGAAGGTCGGGCCGGAAGGCGATATTATGTGGATCGAAAGATCCGGGCCGGAAGGCGATATTATGTGGATCGAAAGATCCGGGCCGGAAGGCGATATTATGTGGATCGAAAGATCCGGGCCGGAAGGCGTATGTGCGTAAGGTATATTGGGGAACTCACTAAGCTTCGTGCTTACGTTGTTTATGTTATGTTGTTTCAGGTTCTTACAGTAACGCGGGATGGCGACGGTTCGATTGTACACACCGAAGAAAGAGTTATGTTTTGGAGGATCCTGGTCTTCTATTATAATGAAAAAGAAACTATGTTTTGGAAAGTCGAATGTAAATAAGATTTTAAACAAGTGTTTTTAATATTAAATTGATTGTTTAAATGAAAATTTTGTTTTTGGAAATCACGGTGTTACAAATTGGTATCAGAGCCTTGGTTTGAGGGATTCGGACGCGCCTACGGGTAAATCTGGACTCAAACTGAGGAAGTAAGAAAAAGTTTTCCAAATAAATGGTTTTCTAAAAGTGAATAAGAGTTCAAAGAGAAAGCAAGAAAGAGCAGTGTGTACAATCAGCCAGAGCCAAACGGTGATTTCCCAAAATACCTTTACTTTTGTATTATGAAATATCTATTATGCACTTTATGAGACATTATTGCATGCTAGAGACAGGCTAGGTACTTCACATCTTAGGACTAGAGTGGCCTGATTTGTGATGCCTTAGTCTAGGGTTGCTGTTATATGTGCGTTATGCTTTTGTGTGTATGTGATGAGTGAGAGTATCTAGTTAGAACGCACAACGGGTAAAGCTACGGAGTACTGAGGTACTTCCGAGGGTGAGTCGAGAAGGTGGAGCTACCACAGATGGGGAGTCCTATGTATGCTTCAATGCTCGAATGCTGCTTGCTTTGTGCTTTGTGGAGTTCTCGATGATGGGAGTCAGCTACTAAGTGAGTATGACGATACTCAGGAGGTAGAGGGCTGGCATCATTAGGAACTCTTCAGCAGCTGATAGCAAAGAAGTGGGAGGACAGCGGAAGGGACTAGGGAATGAACCTAGCCAAATGAGTGCGCTGGTAGAGTAGAGGATTTTGCTGGAAAGCGAGCACGCGCGATGAGATTGGTGAAAGAGCAGGTTTATCAGCTACTTAGGAACTCTGGAATGGTCCGTGTGGAAAGTATGGGTAGATGTGGCAGGTAGTATGGGCCCGTACTACTGAAAGCAGAGGACCCATACTTGATACAGGGGGCATTCTGAAGGTCCTAAGGAACAGATTGAGGGGTGATGTTATGGTTCGGATACCATGCATCGGATCGGATACAGAGTGATGTTATGGTCAGGGCACCATACACCGGAACAGTTTGAGGTAGATGTTGTGGCTCGAGTGCTACACATTGGAGCAGATTGAGGAGTGGTGCTATGGTTCAGGTACCATACACCGAAGCATGTTGAGGAGGGATGTCATGGGATGAGTACCATGGTTCGTAGTGGGTGATGCTTGTGGCTATCTTGTTATCCGGTTATCGATCGGACGAGCACGAGCGAGCGGGATGCGAGGATTCGCGAGATCCGGCGTGATGAGGTTGCTGCATTGTTGCGGGTTGAGTCGCCAGAATGGTTTGGGTCGATCAGGACCACTATGATTGAAGTAGTTTGATGAGCGATATGCGGCTTTCGCAGAGACGGCTGCCGCGGCGGTTACAGCGGCTGTAGCAACGGCAAAGAAAGGGACTAGTCGGGGTTTTCAGTATCGGGACTTCTATTATGCGAAGCCTCCCACATTCGATGGAGTTCAGGACTCGATTGTTGCTATGAGATGGTTATCAGACATGGAGGGGTGTTTCTCCACGAGTTTATGCCCTACTGATCAGAGGGTGGGGTGTGCTCTGAACCTGTTGAGGCTCGGGGCGAAGGATTAGTGGAGATTGACCACGAGGTCATATTCTGATGCGCAGAGGGCTGCGGTTTCATGGGATCAATTCAGAGGGATGTTCAGTACTCGCTATGTTCCGCGGGATGAACAGGAGAAATTGGCTCGGAAGTTCGTTAAGCTGAGGCAGGATTTGGAGTCGGTGACTGAGAGCACTGGGATGTTTGTTGAGAGGGCGATGTTTTGCCCTGAGTTCGCTTCGGAGCAGGCTCAGGTGCCCGATATTCGAGTAAGCTCAAGGGGGTATCAGACAGTTCGTGTCTGCGCGGAGGTGCGAGACCCTATTGGAGTTGCAGAAGGCCGCCATGTGGCGTGAGTTAGAGGTTAAGTTGCAGTTGCGTGAGCTGGGACAGGCCCCGATGCAGTCGCAGTTGGCGCCGAAACGGTTCAGAACCGTAGACGTTGAAATGGGGGATCGGAGCGGTCACACTTGTGGGAAGTGTGAGAGAGATGGCACCGGAGCTTGTTGGCCAATGGTGCATGCCGCGAGTGCGGAAAGGAGGGGCATGGTGCACGGGATTGTCGGCAGTCAGTGCCAATTCGGGATCCCATGATTTGTTATCAGTGTCGGCAGGTTGGACATTTGAGGGTCAAATGTCCACAGCTTTTGCAGGATCGGTGCAGGCTCTAGCACCGGCCACCTTGAGGAGTTCAGGAGGAGGACAGGATGGAGTAGAGCCCAAGGGCTCAGGGTTGTGCTTATCGGCTTGCGGCAGAGGGAGACGGAGCAGTGCCGGGGGGCAGCTGCGGGTATGATGCTGTCTTGATGTCTTGATTAGCTTGCGTTGTTTGTGGCGTATTGTTTGTGCTGGTAGTGTGGATTTCGATGCGGTATTCGTTGTTTCGCGGGGTTGGCATGATTATGGATTAGTGCTTCAGGTTTTGCTTCGGCATTCGTTGTTCCCTGATGGTTGGGTAAGGTTATAGTCGGGTGTTTTAGTGTCGATAGCTTTGTGCGGTTTTCGATGTGGTATTCAACCTTTGGCAGGTTGTGGGTTTGGTTATGGGTTATTGCTTGGGAATTCCATTGGTCTTCGTTGTGAGGGTTGATAGTGGAGGTGCGGCACTGGGTTGAATGACGGGTAGTATCTGCAGTTGTGGAGTGGATAATTGAAAGATCGGATTCTTTTGAGCGGATTGATCAGGGATGAGATGTGTTTGCTGAGGGTTGCTTACGCTTGTGGGAAGCAGTCAGTGGGTAAATGTTCTCTTTGTGCAGGATTGTTCTGAGAGGTCGTTAATGACGATCGGTGGCAGTTAGTCAGTGCTTTAGTGGGGGAGAATTAGAAAATTCTCCGGGAGATCGATAAGTATGTGAGGGTGCTTAGCTGCCGGGATTCAGCAGTGTTTGTCAGCGCAAAGTATAGGCCGACGAGAGCGAGTGTTGGGTATGCAGGGCGAGATACAGACCTAGGGCATTGATTGTGGAGGCCTGAGAGGAGGTCGGGATCGAGCTTGAGTAAGTAAACGGAAGTTTGCGATCAGAGTATTGGTACGTTTGGGGTACGTGATGGTTGTACTGCATCAATCCCACGGGATTATGTTGTGCATGTTTCTAGAGCTGGAACCGGAAGGTTCCCAGAGTTAGAACCTGAGGGTTCGCAGAGTTGGGTGTACGGACCCACAGAGATATAGCCTCGAGTGGCTAGTATGTGTTATGAGAGTCGGTCCAGTCATACTGGAGACTCTGTTGGTATTGCTGGATTAGTTTGAGATTTGCGGATCACGTATGTTGCAGTGTGATTGCATTGGAAGGTCTGGCCCTGGGTTGTTGATCTTGTTTAGCGGAGGCAGTGATTTCGATGAGTGAAGAGAGTGCATGGGATTGAGAGTCCCTGCAATGAGAACCAGAGTATGTGAATAGCAGTTACGCAAAAAGGGTGGTGTCGCTTGGGGCGAGCACCGTGGAACTGGTTGGAGTGGCATTATGTTCAAGAGAGTTCCGTGGAAAAGGAAAAGAGGAGGGTATGTAACTCCGAAGGGGGTGCAAGTTCACGAAAGTGAAAGCTGCAGAGCAGAGTTATGGTTAGAATATTTCGAGTATGGTTTTGAGCATCGTGTTCGCGGCAGTGGAATAGGAACCCATCCGGTTGGGATGTCTGTTGAGGCTCAGAAGGGATGCATGGAGAGAGAAAATTTTAAATTTTCAGTGTGAATCTGATCAGAGTGTAGGGTGGATGTAGTGGTTCATCTTGGGAGATGTTCGAGGATATCATCAGTGTATCGGGTCTTCCAACCTACGAGTGTTGGGGCTAGTTCAGCATGTGTATATGACGGCAAGAGGAGAATTTGTGAGAGTTACTCTGGGAATGAGAATGGATCTCTCAGTTGGTCTGGGATGGACAAAGTGGGCTTTGGATCGGGGATCCGGTGGTTCAGGGCTTCCTAACCCTTATTGTTCGAGTGATTGTTGGGGTTTAAGAGCAGAGTTGCATCTTGGGTGGTTCTCAGTTACAGAGAGAGATGGACAGTACAGAGTTTGGGCTTCAGTCGACAGAGCAGACTCAGCAGGTTACGGAGAGTTAGTGATCGTTTAGAGTTAACAGGAAAGTTATGCAGGCAGACGCCGTTACGAGTATGTGATTCAGGTCAGCGACTTCGTATTTCTGACGGGTGCTTCGATTTAGGAAGAAGGGTAAATGGGGGGCCCCGGTATGTTGGGCCTTTTCGTGAAGGTGCGAAGATAAGAAGGGTGGCCTATCGTTTGGAGCTGTCAACGGAATTGGGACGGATCCATGACACTGGTAGGTGTCGCAGTTGAAGAGGTGTATAGCGGATGAGTCAGCAGAGGTTCTACTAGAGAACGATTAGGTGGATGTGAGCCTGTGTTACGTCGAGAGGCCAGTGGCCGTCGGAGATCGGAAGATCAAGATTCTGAGGAACAAGGAGATACCTCTAGTATTGATTCAGTGGCAACCTCGGAAGAGATCGAAAGTGTCTAGGGAAGCCGAAACGTGTGATGCGGGAGCAGCATCCAGAATTATTTTCAGAGCGAGACTTCGAGGGCGAAGTCTAATTCTAGTGGGGGAGAATTGTAACAGCCCAAAATCTCAAGTATTGTTAAATTGCATTTTAGGGTGTTTTAAAGGAGGGACTCGGCGAGTTGGAGCCAGACTCGCCGAGTAGGGTCGCAGATTTGATCGTGGGTTCGCGACTGGACTCGACGAGTCCAGGTATGGACTCGGCGAGTCGACGCTGTTCAGCAGAAACCCTAGCCGTTTCGTATTGGGTCGTATTTAAGGGTTGTATGTCGTCATTTCACGTCTTTTGGCCGATTGTGGAGAACCCTAGACGACTGTGGCATTTGGAGCAAAACTTGAAGGCCATTATTGACTTTGAAGGAATTGTGGTGCAAGAAGAGGAAGGATTTTGGCCAAAGGAAGAGCATGGGGATCGAGTTCTGAGGTTTGGAGACACAGAGAGGGTGTTATTCAGGTAATATTTCGAATTATCCTATGCTATGTTGATGTGTTATGGAATTAGGGTTTATGAAACCCATTTGGTGATTTGATGGATTATTATGTTGTTATACAAAAGTTTATACCCTAGTAATAGGATGATTAGAGGTCCAGAAGTCCCATTGGTGTGTTTTTCGGGAATAAACGTATCTCAGGAAGCAGTTGGATCGACTGCATGGCGTGGACTCGCCGAGTCGGATGATCAGACTCGGCGAGTAGCTTGAAGATTCACTGGGACTCGCCGAGTTGTTCTTCAGACTCGGCGAGTGGAGTCGGGGTGGCCCCGCGATTCTTCCAGGAGTGACTCATCGAGTCAAAGAGGATACTCGACGAGTAGAAGGGGAATCTCAGAGGATTGAAGGACGACCAGACTCGCCGAGTCGCCAGGGAACTCGCCGAGTCCAGTCGAGCTGACATTGGACTGTTGACCAGAGTTGACTGGTGTGAATCTTAGGGTCAGTTATCGTGGAAGATAGAAGTATTAAATAAGGGATATATGATGTTACAGGGAGCTTGCAGCTCGGAGGATCAAGTGCAAGGGATTTTAGGAGTTGCTATCTTCTAGTGACCGCGAGGTGAGTCTTCTCACTATACCTCACCCGGAAGGGTTTGATTGTGTGACCGGAAGGTCAAGTATGTTGTGTGTTATGTTTATATGCCATGAATGGAAAGTTAGCTGCTACGTGTGATATACATGCTTATATATGGGCCGGAAGGCAAGGTATTATGTGACAGAAAGGTCAGGTATGATATATGATATATGTGCTTTATGTGTTAGAGTATTTGTATTATGTGTTATATATGTGTGATGGACCGGAAGGTCGGCGTGGGTAAGGCCGGAAGGTTTACCCAGCAGGGACGGAAGTCCCCTGAGACACATGGACCGGAAGTTCGGGCCGGAAGGCGATATTATGTGGATCGAAAGATCCGGGCCGGAAGGCGATATTATGTGGATCGAAAGATCCGGGCCGGAAGGCGATATTATGTGGATCGAAAGATCCGGGCCGGAAGGCGTACGTGCGTAAGGTATATTGGGGAACTCACTAAGCTTCGTGCTTACGTTGTTTATGTTATGTTGTTTCAGGTTCTTACAGTAACGCGGGATGGCGACGGTTCGATTGTACACACCGAAGAAAGAGTTATGTTTTGGAGGATCCTGGTCTTCTATTATAATGAAAAAGAAACTATGTTTTGGAAAGTCGAATGTAAATAAGATTTTAAACAAGTGTTTTTAATATTAAATTGATTGTTTAAATGAAAATTTTGTTTTTGGAAATCACGGTGTTACAGGTTGCCGCCTACTGCTGCCACCGGCCGCCATGTCGGGTGGCATTGTACCTTTTTGGATGGTGACAAGTTTGAGATGTTTGGTCAAGGGACTAAAACCCTAATGAGCCTTGTAAGCCCTAATGGGTCCAATGAACCTTAATGGACCTATAAGCCCAAGCATGTGACTAATGGTCTTAGTGAAACCCTAATAGGCCTAATGAACCCTAACTGGTCAAAGGACCTAGCTATTGGGCGTATTGGGCTAATATGGGTTGGAAACCGTAATTAGGGTTTGGAAAACCCTAATGCCATAAAACCCTAATTTGGGACTTATCAGGACCGCATCGAATTATTGAATAAACATAAAATATTAATTAATAATCATTACAAATTAACCTAAGGCCATGTGGGACTTAATGGATTAAGTCCTTAATGGGTTAATTTGGAAATTAAATCCTAATCATCATTTATGTGAAACCCTAATTTTACTTGGGTTTATTGTTGGGTCTTCCTATTGGGCCTTGATAATTGGGTTATTAATGGGCCATGCAAGATCAAGCAAATAGACTAGAATAATTAATGGACTTTAAGGTAAGGCCTATATGAGGAGTCTTGGATTAATGTCTAAGTCCATAACTATAATTGGTGAGACTTGACCCGACCCGGCATGGTCCATTTGGGTTGCAAGGCATCATGCATTTGGATAGACTATAATGAGAGAAATAACACTTAAGGTTTGTTAGTATATTATAAGTTCTAATATATTTAATAAGATTATTTAACTAGTATTGATCAAGAATTAATCTAGGGTTAATTACGTGATCAAAAGAAGACTAATTAAATATATGGGTTGATTGTGTAAATCATCCATACTTGTATAGTGGGCTAATGCTTCATGGATTGTCAAGTTGGGCTAAAACCCATAAGATGCTCCATGGATGCTCCATGGTGTATTTGAACCCATGGATCCAAGGAAATGGAAAGCCATGACAATTAGGGTTTACCCTAATTGTCACTAACTATATAAGCATCTCATTGTTGATAAATTCAGCGACTATGTGTGTGAGAATGAAGGGCTAGCTGATTTTTATGAAGTGTGCATTTCTCTCTAATCTATTCCATGTGTATTTGGTGTTGTGTGAACCATTTGAGGTGTCACACTTGGGGCACTAGGCACTCAAGCTTCATGAATACATTCTACATCAAAGAGGTATGTAATTCTAACTTGATATATTCATATGAATCAATGTTATTATGCTAGTTAGGATTAATACCTTGGAAAGTTCATATTTGCATGTATACTAGAGAAAACATAGATCCAAGGTATTTAGGGTTGCATGTACACTTAGGAGTGTTAGAATGCTCAAAACCCAACAGTGGTATCAGAGCCATGGGTTGTTTTTTTTATATGTTGATGCAAATATTTTATTTTCAAAGTTGAAAATATTTGTCAAATTTTAAGATAATTAATTGTTTTTGTGAAAAACTAATTATTTGTAAAATTTGAATCATTTGCTATATGAGTTAAATTAGGTTAAATTTAGTAAAAGATAAAATGATATGATTATTTTATTAGTTTTAAAAGTTTGATCTAAAGAGTTTTTTGAAAGCTCCATAGGTTATGGATATCAAAATGTTTAAAAAAAATTGATTCAAAGTTTTTTATGGAGTTACAAAATTGGTGTTAATGTTTTAAAGAATTCTATAACTTGTTCTTAAGTTATGGAACATGAAAAGTTTCATCATTAAACAAACATTAAACTCCATAAGTTATGGAATCCAAAAGTTTTTTTTGAATTATTTTGATCTTATGAGTCGATTTAGATTAATAGAAAATTATGTGATAATATGTTTTCAATCCATTTTAATCTAAGAGTTGATTCTAAAATGTGTTTTTGTAACTTGTCCTCAAGTTACTTGAAAAGTCACATTTAAGTTTCTTAAAACTCATAAAAGTTGTAATAGGTTACAAAGTGAAGAGTATTGTCCTCATTAAATGGTTTTATGACTCCATAACTTGTCCTCAAGTTATGGTGGTTCAAGAGTCTCTTCATTAACTAAAAAAATGTGTAACCTTAATTAATTCCATAAGTTACAAAATAAAGAAAAGTTACATTCTTTTATTAGTTTAAAGTCTTCCATAACTTGTCCTCAAGTTATGGAACTTGAAGAGTCTTTTAATTAAAACTACTTTAAACACATAAGTTATGAAATTAATTAGTTTTGAATAGTTTCAAACCTTGCCCTCAAGTTTTGTAATTTGAAAAGTTTTCACTTATGAATACTTTAATTCCAAGTTAGCCCTTAGAATTTTAAAAGTTAAAATTCAACCTTTATACATTATAATATTATAAGTTAATAATATTTATATATATGTATAAGAGTAAAGTTAGTCTTACCGTTAGTAGGCCTCATTCACGAAGCCGGTCTATAAGGGGGGGTATAAGGTTACTGCCTATAAAATGGCAGTTTAATGGGTGTCCACTCTCACCCACTGCTTCCTTGACTGGTGGAGGGTCGTTAGCCGAATGGGTAGGACAAGGACTATAATTCTCCCTTCATTAAAAGTATTAATGATAAATACTAAGTAACTAAACCTTTTATAAATACCCAATCATAGTTACTTAGGAAAATGTGAATAAGGTGCTAATCCATGAAATTACACTTTGCACTTTTTTAAAGTCGGTTAGTAGAGTGTGTGTGGTTAACCGGCACACTAACTCGTATTTAACAAGGTAGGAAAATGGTAACTTAATGTTTATCATAGTTATCACACCCCAAAAATCAAAGGCGGAAACATTTCCGGGGTTGACTCCAAGTTGAGTATCAAATCCAATGTACATAGTAATCTCAGTAAACAACCATTACATTACATATATTTGAAAGTTTACATTTGGTTCAAAAGTAAATTGTACAAGAGTTATACATATATCATATGAACAAAAGTTGAGACGAAACTTCTGAGCACTCCGTCTTCACCAAAAGATATTGCCGGGTACCTGTCTAACTTGGACCTGAGAATACAAGCAGTTTGAAAATCAGCATAAAGCTGGTGAGTTCATAACCGGTTTTGTTTTATGAATATGTATCGGTTTCCTTTAATTTTCCGAAAAGGTTTGTTATCCAAGAAAATTCCATATTTTCTTATGTAAAGTTTGTTTGGTTATCTTTCATTACAGTTCAGATACGCGTTATATGTTAACCCCAGGAAAATCCCATATTTTCCTAAATGCAAGATTGATTGAATAACACAGAGTATAGTTTAATATGCAAAACTATATATTGAGAATCATGAGATTTCTATCCCGAATTAGATATGAAATACTTTAATCTACACAAACTGTAGATAGAAAGTAGTTTGAAAACCTTGGGACTATCATGCCGAACTAGTTACAAGATAGTTTGATATACTTGAAATTATAGATTGAAAACCATGGGAATACTATCCCGAACTAGATATAAGATTGTTTGATAAAACCATGGGATCACTATCCCGAACTAGATATAATATAGATTGATAAAGCCATGGGATTATTATCCCGTACGAGATATAGTTTCAAAACCATGGGATTACCATCCCGTACAAGATATAGATTGAAATCATGGGACTATCATCCCGTATTAGATACAAGTTCGATAGACTGAAAACCATGGGACTACCATCCCGGACTAGATACAAAATAGTTTGATAAAACCATGGGATCACTATCCCGAACTAGATATAGATTCTAAAACAAAAGCTGTGAATAAACTTATATTAATACATATTGTGAGTCGGGTAACCACGCTGATATGACAACGAGACCTCCTTGACGTTAGTCAGACGTCGGACGATATCCAGAATTCGTCACCCCAGGCGTGCCTGCCTAACTGTAGCTAGCAGTTAAGGTGTGGGATTGTCAGTCCCGAATAGATCTATTCACAAATGCCTCGCTCTCCCTCCAGTAGACTCTAGTTACACTTCCGGGGAGGATTTACTGATCATCCATAAAGGGTAGTGACTAACTCACAAACTAGTACTAAACTATTCACAGGATTCTCATACGATATCAAACATACAAAGATTATGAAACATGATACAGTGAAAATAGATACATATAAAGAAACTATCTGGCAATACATTCAAATGATACGAAGATAAACTGAATCAGACATAGTTTATCTAATAACTTTATATAGATATCAGTACATGATATAAAGAAAACTACAGAATTCCAAATTATTCCCATAATAATTTGATTAGTTTGGTTATTTTCTTAACTAAAATCCATTTAGTTGTAATTGATAAGTCATTCCTTATGCTCAGCATAATACATAAGGAGTAAGAGTGTTTATAAATTTGCCAGATATTATTTGAAATATATCAATGTTATGATTTGAAAACAGTTATAGTTTTCTTGTATCCCCCCCTGAAAACATTAAAAATCACAGAAAAGACGTAGGGTTATGAACTCACCGAACGAGAAACGTGATGATTTCGGATGCTGAATGTTGGCTCGGGGCTTGCAAATGCACGAGGTTCCTAAGTATAATGTAAAGATACACATTTGTATCTAATTAGGACTTAGATTGATTATTTGTTAGGGACAAACACTTTTAGTCGCGGAAACACCTCATTACGAGTGTTTGGAGGGACCCGGGTGGCGTTTAAGGACGTGTAATGGCACTAGGGACTTCGAACTTGAGTTTACTCCCCATGAATAAACTCATACAAGAGTTTTCGGCCATAACTCCCATTCCCCATGAGTTTACGACTGTAAACTCATGGTGGATGGTTTATGGTTGTTAGAAAATTTGCTAGGATTGGATTTAAGGCTTGGAATTGATTTAAAACACCAAATGACAATAATTAAGGGAGTTTATGGCCTAGCATAGGACTCATGGCCGTAAACTCCTATAAACCCATGAAAAATTGTGTTTTTGATTCCAAACAAATCACATGTGATTGCTAAAATTATTTCAAGGCCTTACATGAATTTTTATGGGACATTTGGGGTGTTTTTGGAGTTTACGGCCTATGAGACCCCCCTCATGTCCGTAAACTCTCCTAGAGAGGGATTCTTTATGTTTTAAGGCCAAAAACTTGTTTGCAAACACTTCTAAGAATTATTCTAAGACTTTAGGGGTGTTAAAGTGGCTTTCTAACACCTTAAATTGAGTTTACACCCAAGGTTGAGGAGTTTACGACCCAAGCACATGCCTTGGCCGTAAAATCATATAAATCCCCAAAAATTTATGTTTAACGTGTTCCAAGGTTAAACCAATTATTCTAGAAGTCATATCCATGTCTTGTTGAGGTTTAGGAAGGGTTTAAGGGCTTAAAAACCCTATAATTATGAGTTTATGGCCTAAACACTATCCTTTGCCGTAAACTCATATACAAGTCTCCAAATTATAGTTTAAGGCATTCTAAGTCCATTCCATAAAGCCATCTAGCCATATCTAAGGTCAAATTGTGTTTTGGAAGGGTTTTTGTGCTCCAAAACCCATTTCATATGAGTTCACGGCCTAAGACTATTGCAGGGCCGTAAACTCATGAATGTGGTTCTATTCCATGTTTTGAACTCAAATTTGAAGGCTAGGGAGGTTACATATCAAGTTAGGGAAGGTACCTCAAAGATTTGGAGC
Source organism: Lactuca sativa (assembly GCF_002870075.4). Taxonomy (NCBI): domain Eukaryota; kingdom Viridiplantae; phylum Streptophyta; class Magnoliopsida; order Asterales; family Asteraceae; genus Lactuca; species Lactuca sativa. Next base: position 9,085,701 of record NC_056627.2, read on the forward strand.
CTAAAATTGATGATTTGGACCCTTAAACTTGGATTTTAGGAGAGAGGTTAGAGAGAGAGTAGAGAGAGGAAGAAAAAGCTTCAAATGAATGTTTAAACACGTTTATATAGGTCCTAAAACTTGGACACGGTGGAATTCTACCCGATACCGGCCCTAAACGGGGCTTTAGGTCGTACACGATTAAGTTTCCGTCACCCGGCGGGGACGTTTCTAACTTTTTGAAATAAACGTTTTTGGGCTAGATTCATGAGTTTCTAAAGGATTTGGACACTCATTGGATTTATAATAAACATATGAATTTAAATAATTCAACCCAAAACGAAAACGGAACGATTGACAAACGGCGAATCTTTACGGGTAGAACGGGTTATCGGTGATGAACAACTTCGGGTTGTTACATTATCCCCCCGTTAGAGGGAATTTCGTCCCGAAATTCAAAGAATAAGATATAGATCATGAATTTGAAATGAGACACGAATGGATTTGTTGCTTCGGATCTTCACTTTCTCAAGTGGAATCAGGTCTCTACTGGGCGTTATAGCGAATTCTCATTATCGGGACGCGTCTTTGTTTTTCACATTGACTCTCTCTCAATCTACGATATTAATCGGTTCTCTCATGGAAGTTCCAACCCTGGACAACTTCGGTTTCCTCAAAGGAATCAGTAGGGTTTCGTCGAGTAGGTGCTTCTAAGGATTCGAGATGTGATGTACTGGATAGATGTTATCAAGCTCTAAGGGCATCCGAAATCTGAAGATTGCAGAATCGGTTTCTACAAAGATCTCGAAAGGTCTGATGTGGAACTAAACTAGACATTCGAAAGAAATTCCCGGGAATCCTTCGGGAAAGACATTTAGGGGAAAGAGCTGCTAACTTCCCGTTTCTCAATGATCACAGGAATGAGGGATGCGTGGTAATTCATATCGGGAAAAACTTTTGAGTTCTAAGGCATGGAATGATACGAAGGTTTGATGCTGAAGATCACGAGAACCGGGTCGAGAAAAGATCTAGACGGGCGACCCTTTCGAAACCAAGGATAACAACATGAATGAGACTCAGTCATTTCATGTTAAACATAACATCAAAGTATTTTTGTGGAAAGTTTCCCCCTTTTTAAATCGAATGGAACAGAATAGTGCTCCGAACTGAGGATTCAATCTATAGGTACGAAGTTAGTGTTCTCTATCTCACTAGTAAGTCATCTCGACGGTACAAATTTCGATTACATACGAAGGATTGAGTTTAGAAAATGTTCGAATAGATAGATAACAGGTTTCCCTTTTTGTACTAGAATCGAAAAGAGTTGTAGGTATAAGAATTATCAAAGAGAACTGTACCTGCAGCGACAGAGGGATCAGTGGTTGTAGCTGCCTTGGGGCAATTCCTTTTGAAGTGACCTGCTTCGCCATAATTGTAGTAGGCCGGACTGATTCCCGCTCCGGACGATTGGTTTGTTGATTTGGCTGGTTCTCTGCAGGTTCGAGCAAGGTGGCCCTTATTGCCACAGTTGTTGCAGATCCTTTCGCGACATGGACCAGGAATGCGGTGGTGGTAGTTGCACTTACTACACCAAGGAAGGGTACCAGTGTATCCACTGGCGGGAGTTTGGGCTGTGGAACCGATAGCCGAAACAGCAACATGGGCAGTAGCAGCATGGACTGCTACTGTTTGTTGTTTCTTAGAAGACCCTTGCGTAATCTGGGCTTTCCGCTTGTTCCAAGATTTCTTTTTGCTTCTGCCTCCACTGGTGACTGCTCGGGGGTGGTAGCCTCCTCGTCAGAGTTGTCTTCGTGGTCGATTAGAATTTTCGCAAGACATTTAGCGTTGTCATAGGTGTCAGGCTTCGCAGCCAGAACATTCCCTTTTGTTGGCTGGGTCAACCCCCAGATGAACTTTTTAATCTTTTTACTCTCCGGGGTAACCATTCCCGGACAGAGTAACGCTAGATCGTCGAATCTTGAAGTATAAGCGGCTATATCGGAACCCTTCATCTTAAGGTTCCAGAGTTCGTGTTCTAGCTTCTGGAGTTCGCCCCGAGGGCAATATTCTGCGAGGAGAAGCTCCTTCATAGCTTCCCAACCCATAGCATTCGCTACAGGTAAAGTTAAAGATTTGACTCGGCCGTTCCACCAAGTCAGGGCTTTGTCTAGGAAGGTGCAGGCGGCAAACTTTACTCTATCAGACTCCGAACAGGCACATATTTCAAAGATTGATTCAATTTTCTCGAACCATCGGGTTAAAGCAATGACACTCCTTGTGCCATCGAAGAATGTCGGTTTTGCGTTCATGAAGTCTTTATAGTAACCCCCTTTTTGGTGTCCCTGGCTATCTTCTGGGATTTGGGTTCCACCCCCTAAACCACTAGGGTTCAGTTGAGGTAGGAGAGCTGATATGGTGGCAGAAATGGTTGCTTGAAGTGTTTCCAAATCGATTTGAATAGTAGGTGGTGGCGGAGGAGGATTGTTGTTGTTCTTTGAGCTGGGTCTCTTTCTTGGAGGCATCTTGATCTAAAAAGATCAGGAAAGAGAGGATCATAAGTCTTCTGAATTGAATCAAGAGATAAGGAACAAGGGATATCTCATCAAGACAGATATAGCATCATACTAAGCGATAAAGCAGGAAGGAGTTATCAAGATAGAACATTTTATCGCTAGAGGAATGATCAAGGAACAACGCGTATACGAGAACTTTCTACCAAGGATCGGCTCAAGAAATACTCCCATAGTATTTCATGGTTCGCTGCAGCGACGATTCTTTGTTTGGGATATTGGGTAAGTTTTAGGGATGCTGCGTACCACAGTTACTCCCAAGCACATGTTGGCCGTGTCTCGAATGAATATAGTTGGCCAGGCTATATTGATCCTAGACACGACTACATAACTGCCCAGGTTTAACCGTAGAGTACAACACCCATTTACTTATATTTTGTTCTACTTGTAGTTACGGATTTCGACGGTTCGGTATACTTGTATACTTTTTGAAAATACTTATAGTTTGAAGATACTTATAATTCAGAGCACTGAGGCCCTTTAGTTTTTATAGCTTTATACCATTTAAGGTTTGGTATACTCCATTCACTATAAACAAGGGCTCTGATACCAATCTGTCACACCGCGAAAATCAAAGGCGGAAACATTTTCGGGGTTGACTCCAAGTTGAGTATCAAATCCAATGTACATAGTAATCACAGTAACCAACCATTACATTTCATATATTTGAAAGTTTACATTTGGTTCAAAAGTAAATTGTACAAGAGTTATACATATATCATATGAACAAAAGTTGAGACGAAACTTCTAAGCACTCCGTCTTCACCAAAAGATATTGTCGGGTACCTGTCTAACTTGGACCTGAGAATACAAGCAGTTTGAAAATCAGCATAAAGCCGGTGAGTTCATAAGCGGTTTTGTTTAATGAAAATGTATCGGTTTCCTTTAATTTTCCAAAAAGGTTTGTTATCCAAGAAAATCCCATATTTTCTTATGTAAAGTTTGTTTGGTTATCTTTCGTTACAGTTCAGATACGCGTTATATGTTAACCCCAGGAAAATCCCATATTTTCCTAAATGCAAGATTGATTGAATAACACAGAGTATAGTTTAATACGCAAAACTATATATTGAGAATCATGAGATTTCTATCCCGAATTAGATATGATATACTTTAATATACACAAACTGTAGATAGAAAGTAGTTTGAAAACCTTGGGACTATCATGCCGAACTAGTTACAAGATAGTTTGATATACTTGAAATTATAGATTGAAAACCATGGGAATACTATCCCGAACTAGATATAAGATTGTTTGATAAAACCATGGGATCACTATCCCGAACTAGATATAAGATATATGGATAAAGCCATGGGATTATTATCCTGTACGAGATATAGTTTCAAAAACCATGGGATTACCATCACGTACAAGATATAGATTGAAATCATGGGACCATCATCCCATATTAGATACAAGTTCGATAGACTGAAAACCATGGGACTACGATCCCGGACTAGATACAAAATAGTTTGATAAAACCATGGGATCACTATCCTGAACTAGATATAGATTCTAAAACCAAAGCTTTGAATAAACTTATATTAATACATATTGTAAGTCGGGTAACCATGCTGATATGACAACGAGACCTCCTTGACGTTAGTCAGACGTTGGACGATATCCAGAATTTGTCAACCCAGGCGTGCCCGCCTAACTGTAGCTAGCAGTTAAGGTGTGGGATTGTCAGTCCCGAATAGATCTATTCTCAAATTCCTCGCTCTGCCTCCAGGAGACTCTGGTTACACTTCAGGGGAGGATTTACTGATCATCCATAAAGGGTAGTGACTAACTCACAAACTAGTACTAAACTATTCATAGGATTCTCATACAATATCAAACATACAAAGATTATGAAACATGATACAGTGAAAATAGATACGTATAAAGAAACTATCTGGCAATACATTCAAATGATACGGAGATAAACTAAATCGGACATAGTTTATCTAATAACTTTATATAGATATCAGTACATGATATAAAGAAAACTACAGAATTCCAAATTATTCCCATAATAATTTGATTAGTTTGGTTATTTTCTTAACTAAAATCCATTTAGTTGTAATTGATAATTCATTCCTTATGCTCAGCATAATACATAAGGAGTAAGAGTGTTTATAAATTTGCCAGATATTATTTGAAATATATCAATGTTATGATTCGAAAACAGTTATAGTTTGCTTGTATTCCCCCCCTGAAAACATTAAAAATCACAAAAAAGACGTTGGGGTATGAATTCACCGAACGAGAAACGTGACGATTTCGGATGCTAAACGTTGGTCCGGGGCTTACAAACGCATGAGGTTCCTAAGTATAATGTAATGATACACATTTGTATCTAATTAGGACTTAGATTGATTATTTGTTAGGGACAAACACTTTTAGTTGCGGAAACACCTCATTACGAGTGTTTGGAGGGACCCGGGTGGCGTTTAAGGACGTGTAATGGCACTAGGGACTTGGAACTTGAGTTTACTCCCCATGAATAAAATCATACAAGAGTTTTCGGCCATAACACCCATTCCCCATGAGTTTACAGCCGTAAACTCATGGTGGGTTGTTTATGGTTGTTAAATGGCTTCATATGACTAGGAAAATTTGCTAGGATTTGATTTAAGGCTTGGAATTGATTTAAAACACCAAATGATATTAATTAAGGGAGTTTACGGCCTAGCATAGGACTCATGTCCATAAACTCCTATTAACCCATGAAAAATTGTGTTTTTGATTCCAAACAAATCACATGTGATTGCTAAAATTATTTCAAGTCCTTACATGAATTTTTATGGGACATTTGGGGTGTTTTTGGAGTTTACGGTCTATGAGACCCCCCTCATGGCCATAAACTCTCCTAGAGAGGGATTCTTTATGTTTTAAAGCCAAAAAATTGTTTGCAAACACTTCTAAGAATTATTCTAAGACTTTAGGGGTGTTAAAGTGGCTTTCTAACACCTTAAATTGAGTTTACACCCAAGGTTGAGGAGTTTACGTCCCAAGCACATGCCTTGGCCGTAAACTCAAATAAATCCCCCAAAATTTATGTTTAAAGTGTTCCAAGGCTAAATCAATTATTCTAGAAGTCATATCCATGTGTTGTTGGGGTTTAGGAAGGGTTTAAGGGCTTAAAAACCCTATAATTATGAGTTTAAGGCCTAAACACTATCCTTGGCCGTAAACTCATATACAAGTCTCCAAATTATAGTTTAAGGCATTCTAAGTCCATTCCATAAAGCCATCTAGCCATATCTAAGGTCCAATTGTGTTTTGGAAGGGTTTTTGTGCTCCAAAACCCATTTCATTTGAGTTCACGGCCTAGGACTATTCCAGGGCCGTAAACTCATGAATGTGGTTCTATTCCATGTTTTGAACTCAAATTTGAAGGCTAGGGAGGTTACATGTCAAGTTAGGGAAGGTACCTCAAAGATTTGGAGCCTAAAATTGATGATTTGGACCCTTAAACTTGGATTTTAGGAGAGAGGTTAGAGAGAGAGTAGAGAGAGGAAGAAAAAGCTTCAAATGAATGTTTAAACACGTTTATATAGGTCCTAAAACTTGGACACGGTGGAATTCTACCCGATACCGGCCTTAAACGGGGCTTTAGGTCGTACACGATTAAGTTTCCGTCACCCGGCGGGGACGTTTCTAACTTTTTGAAATAAACGTTTTTGGGCTAGATTCATGAGTTTCTAAAGGATTTGGACACTCATTGGATTTATAATAAACATATGAATTTAAATAATTCAACCCAAAACGAACACGGAACGATTGACAAACGGCGAATCTTTACGGGTAGAACGGGTTATCGGTGATGAACAACTTCGGGTTATTACAATAGTATCGATGGAGCGTGTGTGGTTAACTGGCACATTGATTGAGGGGTAAACACTTAAGGGTACCAAGTGTATTTTCATGGTTATTCACACCTTTTTTTGTATTCTCGGCATCCCAGTCACAAAACCTGAAGGGCACACTCGAAATTGAAACATGCCATTGAACAGTTCAATGAATCTCAAAAGATCTAGGAGTTTCAAATCCAATTAAAAAAACCTAATAAATTTATTTCGTTTTTTCATGGTGGAAATTGGTGAATTTTCATTTACCTACCTTTAAATATTTTATAACTTGGATTATGGCAACCCTCTTCTAAGTTATAAAAGTATTGTGTTGGGTCCTAGCCTTAATATTTCATATTAGGTGTTATATTAAGGACTTTAAATCAACTATCTTGAATATCTCCCAAAAAGATGTCTGGTTTAGACATTTATGATCTTCCCAAATCTCTTGAAACAAGCTTTCCTAAATGAAGACGATGTCCCATGGAAATCATACTTCTTTCACCTCCTCTAAATTATTCTCCTTAACCCACAAGTTCTTGAAAAGTTTAAGGTCACTCAAGCCCTATTGGCAAGCAAAGGTCTATGTGTGGTTACATCTTGGAGATGTAGTCACATATTGACAAGCTGGGAGAATTGGGTGTCAAAGTCTTAAAAAAGTTGGTGGTTCAATCATTTTCTAAGTCACATAGTGAGTTCCTTTAGGACTCCTATGAAACAGACTATGACAAGACCCTTAATGATCTTATCTATTTGCTAAGATCAACTTCCTAAAACTTGTGGACATTGACAATAATGACATTGGACATCCAGTAAAGCTCTCTCTTCCCAATGGAAAGGGATCGCCATAGTCAACTCAGTTGACCAAATGGTAAAGAGAAAGGCTAAGTCTGTGATAGTCCCATGTTCCATTACCAAAGCGTCCATATGTTAAATTGCAAAAGGAAGGGGAATTGGTTGTGAAGCTGCTAATTTACCTAAGGGTGTTAAAGTCAGTAAGTTTGACTCTACTTCAGATAAATTCCACTATCTAACTCTGCTAAGTTTCTATTCAGAGATTTTTGATACATGATGTGACTGGGTCACATAATCAAAGAAAAGTGAAGGAACTTAAAGAAAGAATATGTTGAATCTGATCGTGTAGATGGATTTCTATCGCATAGTTTGAAGATCAGATTCTTGAGCTACTTCTTAGGAGTTATGAGATATTTCTTAGGAATAGATAACAACAAGTTTTCATATGGATTGTAAGGATAAGTTTTTCCGCAAAGTTTTAAAATAAAAGGAAATTTTTTATTTTATTTATTTTATGTATCCTTACAATGGCGTCTGTGGAAAATTGTTGCTTATAAGATTCCACTGATAGCAGTATTGGAAACTGAATTTGATTCTTTCATTTGTGGTAATGTCTAAATTTACCAAATAAGGAAAGATTCTCGTCACCCAAGTTTCAGTTGGATAGAAACTTGGAATAATGCAAGTTGTATAGCATGATGAATGAGAACTTTCGAGCATTGGAAAATTTAAGACTAACTACTTGTTCACATGGATGTGTGAGTCAAGTGAAGGACTAAGGGATCGAGTACACATTCTTGTGCACTGGCTAAGTCCACCACAAAAGATAGATAAGACTCTTCGTCATAATTTACTATAGCTTAGTAAATATGGTTATACTTACAAGCTTAAGTGTAATTTTGAGACATTGGAAAAGGTTCCAATGTATGACAGAGCGAATAAGAAGAATCAGATTAGGTAGAAGGATAAAAGTTTCTCAAATCTGAAAAGATGGGAGAGTACTTTAGTATCATGTTATATGACCATCTTAATGATTAAGAGACCTTATCACAATTCATCCTCTAAGTGGATTCTGATAGTTAAGAAGAGAAGTGATGAATTGTTGAAGTGGTTAAATCAAGAAGATGATTCATACTTCGTTCCAAAAACAATTCTTAGAGTTATACTCTAAAATTGTAACTTGAGTGATATGTCTTAAAGAAGGTTTAAAACACTTGTCAAATGTAAGAGTAAAAGTATCCTACTCTTGTACATTTGAAATTCGTAAGTTGTGATGTTTTGGATAAAACAAAGACCAACTAAGGCCAATAGTGTGAAGTGTTTGTCTTGATTAGAATCTACACTATCTCTTGAATATTTGACAAGAGAGTCTTATATGTCAAGAGGATAGTGGGAGTCTTAAAGGTCTTGAAAGTCTCAAGAGCTAATCAAGAATAAAACATGAATTTCATCACTAGCACACGACTTGAGGTTTATAACTTATCGTGTTGGCATATTCTGTGCCCATTCCAATTAAATTTGTCTTTGCATATGAGATCTTAGAGTTCTCCATTGGTTGCACAACAACTTGGAAGCAATGGCAGGCCCTTGAGCTGCCAGATGGCAAGAAATTAAGATTCAGTTCAGTCCATATGGTTTTGACAATTCACATGGATAAGAACACATACACCATTAAATCTAAGTGTCATAAGGTTTCTCTCCGATTCATGAAAATGATGGTGAGGAAACACTTTCACTAAGTAGATTTTAGCTAGATAGCAATTGTGATATTTGCATTCTCAAAGTCGTTAGTGAAGCGTGTGTGGTTTACCGGCACACTAACATGGACTTGTGAGAAGTGGCAAAGGTCTAAACAATCGAGACTATGATTACGGCATCCCTTTTCATAGTTCTTAAACTTGTTTAGACACACCTGTGAGCTATCTAAGATAAGGTGTATGATACTGATAAAGTTTTATCAAAGCAATCTAGTATCAGGAATCTGAACTTTGGTAAGAAAGTCAATAAAGTATTGATTTCTAAAAGTCTAGCTGATTTCTGAGTACATGTCAAAGCTAGTGGGAGCATAAGTGTTATGCTAATAATCATCATGTTAGTGGGAGCATGATAATTATGATAAAGGTTGCAAATTAGCAATGTTAATTATAGAAAACAAAAAGTTTCAATTGGGAAAGAGTTGTTTTGCTATAATTAAGGGAGAGGAAATTATACTTCATCTAAAATTTAAAAGCTTAGATTGAGGTTTTAATCGTATTTAGTCAAGGATATATATATATATATATATATATATATATATATATATATATATATATATATATATATATATATATATGAATTTCATGTTGGAATGGCTCAACATAAGGAAATTCTGTATATGGGTCCATTATTTGCGTTTTTAAATTTGATTATGATTACGGCATCCCTTTTCATAATTAGAATTATGAGAACTTGGCAAATTGAAATGGAAATATTATAGCAAAAGACTGGTTTAGTCTTTATGTGAGACATCATGAATCGTGTCCCATATTCTTCAGATATAGGATCGATTACATGTGCTATATTCATCCGTTCTAAAATTTTCCAAATGCATGGGACATTAAGAAGGGAAAAGGTTTAGAACTGGATATGACTAAAAGGATTAAACAATTGTCGAGGACAATCTAAGGTTTACCAAAGATTGGTTACTCAAGGAAAATTGGAAGTATAGTGATAATTCTGGAAGGACCATATTGACATAATCTATAAGGAGGCAACTCTTGTTCAGAAGTGATAGTCAAAATGGATTCTGGAAATGTTTCAAAGTTAGAATTTTCAATCTGTGTAAGATTAAGGAAACTTAATGCAAGAAGGATGTTTCCAAGGAGCTGATCTCCTTTGGAATACTCTGTAGTGTTTGTTGTCAAGTCTTTGCGACTTTGTGCATAATCATTACAAGAGGATCTATGCATATAAGTTTAGAATCTAACAGATTTCAATAAATGGCATAAATTTGGAATGCTTGCATTTGCAGTAAGGATTTGGGACTGTGAAAAGAGGATCATTGGAGTTATGTTCAATTGATCTAATTCACAAAGTAAAGATCATAGACAAACATAGTATGCATACTTGGTGTATGGCATTACTAGTGTTTAGAAAACATAGTGTACATGCTTGGAGCATGGGACAACTATTGTTTTAAATTCAAGAATAAAGTTGATAGCTAAAACAGTATACAATGAATAATATGTAATCATATGGTGATAAATAAAAGGTGTATTATTTATGTTCGTAGGTTTTGATACCATATTCGATTCAATTATTCTTGTGCTTCATTTTGCATGTTTTGACTTCCAGAATAAACTAGGTCATTGTTCTCGATGACTAAGTTATTCAAACCATCCACAGTCGGTCATATGTTGGAAGTAGATATGAATTAAGACTGTCATGGGTTGGCGTGTAGAGGTCTAAGATGTTGGACAAAGGGCTACAACACTCATGAGTGCTCATAAGTTATGTTTATTGGATTCAACCCGCGCTCATTGGAATCAATTAATGGATTTTATCTCGAGTGATCATGAGACGATAATATCTTATATTCTTCAAACCTAGAGATATGAGTTGTTACTATGAGTTGGTTATACATTGATTTTAAGAAAACGTATTGGTAACTCGATGTTATAAAACGTGCCTTTGTGTATGATTCAACAAGTAGTAGAACAAGCCATATGAGTCGAAGTTTATCCATTTCTTTTACCTTCGGGATAACAGCGATATCTGTGGGCCCCTCGATGATTTGGTGATGACAAATGTAAGTGCTCGGCCGGGCCAGGACTAATTTGATTTGTTCAATTAGTCAGTTGTCATAAATCGGAAATCGGGAAACGACAAATGGATAGAGAGAATGATTATAATCCATGTCTCAGTCCATATGATATCTAGAATGGAGGAATATATGATCCCATATCTAATGGACAAGTCATTGACAAAGGTCAGAGATCATCGGCAAGGTCAGAGTTCGACAGAAGCTTTTGAGAGCTACGATTGCCAGTCGGTTCTTCAAGTCATACAGAATAATAGTTTTAGACTTATCGAAGTGGGATACTGTTGGATTAATGTCTAAGTCCATAACTATAATTGGTGAGACTTGACCCGACCCGACATGTTCCATTTAGGTTGCATGGCATCATGGATTTGGATAGACTATAATGAGAGAAATAACACTTAAGGTTTGTTAATATATTATAAGTTCTAATATATTTAATAAGATTATTTAATTAGTGTTGATCAAGAATTAATCTAGGATTAATTAAGTGATCAAAAAAAGACTAATTAAATATATGGGTTCATTGTGTAAATCATCCATACTTGTATAGTGGGCTAATGCTTCATAGATCGTCAAGTTGGGCTAAAACCCATAAGATGCTCCATGGATGCTCCATGGTGTATTTGAACCCATGGATCCAAGGAAATGGAAAGCCAGGACAATTAGGGTTTACCCTAATTGTCACTAACTATATAAGCATCTTATTGTTGCTAAAATCGGCGACTATGTGTGTGAGAATAAAGGGCTAGCCGATTTTTATGAAGTGTGGATTTCTCGCTAATATATTCCAAGTGTATTTGGTGTTATGTGAACCATTTGAGGTGTCACACATGGGGTACTAGGCACTCAAGCTTCATGAATACATTCTACATCAAAGAGGTATGTAATTCTAACTTGATATATTCATATGAATCAATGTTATTATGCTAGTTAGGATGAATAGCTTGGAATGTTCATATTTGCATGTATAATAGTGAAAACATGGATCCAAGGTATTTAGGGTTGCATGTACACTTAGGAGTGTTAGAATGCTCAAAACCCAACAAGGAGTTGGGCCCAATTTGGGAAATTGGGCCATAGATAGGCCATAGTTTGGGGCCTAGATGATTACGAGACATCAGGCCATTGAGTGCCAATTGTTGGCCTGGAGTTAATGGTTGGGCCTTAGGGTAGGACCAATTAATGGTTGGGCCCAGTTTGGAGAATTGGGCCATATGTTGGGCCTTGATTCCTAGTTTGACTTTTGGCCTATGTATTGAGCCTTGGGCTTGAATAAAGCCAAGCTTGGGGTAATGTAGTAATTACCTAAAGCATGTACTTATGGTTATGTAGTGGAACCAAATTATGAATTGGGTGTTATTTTGCTATTGACAGTTCGGGAAGCTGTCATCCAGCAGTTGGGACTGTGTCTACGAGACTTCAGCAGTATGAGGTGAGTTACCTTCCAATGGGGGTGGGTCTAAGACCACAATGCCGGCCCACCAACAAGAGTAATTGGTAGATAATTGTCTTTATGATAATTATTTTGGTATGCTTATGTGATATGCTTATGAGATATGCTTATGTGATATGATTATGAGATATGCTTATGTGATGCTTATGAGATATGCTTATGTGATATGCTATGTGAGTTAGTGGTAGTAGCAGGGAATGGCTTTTTCCTGAGTCGGTCGTTAGGATCGAAGGGTAGGTCAGTAACCCATATATGCCTGACTGTTTGATTATATTTTGTTATTGTATGATAGAGGTAGGAGTGAAATAGTCCCCGTTGACACCCCAGAATCGCCTGACATGGGTAAGTCAGCACCCCAGAATGGCTTGACATGGGTAGGTCGGGCACCCCAGAATTTACCGACAGTATGTATGTTATGTGATTGTATAGTTTGTGGTATGATGGGGGAACTCACTAAGCTTCGTGTTTACAGTTTTCAGTTTTGGTTTCAGGTACCTCGTTTTCAAAGGGAAGGAGCCGGCTTGATCACATCGCATCACACCATGTTTTCCGCACAGGAGATCTTTGGGATGGCACTTTGATACGATTTTATCATACTATGTTTTGATTATTGACATTTTGGTTTTGACATGAGATATTATTATAACTGTTTTTATACTGATGGCCTTTTGTAATAACTTAATCTAAACGAAATTTTTTGGCCTGTATTTTTGGGATGTTACAAGTTGGTATTAGAGCCTTGGTTTGAGGGATTTGGGCACACTCACGGGTGTGTCTAGAATCAAACTAAGGACTTGGTATGAAAATTGACAAAAGAAAATCATTTTCATGAAAAGAATTTGGAAGGAGAAAAGAACTTTGAAAAGAACAAGTTGTTGATGCGTGTAATCAGCCAAGCTCAAGTAAGTTTTCCCCATGATACCCATACATGTTATGATATGTTATGTTATGGTGTGATTATGTGAACTACATGCTAGATTAGGGCTAAGGATCTGGGAGGATGCCTTATATACCAATTGTATGTGCTTGTAGACTTGCATGCTAGCACTGATCAGTTAGTAATAGGATATCATGTTTAGGTTATGCCTGATTGTATGAGCCTTTGAATTGTATATACAGATCCCTAGGTAGAGCATAGCATGGTTCGATTGGAATATGATGGTTAGATTTTCCATTGTCTGAATGTTGATTTGCTCTGTGCGTTTTGGGACTCTTAGTAATGTGAGCTAGCTATATTTATGAGGTAGCTAGTTGACATTACTGGGAATCTTTCAGCAACTGAGGACTAGGTGAGTACGGGAACCTAGGAAAGCTTAGGATATGTTTCATTGGGTTAGTAGTGAGGCTCAGAGAGACTTGGGTATAGCAGTTTGAGGCAGTGACTTGGAGGATTCGGGAGGATTGCGGAGGAAAGTATGGATAAGTGTGCAAGGTAGTATTGGGCTCGTACTACTGAAAGCATAGGATCCATACTTGAATCTGTGAGAGTCTTGGAGAATCTAAGAAGCTTTGGGGAAGATTTTGTGACCCGGTTTGGGGACAGAGGATGTTCCAGTTGTTGCATCTTAGCTATTGGCAAGCGAGCTAGCAAGCGTGACAGGGTGTCAGACCTAGAGGGATATGATTTCCAATAAGTTGCAGATGCGAGATCTATTTGGAGCACTTTGAGAAGAGGGGTTTGTGATAGGTGCGTATAGTAAAGGGCACTAGGTAGAGACCCATGATTTCTAATCATCAGGTGAAAGGCCAGCAGAGCCGGAGTCAGTGTAGCACGAACGGGAAAGTGCACAATGGAGTATGTCGCTCTAAGGGTTTAGGCTGCTATAGGTGTGGCAGGGTTGGTCATGTCAACAAAAGGTGATAAGGATTCTTGGGTATATTCGGATCTTTGGAATACGTCAGTTCGGTATGGTGTTAAGCACCCAAGAGCGAAACTAGGATTTGGGTTCCGGCTCAGGAGTAGGGTCTGAACCAGTCGATGCACGATTGCATAAGATTCATCTCATCGGAGATTACATGCAGTGTTACGATTGGACATTAGTGGTCTTCTGCTCAGCCAAGGAAGGGATTTTGGGAGCTTTTAACTGTCGTCTTGCGGCCTTTCAGGTCAGATTTATCGTGGGACAGTTAGGGTTCATTTAAAACCCAAGGTTTGTGGATTCTTAGAGTCCTTCGGGAAGGAAGATCCTATAGTTGGTCCCCATCATCAAGATCAGGATTTCGTTAGATGTTCGTGGGTATGTCATTTTTTGCCACTTCAAGTGGATATTGGGAATTTCTATCGCTTTAGAATTTTGAGTGAGTTTGGACAAGTCAGATATTAGGTCGGTTTTTGCTATGATCTGGGTTATCAAAGATTGTCATACGCCAATCTGCACACTGGATGTCCTTAATGAACCTACAAAGGGATGTATCTTGTGGAGTGTATTCCGCGTCTACTGTTCTCATCCTGGATCTTTGTCGGGATCTGTGCTGGAGTATTATTCAAAGAATATTGGGTCAGGAGTAGAGCGATAGTTCTATAGTGAAGTCAGGGTTCAGTGGTTCTATCATTGTTTGGGAATGCCCGTTAGCTGTCTATGGAAGAACTTTGGAGTTCAAGGCACCACCGTTGCCAGGAAAGAACCGGTAGCATGAAGATGGTAATGTCAGTTGCGGCTGTTAGATGGATAAGTGGCTAGTCATTGGATGTTTGATAGAATTATATTTTCTCATGGGTTGTGTTCGGTTAGAGTTAAGTGGTATTGCAAGTATGGAAGTGGGAACGAGTATTCGTCACCCATAGTGAAGAAGATTAAGGCCTTCAGTTAACAGCATGGTGGATGGACTAAGGTGTCATACTGTACCATATTTCAAGAGTACTCTTCAAGATTTCCGAGTATGGACGATCTTAAGGTTTAACGATGATTAATTTCTAGCATTGGTAAGCATAGGTTGTCATCAGTGGGATACTATAAAGCGAGAAGGATTGGGAATCCTTCAATTCTCGCATACCGTGAAGACTTGGTCGAATCTAAGAGGGGGAGAGACTTTTGTAAAGCTCTCCAAATGTGAGTTCGGGTTGCGCGAGGTGCAATCCCATGGGCACCTTGTCAACCAGAAGGGTATTCTGGTCGATCCGGCCAAGATAGAGGTCATGATGTAGTGGAGGATTCTGAGGTCTCCAGCTAAGATTCGGAGTTTCCTAGGTCTAGCAGGTCATTACCGGAGATTCATACAGGACTTCTCCGAGATTGCGATTCCTTTGGCCCAACTGACCAAGAGTCGGTGGCCTTTTGATGGGTGCCTAAGCAGCAGGCATCCTTCGAGACTCTCAGACAGCGGTTGTCTGAGGCACCGATTCTCACCCTGCTAGAGGGTTTAGATGATTTAGTGGTTTACTATGACGCTTTGATCAAAGGTATGCGTATCGTACTAATATAGCAGGGTCACGTGATAACAGGTTTTGGGAACCAAGTTAGAGCTCCAGTTAGGATTCAAGTTCAGTTTTGTGTTAGGTCGAGTGTGTGTTCGACCCAGTATGGGAAGAATCGTAAGTCTGCGGGTGTAGCCATAGCATTCACTAGCATCCAAATAGTGATAGAGTGTTGTAAGTCTACGGGTGTAGTCGTAGCATTCACTAGCAGCTAGATAGTGTTAGAGTGTTGTAAGTCTGCGGGTGTAGCCGTAGCATTCACTAGCAGTCAGATAGTAATAGTGTGCTGTAAGTCTACGGGTGTAGCCGTAGCATTCACTAGGTTGGTAGATAGCATGAGTGCATGTCACACCCCCAAACCTGAACGGCGGAAACGTTCGGGGGCGGATGACTTCATGTGGTAACGTAGAAAATGAATACATAGTAAAGAAAGCAATACAACCATCATATATATAATTGAAAGTTTACATTTGTCAAAAGTTACATGTTCAAAACCAATTACAATATCATGTCAAAAATACGAGATTAAACTGGCGCCGCAGCATCCCTTCATCAAAAGCGTAATGAATACCTGAAATTACTGATTTCTTGGGACATACAAGTAATTTTGAAAGAGTAGATCAACATTTAAGCTGGTGAGTTTCATAAGTATTTAAGTGACAATGTTTGTATGAAATGAAATGTTTTGTCTTTGTTTGTTTGTATTTAGAAAATCATATATTTTCTACTAGTATAAAAGTAGCCTTCTCTCAAGACCAATGTTTGTTTCCAAAAATGTATGTAAGTGTAAAATAACCAATGTGTTTTGAAAACCTTGTAAATCAATGCATTTTTAATACCCCATGTGAGTTTTATAACCATACTATTGACTCGGAATGCCTATACACAAGGTTCTTCAGGCGTTGGAATGTTATGACGTTTGTCACCCCAAACGGTGGACTGCAGCTAACAGTCAGGGCGCGGGTTGTCAAGCCCGTATAGATCTATAGACAAACACCATGCTCCCCCTCCAAGGGATTCTGGTATATAATACAGGACTTGAAATGTGTACTCGAACGTACGTGAAGTTAGCGTCTCACAAAACCGTGGTATAAAAACAGATCTACTTGTTAAAATGTTACGTTTGTTCTAAAGTGACTTCTTGAAATTCATGTTTCTAGTACATAAGAGTTAGAAATTTGTTTGTAAAACTATACCTATTATAGTTTTCTAAAAGTGTGTCTCGTTTGTTTAGAAATACCTAGAAAAGGAATCATTTGTTTATGAAAGCATAGATTTTTGGTGTAGAGTCTAAGATAGACAAGTATAATCTACGAAAAGTTTAGTTTATACATGCATAATAACAAATTTATATTTCAAAAGATAGAATGCTATTTTAACATATGTTATATATAAGAAAGTTCCTTAAAAGTTTGTAAATCGCATGTGATTTGGATATATAACAACATATAAAAGAGTTCTTTATGTAACACATGATAATACTCGTCTGGTTTACTTGTAATCCCCCCTTGAAAGCATATAAAAGAATTTATAAAATATTTAAAAGGTAAATTAAGGGGTATGCACTCACTTGAAAGTTTGAAGATAGCGAGATGGAAAACCGGGCAGAGTTTCGTCTCGGGAAACAGATTTTCCTCGGGATTCTCGGGAATCTCGGGAGTAAAATTGACCCTCCGGACTTGAGCAAAAAGACTAGAGCTTCGGGTTTGAACGGGCATGGAAAACGAGGCAAGATTGTGAGAGAGAGGAGAGAAATGAGCATATTTCTCGGAAGCCCTTGCATTCTATTTATAGGAAGGCTGAACCGCATCGGTACGCGGGGCATACGCTCGTACGCAGCGCGTACGCGTACGTCATGCATGACCGAAGCCTCAACTGCCTCAGCTTCGGATGGGACGGGTCGGTGGGGAGGCGGGTCGGATGGGACGGCGGGTCGGATGGGACAGTGGGTCGGACGGGTCGGTCGGACGGACGGGTCGGACGGGTCGGAAGCCTCGGATAGGGCGACGTGGACGATCAGAGGCCAAGTCTCTCGGGTACGCAGGGCGTACAGGGGTACGCAGCGCGTACCTCGGATGAGGACGCTGACTCCTCTTCGGATAAGGTCCGAATTTTGAATTAAATAAATATATAATTTATTTAATAAACTTCAAAAATTCATATCTTCTTCATATGATCTCCGTTTTCGATGGTCTTTATATCCACGCATAGGTGAGACTACGCTCTACAACTTTCGTTTAGACTCCGTCGGCAAATTCCGAAATTATTTTTTTATTATTTATATTAAACTCATCGTGTTTAAGGAATTTCTTTGAAAATTCATAACTTCTTTATCTGATGTCGGTTTTTGCCAGACTTTTTACCGTTGAAATACCATTGTCGAGACCTTCGATTCTCGTTTAGGTCATTCCGGCCAAAAGTTGCTCGATCTCTGATTCGAGTTTTTAGCTGTCTGTTGCTAAGCTGAACTTGGAAAAATCATAACTTCGATATATGAAGTCGGATTTGGGCGTTCTTTTTACGTACGATCATGGTTTAAAGACATTTAAACATAGAAGGAATTTAAATAGAACTATTTGTACATTTTATTA
Source organism: Lactuca sativa (assembly GCF_002870075.4). Taxonomy (NCBI): domain Eukaryota; kingdom Viridiplantae; phylum Streptophyta; class Magnoliopsida; order Asterales; family Asteraceae; genus Lactuca; species Lactuca sativa. The sequence goes on from NC_056627.2 coordinate 9,104,143, forward strand.
TGAAAGTAAATTTTATTACTCAAAAGTGGTTACAATACTTGACCCATTTAGATCATTACAAGGAGTTGAAATATCGGGTTGTCACATCATCCCCCCGTTAGAGAGAATTTCATCCCGAAATTTAAAGTAGTAAAGATACTAGTGAACATGAAAGAGATGAGGGTACTTTTGTTTCATCTGATCTTCGCGTTCCCATGTGAATTCAGGTCCCCGTTTGGCGTTCCAGCGAACCTTCACGATGGGTATGCGACTTTGTTTTGTTTGTTTGACCTCTCGGTCCATGATTTCTACTGGTTCTTCCACAAAGTTGAGGCTCTCGTTGATCTCGATCTCGTCGAGTTGAATAACAAAAGTCTCTTCGGACAGACACTTTTTCAAGTTTGAGACGTGGAAGGTTGGATGGATGTTACTAAGTTCGTGCGGTAGGTTAAGCTTGTAAGCCACAGGGCCGATTCTGGCAAGAATCTCGAAAGGCCCTATGTATCTTGGATTTAGTTTCCCACGCTTTCCAAATCGTATTAAACCCTTCCACGGTGAGACTTTTAATAAGACGTGGTCTCCTACCTGGAATTCCAAGGGTTTCCTCCTTTGGTCAGCATAGCTTTTCTATCAGTCTCTAGAGGCTTTCAATCGTTCACGAATCTGAACGATCTTCTCTGTCGTTTCTCGTATGATTTCTGGACCGGTGAGAGTGCTTTCAGGAACTCTTCCTCTAGCTAATTGGGTATCGCCAACTTCAGTCCAGCACAAAGGGGATCTGCACTTTCGACCATAAAGGGCTTCAAACGGAGCAGCCTTTATGCTTGTATGATAACTATTGTTGTATGAAAATTCGACAAGGGGTAAATGGATGTCCCATGCCTTTCCAAAGTCAATCACACAGGCTCTCAGCATATCTTCTAAAGTTTGTGTTGTTCTCTCACTTTGTCCGTCTGTTTGTGGGTGGTAGGCTGTACTCATGTCTAGCCTAGTTCCCAGGGAACTTTGTAGTGACTGCCAGAATCTCGAAGTGAATCTACTATCTCGATCGGAGATAATGGATATCGGAACACCATGCAGTCGCACTACTTCCCTTAAGTAAGTTCTTGTAAGCTTCTCCGTTTTTTCAGTCTCCTTGATGGGTAGGAAATGCGCAGATTTGGTCAATCTGTCGACAATGACCCATATGGTATCGAGTCCACTTGTCGTCTTGGGTAACTTGGTTATGAAGTCCATAGTAATCCGCTCCCATTTCCATTCTGGTATCTCTGGTTGTTGTAGTAATCCTGACGGTTTCTGATACTCGACCTTAACCTTAGCGCAAGTAAGACATTTACTCACGAAGGTAGCAATTTCTGCTTTCATGTTAGGCCACCAGTACAGTTTCTTAAGATCCAAATACATTTTATCTGAACCCAGGTGAACGGAATACCTTGAGTTATGAGCTTCGATCATGACTACGTTTCTGAAACCACCATGTTTCGGGGTCCAGATTCGGTCCATGAGATAGTAGGCTCCGCCACCCTTGACTTCTAGATTCTTTTCCATTCCTCGCAGGGATTCACCCGCCACATTTTTAGGTTTCAAAGCTTCCATTTGTGCCTCCTTAATTTGTGTGGATAAGTGGGAATGGATGGTCATAGTCAGAGATTTGACCCTCCGACCAGTTTATTCTTTTCGACTGAGGGCGTCAGCTACTACGTTGGCCTTGCCAGGATGATAACGAATTTCGCATTCGTAGTCATTTAGTAACTCAACCCATCGTCGTTGTCGCATGTTGAGTTCCTTTTGATCGAAAATGTGTTGAAGGCTCTTGTGATCGGTGAAAATAGTACTCTTTGTTCCGTATAAGTAGTGCCTCCAGATCTTCAGAGCAAATACCACTGCTCCTAACTAAAGATCGTGTGTCGTATAGTTTACTTCGTGTGTCTTAAGCTGTCGGGAAGCATAAGCAATAACCTTCCCTCTCTGCATAAGAACACAACCGAATCCTTGATTCGACGCATCGCAATACACTACGAAGTCTTCTATCCCTTCGGGGAGGGATAGTATCGGTGCGGTGCACAAGGCCTGCTTTAGTGTCTGGAAAGCCTTCTCTTGTTTCGCTTCCCAGTCAAAGGCCACGCCTTTCTGGGTTAATGAAGTAAGAGGTTTCGCAATGCTCGAAAAGTTCTTTATGCATCTGCGATAGTAGCCAGCTAGACCTACAAATTGACGAATTTCTGTAGGTGTCTTTGGTGCCGACCAGTTCTCAATGGCCTTAATTTTGGAGGGGTCCACGTGTATACCTTCCTCGCTAACAACGTGGCCTAAAAATTCGACTCTTTGAATCCAAAATTCGCATTTAGAGAACTTCGCATAGAGTTTATCCGTCCGCAGTGTTTCTAGGACTTTTCGTAGGTGTTGACTATGCTCTTCCTCACTTCGAGAGTAGATAAGTATATCATCGATAAAGACGATGACGAACTGATCCAAGTAAGGGCGGAATACCCTATTCATTAGGTCCATAAATACTGCTGGTGCATTGGTCAATCCGAACGGCATCACTACAAATTCGTAGTGTCCATAACGAGTTCGGAAAGCTGTCTTTGGAATGTCCCCCTCTAGAACTCGTAATTGGTGATATCCGGATCGTAGATCTATTTTGGAGAAGTAGTTCGCCCCTTGAAGCTGATCGAATAGGTCGTCAATACAGGGTAGAGGATAGCGGTTCTTGACAGTAAGTTTGTTCAGCTCTCTGTAGTCGATGCACATACGGAACGATCCGTCTTTCTTCTTTACAAACAAGACCGGTGCTCCCCAAGGTGAGAAACTTGGTCTTATGAATCCTTTTCGGAGGAGTTCATTAAGTTGACTGGAAAGTTCCTGCATCTCTGCTGGTGCGAGGCGATAAGGCGACTTCGCTACTAGGGTAGCTCCTGGAACTAAGTCGATTTTGAACTCGACTTGGCGTTGCGGTGGTAATCCTGGTAGTTCTTGTGGAAAGATATCGGGAAAGTCGCGTACTACCGAGATGCCTTTGATGTCCTTCAGTTCTTGACTTGTATCAACGATGTGCGCTAGGAATGCTCGACAATCCTTCCGCAAGCACTTTCGAGCTTGGATGCACGAAATGATGCGAAGGTTTGTACTAGATTTGTCGCCGTAGATAACTAATGTTTCGTTGTTAGGGAGATTAAGACGAACTGCTTTCTCAAAGCACATGATGTCGGCGCGAAGAAGACTCAACCAATCCATGCCGACTATGATGTCAAAACTTTTAATTTGGACCGGCATGAGATTGATTGGAAAAGAATGGCCGTCTAAAGTTAACGTACAGCCCATGTATATGAAGTTAGTGTTTTTGGTTTTTCCATTGGCCATCTCTACAATGAATGATTTTTCTAACTTGCTAGGTTTAGGTTTAAGTAAATGAATAAAGTTTTGACTCACGAAGCTTCTCTCCACTCCACTATCGAATAATATGCATGCATATGAATTATCGAGAAGGAACGTACCAGCAACTATAGTTGGGTCAGCTACAGCTTCGTCGTGAACTATTGCCAAAACTCGTCCAACACCTCCGGTGCCTGCTACCTTAGGACAGTTCCTCTTGTAGTGGCCCACCTCGCCACAACCGTAGCAAGTCTGCCCTACACCCGCACCGGGAACTTGAGTGATCGGCCTTGCGGGGTCCTTGCAGAAACGGGATGTGTGTCCCTTCCTGTTGCAGTTGGCACACTGCATTTCCCGACAAGGTCCATGGTGGTGGTAATTGCATTTAGTGCACTTTGGGAGGTTACCTACATAAGGCTTTGTTGGGTAGGTATTTGTAGGAGCTGTAGTAGGTACAATGGCAGCATTCACTGAAACCAGTTGTTTCTTTGCGGATTCTTGGGAAGACCCACCCTTCCCTTTATTCCACACTCTCTTCCTGCTATTGTGGTTGTTGTTGTTGTTGTTGTAGTTGTTGTGCTTGTTTCCTTTCTATGGTTCTGGTACAGAAGTGGTTGAGTTCCGATGACCTCCGTAGTCAATCAGAGATTGTGCCAGTTCCTTAGCACTTTCAAAGGTGTCAGGTTTGGAAGCTAACACGCTTGATCGAAGTTGGGGCGTCAGTCCCCAGATGTACCTTTCTATCTTCTTGCTCTCGGGAGCAATCATATCTGGACAAAGAATTGCCAGCTCGCAGAATCTGTTGGTATAAGTAGCGATGTCGGTACCAACCGTTCCGAGAGTCCATAGCTCGTGTTCAAGCTTTTGAATCTCTCCCTGTGGGCAGTATTCTCTCATCATCATGGCTTTCAGGCTCTCCCAGCTTATGGAGTTTGCCACGATTAGGGTAAGTACTTTAACGTGGCGATTCCACCAAGTTAAAGCTTTATCAATAAGGGTGAAAGTTGCAAATTTGACTTTGCTGTGCTCGGGACAAGAGCAGATTTCAAAGACTGCCTCCGTCCTTTCAATCCATTGCCTCAGGGCCATCATACCACCAGTTCCATAAAATATCTGGGGCTTGGCATTAGTGAAGTCCTTATAGGTACATTCTCGAGGTGGTCCATGACTCTCGCCATGGTTGGATGGCTGTGTGCCAGATCCCGAGCCATTAGTACTCGAGTTATTGATCTGTGACATGGCAGCTGCCACCGCTGCGGTGACTGCTGCTTGGAACATAATAGCATCAAATTGAGGTGGTGGAGGTGGTGGTACAGGTGTTTCTCCACCGTTGTTTCGCCTTGGATTTCTACGCGGAGGCATCCTTCAACTATAGGTTGAAAAGACAAGGATAAGAATTTCATAGAATAGAAAATGTATGTGTCTCATGAACTAAATCGCTATAGTTCAACATCAGATGATAGTATGAGTCTTAAAATAGAAGAATGAAAGTTATTTGTAAGACTGAAGGTATGAAATAAGTATTTGGTTTCACAAAGACCTTTCAAGGTTCGAACGAAATACTTAACATAGTAGTAATAGTGTCACTTATATTAATATAAAAGTTGTTACAACGATCATGAAAATTTGACCCCTATAAGGGTCTCCGATTACAAAGTTCGAGAAATTTAAAGACTTTTAGCCGAGGTCCTAAGCTATAACAAAATTTGAGTCTTTGACAAGCACTACTTGCGACGTAGGTTGCGCTTGGAGCTTGACTCCGCATCTGATTGCTTCAACTGCATTAGACGCCTATCAAAAGTGGCTTGTTGTTCCCTCAGTTCGGCGAGGGCTGCAATCATTTGCGCTTGAAATGCTTCGTTTTGGAGTTGAGCATTGTCTTGTATCTTGTCCAGCCTACGGATGTCAGAAGTGTGAACCTGTACTTCCACGTTGACATCCCGGAGTCAACTAGCTTGAACTCCAGACTGATAGGACTGATTGGCTAACTTACCAACCATTACCGAAAGTGCTCAATCAGCCGAACCTCCGCCGCGGACATCATAGAAGTCCCGACACATGCCGTAGGGAGGGCATAGGTTTTGCTGTTGGATCCAATGGTGGAGGTGACTTCCCCAGATGGGAGTCGGTCCTTGAAAGTTCCTTACGAAGACGGGAGGTTGAATTGGTGGTGGATCGATAACTTCCGGCTCTGAGTCGATACCGGAGTCATCACCCACTTCTATGGGTTCCTCGTCCTCTTCGGGATCATCTTCGATCCATCCATCGTTGCCTTGGTTGGGAAAGTAGGGGTCGCCAGGGTGGTGAAATCCAGCCATTTGACTGTACGAGAAATAGGGTTATAAGAATTGAGTAAAGTTGGAACATGTAAAACATGTAAGTTAAACTAGTTTAGATAGCAAATACTCCTATAGTATTTTAATTCTTGTGTTTGATTCTTGTAATGGTTTGGTAAGGTTTGACTTGTTGCTTACTACGATCATTCCTCGATATACGTTGGTCCAATCTCGGGCAAATATAGTTGATCACGCTATATTTGTCCCAAATCAGATTACATATATCGATTCTTAATCGTAGTGTCAACTTGTCTAAATACTTGTTGTATAGTTAGATATCATGAAAATAATTTGTTGTATGCATGTAATTGTACTTAAATGAATTATCAATTTAAGTTAAACGTAACGCTACTTAAGCGTAAAAAGAGAATTTGTTTTGTCAGAGAGTATTAGTCCCTTAAGCATTTATAGTTTGTATATCTTATGTGGTTCGGTATACTTAGTTCACTATAAACATTGCTCTGATACCAATCCGTCACACCCCCAAACCTGAACGGCGGAAACGTTCGGGGGCGGATGACTTCATGTGGTAACGTAACAAATGAATACATAGTAAAGAAAGCTATACAACCATCATATATATAATTGAAAGTTTACATTTGTCAAAAGTTACATGTTCAAAACCAATTACAATATGATGTCAAATATACGAGATTAAACTGGCGCCACAGCATCCCTTCATCAAAAGCGTAATGAATACTTAAAATTACTGATTTCCTGGGACATACAAGTAATTTTGAAAGAGTAGATCAGCATTTAAGCTGGTGAGTTTCATAAGTATTTAAGTGACAATGTTTGTATGAAATGAAATGTTTTGTCTTTGTTTGTTTGTATTTATAAAATCCTATATTTTCTACTAGTATAAAAGTAGCCTTCTCTCAAGACCAATGTTTGTTTCCAAAAATGTATGTAAGTGTAAAATAACCTATGTGTTTTGAAAACCTTGTAAATCAATGCATTTTTAATACCCCATGTGAGTTTTATAACCATACTATTGACTCGGAATGCCTATACACAACGTTCTTCAGGCGTTGGAATGTTATGACGTTTGTCACCCCAAACGGGGGACTGCAGCTAACAGTCAGGGCGCGGGTTGTCAAGCCCGTATAGATCTATACACAAACACCATGCTCCTCCTCCAAGGGATTCTGGTATATAATACAGGACTTGAAATGTGTACTCGAACGTACGTGAAGTTAGCGTCTCACAAAACCGTGGTATAAAAACAGATCTACTTGTTAAAATGTTACGTTTGTTCTTGTATACGAAAGTGACTTCTTGAAATTCATGTTTCTAGTACATAAGAGTTAGAAATTTGTTTGTAAAACTATACCTATTATAGTTTTCTAAAAGTGTGTCTCGTTTATTTAGAAATACCTAGAAAAGGAATCATTTGTTTATGAAAGCATAGATTTTTGGTGTAGAGTCTAAGATAGACAAGTATAATCTACGAAAAGTTTAGTTTATACATGCATAACAACAAATTTATATTTCAAAAGATAGAATGCTATTTTAACATATGTTATATATAAGAAAGTTCCTTAAAAGTTTGTAAATCGCATGTGATTTGGATATATAACAGCATATAAAAGAGTTCTTTATGTAACACACGATAATACTCGTGTGTTTTACTTGTAATCCCCCCCTTGAAAGCATATAAAAGAATTTATAAAATATATAAAAGGTAAATTAAGGGGTATGAACTCACTTGAAAGTTTGAAGATAGCGAGATGGAAAACCGGGGAGAGTTTCGTCTCGGGAAACGGATTTTCCTCGGGATTCTCGAGAATCTCGGGAGTAAAATCGACCCTCCGGACTTGAGCAAAAAGACCAGAGCTACGGGTTTGAACGGGCACGGAAAACGAGGCAAGATTGTGAGAGAGAGGAGAGAAATGAGAATTTTTCTCTGAAGCCCTAGCATTCTATTTATAGGAAGGCTAAACTGCCTCGGTACGCGGGGCGTACGCTCGTACGCAGCGCGTACGCGTACGTCATGCATGACCGAAGCCTCGACTGCCTCGGCTTCGGATGGGACGGGTCAGTGGGGAGGCGTGTCGGATGGGACGGCGGGTCGGATGGGACAGCGGGTCGGACGGGTCGGTCGGACGGACGGGTCGGACGGGTCGGAAGCCTCGGATAGGGCGACGTGGACGATCAGAGGCCAAGTCTCTCGGGTACGCAGGGCGTACAGGGGTACTCAGCGCGTACCTCGGATGAGGACGCTGACTCCTCTTCGGATAAGGTCCGAATTTTGAATTAAATAAATATATAATTTATTTAATAAACTTCAAAAATTCATATCTTCTTCATACGAACTCCGTTTTTGATGGTCTTTATATCCACGCATAGGTGAGACTACGCTCTACAACTTTCGTTTAGACTCCGTCGGCAAATTCCGAAATTATTTTTTTATTATTTATATTAAACTCATCGTGTTTAAGGAATTTCTTTGAAAATTCATAACTTCTTTATCTAATGTCGGTTTTTGCCAGACTTTTTACCGCTGAAATACCATTGTCGAGACCTTCGATTCTCGTTTAGGTCATTCCGGCCAAAAGTCGCTCGATCTCCGATTCGAGTTTTTAGCTGTCTGTTGCTAAGCTGAACTTGGAAAAATCATAACTTCGATATATGAAGTCGGATTTGGGCGTTCTTTTTACGCACGATCATGGTTTAAAGACATTTAAACATAGAAGGAATTTAAATAGAACTATTTGTACATTTTATTATGAAAGTAAATTTTATTACTCAAAAGTGGTTACAATACTTGACCCATTTAGATCATTACAAGGAGTTGAAATATCGGGTTGTCAAAGTGCGTTGTTAGGACGCAGAAAGAACTGTTGGGTTAAAGATTCGTTTGAAGATTGCGTCATTGGGCTCGACTGTTAGTCCGTTTATTTTGTACTCCGGTTTGGGCCTGTCCAACCGAGAGCCTGTTAGGTTTATTATATAAATATATGCTTGCATGCATAATTAGGTTAACGATCTAGAATACAAGATAGAGAATTACGATAGCTTTGGTTTTCTTTATCGTTCCTTGTAAACCTTCCAACCCTCTACAGTTGATGTTCTTGATCGAGCTCTTCTGAGGGTTTAAGTTTAATCATTCGACTCGTTTGATTCATTCTTGACTTGTTCTTTATTTTCGTGTTATTGCTGTTTAATCATTATTTTACCTGTTTAAGATCTAATCGATCTTCAAGATTAAGTTTTAATCTCGTCAATTGGTATCAGAGCAGGAGGCTGTGTAATCGATACACATCTTTTCTGTGAAAAGGTTTCAATTAGGGTTTTTCCGCAATTACTGATATTTATTGAGCCGTCATCTCATTATTGACGTATCTTGATATTTATTGTTTTTCCCTAATCTGATTTATTACAAGTCTGATCTTTGAACATGTTTTTCGATCATAATGGACGAGTCTCAATCGAATCCCATCAATATTTCCAACAGCATCGGTTCAACCACGAAGATTCCAATCCTATATACCCATGATTATGAAGTCTGGGCGCATCATTTCGAAGACTACGTTATAGGATCTGAGGATAACGGATACCTCATATGGGAAGAAATCATTATTGGACCTTTTTCTCACTCTGCAATGTCAAGGATCATTAAAACTCAAAAGGAGTATAATGATCTGCTGAAGGATGTCAAAGATATTGCGCAAGATGAAAAGGATAAATTCCAGTGTAATATCAAGGCGTTAAGATTGATAAGATTCGCCCTTCAGTCCCACACCTTCAGGTTGGTCAGCTCATGCACGACGGCAGAGGAAGTTTGGGATAGATTTCGCGAACTGTAGTCTACAGATGAGGATCTTGAACATTCTATCCAAACCTTGCTCTTATCTGAGTTTGGAGAATTCAGGCAAGGAGCCGAAGAAACTGTGACCCAGACGTTCGATCGCATCAATCATCTTCTCAGCAGGATGATCAAACATGACATCGAAAGGAAGCTTATCGAGCAGAAAGTTACGTTCTTAAATGGTCTAAGGTCAGAATGGAGAGCAGTGGTGTCAACAGTTAAAGCCCATGAGCAGTTTAAATCATACTCTTTGGCGAAACTGGTGGGTATTCTCAAGTCTCGGGAGAAGATTGTGCTGCAGGAAAAGAATGTTGTTTCAAGCCTTGGTTCGCTGGCCCTCCTATCAAAAAGTAAAGCTGTGATGGAGGATGAAGACCTCATCTTGGAGGAGTATGACCTCACGTCTGAGGATTATGCTATGATGGTGTCTAACCCCAAGAGGTTCATTAAGAAGAGATTCCCCAGCAACAAAAACCGAAACTAGCAGGGGAGTTATAGTTCAGAAAAGGTTAATAATGAACCGAAGGTTGAAGAGCCCAAGAAGGAACCGAAAGCAGATGGTGTTTCTGGAGTAAGCTGTTACTACTGTGGAGGGAAAAATCACTATGCTAAGGATTGTGTCCTCAAAAAGATGGTTGAAAAGGATGAGGAAGCTTTGCTACAGAAAAAGCTTGATGAGATGAGGAAGAAGAAATCCACCGCTAACCCTTCCATGAATGCTCTTGTTGTGCAGGGTTCGGTCGCTGATGACGAGTTCGGTGGAGTGGAAGTTTGGTCAACCGACTCTGAAGACGATGAAGTGAGGAAGCCTTCTCATGGAAAGGCTTGCGTGGCAAAGGAGGAGAGCAGTGGAGGAAGGTGCTTCATGGTGTCCGATGTATCTTAGATGAGAGGATACAACACTGATGGTGGAAGCAATGAACCGAAGGAGCAGCACGATATGTGCTTTACGGGCAAACCGCTCAGCGTGCAGTTCAACGAGCTCGATGAACTGATCAAGAAGGTACAATCGGTTTTCGTTTCATTTAAAGTACCACAATCCTCATCTAGATAGTAGTTTAACTCAAACTCGAGTCACCAATTCTAACCTAACTGATCAAATAAGCAGGGTTTCATCGAAGAGTGAGGAGCGGCGCATGTGGATCGAGTTGAAGGAGTCTGAATTAGTTAAAATAAAAGACGAAAACATTTATTTACAAAGAGACAATTTAAAGTTGTTAAAACAGCGGAATGTTTTTTGTTTAATTGCAAAACGTCTTTATTCTAATATTACTCAGCTTCACTTGGACTGTGAAATAGGCCAAAAGATCCATCGCATGATTTTGCCCTTCCTTGAGTTTAAGGAGGATGAAATCGATGCTGAAGCTTATAATTGTGAGAGTGTGATATCATCTGATGACATTAATCCGACCTACATGTATGGACTGGACAAAATAGAATCTTTCATTAAATCCAAGGACCACAAGGACATGCTTAAAAACCTTTTGGATGAAAATGATAGACTTAAACTGAGAACCGAAACCATACAAAAATTTGACTCTTTAAATGCCAACTTGAGCTCAGAAAACAAAATTGATGTTGAAAATGCATCTGAGCTTAATGAGGACGACAACATGAGTGAAATTTCTGTAGAGGACACGGTTGACTGCTCAGAATTTGTAAAAAACGAACCTGAAAACCACAAGAATCTAATTTCTGAAAATTCAGTGGAGTTCGCTCGATTCTCCCAACAAAAGTCCCTGATCTTAGCAGAGAAAGCGGTTGTATATCAAAAGGTCAGGACCACTCCAAATCAAGTGTACAAGGTCACTGGAGTAACCGAACATCATACCGCTGAACTCACAACTATTGTAAACGAAGACAATGCTGATGGCTGCAATGAGTACTTCTGGTCAGTTCCAATAGATAATGCAAACGAAACGGTAAGCTTATCAGAAAGAACCTCATGGATGAGTAAAGGTAGATACATACCAGAACCCTTGAATAAGCCAGAGAATTTCGATGAGCCAAGTACTAGTGGTACGAAAGACATTCCTCAAGAGAATGGAAGTTCGGCAAAGAAGACATTCCCTCTAGTTCCTCAGTTCAAAGTGAAACTCCTACAGTTCAAAGTGAACCAGCCAAGGAGAAACCGAAAATGAAAGCCAATATTCATCATCAACCGAAGGAGATGAGGAATAAGAAACGTGAAAGGAACCAGAGATACAGGAAGAATCTCTCTGAAAGGAAACAATTCTGGCAATCCCAAATTGCATATTTCTCACATCAAGACAAGAATCTGAAGTTTGAGAACAATCCTGTCAAAAAGCATGAGAGCCACAACAACCGAAAGCCAAGGTTCGGTTAAGAAGAGAATACCAACCGAAAGCAAAGGCTCGGTTCTGAGAATGACTCCAACCGAAAGCATAGGTTCGGTTCAGAGTACCGCTCCAACCGAAAGCAAAGGTTCGTTTCTGAAGTCAAAAGAGATCAAAACTCTAAGGTCAGTCCCACCAATGATCAAAAGCAAAAGGGTCACCCAGAGTCTCCAGCCAAGAAGTCATCTCAATCTAAGCCCACTCCTTCTCATTCATCTAATTCTTCTAATTCTTCCAATTCATCTCCATCTTGCTCTAAATCTCATTTTGTTCGTTCTCAAAAATCTAATTCGTCAGCTGAACAAAAAGGCAAACAGAAGGTTAATGCATCCAAACCAGAGTCTAAAACAAACGCACCTAATCCTAATAAAATCAAAGTTTTTACCATCAAAAAGAAAGATGAAACAACACTTATAAAACGAACATATTTAGTTGACATCTCTCTTACTATTCCTGTTCCTATGAAAAGCTCAAGTGGACCCAAGAAACTTTGGGTTCCTAAATCTGCTTAATTTTTGCAGGTTATAAGTGACGAGCAGTTCGACGAAGAATGGTACATCGATAGTGGCTGCTCGCGTCACATGACAGGAAGGAAAGAAGAGCTCAGGGAACACAGGTCTCTTTCAAACGGTGGCAACGTCAAGTTCGGAAACAACTCTTACGGCACCATAAAGGGATACGAAATGATAACTAATGGTGATTTCTCTATAAGGAAGGTGGCTTATGTGGAAGGACTACAACACAACCTCATCAGTGTATCTCAGCTTGTTGGAGGTACAGGTCTCAAAGTCTCATTCGACGATGAAGGTTCTGAAATTATTGAGAAGAAGACGAAGAAAGTAATTCTCAAATCGGAGCGTAAGGGTGAAATGTTTCCTCTAAACCTTAAACCCATCAAAGGAAACCCAGCTATATGCTTGTTATCAAAAGCTCAATCTGACGAAAGCTGGTTGTGGCACCGAAGACTCTCTCATCTTAACTTTAAAGATATCAACAAACTTGTCACTGGAGGTCATGTTCGAGGCCTTCCATTGCTCAAGTTCGACAGAGATCATTTGTGTGCTGCATGCGAAATGGGGAAGCAGAGTCGTCAAAGTCATCCATCTATAATTAACACAAAAGTTGTTGAACCACTCGAATTACTTCATATTGATTTGTGTGGTCCATCATCTATCGAAAGCATCGGTGGTAGCAAGTATATTCTTGTTATTGTTGATGACTTTTCACGATTTACATGGGTGTTCTTTCTAAAGCTCAAATCTAAAGCGACTCATAAGCTGAAAGTGTTCATCAAGCAGATTGAAGTACAGCTCAAGAAGGTTGTTCGCAACATCAGAAGCGACAATGGTCTGGCATTCCAGAACAGGGAATTTGAAGAATTTCTAGCAGAAAAGGGAATAAGTCACAACTTCTCAGCTCCCTACACACCTCAACAGAACAGAATTGTCGAAAGACGAAACCGATCTTTGTGTGAAGCTGCCCGAACTATGCTAAGTTTCACTTCCTTACCTCTTTACTTTTGGGCTGATGCAATCTCTGCTGCTTGTTTTACACAGAACAGGTCTTATCTCAACAAACGATTCACTCTCACACCATACGAGATTCTCAACAACAGAAAGCCCAATGTGAAATTTTTCCATGTGTTCGGCTCACGGTGTTTCATCTTTAACTCTAAAGAACACCGCAACAAGTTCGATGTCAAAGCCGACGAGGGAATCTTTCTGGGTTACTCTCTCACTTCCAAAGCATACAGAGTCCTAAACAAGCGTTCGAGAAAAATCGAAGAGACCTATTACGTGACTTTTGACGATAGCTATGTCAAAAAGCTACAGGCCAAAGAAGACACAGCTGGGGACATCTTTCCTCAAACTGGCCAAGTCACAGTCTCGATCGCTAATCTATACGAGAAGTTTCTGGAGCTATTTGACGAACCAGAGAAAGCCACTCTCTCAGAAGCAAGCGTAGCAGACAACAAGGTAGACCACATGCAGCAAATTGTCGAAGAAGCTGCCAGGAGAATGAATGAAGGAGGATCGAATTCTGATGAACCTCCATCCAACGATGCTTCAATCGAGGGGGAGCCAAGCTCACATGTTGAGGGGGAGCTAAGCTCTACAACTGCTACCGAAAGTCCAACTGCAACCGAAAGTACTTCTCCAACCGAAGGTGCATCAACGCCTGAAAGTCCAGCACCACAAGAAACCTCTGAACCTCAAGTTTCTCATAGCTCATCAATCGAGGGGGAGCATGGTGATATGTCACTTGACTACGAAAGCCAATCTGAGCCAGAAGAAATGATCAATGCTGAACTAGACCCAACCTTTGATCCAAACTATCCTCCTCTTACCAAATGGACCAGAGATCATCCTATCTCTCAGGTGGTTGGTGATGTCTCCGAAAAGGTTCTGACCCGATCACAACTGAAGGCAAAACAGACATCCTTATTTTCAAAGGTTGAGTTTTGTATGTTTAACTCATTCGTATCAAAAGTTGAACAGAAGACAGTTAATACTGCTCTCGATCACTCCGATTGGGTTCAAGCAATGCAAGACGAACTGAACGAATCGGAAAGGAACAAAGTCTGGCGCCTCATTCCAACTCCTCCAGATGCCTCGGTTGTTGGTCTCAAATGGGTTTTTAGGAATAAAATGGACAAGGAAGGGAATGTAATAAGGAACAAAGCTCGTCTGGTAGTAAAGGGATATTGTCAGGAGGAAGGGATTGATTATGAAGAGACATTCGCTCCCGTAGCTAGGCTGGAATCTGTTAGAATATTTCTTGCTTACGCTGCCCACAAAAACTTTGAAGTTTTCCAAATGGACGTCAAGTGTGCATTTCTTAATGGAGAACTCGAAGAAACCGTGTATGTGGAGCAACCTCCTAGGTTTGTGAACGAAAAATATCCAAATCATTGCTACATTCTGGATAAAGCTGTGTATGGCCTCAAACAAGCTCCGAGAGCCTGGTATGAAACGCTAACTAAATTCTTAAAGATGTGTAAATTCAAACAAGGTTCGGTTGACCCAACCTTCTTTCGCAAAAAGGAAGGTAACCACCTTATGATAGTTCAAATTTTTGTCGATGACATCATCTTTGGCTCTACAAATCCCAGCCTAACAGCTGAATTCAGAAAGCTGATGGAGACTAAATTTGAAATGAGCTCAATGGCTCCTATTAACTTTTTCCTTGGTTTAAATATTAGACAGGGATCCGAAGGCATCTTTATGAATCAGGAAGCTTACACGAAGACTCTCCTAGCAAAGTTTGGTATGATGGGAGACTCCAAAGTCAAAGTCCCAATGGCATTCGGCACCAAGCTAACTCCATCTCTAGACAAACCGGCTGTGGATATCACGCTCTATCGTCAAATGATAGGCTCTCTAATGTATCTGACTGCTAGCAGGCCTGACATCATGTTTTCTGTGTGTTATTGTGCTCGATTTCAGGCAAACCCACGCGAACCTCACATGCTTGCAGTGAAGAACATTTTACGCTATCTCAAGCGAACCACCTCCTTAGGACTATGGTATCCTTCAAACTCAGGCTTCTTCGTTCAAGCCTATTCAGATGCTGACCTTGGAGGATGTGGACTCGACAGAAAAAGCACTACTGGTGGCTGTCAATTCCTTGACGGGAAGTTGGTTAGCTGGCAATCCAAGAAACAAACGTGCTTGTCGTTGTCTACTGCCGAAGCAGAATACATAGCCGCTACATCCTGCACCTCTCAAGTGATTTGGATCCAGAGTCAACTTCGAGACTATGGACTCAATATGAAGAAGATCCCATTATATTGTGACTCTGAAAGTGCAATTAGGATTTGTCATAACCCAGTGCAACACTCTAAAACCAAACACATAGCACTGAGGTATCACTTCATCAAAGATCACGTGGAAGATGGAAACGTCGAAGTACACTTTGTCAGAACCACTGATCAACTGGCTGACGTCTTTACCAAAGCTCTTCCTGAAGCATCATTCAACAAAATTTTACAAGGGCTAGGTATGATGGAGTCAGAGTTAGTACCTCAAACTACCTTTCAACCTCAAACGTAAGAAGCGAACTTGACCGAACGTTCAGGTTCGGTTAAATCATCTGACTCGCTCATCACCACAAAGGTAGTTTTCTTGGTTGTATATTTTTTATACACAGTTGTTTATCTTTTTGTTAAAAATATTTTCTGATTGCAAGCCTAAATTCCTTGGTTTTCTAAAATTTTCCAAAACTGAAACCTACCGAAGGTTCGGGTTCGGTTTCTCAAAATTTACCAAAACCGAAACCTACCACAAAGGTAGTTTTCTTGGTTGTATATTTTTTGTACACAGTTGTTTATCTTTTTGTTAAAAATATTTTCTGATTGCAAGCCTAAATTCCTTGGTTTTCTAAAATTTTCCAAAACCGAAACCTACCGAAGGTTCGGGTTCGGTTTCTCAAAATTTTCCAAAACCGAAACCAACCGAACGCTCGGGTTCGGTTTTTCAAAATTTTCTTGAACCGAAACCAACCGAACGCTCGGGTTCGGTTTTTCAAAATTTTCTTGACCGAAACCAACCGAACGCTCAGGTTCGGTTTTTAAAAATTTTCTTGAACCGAAACCAACCGATCGCTCGGGTTCGGTTTTTCAAAATTTTCTTGAACCGAAACCAACCGAACGCTCGGGTTCGGTTTTTCAACATTTTCTTGAACCGAAACCAACCGAACGCTCGGGTTCGGTTTTTCAAATCTTTCCCAACCAAAACCAACCCAACGTTCGGGTTCGGTTACCAAATTTTTTCCAAACTTTTTTTTTTTTTTGTACTCTTTCTAAGTCTTATTTTTTTCTTGCTTAATTTTGTTTATTATTATTTTCTTTTATTTCTCTTATTTTTATTATATATCAAAAACTCCAAAAATATTTTCTTATTTTATTTATGTGTTCATTTGTTTATGGGGATATAATTGTTGGATTACTTAAGTGTCCCTAGAAGCATGCTGCTGTATGTGTCCCAAGCCTCATATGATTTTGAATAATAGTCTTCATGACCTGGTATAAACAAACCTTGTCTTCCCAATAAGACTACCACATTTATTCTAATCGTGAGCTACCTCACTCTCTTCTCACATGAGTTAAGAGTTTTCTGCTTGGTCCTTCTTTTTGCAGCTGAGGTACTTTATTTTCTTACACCATCTCCATTACATTCGTTTCATCAACGTAACCCTTGAGACTCTCAGAAATTACCACTGAGGTTTATGGTTACACAACAACTGTGGTTATGATCTTAGTTTCGTGCCACTACGAGCTGAGTGAAACCCAAAATTCAACACCAAATCA
The DNA here is from genome assembly GCF_002870075.4 of Lactuca sativa. Lineage (NCBI taxonomy): Eukaryota > Viridiplantae > Streptophyta > Magnoliopsida > Asterales > Asteraceae > Lactuca > Lactuca sativa. Next base: position 9,121,309 of record NC_056627.2, read on the forward strand.
GAATTGACGGTGAACAATTATTTTGCTCAAGTTTTCACCAAAGAATTGACGGATGTACCTTGATGAAATCTCAAATTTTTATTTTATGTGATTCCTATGAAATTGTTAAACACAATAACATTTCTTCCCTTGGGATCCAATTTTTATTTTTTGTTGAGACTTTATATTTTCCAAGCTATTTAAAATTATTTCCTACCTACTTGTTCAACAGACTACACCGGTCTCACAAGTACTTTGATCACTTTCTTTCTTATTTCAAGATTAGAATTGTTGCATCAAAGCGAAAGCCACCCTTACTTAGCCTAGTTAAAAGAAGCCTTTCAACATTTATTAATAAGTGTTTGATCGTAATTCAACGAGAATCCACATTAACACTTTAAGGTCTCTCTTGACCTTGAAGGAAGAGATTCGTGCCCGGGGTCATTTGTTTCGTGTCATTATTGACATCACATTTATTCCTACAAAGAGTTGCTTAATTTCTTTTCTTTTTTACACTCTTAGCACGAAAATCTTTGATCTTCCAAAATTCCGTTACTAATAATTACAGGCTGTATTATTGCTTTGGTGGTTAATTATCAAGTTGTGGTCAAAAATCATCCACGTGGGCAATTAATTCAAAAGATGTCATCTCAAAGATAAGACGAAGGGTTGCTGACTCAGGCGGGAAACAAAAGGATTGAATTTCAACCGGTGAAAATAAAAAGGGGCGCGTGTGAATTTGAAACGACCACTCTTTTACTGACATAATGGACGCGTGTGCGAATTTCAAGCGATTCCTCTCTGGCACTTAAAGGCGCGTGAGGATTTGAAACGGTTTGTTCTGAACCAGCGCTTGTTGGGCGGCGTGTTCCTAGGAATCTGACACTCTCTCTCCTACGTGATCATCGCATGCCTTAACTGTCACGCATCTGTCATTCCGGGAAACCTTTTCGTATTTCCATAGAAGATTTGAACATATTTTTCTCTCTCCTTACAATCACTATAAAAGGCAGTCTTCACTCCCATTTACCTCTTTACTGCATCCGGATTTCCAAGAGAGCAAAAATTTACCTAAAGCTTTCCTGTTCATCTTCTTCTTCCTACCTTCAACAATGGCAGAATCATCCTCAGTCCATGCTACCTCACACATCCTTCCTATTCGTCCACAACAATGCTTGGTGATCGATCTAAACCCTCTGGCGTACGACTCTTATATGTCGCCGATCATCGAGTGCCTGACGTACTCCCAAATCGCTCCTGCTCTCTCCAGAATTGAGTCTGTGCCCATGGAGATTCTCTCGCAGGTGTATGCGACTGCATATTACGACAAAGCAGTTGAGCAGGTCTTCTTCGAGGTTGCTGATCACAAGACCTCCATTTCTCGACAACGATTTGGTACTTTGCTAGGTTTGGCTACTGACCCATCGAGAATTAATCCGGAGACGATTCCGGTTGGGTATCTTTACAACATGGGGTACACGGAGGTGCTCACCTCCGTTGCGAAGTTCAAGAAATCCTGCTTGCCGCCACAGTGGAACGACATGTTTACAGTCCTCTTCAAGGGCTTATCTGAAAGGAGCTCAGGATCCGATGGTTCAAGTCGACTGTTCCTGTCGATTATGTATGCAATTTACAACGGAGTCAACCTAGACTTTGGGTTGGTCCTCTGGCAACAGCTCATCCAGAGCCTTTCTTCTTCATCACGACATTCTGAGGTGTCGTTTTCCCGGTTCTAGATTCTTATCACCAAATGGGCGATGGATAAGTTGGATATTCCCACTGCTGCTGGTGCATCGATGTCTTCGGTCGGTACTTTTCATACCACGAAGATCATCGTCTCCGATGCATCCAAGTTTTCTTTCATTGGCTCTATTCCGGAGACAATGTACGGCGATGTTCCTTCTGACAGCAGGCTCATCCGGACGATTAAGGAGTTCAAACCGACTGGACCTAGGCAACTTACACCGGAAATGCTAAAGTCCATCCATGATGCTGACAAACCGGTTAACAGGGGCAAAAAGGTGGAAAAAGGGAAGCAAGTGACCAAAGCTCCTAAAGGTCCTTCTCCTAAAAAGAGGAAACAAACAAAACCTGCCCAGTCACCACAGCCGAAGAGAAGGAAGACTCAACCGAGGCGAAAGCTTCTCATCCCTTCCTCTTCGAGTGACTCAGAAGGCGAGAGGTCGGATTCGGACGACTCTCAACGAGGCAAAACCCCTCCAAGAGGCAACACCCCACCCCGATCTCCTACCCCAGACATGGAAATCCATAATTCATCCATTCCTTCACCCACTCAAACAATCCCTACTTCCATTCCCACCATAAACCCCACTACCACTATCCCTCCAACATCTTTCCCTATACCACCACCCATTTTCACAACTGTAACCGAAACACCACCTGTAACCGAAACACCACCCGTAACCGAACCACCACAAACCAAAACCCAGCATACAACCGAACCTACCCACACTCAACAACCACCCGAAACTAACCCAACTAACACTCAACCTGAACCTACAAAAACCACCACACCCCCAGCTTCACCACCCCCACCATCTCCAGATCATGCCTCTGATGGAGATAACCCGTTTCTTGGCAGTGAAAACATGACCTTCGATTCGGTCTACTTTAGTCCGTTTCAAGTTCAAAGTGACGAAGAGGACGATGCTCCAGTGACAAAGAAGCATCTTAAGGAGCTAAACGAGAAGGTTGACTTACTTCTTGCTTCTTCTTCCAACAACCGGTCCTCTCTCTCTGAAGCCGCTCTTCAGAAGATTGTTGATGCCTTCTCTAGGGCTCAGCATGATTCGGTAGCTTCAGCCACAGCCGCCATAGACGCCTCTACAAAAGCCTGTGAGGCTGCGACCGCAAAAGTCGATAAACTATTCTCAGACGCCTCTTCCCTGTTGAAGTCCTTACAGGAGAGCGCTGATGCCACCAAGACAACTTTGGAACCAATCGTTCAGCAATTGGCAAAGTTCGTCTCAACGGAGTTACAGTCAATCGCTAACCTTCGCCAATCCATTAGCGATGACAACTCGGCTCTTCGTGCCTCCATTGATGAGCGCCTCGCTAAGCTTCAAGAGGATCTCGCAGCTGAAAACTCATTAATGGACATTCTGGCAAGCAAAACCACCGCCCTCAAGGTCAAGAGCACTCAGCTTTCAAACTCACAACAACAGCTTGAAGCTCTTCGATCCAAAAGGGAGGTCATAAAAACATGTGTTTCGGATGTACACGCTGCCCTATCTAACATCCTAGAAGCACACGATCCGATTCTCAATCATTCGGTGAGGCGAACCCTTGCTGAAAAACTTGCTCCTGCCATGGACCTTCTCTGCAAAATCGAAGGCTTATCTAGTTTCGTGTCCATTCCAAAACAAGGGGGAGAAGTGAAGTCCGGATCGAAACCACCTCCTTCCTCCAAAGCTACTCACACAACCGAACCACCTCCGACTGGTCAAACTTCGGGTTCGGGTTTGAAGGATAAAGGGAAAAACATAGCTGAGGAAGAAGATGAAGATGAAGATAAAGAAACCATTGCGGACATGTTGAAACGTAAAAACAGTCGCAATGTTAATGATGATATCAATCGTGTGGCGCGAGAGGCTGAAGAAGCCGAATGCAAAAAAGAAAGAAGCCCACGATCTCCTTGAGAGCAGGAAGACTCTCTTCCCTGCCTGGACTCGGGAGCGAATGATTAAGGAGGCCATAGATACTCCTAGCATCCTATGGCTCGAGCCGGTGATCTCCTTCGACTGCTATAATTCTGTCGATTCGCAGTTCGACATGCCGTTGACTCGAAAGGCGTTTATCTTCCACGCCTTCTCCAATATTTTTGAAGTCCCTCATCTGAACCCTGAGGTTGATAGGGAGCTGATCGAATTCTATCTGAAGGCTGCTCGTCCTCAGTATCTAACATGGAGCGCCCAGAAGATAGTGAATGTTCGGGTATTGAAGCCTTATACCGAAGGAAGATTCATCAATGTTCGGTTTAAAGTGATTCGAGGGTCTGCAAGAACTGAACATCTTATATCCCTGGCAGATCTACATCATGATTGGATCGTCTTGCATAACATCCTCTTGACGAATGAAGCTGAATATGGTCCGATTATAGACCATCTCAAAAGGATGTTAGTCTGTTACATCATGGAGGTAGCCCTAATGGATCAGGAGGTAGCCACTATCTTCAAGAAGAAATCGAAGATAGCTCCTGTGGGATCGGCCAGTGATCCCAATCAAATGAAAATGGGCAAGATTGACCCGAAACGCAATTCGGTCATGTTCACTAGAGCAGAAGCACAGAAATGTCTCTTTGCTTTAGCTGACAAACAACTTTACACCACTGCTTGTCTAGAGCACGTGTTGTCGATCATTCAAAGGTGTAAAGAGAATGCATCGGATGATGTTAAATACTTCAACGATATGATCCAATGGTACATCAGGTTTAGACAGACGATACTGGCTCTTATCTCGCGTCTGTTTAATACTGTGAAGAAGAAAGTACCTGCCACCGCTGCTGGCCCAAGTAACAAGTGAAGATTTCGCTCCAATTGACGCAAAGGGGGAGATTGTTGGGTTAAAGATTCGTTTGAAGATTGTGTCATTGGGCTCGACTGTTAGTCCGTTTATTTTGTACTCCGGTTTGGGCCTGTCCAACCGAGAGCCTGTTAGGTTTATTATATAAATATATGCTTGCATGCATAATTAGGTTAACGATCTAGAATACAAGATAGAGAATTACGATAGCTTTGGTTTTCTTTATCGTTCCTTGTAAACCTTCCAACCCTCTACAGTTGATGTTCTTGATCGAGCTCTTCTGAGGGTTTAAGTTTAATCATTCGACTCGTTTGATTCATTCTTGACTTGTTCTTTATTTTTGTGTTCTTGCTGTTTAATCATTATTTTACCTGTTTAAGATCTAATCGATCTTCAATATTAAGTTTTAATCTCATCAAGAACCATAGTACCCACCAGTCCAGGTGTAGCAGTGAGGATATGGAAATCCACGAATTGGATTTCGGAGTTACCCAGACAGATTAGATCTGGTTGAGCCAGTGATAAGACTACGGGAACGCCACCAGAGTTATGAGATCAAGGAAGCAAGGGATTGCTTAAGGATGTTTGTGAAATAATTCTATTGTTGGTCATGTAGTAATCACTATAAGCCTTGGATTTGGTGACGTCAGGATTTGACGCATGGACCCGACCATTTTGATTATAAGGTGGTTAGAGCCACAGTGGCATGAAAACTGTTGGCAACTATTGACAGACAAGGATTTCATTCAGAAGTCGCATGGAGCGACTGCGTATGAGTCTTTTGGCTCCGTAATCGGGTTGGAACCTGGTGTTTCAGATGAATGACAAACGAATTGAGACCAAGGAGGTCTCGGTAGATTTTAGAAAGCAGTCATGTGGCAACATATTGTTTCAGGTAGTTTAGTGTTTCGACAATTTCAGCTTTTGGGCAGTGTTAGTATTTTTGTTTCAGGTTGCAGGTCCAGACGAAATAGCTGGTTGATTAGGAAAGGACAACTCACTTACAGCAGGATCTGCTGAGCCTTGACCAAGTATAAGTGATCTGCATAGATAATTAAGTGTGTGATCTTGTTTTATAGTAGGAACCTCGAGCTAATAGAAGTTGAGTAGTTGGTTGAGGGATAAATGGACTGGGTTCAATGATAATGATTCAATATGAATGGTCTGTCAAGGATTCAGACCATCTCGAGACAGCAAATTTTGGACTAAGTATATGTGATTTTGTTGCAAGGAATTCGCTCACCTGCGGATTTTTGGTGCTTTACGAAGATTGGTCATGGCTACCCTGGGAAGATTCGGGTGTGCCCAGGATGTTGACTATGTTACTAAAGTGGTTGGGCGTGTAAGGAATGGTAAGGAATGATTTTGAGAATAAAATCTAATTTATGTGCGGGAGAGTTCTAACACCACGTTTATTTAAATAAATTAATAAATGTAAGTCCCGGATTAATTTGTGAACAATTTAGAAGCTAGAGGTTAAATGTGTAAAATCCAGATTTAATTTATAAGTATTATGGAAGGCAGGTACTAAATGGTAATTATTGGGACTTCATTGAAGAGATTTTGGAGGCCTAGGGACTGTTTGGTAAATCAGGTATAAAATTTGAAGGGAATTTCCGAAGCTGGGGTAGGATAGGTAAATTAGGGGCTTTGGTTTGAAAAGAATTTTATGGAGAGGGACTGATCTTGATATCATGACTTTAAATTTAAAGGGCATGGGCATAAAGCCTTAGCATGTGCCGGTTGCCACAAAACCCTAACTCTAGCTAATGATGCAGCCGTCACCCACCCTTATACCTCCCTCCAGCTGCCACCATTCACCTCCCGAGCTCCGACGCCGCCAGTCATCGAAGCACTACCACGGATGTCGTGTGCAAGCATAGAGAACCACTAGATACGGAGCCTTGAACGTGGATGCTTGGGTGAAGAACGACGGGAGCCAATGATTCATTCCTTCTCGTGCTCTGTTGCCATCATTCTCCTCCTATTTTCTCTTTGGATACCATCGTAGGGACTCAGCCGTTGCTGCCTGGGTCCATTGGAAACAAAGTTGCCGTCGGGAGTTAGGATCATGTTGCTGCTATGAATCGTCGCCTTACCGCCACCATCAGCCCGTATCTCTGGCCATTATCGTCGTTGCTGCTATTTCCTTTAAAGACGAGCGTTGCGGGTTCATGGGTTATCTGCTTGCGGTTGCATGGCTGCCTGAATGAGAACCAAGAGAAATCACCGCCACCACCGTGAGGTGGTGTCTTCCATCATGAAACCGCTGCTACCACTGCCATACACGGCTAGATCGATGGTTGGATCCGGTTGCAAGAAGTTATCGTGGGTGTATGAATTTCTGTTGAGTATGAGTGGTGTGTGTAGCTTGGTCGAAAAACGAGAACAACCACAACCACCACCGTGAGGTGGTGGTTGCCACCATTTGCCGCCGCCAGTCACCATAAGGTGGCTGTGTGTGTGTTTATTTCCAGTTTAGTGTGTTTATTTTTGGGTTGTAAATGTAATTGTAAATGGAATAATAAAAGAAATTGAAAACCACCACCTTAGGGAGGTAGCTGCCGCCACCGGCCACCGTGTCGGTTACCAGTGTGCCTTGTTGGATAGTGACTAGTTTGGGATGTTTGGTCAAGGTACTAAAACCCTAATGGGCCCAATGAAGCTTAATGGACCTATAAGCCCAAGCATGTGACTGATGATCTTAGTGAAACCCTAATAGGCCTAATGAACCCTAATTGGTCAAAGGACCTAGCTAACGGGCCTATTGGGCTAATATAGGTTGGAAACCCTAATTAGGGTTTGGAAAACCCAAATTAGGGTTTGGAAAACACTAATGCCATAAAACCCTAATTTGGGACTTATCAGGACCGCATCAGAATTATTGAATGAACTTAAAATATTAATTGATAATCATTGCAAATTAAGCTAAGGCCATGTGGGACTTAATGGATTAAGTCCTTAATGGGTTAAATAGGAAACTTAACCCTAATCATCATTTATGTGAAACCCTAATTTTACATGGGTTTATTGTTGGGTATTTCTATTGGGCCTTGATGATTGGATTATTAATGGGCCATCCAAGATCAAGCAAATGGACTAGAATAATTAATGGACTTTGAGGTAAAGCACATATGAGGAGTTTGGCCAATTTAAAAAAAATTAGGCCATAGTTTGGGGCCTAGATGATTACGAGACATTGGGCCATTGAGTGCCAATAGTTGGACTGGAATTAATGGTTGGGCCTTAGGGTAAGACCTATTAAAGGTTGGGCCCAGTTTGGAAAATTAGGCCATATGTTGGGCCTTGTTTCCTAGTTTAACTTTGGGCCTATGTATTGGGCCTTCGGCTTGAATAAAGCCAAGCTTGGGGGTAATGTAGTAATTACCCATATTATGTACTTATGGTTATGCAGTGGACACCAATTATTATTTTGGTGTTATTTTGATATTGACAGTTCGGGAAGCTGTCATCCAACAGTTTTCGATTGTGTCTACGAGACTACAGTTTTGTGAGGTGAGTTACCTTTCAGTAGGGGTTGGTCTAAGGCCACAATGCCAGCCCACCAACAAGAGTAATTGGTAGATAATTGTCTTTGTGATAATTATCTTGGTATGCTTATGTGATATGCTTATGAGATATGCTTATGTGATATGCTTATCAGATATGCTTATGTGATGCTTACGAGATATGCTTATGTGATATGCAATGTGAGTTAGTGGTAGTAGCAGGGAATAGCTTTTCCTTGAGTTGGTCGTTAGGACCGAAGGGTAGGTCAGTACCCCTGATATGCCTAACCGTATGATTATATTTTGTTATTGTATGATGGAGGTAGGGGTGAAATAGTCCCCGTTGTTGGTTGAGATAGACTAGAGGGTAGTTGGCACCCCAAAATGGCGTTACATGGGTAGGTCAGCACCCCAGAATGGCTTGACATGGGTAGTTCAGCACCCTAAAATGGCTTGACATGGGTAGGTCGGGCACCCCAGAATTGCCCAGGAGTATATATGCTTTGTGATTGTATGGTATGTGGTATGATGGGTGAACTCACTAAGCTTCGTGCTTACAATTTTTAGTTTTGGGATTGCACTCTGATATGATTTTATGATACTATGTTTTTATTATTGACACTTTGGTTTTGACATGAGATATTATTATAAATGTTTTTATACTGATGGCTTTATGTAATAACTTAATTAAAACAAAATTTTTTGGCCTGTATTTTTCGAATGTTACAAGTTGGTATCAGAGCCTTGGGTTGAGGGATTTGGGCACACTCATGGGTGTGCCTGGACGCAAACTGAGGACTTGCTATGAAAATTGTCAAAAGAAAATCATTTTCATGAAAAGAGTTTGGAAGGAGAAAAGAACTTCGAAAAGAACAAGGTGTGTGATGCGTACAATTAGTCGATCTCAAGTAAGTTTTCCCCAAGATACCCATACATGTTATGATATGTTATGTTATGGTGTGGTTATGAGAATTGCATACTAGATTAGGGCTAAGGATCTAGGAGGATGCCTTATATGCCTATTGTATGTGCTTATAGACTTGCATGCTAGTACTGATCAGTTAGTAATAGGATAGCCTGTTTAGGTTATGCATGATTGTATGAGCCTTTGAATTGCATGTAAAGATCCCTAGGTAGAGGATAGAATGCTTCGATTGGAATATGATGGTTAGATTTTCCATTGTCTGAATGTTGCTTGCTCTGTGCTTTGTGGGACTCTTAGTAATGTGAGCTAGCTATATTCATGAGGTAGCTAGTTGATATTACTGGGAATCCTTCAGCAACTGAGATTTGGGTGAGTACGGGAATCTTGGAAAACCTAGAATATGTTTCAGTGGGTTAGTAGTGAGGCTCAGTGAGACTTGGGTATACCAATTTGAGGAAGTGACTTGGAGAATTCGGGAGGATTGCGGAGGAAAGTATTGATATGTGTGGATGGTAGTATTGGGCTCGTACTACTAAAAGCACAAGATCCATACTCGAATCTGTGAGAATCTTAGAGAATCTGAGAAGCTCCAAGGATGAGTTTGTGACCCGGTTTGGGGACAGAGGATGTTCCAGTTGTAGCAACTTAGCCATTGGCAAGTAAGCTACCGAGCGTGACAGGGTGTCAGGCCCTGAGGGATATGATTTCCAAGAAGTTGCAGATGCGAGATCGATTTGGAGCACTTTGAGAAGAGGGGTTCGTGCTAGGTGCGTATAGTAAAGGGTCCTGATAAGAGAACCATGATTTCTTATCATCAGGTGAAAGGCCAGCACGTACAGGAAAATGCACAAGGGAGTCTGTCGCTCCAAGGGTTTAGGCAGCTACAGGTGTGGTAGGGTTGGTCATGTCAGCAAAAGATGATAAGGATTCTTGGGTATATTCGGATCTTTGGAATATGTCAGCTCAATATGGTGTTAAGCACCCTAGAACGAAACTCATATTTGGGTTCCGGCTCAGGAGCAGCTTCTGAACCAGTCGATGCACGATCACACAAGATTCATCTCATTGGAGATTATGTGCAGAGTTAGGAATGGACATTAGTGGTCTTTTGTTGAGCCAAGTAACGGATTTTGGAGCTTTTAAAAAAAGTCTCGGGGCCTTTCAGGCCAGATTCGTTGCGGGACAGTTAGGGGTTCATTTAAAACCCAAGGTTTGTGGATTCTTAGAATCCTTCCGGAAGGAAGATCCTATAGTTGGTCCCTGTCATCAAGATCAGGATTTCGTTAGATGTGTTGGATTAGTGTCTAAGTCCATAACTATAATTGGTAAGACTTGACCCGACCCGGCATGGTCCATTTGGGTTGCATGGCATCATGCACTTGGATAGACTATAATGAGAGAAATAAGACACTTATGGTTATTAATATATTATAAGTTCTAGTATATTAATAATAAGAATAATAAGATTATTTAATTAGTATTGATCAAGAATTAATCTAGGATTAATTAAGTGATCAAAAGAAGACTAATTAAATTTATGGGTTGATTGTGTAAATCATCCATACTTGTATAGTGGGCTAATGCTCCATGGATAATCAAGTTGGGCTAAAACCCATAGGATGGTCCATGGATGCTCCATGGTGTATTTGAACCCATGGATCCAAGGAAATGGAAAGCCATGACAATTAAGGGTTTACCCTAATTGTAACACTATATAAAGATCACATTCTTGGGAAAAATCGGCCACTAGTGAGAGTAAGAAAGGGCTAGCCGATTTTCATGAGTGTAGAATTCTCTCAAGTTATTCCAAGTGTATTTGGTGTTGTGTGAACCATTTGAGGTGTCACACTTGGGGCACTAGGCACTCAAGCTTCATGAAGACTTTCTACACCAAAGAGGTATGTATTCTATCTTGCTATAGTCATTGTTTTGTATGCTAGATTAGGATAATACCTTGGATGTTCTTATTTGCATGTATAATAGAGAAAACATAGATCCAAGGTATTTAGGGTTGCATGTACACTTAGGAGTGTTAGAATGCTCAAAACCCAACAGTGGTATCAGAGCCTAGGCTTGTTTTCTTGTTATACTTGCAAAACTGCTTAAAAAATTGAAATTGTTGCTGTCTGATCATCAGACTCGGCGAGTCGATCAGGAGACTCGGTGAGTCCATGCCTAAAAAGTGATCAAATCGATCCAACTCGCCGAGTTGGTTGATGCACTCGACGAGTTGGACCCCCAGACAGCATAAATTCGACTTTTTTGGCTAGAAATGGACTAGGAACATTACCCTAAGTTGTTTTTGAACTTATAAACTTGTTTTTGATGTGGTAATGCTCGTGCTAATCCATTTTCAAAGATAATTGTCAATAGATTCATGTTTTGTATTAGTTTAAGGTTTAGACTAATTACATGGAAAAGTTTGATTTGAATTATCTTGTTCTTATGAGTTGCTTAGATTAATAGAAAAGTTGAGTGAAATAGTTGTTTTCAATCCAAATTAATCTAAGAGTTGATTCTAAAATGTGTTTTTGTAACTTCTCCTCAAGTTATATGAAAAGTCACATTTAAGTTTCATAAAACTCATAAAAGTTGGCAATGGTTTCAAAAGATGAAGAGTCTTGTCCTTAAGTTATGGAGGTTCAAGAGTCACTTCATTAATAAATAAATAAATAAAGTGTAACCTTAATTAATTTCATAAGTTATAAAATAAAGAAAAGTAATTCTTTTATTAGTTTAAAGTCTTCCATAACTTGTCCTCAAGTTATGGAACTTGAAGAGTTTTTGGATTAAAACTACTTTAAACACATAAGTTATGGAATTAATTAGTTTTGAATAGTTTCAAAACTTGCCCTCAAGTTTTGGAATGTGTAAAGTTTTCTCTTATGAATATTTTAATTCCAAGTTAGCCCTTAGAATTTTAAAAGTTAAAATCCTTATACTTTATAATATTATAAGTTAATAATATATATATATATATATATATATATATATATGTATATATATATATATATATATATATATATATATATATATATATATATATATATATATGTGTGTGTGTGTGTATAAGAGTAAAGTCGGTCTTACCGCTAGTATGCCTCATTCACGAAGCCGGTCTATAAGGTGGGTATAAGGTTGTTGCCTATAAAATGGCAACTTAATGGGTGTCCACTCTCACCCACCGCTTGCTTGACTGGTGGAGGGTCGTTAGCCGAATGGGTTTGACAGGACTATAATTCTCCCTTCATTAAAAGTATTAATGATAAATACTAAGTAACTAAACTCTCATAAATACTTAATCTTAGTTACTTAGGAAAATGTGAATAAGGTGCTAATCCATGAAATTACACTTTACACTTTGTCTAAGTCGTTAGTGGAGCCTGTGTGGTTAACCGGCACACTAACTTGGACTTAACAAGGTAGGTAAAGGGTGACTTAATATTTATCATAGTATCGATGGAGCGTGTGTGGTTAACTGGCACATCGATTGAGGGGTAAACACTTAAGGGTACCAAGTAATTTGCATGGTTACTTCACACCTTGTTTTGTGATCCTCGGCATCCCAGTCACAAAACCTGAAGGGCACACTCGAGATTGAAAATGTCATTGAATAGTTCAATGAATCTCAAAGATCTAGGAGTTTCAAAACCAATTAAAACCTAATAATACATTTCGTTTATCTTGGTGGAAATTGGTGAATCGTCATTCACCTACCTTCAAATATTTTATAGCTTGGATTACGGCATACCTCTTCTAAGTAAATAAAATAGTTTGTTGGGTCCTAGCCTTAATATTTCATATTGGGTGTCATATTAAGGACTTTAAATCAACTAGCTTGAATATCTCCCAAAAAGATGTCTGGTTTAGACATTTATGATCTTCCCAAATCTCTTGAAACAAGCTTTCCTAAATGAAGATGATGTCCCATGGAAATCATCCTTCTCTCACCTCCTCCAATTATTCTCCTTAACCCACAAGTTCTTGAAAAAGTTTAAGGTCACTCAAGCCCTATTGTCAAGGCAAGTTCTAGGTGTGATCACATCTTGGAGATGTAGTCACATATTGACAAGCCGGAAGAGTTGGGTGTCAAAGTCTTGAGAAAGTTGGTTCAACTACTTTCTAAGTCACATAGTGAGTTCTTTTGGAACACCTATGAAACAGACTATGACAAGACCCTTAATGATCTTATCTATTTGTTAAGATCAACTTCCTTAAAACTTAATGGACATTGACAATGATGACATTGGATATCTAGTAAAGCATTCTCTTCCCGGTTGAAAGGGATCGGCCATAGTCAACTCGGTTGACCAAATGGTAAAGAGAAAAGCTAAGTTTCTCATAGTCTCGTGTACCATTATCAAAGGGTCCATATGTTTATATTGCCAAAGGAAGGGGCAATGGTTGCGAAGCTGCCAAATTTACCTAAGGATGTTAAAGTCAATAAGTTTGACTCTACTTCAGGTAAAGCCCACTATCTAACGCTGTTAAGTTTCTATTATGAGATTCTTGATACATGATGTGAATGGGTCACATGGTGATGTTTTAAGAATCAAAGAAAAGTGAAGAAACTTAAAGAAAGAATATGTTGATTCTGATGGCGTAGATGGATTTCTATCGCATAGTTTGAAGATCGGATTCTTGAGCTACTTCTTAGGAGTTATGAGATATTGCTTAGGAATAGATAACAACAAGTTTTCATATGGATTGTAAGGACAAGTTTTTCCGCAAAGTTTTAAAATAAAAGAAAATTTTTTATTTTTTTTATTTTAAAAATATCCTTACAATGGCATTTGAGGAAAAAATTTTGCTTATATGATTCCATTAATAGCAAGAGTGGAAATATGAAATTGATTCTTTCATTTGTGGTAATGTCTAAATTTACCAAAATAAGGAAAGATTCTCATCACCCAAGGTTCAATTGGACCGGAACTTGGAATCATGCAAGGTGTATAGCATGATGAATGAGAACTTTCAAGTATTGGAAAATTAAGACTTATTACTTGTTCACATGGATGTGTGAGTCAAGTGAAGGACTAAGGGATCGAGTACACATTCTTGTGCACTGGTCAAGTCCACCACAAAAGATTGATAAAACTATTCGTCATAGTTTACTAAAGCTCAGTAAATATGATTATACTTACAAGCTTAAGTGTAATTCTAAGACATTGAAAAAAGGTTCCAATGTATGACAGAGCGAATAGGAAGAATCAAATTAGGCAGAAGGATAAAAGTTTCTCAAATCTGAAAAGATGGGAGAGTACTTTAGTATCAGTCTTTATGATCATCTTAATGATTTAGAGACCTTATCACAATTCATCCTCTAAGTGCTTTCTTATAGGTAAGAAGAGGAGCTATGAATTGGTGAAGTGGTTAAATCAAGAAGATGAGTCATACTTCGTTCCAATACAAGTCTTAGAGTCATACTCCAAGATCGTAACTTGAGTGACATGTCTCAAAGAAGGTTTAAAACACTTGTTAAATGTAAGAGTAAAAGTTTTCTACTCTTGTACATTTGAAATTGGTAAGTTGTGATGTTTTGGATAAAACAAAGACTAGCTTAGGCCAATTGTGTGAAGTGTTTGTCTTGATTAGAATCCACACTATCTCTTGGATGTTTGACAAGGGAGTCTTATAGGTCAAGAGGACAGTGGGAGTCTTAAAGGTTTTGAAAGTCTCAAGAACTAATCAAGAAGAGAACCTGAAGTTCTTCACTAGCACACGACTTGAGGTTTATAACCTATCGTGTTGACATATTCTGTGCCCATTCCAGTTAAAGTTGGGTTTTCATATGAGTTCTTAGAGTTCTCAATTTGTTGCACAACAACTTGGAAGCAATGGCAGGCCCTTGAGCTGCCAGGTGGCAAGAAATTAAGATTGAGTTCAGTCCATATGAGTTTAGATTTGTCATTATCCTTGTCTTGTGACTATGGTTTTGACAATTCACATGGATAAGAACATACACCATAAAAATCTAAGTGTCATAAGGTTTCTCTCCGATTCATGAAAATGATGGTGAGGAGACACTTTCACTAAGTAGATTTTAGCTAGATAGCAATTGTGATATTTGCATTCTCAAAGTCGTTAGTGGAGCGTGTGTGGTTTACCGGCACACTAACCTGGACTTGTGAGAAGTGGCAAAAAGGTCTAACCATTATGGTTACGGCATACCTCTTCATAATTGTTTAGAGACACAAGTGTGCTATCTAAGGGAAGGTGTATGTTTTTGATAAAGTCTTATCAAAACAATCTAGTATCAGAAATCTAAACTTTGGTAAGAAAGTCAGCTGATTTCTGAGTACATGTCAAAGCTAGTGGGAGCATAAGTGTTATGCCAATAATCATCATGTTAGTGGGAGCATGATAATTATGATAAGTATTGCAAGCTAGCAATGTTAATTATAGAAAACAAAAGTTTCAACTGGGAAAGAGTTGTTTTGCTATAATTAAGGGAGAGGAAATTATACTTCATCTCAAATCTATAAGCTTAGATCGTGAGGTTTTAATCATTTAGTCAAGGATATATATATATATATATATATATATATATATATATATATATATATATATATATGAATTTCATGTTGGAATGGCTCAACATAAGGAAATTTTGTATATGAGTCCATTATTTGCGTTCTAAAATTCAATTATAATTACGACATCTCTTTTCATCATCTGAATTATGAGAACTAGGCAAATTGAAATGGAAATGTTATAGCAAAATACTGGTTTAGTCTTTATGTGAGACATCATGAATCGATTCCCATATGCTTCGGATATTGGATCGATTACATGTGCTATATTCATCCTTTCTAAAATTTTCCAAATGTCTAGGGCATTAAGAAGGGAAAAGGTTTAGAACTGGATATGACTAAAAGGATTAAACAATTGTCGAGGACAATCTAAGGTTTACCAAAGATTGGTTGCTCAAGGACAGTTGGAAGAATAGTAATAATTTTGGAAGGACCATATTGACATAATCTGTAATGAGGCAACTCTTGTTCAGAATTGATTGTCAAAATTGAATCTGGAAATGTTTCAAAGTTAGAATTTTCAATCTGTGTAAGATGAAGGAAACTTAATGCAAGAAGGATGTTTCCAAGGAGTTGATCTCCTTTGGAATGCTTTGTAATGTTTGTTGTCAAGTCTTTATGACTTTATGCATAATCATTACAAGCAGATCAATGCATATAAGTTTAGAATCTAACAGATTTCAGTAAATGATATGAATTTGGAATTCTTGCATTTGCAGTAAGGATTTGGGAGTGTGAAAACAGAATCATTGAAGTTATGTTCAATTGATCTAGTTCACAAAGTAAAGATCATAGACAAACATAGTATGCATACTTGGTGTGTGGCATGACTAGTGTTTAGAAAACATAGTGTACATGCTTGGAGCATGGGACAACTATTGTTTTAAATTCAAGAATAAAGTTGATAGTTGAAACAGTATACAATGAATAATGTGTAATCATATGGTGATAAATAAAAGGTGTTTTATTTATGTTCATAGGTTTTGATACCATATTGGATTCAATTATTATTGTGTTTCATTTTGCATGTTTTGACTTCCCGAATAAATTAGGTTATTCTTCCGGAATGACTAAGTTATTCAAACCATCCATAGTCAGTCATATGTTGGAAGTAGATATGAATTAAGACTGTCATGGGTTGTCTTGTAGAGGTCTAAGGTGTTGGACAAAGGGCTACAACACTCATGAGTGCTAATAAGTTCTGAGTATTAGATTCAACCCGCGCTCATTGGAATCACTTCATGGATTTTATCACGAGTGATCATGAGACGATAATATCTTATATTCTTCAAACCTAGAGATATGAGTTGTTACTATGAGTTGGTTGTACATTGATTGCACGAAAATGCATTTGGTAACTCGGTGCTATAAAAAGTGCCTTTGTGTATGATTCAACAAGTAGTAGAACAAGCCATATGAGTCGAAGCTTATCCATTCCTTTTACCTTCGGGATAAAAGCGATATTTGTGGGCCCCTCGATGATTTGATGATGACAAATGGAAGTGCTCGGCCGGGCCAGGACTGATTTGATTTGTTCAATTAGTCAATTGTCATAAATCGGAAATCGGGAAACAACAAATGGACAGAGAGAATGATTATAATCCATGTCTCAGTCCATATGATATCTAGAATGGAGGAATATATGATCCCTTATCTAATGGACAAGTCATTGACAAAGGTTAGAGTTCATCGACAAGGTCAGAGTTCGACAGAAGCTTTTGAGAGCTACGATTGCCAGTTGGCTCCTGAAGTCATACACAATAATAGTTTTAGACTTATCCAAGTGGGAGACTATTGGATTAGTGTCTAAGTCCATAACTATAATTGGTAAGACTTGACCCGACCCGGCATGGTCCATTTAGGTTGCATGGCATCATGCACTTGGATAGACTATAATGAGAGAAATAAGACACTTATGGTTATTAATATATTATAAGTTCTAGTATATTAATAATAAGAATAATAAGTTTATTTAATTAGTATTGATCAAGAATTAATCTAGGATTAATTAAGTGATCAAAAGAAGACTAATTAAATATATGGGTTGATTGTGTAAATCATCCATACTTGTATAGTGGGCTAATGCTCCATGGATAATCAAGTTGGGCTAAAACCCATAGGGTGGTCCATGGATGCTCCATGGTGTATTTGAACCCATGGATCCAAGGAAATGGAAAGCCATGACAATTAAGGCTTTACCCTAATTGTAACACTATATAAAGATCACATTCTTGGGAAAAATCGGCCACTAGTGAGAGTAAGAAAGGGCCAGCCGATTTTCATGAGTGTAGAATTCTCTCAAGTTATTCCAAGTGTATTTGGTGTTGGGTGAACCATTTGAGGTGTCACACTTGGGGCACTAGGCACTCAAGCTTCATGAATACTTTGTACACCAAAGAGGTATGTATTCTATCTTGCTATAGTCATTGTTTTGTATGCTAGATTAGGATAATACCTTGGATGTTCTTATTTGCATGTATAATAGAGAAAACATAGATCCAAGGTATTTAGGGTTGCATGTACACTTAGGAGTGTTAGAATACTCAAAACCCTACAAGATGTTCACGGGAAGAAATACCCCTCAAAGCCCCTATATCGAGCCGAAACTCTGCCTGCATAAAGCCCGGTTTTTGGGAAAACATCCCGATTTTATCGAAAAAGATTATTTTAGAGACGAGGTTCTGCCCAGTTATCGTCTTAACAAGTGGATGTGTAGTCACTTTCATCTTACACGTAGATATGAAGTATTTTCTGTAAAATAAGTGCTATGTGTATATATATTGATTGTTTATTTGAGATGGTTGTTGAATGAATGTTTTGTACAGGTTTTAAACTGTATATATATATTTTTTTATCTACAAGTATGTTGGTTATAACATGGGTAGATGAAATAAGTTGATGTGTAAGAAAATAATGAGATAAATGATGAGCGATGATATATGAGTGGTAAAATTTGGTGAGAAGTGATGCCCCAAGCGATGGCCCCGTCATCTAGCAAAGTATGGATGACAACCATGGACTATTCTAGACGGTCCATGGAACATTGGCAAGTTCGCAACCTATAGGTGTGTGGACTATATGTTCGTCAGATGTACTCTAAAAACCCATTGACATGTATTGCAGGTGGATTCCTGTGAATAATATTGTCGATAAATGAGAGTTATGGATTTAGCACATGTTGTAAAAACCCTGGCAGCTATGGACTTAGTGCCTGTTGCATAAACCCCGGCGACAATGTGACTTCGTGCCTATTCCCTAGGATGAATCCTTAGGAATGAATGACAAGATGATTCTTAGGGTAGATCTTTAATGTAACATCTCAAAATACGACCCAAAAATATTTGTTTAATCATTACTAAAATCATTAGATCAATACCATAAAATAAAACACATACGTCAATGTATCAAAACCATAATAAAGTATCACAAGAAAATTTTATCAAGACTATGAAAAGCTAAATCAACTCCCAGGAAAAAAACTGAAGCCGTGGTGTGTGCGATGCCATCATCCCGAGCTCTTCCCTTTACTTGCGGAAGTACCTGAAACCAAAACTGAAACTGTAAGCACGAAGCTTAGTGAGCTCCCCCAAACTACTACATACCATACAATAACATATAAACATATACTGAGCCTTGCCCACTGCATCGGACCTGATGGGATTAAAACACCTTTTAATCTATGAAGATCGATTAGATCTTGAACAAGTATATGAATACGAAACAGCAAGAACACAATATTAAAAACAAAGCAGAACGCAATATTAAGAACAAAACAGCTTGAATCAATCGTGTCGAATGATTAAACAAAATCCTTAGAAGAGCTCGATTAAGAACATCAACTGTAAAGGATTGGAAGATTACAAGAACGATTACTGGAAAATATAATACTCTTGATCAATCGCTATATCGATAATTTCTAGAATCTTAAATCTTAAATCTTGAATCTTAACCTAATATGCATGCAAGCATTAACTTTATATACAATACATAAAAGGCTCTCGGTTGGACAGGCCCAAACCGGAGAATACAAGGCTAATCTAACGAGCCCAAAAGACGCAACATCTAATAGAACTTCAGCCCAACAATCTCCCCATTTGTGTCAATTTGGAGCGAGACCTTCACTTCTTGCTTGGGCCGGCGGCTGAAGCTGGTACCTTCTTCTTCACGGTACTAAACAGACACTTGGTTATGGAAAGGATGGTCTGTCTAAACCGGATGTACCAATTGATCATATCATTGAAGTACTTGATATCATCAGCCGAATTGTCTTTACACTTTTTGATGATGAATAAGATGTGCTCCAAGCAAGTTGTAGTGTAAAGATGTTTGTCAGCTAAAGCGAAGAGACATTTCTGTCCTTCGGCTCTAGTAAACATCACAGAGTTTCGCCTTGAATCTATCTTGCCCATTTGCATTTGATTCAGATCACTGGCCGATCCCACAGGCTTGACTTTCGGTTTCTTCTTAAAAACTGTGGCAACCTCCTGATCCATTAGGGCCACCTCCATGATATAGCATGCCAGCATCCTTTTGACATGGTCTAAGATGGGACCATATTCGGCTTCGTTTGTCAGCAGGATATTATACAAGACTATCCAGTCATGAGGGTTCAGATTGGGCAGATCCGCCAGAGAGATCATGTGAGCAGTTCTTGCAGATCCTCGGATAAGCTTGAACTTGACGTTTGTGAATCTCCCCACGGCAAAAGGCTTCATCACCCGAACATTGACAATCTTCTGGGCGCTCCATGTAAGGTATTGAGGGCGACCGGCCTCCAGGTAGAAGTCAATGAGCTCCCTGTCAAGCTCATCGTTCGGATGCGGGACTTCAAAGATGTTGGAGAAGGCATGGAAGATGAACGCCTTTCGAGTCAGTGGCATATCGAACTGCGAATCGATGGTGTTGTTGCAGTCGAACGATATCACCGGCTCGAGCCATAGTATGCTTGGAGTCTCTATGGCCTCTTTTATCAAACGATCCCTGGTCCAGGCAGGGAAGAGCAGCTTTCGGCTCTCAAGGAGATCGTGGGCTTCTTTTTGCTTTCGCTCAGCTTCTTCAGCCTCACGCGCCACACGACTGGCATCACTTTCAGCATTGCGACTGTTTTTCCGTTTCAACAAGTCGGCAATGGTCTCCTTGTCTTCATCTTCATCTTCATCTTCATTTCCTCCCTCTGCTATGTTTTTGCCTTTGTTCTTCACACCCGAACCCGAGGCATGACCAGTTGGGGGTGGTTCGGTTGTGTGAGTAGCTTTGGAGGAAGGAGGGGGTTTCGATCCTTTCTTCTCATCTCCCCCTTGTTTCGGAATGGACACGAAACTGGGTAGGCCTTCAATTTTACTCAAGAGGTCCATGGCCGGAGAGAGTTTCTCAGCGAGTGTGCGCCTCACTGAGTGATTAAGGATGGGGTCGTGTGCTTCCAGGATGTTTGAGAGAGCGGCGTGGACATCCGAAACACACGTCTTTATGACTTCCCTCTCGGATCGAAGAGCTTCCAATTGTTGTTCGGAGTTGGAAAGTTGGGTGCTCTTGACCTTAAGGGCGGTAGTCTTACTCGCCAGGACGTCCATCAGTGAATTTTCAGCCGCAAGATCCTCTTGTAGATTTGCCAAGCGGGCATCGATGGAGGCACGAAGTGCCGAGTTTTCGTCGCTAAGGTTCTGTCTGAGGGTAGCGAACGAGGATAACTCCGTCTTTACAAACTGGGCCAATTGATGAACAACTGGTTCCAGAGTTGTTTTCGTAGCTTCGGCGCTTTCCTGCATAGACTGCAGCAGGATTGTAGCGTCATGGAATAGTTTATCGACTTTTTCGGTCGCAGCCACACAGGCTTGGGTGGAGGCATCTATCACAGCAGTTGCTGAGGCCACTGAGTCATGTTGAGCCCTGGAGAAGGCGTCAACGATCTTCTGAAGGGCAGCTTCAGATAAGGATGACTGCTGGTTGGAAGAGGAGGCGAGAAGTTGATCAACCTTCTCGTTATGCTCGCGGAGATGCTTCTTTGTCACTGGAGCATCATCCTCCTCATCACTCTGAACTTGAAACGGACTATAGTAGACCGAATCAAAGTTCATGTGATCACCACCAAGGTATTAATCATCGCCATCGGAGGCGTCTTCTGGAGATTGAGGTGGTGGTGAAGCTAGGGGTGTTGTGGGTTTGGTTGGTTCAGGTTGAGTGGGTGGGGGGTTAGTTTCGGGTGGTGGTGGTGTATGGGTTTCGGTTTGTGGAGGTTCGGTTACGGGAGGGGTTTCGGTTACAGGTGGTGTTTCGGTTGAGGTGGTGAATATAGGTGGGGGTATAGGGAATGAGGTTGGTGGTATAGTAGGGTTTATGGTGGGAATGGATATAGGTATTGTGGGTGGAGGGGAAGGAACTGGGGATTGGTGAAGTTCCATATCCGGGGTTGGGGACCGAGGGGGTGTGTTGCCTCTTTGTGGAGATTCGTCTCCTTGTGAGCCCTCAGAGTCCGAACTCCCACCTTCGGATTCGCTTGACGAGGAGGGTATGAGGAACTTTCGTTTCGGTTGGGTCTTCCTCCTTTTCGGTTGTGGGGATGAAGCAGGTTTCTGTTGTTTACGCTTCTTTGGAGAAGGTTTTGGGGCTTTGGATGGTTTCTTCCCCTTGTCTGCCTTCTTACCCCTGGCCACCGGTTTGTCGGCATCATGAATTGAGCGCAGCATGTCCGGTGTCAGTTCCCTCGGACCAGATGGCCCTAACTCCTTGATCGCCTTGATCATACTGCTGTCTGAAGGCACACTTCCATACATAGTCTCCGGGATGGAGCCAATGAAGGAGAATTTTGATGCATCCGAGACGATGATCTTCTTGGTATGAACCGTACCAATAGAAGACATCGATGCACCATCAGCAGTTGGGACATCAAACCTGTCCATAGCCCATCTTGTGATCAAGATCCAGAACCGGGCCAACGACACCTCGGAGTGTCGAGAAGTAGCAGAGAGGCTCTGAAGCAGCTGTTGCCAGAGGACAAACCCATAATCCAGGTTTATCCCATTGTACACATCGTACATGATAGAAAGAAAAAGACGACTTGCACCGTCAGATCCTGAGCTCCTCTCTGACAATCCCTTGAAGAGAACTGTAAATAACCCATTCCACTGGGGCGGTAGGCATGACTTCTTGAATCTTGCGACGGAGGTAAGAACTTCCGTGTAGCCCATGTTGTAGAACATGTTGTAGAGCATACCAACCGGAATCGTCTCCGGGTGAACACGCGATGGGTCAGCAGCAAACCCTAACAACGTGCAGAAACGGGGGCGAGAAATGGAAGTCTTGTGA
Source organism: Lactuca sativa (assembly GCF_002870075.4). Classification (NCBI taxonomy): domain Eukaryota; kingdom Viridiplantae; phylum Streptophyta; class Magnoliopsida; order Asterales; family Asteraceae; genus Lactuca; species Lactuca sativa. The sequence continues at coordinate 9,144,099 of NC_056627.2, forward strand.
TCTCCCACTTCAAAGAATACCCGGTCGACGCCCTTGTCGTAGTAGGCCGTCGCATAGACCTGAGATAGAGCCACCAGTGGCACCGTTTCAATTCTGGACAATGCCGGAGCAAGCTGGGAGTACTTGAGGCATTCGATAACCGGCGACATGTAGGGATCATAGGCCAGTGGGTTCAGATCAATGACGAGGCATTATTGAGGTCTGATGGGAAGAATCTGAGAAGTAGCATGAACAGATGAAGATTCAACCATTGTTGCAGGTGTGGAGAAGAAGATAACCGGGAGAGTGTTTTGGGAGTAATTTTGCTTTGGGAATTATGGGGGCAGTAAAGAGGTAAACGGTGGTGTTGATGGGTTTTTATAGTAGGTGAGGAGAGAGAAAAATCGTTTCAAATCTCTTATGGAAATATGAAACGGGTTTTTGAGTGACTGATTGGTGACAGTTGGGACGTGCGATGATCACGTAGGAGAGAGAGTGTCAGATTCCTAGGATCACGCCGCCCAATAAGCGCCGGTTCAGAGAAAGAAATCGTTTCCATTTCCACACGCGCCTGTAACTTCAGAGATATGACGCTTCGACATTGCACACACGTCCTCAAGTGTCAGAAAAAGCACGGCCGTTTCAAATTCACGCGCCCTCCTTTTTACCGTCGTTTGAATTTCTATCCTTTGAACTCCCGCCGCGTCAGCAAGCTTTTGTCTTATCCCCTTTTAAACGGCTGTTTCTAATTAATGATCCACGTGGCTAATTTTTGACCACAACTTCATTTTTAACCATCCAGTAAATATCCAGCCTGTAAAATAATTAGTAACGGAATTTTTGAAAATCTTGGATTTTCGTGCAAAGAGTGTAAAAGAAAAAGAAATAAAGCAACTCTTTTTAGGATAATCTGTGATGTCCATAAGGACACGAAACTGATGATCCCGGGCACGAATCTCTTCCTTCAAGGTCAAGAAAAGACCTCAAAGTGTTAGTGTGGAATCCCGTTGAATTACGATCAAACATTCATTAATAAATGTTGAAAGGATTCTTTTAATAAGGCAAATTAAGGGTGGTTTCACTTTGATTCAACAGTTCAATTCTTGATATAAGAACGAACGTGAACAAAGTACTTGTGAGACCAGTGTAGTCTGTTGAACAAGTAGGTTTGAGTTGATTCTGTAGTGGCTTGGATTAATATGAAATCTCAGATAAAAATTTAAAACTGGATCCCATGGGAAGAAATGTCATGGTGTGTAACAATTTCATTGGAACCACGCAAAAAGAAAAGAAATTGAGATTTCATGAAGGTACATTCGTTAATTCATTGGTGAAAACTTGATCAAGTTAATTGGTCACCGTCAATTCGTTGGTGTTGAATTTTGGGTTTCACGCAGCTCGTAGTGGCACGAAGCTAAGATCATAAACACAGATGTTGTGTAACCATAAACCTCAGTGGTAGTTTCTGAGAGTCTCAAGGGTTACAGTGATGAAACGAATGTTATGGAGAAGTGTAATGGGGAAGGTGAAAGAAGACATAGTACCTCTGCTGCGAACAAAAGGACCAAGCAGGAAACTCTTAACTCATGTGAGAAAAGAGTGAGGTAGCTCACGATTAGAATAAATATGTTAGCCTTATTGGGAAGACAAGGTTTGTGTATACCAGGTCAAGAAGGCTTTTATTCAAAATCTTATGAGGCTTGGGACACATACAGCAGCATGCTTCTAGGGACACTTAAGTAAGTCATCAATTATATTCCCATAAACAAGTAATCACACGAAAGAGGATAAATATTTTTGGTTTTGTGATAGATAATAAAAATAAAAGAAAGAAAAAAAAATAAAAAAATACGAAAAAAAAATCTTTGGTGAAAAAGAAAAACCGAACCCGAACCTTCGGTTGGTTTCGGTTCAGGAAATTTTTGAAAAACCGAACCCGAACCTTCGGTTGGTTTCGGTTCTTGAAAATTTTGAAAAACCGAACCCGAACCTTCTGGAGGTTTCGGTTTTGGAAAATTTTTAAGAAACCAAGGAGTTTAGATATGCAATATAAAAAAAAACTTTTTACACAAAGAAAAACAAATTTTGCACAAGAAATATACAACACAGAAAAAACTACCTTTGAAGTAATGAGCGAGTGAGATGGTTGAACCGAACCCGAACGTTCGGTTGGTTTCGCTTCTTACGTTTGAGATTGATAGGTAGTGTGAGGTACTGACTCTGATTCCATCATTCCTAGCCCTTGCAATATTTTATTGAACGATGCTTCTGGGAGAGCTTTGGTAAAGACGTCAGCCAGTTGATCAGTGGTTCTTACGAAGTGAACTTCGACATTACCATCTTCCACATGATCTTTGATGAAGTGATACCTCAGTGCTATGTGTTTGGTTTTAGAGTGTTGCACTGTGTTATGACAGATTCTAATTGCACTTTCAGAGTCACAATATAGTGGGATCTTCTTCATATTGAGTCCATAGTCTCGAAGTTGACTCTGGATCCAAATCACTTGTGATGTGCAGGATGCAGCGGCAATGTATTCCGCTTCAGCAGTAGACAGCGACACACATGTTTGTTTCTTGGATTGCCAGCTGACCAACTTCCCATCAAGAAATTGACAGCCACCAGTTGTGCTTTTGCGGTCGAGTCCACATCCTCCAAGGTCAGCATCAGAATAGGCTTGAACGAAGAAGCCTGAATTGGATGGATACCATAGACCTAAGGAGGCGGTTCGCTTGAGATAGCGTAGGATGTTCTTCACTGCCAGCATGTGAGGTTCGCGTGGGTTAGCCTGAAATCGAGCACAATAACATACAGAAAACATGATATCAGGCCTGCTAGCAGTTAGATACATCAATGAGCCTATCATTTGACGATAGAGCGTGATGTCAACAGCCGGTTTATCTAGTGAAGGGGTAAGTTTGGTGCCGAATGCCATTGGGACTTTGACTTTTGAGTCTCCCATCATGCCAAACTTTGCTAGGAGAGTCTTCATGTAAGCTTCCTGATTGATAAAGATGCCTTCGGGTCCCTGTCTTATATTTAAACCAAGGAAAAAATTAATAGGACCCATTGAGCTCATTTCAAACTTAGTCTCCATCAACTTTCTGAATTCAGCTGTTAAGCTGGGATTCGTAGAGCCAAAGATGATGTCATCGACATAAATTTGAACTATCATAAGGTGGTTAGCTTCCTTTTTGCGAAAGAAGGTTGGGTCAACCGAACCTTGTTTGAATTTAGACATCTTTAAAAATTTTGTAAGCGTTTCATACCAGGCTCTCGGAGCTTTTTTGAGGCCGTATACAGCTTTATCCAGAATATAGCAATGATTTGGATACTTTTCGTTCACGAACCCAGGAGGTTGCTCCACATACACAGTTTCTTCAAGTTCTCCATTGAGAAATGCACACTTGACGTCCATTTGGAAGACCTCAAAGTTTTTGTGAGCAGCATAGGCCAGAAATATTCTAACCGATTCTAGCCTAGCTACTGGAGCGAACGTCTCTTCGTAATCTATCCCTTCTTCCTGACAGTATCCCTTGACAACCAGACGAGCTTTGTTCCTTATGACATTACCTTCCTTGTCCATTTTGTTTCTAAAAACCCATTTAAGACCAACAACTGAAGCATCCGGAGGAGTTGGAATGAGGCGCCAGACTTTGTTCCTTTCGAACTCGTTCAGTTCATCTTGCATTGCTTGAACCCAATCAGAGTGATCGAGGGCAGTGTTCACTGTCTTCGGTTTAACTTTTGATACAAATGAGTTAAACATACAAAACTCAACCTTTGAGAATAAGGATGTCTGTTTTGCCTTCAGTTGAGATCGGGTCAGAACCTTTTCAGATACATCACCAACTACTTGAGAGATAGGATGATCTCTGGTCCATTTTGTAAGAGGAGGGTAATTCGGATCGAAGGTTGGATCTAGTTCAGCATTGATCATCTCTTCTGGCTCAGATTGACTATCAAAATCAAGCATCATATCATCATGCTCCCCCTCAATTGATGAGTCTTGAGAAACATGAGGTTCAGGGGTTTCTTGCGGTGCTGGACTTTCAGGCATTGAAGCACCTTCGTTTGGAGGGGCACCTTCGGTTGGAGAGGTACCTTCGGTTGGTGAAGGACCTTCGGTTGAAGTAGTAGAGCTTGGCTCCCCCTGGACTTGTGAGCTTGGCTCCCCCTCGACTGAAGCATTGTTGGTTGGAGATTCATCAGTGGGCGATTCTCCTTCATACATTCTTCTTGCAGCATCTTCAACCATCTGCTTCATATGATCTATTTTGTTGTCGGCTGCACCTGCTTCTGAGAGAGAAGCTTTTTCCGGTTCGTCAAAGAGATCCAGAAAATTCTCATACATATTGGCTATTGAGACTGTGACTTGACCAGTTTGAGGAAAGATTTCCCTGGCAGTGTCATCTATGGCCTGTAGCTTCTTGACATAGCTATCGTCGAAGGTCACATAGTATGTCTCTTCAATCCTTCTTGATCGTTTGTTTAGGACCCTGTACGCCTTTGAAGTGAGTGAGTAACCCAGAAAGATTCCCTCGTCAGCTTTGACATCAAACTTGTTGCGGTGTTCTTTAGAGTTAAAGATGAAACACCTTGAGCCAAACACATGGAAAAATTTCACGTTGGGTTTTCTGTTATTTATTATCTCATATGGTGTGAGCGTGAATCGCTTGTTGAGATAGGACCTGTTTTGTGTATAACAAGCAGCAGAAATAGCGTCAGCCCAAAAATAAAGAGGTAAGGAAGCGAAACTTAACATAGTTCGTGCAGCTTCACACAGAGATCGGTTTCGTCTTTCGACTATCCCGTTCTGCTGTGGTGTGTAGGGAGCTGAGAAATTATGGCTAATTCCCTTTTCTGCAAGAAACTCTTCAAACTCCCTGTTCTTGAATTCGAGACCATTGTCGCTCCTGATGTTGCGAACGACCTTCTTGAGCTGGACTTCAATTTGCTTGATAAATACTTTCAGCTTTTGAGTCGCTTCAGATGTGAGCTTTAGAAAGAACACCCATGTAAATCGAGAGAAGTCATCAACGATAACAAGAATGTACTTGCTACCACCGATGCTTTCAATAGATGAAGGACCACACAAATCGATATGAAGCAATTCGAGTGGTTCAACAACTTTTGTGATAATTACAGATGGGTGACTTTGACGACTCTGCTTTCCCATTTCGCATGCAGCACATAAATGCTCTCTGTCAAACTTGAGCAATGGAAGACCCCTAACATGACCTCCAGTGACAAGTCGGTTGATATCTTTGAAATTGAGATGAGAGAGTCTTCTGTGCCACAACCAGCTTTCGTCGGATTGAGCTTTTGATAGCAGACATATGGCTGGGTTTCCTTTGATGGGTTTCATGTTCAGAGGAAACATTTCACCCTTTCGCTCTGACTTCAGAATTACTTTCTTTGTCTTTTTCTCTATGATTTCAGAACCTTCATCATCGAATGAAACTTTGAGACCTGTACCTCCAACAAGCTGAGATACACTGATGAGGTTGTGTTGAAGTCCTTCCACATAGGCCACCTTCCTTATGGTAAAATCACCATTCGTTATCATCCCATATCCCTTTATGGTGCCGAAAGAGTTATTTCCAAACATAACGTTGCCACCATTTGCAAGAGATCTGTATTCCCTGAGCTCCTCTTTCCTCCCTGTCATGTGACGCGAGCAGCCACTGTCGATGTACCATTCTTCGTCAAACTACTCGTCACTTATAACCTGCAAAAATTAAGCAGATTTAGGAACCCAAAGTTTCTTGGGTCCATGTGAGGTTTTCATGGGAACGGGAATAGTTAGAGAGATGTCAACAAGATATGTTCTTTTAATTAGAGTTGTTTCATCTTTCTTTTTAATGGTGAATACTTTTATTTTGTTAAGATTGGGTTGGTTTGCTTTGGGCTCAGGTTTGGATTCATCGACCTTTTGCTTTCCCTTCTGTTCAGCTGATGAATGAGGTTTTTGAGGAAAAGCGGGATTAGCTTTAGAGCAAGATGGAGATGAATGAGTAGAAGTAGAAGAACGAGAAGAATTGGAACGAGAGAATTTGGATGGGGAGGACTTTCTGGCTGATGACTCAAGGTGACCCTTTTGCTTTTGATCATTAGAGGGGCTGACCTTCGAGTCTTGTTCTCTTTTGACTTTAGAGCCGAACCTCTGCGTTCGGTTGGAGTTGTTCTTGGAACCGAACCTTTGGTTTCGGTTGAAATCCTCTTGTGAACCGAACCTTGACTTTCGGTTGTTGTTTTCTTGCGAACCGAACCTTGACTTTCGGTTGTTGTTTTCTTGCAAACCGAACCTTGGCTTTCGGTTGTTGGAATTATCAGGCTTTCTTACGGGATTATTTTCATACTTCAGATTCTTGTCTTTGTGTGAATAGTATGCATTCTGGGAGTGCGAGAATTGTTTCCTTTCAGAAAGGTTTTTCCTGTATCTTAGGTTCCTCTCTATCTTTTTATCCCTCATCTGTTTAGGTTGATGATGAACGTTCGCTTTCGCTTTTGATGTCACCTTGGCTAGTTCCTTTTGAACTTTAGGAGTTTTTCTTTGAGCCGAGGGAGCAGAGGGAATATCTGAAGAAGATTCATTTTGCCCTGAGGAAGTGGAAGGAGTATCTGATGAAGTTTCACTTCGAGCTGTTGGCGTTGAAGGAATGTCTTCTTTTGCTTAACGATCAACCTCTTGAGGAGTATCTTTTGTACCACTTGTGCTTGGTTCACTGAAATTATCAGGCTTGTTCAAGGGTTCAGGTATGTATCTCCCTTTCTTCATCCAAGAGGTTCTTTCAGAAAGGCCGACGGTTTCGTTTCCATTATCAATAGGAGCTTCCCAGAAATACTCATCACAGCCATCAGCATTGTCTTCGTTAACAATAGCTGTGAGTTCAGCTGTTTGATGTTCGGTTACTCCAGTCACCTTGTATACGTGATTTGGAGTGGTCCTGACCTTTTGATACACAACAGCCTTTTCTACTAATTTCGGGGACTTTTGTTGGGACAATCTAGCGAATTCCACAGAATTTTCAGAAATAAGATTTTTGTGGTTTTCAGTTTCGCTTTTAACAAATTCTGAGCAGTCAACCGTATCCTCCACAGAAATTTCACTCATGTTATCGTCCTCGTTAAGCTCAGATGCATTTTCAGCATCGATTTTATTTTCTGAGCTTACTTTGGCGTTTAGAGAGTCAAACTTTTGTATGGTTTCGGTTCTCAGTTTAAGTCTGTCATTTTCATCCAAAAGATTTTTGAGCATGTTCTTGTGGTCTTTGGACTTAATGAAGGACTCAATTTTATCCAGTCCAATTTTATAAGTTGGGTTGACATCATCAGACGATATCACACTCTCACAATTGTAAGCTTCGGCATCGATTTCATCCTCCTTAAATTCTAGGAAGGGCAAAATCATACGATGGATCTTTTGGCCTATCTCACAGTCCAAGTGAAGTTGAGTAATATTGGAATATAAACGTTTAGCTATTAAACAAAAAACATTTCGTTGTTTCAACAATTTCAAATTGTCTCTCTGTAAATAAATGTTTTCGTCTTTAACTTTGATTAATTCTGACTCTTTTAACTCAATCCACATACGCTGCTCCTCACTCTTCGACGCCACCCTGCTTAATTGATCAGTCAGGTTAGAATTGGTGACTCGAGTTTGAGTTAAGCTACTATCTAAATGAGAAATTCTTGTGTTAACGTTTTTTAGTTCTTTCTCATATGAGGATGATGGTACTTTAGATGAAATAAAAGCAGATTGTACCTTCTTTATTAGTTCATCAAGCTCATTGAACTGTTGGCTGAGTGGTTTGGCCGTAAAGCACATATCTTCCTGCACCTTCGGTCCATTGCTTCCTCCATCGGTATTGTATCCCCTCATCTGAGATACGCCAGACACCATGAAGCATTTTCCACCACTGTTTTCCTCCTTAGCCATATAAGCCTTTCCATGACTAGGCTTCCTCACTTCTTCGTCTTCTGAGTCAGTAGACCAAACTTCGGTGCTACCGAACTCATCGTCATTAACCGAACCCTGCACAATAAGAGCATTAATAGAAGGGTTAGCGGTAGACTTTTTCTTTCTCAACTCATCCAATCTCTTCTGCAGCACAGCTTCCTCATCATTTCCATTGTCCTTTTCAGCCATCTTCTTAAGAACACAGTCCTTAGCATAGTGGTTCTTGCCACCACAGTAGAAGCAGCTTACTCCGAAATCGCCATCTGCCTTTGGTTCCTTCTTGGGCTCCTCAGCCTTCGGTTCATTGTTCGCCTTTTCAGAGCTGTAACTCCCCTGCCAGTTTCGGTTTTTGTTGTTGGGGAATCTCTTCTTTATGAACCTCTTAGGATTGGATACCATCATGGCATAATCCTCGGTTGAGAGGTCATATTCTTCCAAGTTGAGCTCTTCATCCTCCACCACAGCTTTACTTTTAGATAAGAGGGCCAACGAACCAAGATTAGACACAACGTTCTTCTCTTGAACCACAATCTTCTCTTGTGACTTTAGAATACCCACCAGTTTCGCCAAGGAGTATGATTTAAACTGTTCATGGGCTTTGACGGTGGAAACAACTGCTCTCCATTCAGATCTCAGTCCGTTCAAGAAAGTAACCTTTTGTTCGATGAGCTTCCTTTCAATGTCGTGTTTGATCATCTTGCTGAGAAGATGATTGAAGCGATCAAACGTTTGGGTCACTGTTTCTTCGGCCCCTTGCCTGAATTCTCCAAACTCAGATAGAAGCAAGGTTTGGATGGAGTGTTCAAGATCTTCATCTGTTATATACAGTTCGCGAAGTCTATCCCACACTTCCTTCGCCGTAGTGCATGAGCTGACCAGTCTGAATGTGTCGGACTGAAGGGCGAATCTGATCAACCTTAGTGCCTTAATATTGCACTGGAATTTATCTTTCTCATCTTGCGCAATATTCGTCACGTCCTTGAGCAAATCGTTGTACTCTTTTTGCGTCTTGATTATTCTGGATGTAGCAGAATGAGAAAACAGTCCATTGATGATGGCTTCCCATATGAGAAAACCATTGTCCTCCGATCCAATCACGTAATCTTCAAAATGATGTGCCCATACTTCATAGTCATGGGTGTATAAGATTGGAATCTTTGTCGTCGAACCAATGCTGTTGGAAATATTAATAGGGTTTGATTGTGTCGCGTCCATTATGATCGTAATAACCTGTTCAAAGATCAGACTTGTAATAAAGCAGATTAGGGCAAAACAATAAATACTAAGATACGTCAATTAAGATGACGGCTCAATAAATATCGACGATTGCGGAAAACCCTAATGGAAATCTTTTTCACAGAAAAGATGTGTGTCGATTACACAGCCTCCTGCTCTGATACCAATTGATGGGATTAAAACACCTTTTAATCTATGAAGATCGATTAGATCTTGAACAAGTATATGAATACGAAACAGCAAGAACACAATATTAAAAACAAAGCAGAACGCAATATTAAGAACAAAACAGCTTGAATCAATCGTGTCGAATGATTAAACAAAATCCTTAGAAGAGCTCGATTAAGAACATCAACTGTAAAGGATTGGAAGATTACAAGAACGATTACTGGAAAATATAATACTCTTGATCAATCGCTATATCGATAATTTCTAGAATCTTAAATCTTAAATCTTGAATCTTAACCTAATATGCATGCAAGCATTAACTTTATATACAATACATAAAAGGCTCTCGGTTGGACAGGCCCAAACCGGATAATACAAGGCTAATCTAACGAGCCCAAAAGACGCAACATCTAATAGAACTTCAGCCCAACAGGACCAAAGTCCAGAAACTGCATCGCACCGCAGTACAGAACTAACTAGGGCCTTGCCTACTGCATCGGACCGAAGCCCAGAAACTGCATCAGACCGAAGTCTGGTACTAATTGGGACCTTGTCCCCTGCATCAGACCGAAGTCCGGAACTAACTGCACCGGATCGAAATTCGGAACTGACTGGGACCTTGTCCCCTGCATCGGACCGAAGTCCGGAAACTGCCTGAGCATAACATGGCATAGCATAAACATATCAACAAGCATAAGCACATATACTGCATACTGCATCGGACCGAAGTCTGGAACACATAATACAAAACATACTTGAATCACAAAGACATCAAGCAATCTGACTACTGCATCGGACCGAGTTTCGGAACTACTGCTAACTAAACGGGCCGGCATTGTGGCCGTAGACCCGTTCCTACTGGAAGGAAGACTCACCTCGTAGTCTAGCTACTGAATGAACTGCTCGGGAATCTGTGTGCTGCTGCTCTGGTTTCACCCCGACTACAATTTCCATAAGTAAACTCAATCAAATACTGATAACTATACTGAAGGTAAAATGACTATTTTACCCCTAGTCAAAGTCAACCTCTTTGTCAAAGCCAACATACAGTTGACCTGAATTATCGAGTTGGGTCACCAACTCGTCGAGTCTCTACTCTCATTTCTCAATTCTGATCGCTACTACTCGTCGAGTTTGGCATAGACTCGACGAGTTCCTCTTTGATACAAACACTTAGTCAATCTGCATCCGATTCGCCGAGTTGTATGAACAACACGTCGAGTTCTCCTTCATCATATGTCCACACCACTTATGAACTCACCAACTTAATTGTTGACACTTTCTCTTTGAAATAACTTGTATTCTCAGGGAACCGCTAAGCAGGTTTGGAAATCAACTTTTGGGGATTAACGCGCTGGCGTTAATTACTTCTTTTGAAAGATGTTTATGCATTTATCTTTTGAGCATGTAATGAATACAATGATGTAAACATTTTTAAAACCTTTATATATGTATGCTGGTGTGTACCTTCCTTTCTATGAATTGTTATGATACTGAACATGACGTCCTCCGCCCCCGAACGTTTCCGCTGTTCTGGTTTGGGGGTGTGACAGATTGGTATCAGAGCATTGTTTATAGTGAGCTAAGTATATCAAACGACATAAGATATACAAACTATAAATACATAGGGACTAAAACTCTTTGACTTAACAATTTCAAAACAGTAACATTAGGGGTCCTTTGTTGTTAAGTCTATGTTTGCTAAGTGTATACGTTAAGGTGGTATATACTAAAAGTTTTATAGACTTAGAATTTGTGATTTTCACTTTACTTCCTTTTCCTTGTTTGGATGTGGATATAAGGTAAGATCACTTATTCGACTGACTATTTAATCTTGACTGTATATGACCTGTATACACAAGGCAACCATAGAAGGACCAGGAATGGACCGAGATTTCACGAAAAATGTAACTGCATACAAACATACTAGTAAGGAGTCATATTGGCAACAAAACAAAAAGTATTAAGATAAGTTAAACACTGCGAGTAAGCCTCGGGGTATGTAATCATGTCTGGGATGAATATAGCCTGATCAACTATATTTATCCAAGAGGTGACCAACGTATGCCGATGAATGGTCGTAGTGGATGTCGAGTCTAAAACTTACCAACAAACCATACAAAGAAAACTTTAACATACAAATTTAAAATACTATAGGAGTATTTTGCGTTACAATAGAACCACACACTTAGATTCTTCATATGCTTCTTACACCTATTCTCGCATAGGCATATCAGCTAGACTTCATCTCCACATAGACCCCTACTATCCTGCCACCTAAGCCAATAGATGGATCAAGAAGGATCCAGAAGAAGATTTCAAAGAGTACCAATAGATGAAATACGAGGAAGAAGATTTCTGAGAAGGGACCAGATGGAGAAAGAAGTTCGGGAGATACCATCAATAAACCTTACCCTATCAAGAGGAGTGTGAGAACCTCCACCTCTCATTTCAGGAAGCAACCCGCAATTAACTACCTAGCCACACATATAGACTGGAGAGGACAACCGATGATCCATAACCGACATAAACTCACTACACCGTACTTCGGGCCATAGCACCCATAGACCGGCAAGCAGATCAAGAGAACAATACGGATCACCTACACTCCTTAGAAAAGGAGATAGTCGTTATAGGACAAAGAACCCTTACAGCTACAACCGGGACAGTCATCACAGAACTGAGAGTACAGCAGGCCACTCGAAAAATAGAATCATGCTGACACATGAAGGTAATCAGCATACTGGTGCAACACTAGTTCTATAAATAGACCCTATAATATTTCAAATTGCGGTAACAGCCGTCGTGACAGCAATCATGGCACACCTCAGCGCTAACAACATAAACAAAAGTGGGAACGGCGCCGAAAGTTCCAATCGTAATAACAACCAGGGACACCTCGAGTATGTTCCTGCAACAACGCCCCAAATCAAGGACCTACATAAAAGACAAAAAACAGTGACATTCCATACCACCACCATCCCTACTACCTCAGTGCCGACAAGACCATATGTTGGAAACCTACCCAAATGCACCAAGGGTAGCTTTCATCACAAAGGAAAGTGCAGGGAAATGCACTGCAAGAACTGTAATGAAAAGGGGCATACCACAAATTTCTGTAGGGTGTCGGCTCAACAGACCGCTTAAAACACAAAAGCTGGCATGATTCGGACTTGCTACAGATGTGGAGAAGTAGGGCATTTCATAAAGGAGTTCTCGGAGACTAAAAATAAAGATGTCAGGAGCGTCAGAAGTGTTTTAGCAACAGAGTGTGGGAAAGCAGTAATAGACCCCGCAGATTCCGGTACGTTCATTCCCGATAGCACATATGCATGGATACTATATAATTGCAACGCGGAGAGGAGTATTGTAAGTCGTAGATTTAATCAATTTCTCAACCAAAAACCTCAAAAACTTAAACGAAATATTTATAGTAGAATTGGAATAATCAAAAGCACTAGAGGCGTGTACATAGGGTTCACTCTAACACTAAATCAAGCAATTCGTTCAAATCATCCTAAAACCGGTGTGTATAAAAATTTACGACATTTTCACTTTAACAATGTATTAGTTAGTTTCCTCACCATACCGATATCATATATTACGAAAAGTCCATTCGCCTAAACCCATCGAGTAATAGAACCCTCGTTGTCTATGGCGACAACCCGGACACAAACCCCCGACTCACCTTTTACAACAAGACTCAGAAGTACCTACACAGGAGGTACCATGCTATCCTAGCCCGTGCTATGGATAAAAAACAAGAAGAGAAAGACATCATGGATGTTGGAAAAGCCGGTAACCTTCTCGATATATTCCTAGAAGATCTCATGGGAATACCATCCGTATGGCAACCCGAGTTCAAAAATCAACCTAAGTGCAGTAGTTGTGGAAAAGGGTTGTTGTAAATGCCATCTCACCCAAGTTAATCACCCCACTCAAGTAGAAACTATGGACCCATACTAGTGAATCTATGATTACTAAGTGTATATATTGGAGCCCTATATAATTAAGATTCTACGGACTTAGGGTTGGTAATTTCGCTTTAAATCCTTTTCCTTGTTTGGATGTGGGCTTAGAATAGAATCACTGATTCGACTGTCTTTTCATTCTTAATTATATATGACTTATAAACACAAAGAGATGATAGATGAATCAGTTATGAGTCATACCATGAACTCCATCACAAGTTACCCAAGACAGCGGATGGACACGCTACCACTTGAGCGAGCGTAGACATATAAAACAAACCCACACACTTTCTACCAACCAAGGCTACAAAGAAAAATAGAAAAGCTGATAGGAGCATATCACAAGAAGATTGCGAGACTGCATAGTTGTAACGCCTGTGTTTCGGGCTTGCCATTTGTAGCAATGTAATAGTCTAGGTTAACCTCTGTAACCCGTTTTGAAATAATAAGATTGTATTATTTGAGTATTGTGTGTTTTGTGCTTAATTGCTTAATTATGTGGTTTGATTAATTAAGAATAAAAATAAGCGTCAAAATTTAAGTGTAAAATAAACTTAATATATTTGGTTAATGTTGTAGTAGTTGAAACGAGGTTTCCGAATATATATAGAACGCCCAAATCTGACTTCGTATGAGGAAGTTATGATTTATCGAAGTTCCGGCTTAGCGATATACAGCCTGTTTTACTCGATTTGAGATCGAGCGGTTGTTAGCCGAAGCAATCTAAATGAGAATCGAAGATCTCATTGTTGGTATTGAAACGATAAAAAGTTAGGCGAGAACGGACGTCAAACGAAGAAGTTATGAATTTATAACGAAAGTTTCTGTCCCGGCCTATTAAAAATAATTAATAAAAATAAAGTCAAAATTAGCCGACGGAGTCTAAACGAAGGTCGTAGAGCATGGTCTCACCTTCGCGTGGATATAAAGAACGTCGATAACGGAGTTCGTATGATGAAGTTATGAATTTCCGAAGTTTATTAATCATTTTGTATTTATTTTTAATTCAAAATTCGGAAGCATTATCCGAAGGAGTCACCGATCTGATCCGAGGTACGCCCCGCGTACTCGAGTACGCCCCGCGTACTCCGAGGGATGTCGACACTCGCACTCGAGCACTTCGGATACGTAAGCAATGACGTTTTGGGCAGTACGCCCCGCGTAACGCAGTACGCCCCGCGTACTCCGAGGCTCTAGCCTCCTATAAATAGGATGCGAGGGTTCCGGGTATTTTTGCCAATTCCCTCTCGTTTTCGTGTCGAAGCTCTATGCAAAAACCCCCGAAGCTACCCCGAAGTCCCGGTATCATACTCTAGCCCCGAGGCAAGTCCCGAGATCCCGAAGATCCCGAAAAGTGCGGTTCCCGAGTCGAAGCTCTGCCCGCGAGAAGTTCGATTTTCGAGAAGATCTTCCAGATCTGCTGTGGATTACTACTTCTATAAGCCGTAGTGCTGTCCGATCATCTTCTGATCAAGTGAGTGTGTAGTTATTTCTTCTAATACAATAATACGAAGTATTTTATATAAAAATACGTGCTATGTGTATATATTTGGTTGTGTTATGTGTGAATGAGTATTCACTCTCTTCTATCTTATAGATCTGCTTATTTCTTTATGAGATATGTGTTATGTGTGTGTGTGCCTCATCTGTTATGTGATATATGTGTTGATTAAAGCATGTTATACAGGTTTTCTTTAAACTATGTATACAAATGTATATTTTTATCTACTAATATGTTGGGTAGAACATGGGTAGACAGTTGGTGTGTAATAAACAGATGAGAGGCCTCGTTGTTGTTTGATTGAGTCATCTAGCGGAGTTTAGATGACGACCACTGGCTATTCTAGACAGTCTTGTGGAAACATTAGCAGGTTCGCCACCTGTAGGTGTTAATGAACTTGGGTGTTCATTCGCTGTACTCCATCCCCCTCATGGTTGCCTTATTTGACTTATATTGCTGAGGTACCCCCGAAGCATGTGTTGTCGCCCCGATGAAATATTCTTAGACTAGGTCCCTTATGTTAGTTGTTTTAGGGACATTAAAGTGAGAATAACGGGAATGGGTAATTGGGTTATTGTTGGTTGGTGAAAATTAAATATGATATTTATTGTGGGTTGAAAACCCTATATGCTCACCAGGCTCCCAAGCCTGACCCACTCAGTTTTAAATTGTATTACAGGTAGTGGCGGAAGGGCATGAGATGGATGAACCATCAAGTTGTTTTGTTTACAAGTCTGCATATGTTTATATTTGTTATATGACTTGTAATGTATTCGTTTATGCTTATTGGTCTGAATCGGAACATGACACCCCGAGTTTTGATTATAATGAAAATACATTTCTTTTATGAAATGCTTCGGTAAACAATGTTTTATCATGTTTTGTTTTTGGGAACAAATTCCGCAACTCTTTCAAATCAAAAGGATTTACTCTGAAAATATTTAAAAGCATAAATGAAAATCGGTCTTTTCTGGCCGAGATTTTGGGGATGTCACAGTTGGTATCAGAGCATTAGTTTAAGCGAACTAGGAATTTGTAGGATTTCTAGACTTAACCTTAGAATGCTAAGTGAAGTTTTGAGATGTGTGTCTGTTGTGATTTAGACACGAGCACTAGTTTATTTTAGGAAAGTTGCCTAAAATGCTTTATGTGCTAAATGTTATATGTTGCCATATATGATATTATTTGTTCGGATCTATGGTCTGTTGCCGACCGGATCTAGAAACCTTATGTGTGTAGGATTCTAAGCGTACGTCTACGATATTAGAACTAGCATGTAAACGTTTCGGAGTGATAAGGATGATTTGAATATCTATCATGATTGAGGATCTAATTTCACCTTATTCGGTGTAGATCAAAATGGTGAGAACAAGAAGTGGAGTTGGAAATGCTGACGAAAACAGGAATCAACCACCAGTGATTGAGCCAATACCTGTCGTAGCAGCAGCACCTGAGCCAATAACCATGGCTGGTGTGCAATTGATGATTCAGACGATGTTGGATCGTCAGATGGATGAAACTAGACGGTTGCTTCAACAAAATCGTGAAGAACTGTCGATTCGAGTGGAAGAGCCTGAACTGAATGAAGGGCACTCGGAAGGTGGAAACTTCAGTGGGTCTGTTGGTCCAGCCAACCCACCGATAGTTAGGCAAGATAACCATGATGGAAGGAATGATGGAATGGGATGCAAGTACAAGGACTTTTTGACTTGTAAACCATCGACCTTCAATGGAAAGGAGGATCCGATTGGAGTTATGGATTGGATCTCCGAAATGGAGTTAGCCTTTATGACATGTGGCTGTAGAGGCAAGTTGCAAACTATCTATGCCGTGCGACAATTCCGAGGTGGAGCCGTTCGTTGGTGGAACACTCTAGGGAAGACCTTAAGCCCTAGCGAGCCACTGCAATTGTCATGGGCAGAGTTCTTGGTGCAGTTTAAGCGCAAGTTCTGCTCGGCTCAAAATCTGTTGGAGTTGGAGAACAAGTTTCTGACATTGACGAAGGGTAGCATGTCAGTAGATGAATACACCAATAACTTCACCGATAAGATGGAGTTTGCCTTGCGTATCGTTCCAGACGAGCTGACAAAGGTGGATCGGTATGCGAAGGGACTTCCATGGGAGTACGAGGTGCCGGTACGTCAGGCACTTACTCTAGAGGCAGCTATCTGGGCTGCCAAGTCTGTGGAGAACATGATAAAGGGAAGAACCACCGACAAGGTTGAGGTTGGTGAGAAAAGGAAGTTTGAAGGAACATCTGGTTCCAGTAAGAAGAGTAAATTTTCGAAATTTGATTCGAAAAAGTTTGGAGGAAAAGGAGGCGAAGCGAAGTGGTGTGATAAGTGTAGGAAAAAGCACTTTGGGAAATGTAGCGAGGATGTAACCTGCTACAAGTGTGGAAAGGTTGGACATTTTGCCAATGAATGTCCGAACAACAAAAGGATGTGTTTTGGGTGTAATGAAGAGGGGCATATTTTGAAAGACTGTCCGAAGAAGAAGGAGGCAGCTAGGCCCAACATTCCACCAAAGCCGAAGGCAAGAGCCTTCCAGATGACACTTGAGGCTGCGAAAGATGAAGCTGATGTCGCTTCAGGTACCTTTCTCGTAAACGAATTACCTGCTCATATATTGTTTGATTCTGGAGCCAACTACTCCTTTATTTCGCATGAGTTTGGTAGAAAGCTAGCTTTTCCTGTTGATAGACTAAATAATGCTTTATTAGTCGAAGTAGCTAGTGGCAAGTTTGTACCTGTTAGCCATCGTATGAAAAACGTCTTGATCGACCTTAATGGGAATAAGTTTCTCGAGGAATTATTGCCTATCGAACTAAATGGTTTCGACATCGTCTTGGGAATGGATTGGCTTAGCGCCAATGATGCCGAAATTTTGTGCAAGAAGAAGATAGTTAAAGTAAACCCGCCTGGGAAAGATTCGTTTATGGTGTATGGGGACAAACGCAGAGTGAATTCTAGAATCATTTCTCTAATGAAAGCCAGAAAGTGTTTGACCAAGGGATGTACATCATATTTAGCATTCGTGATTGATGCTAAGAAGGAAAAGAAGGTGATGCAGAGCATTCCAGTGGTGTGTGATTATCCGGAAGTATTTCCCGAGGATCTTCCTGGGTTACCACCTGATAGACAAGTGGAGTTCAGAATAGACTTGTTACCAGGAACCACGCCAATAGCAAAAGCACCTTATCGATTAGCACCGACGGAGATGAAGGAGCTGATGATGCAACTTCAGGAGTTATTGGACAAAGGTTTCATTAGACCTAGTTCATCGCCCTGGGGAGCTCCGGTGTTATTTGTAAAGAAGAAAGATGGAAGTATGAGAATGTGCATCGATTACAGAGAGCTGAACAAGGAAACAATAAAGAATAGATATCCGTTGCCGAGGATTGATGACCTGTTTGATCAATTGCAAGGTTCGAGCTATTTCTCGAAGATCGATCTTAGGTCAGGATATCATCAGCTGAAAGTAAGAGAGCAAGATATCGAGAAGACTGCATTCAGAACTAGATATGGACACTACGAGTTCTTGGTTATGTCGTTTGGACTAACCAATGCTCCAGCAGCGTTCATGGATTTGATGAATAGGGTTTGTAATCCTTTCCTTGATAAATCCGTGATAGTGTTCATAGACGACATTCTGATCTACTCGAAAAGCCAGGAGGAGCATGGCAGACACTTGCGAGAAGTGTTAGAAGTTTTGAAGAAGGAGAAGCTTTATGCGAAGTTCTCCAAATGTGATTTTTGGATTCGTGAGGTCCAATTCTTGGGTCACGTGGTCAACCAAGAAGGGATAATGGTTGATCCAGCGAAGATTGAAGCTGTGACGAAGTGGGAACAACCGAAAAGTCCCACGGAGATTCGAAGCTTTTTAGGATTAGCCGGATATTACCGAAGGTTTATCCAAGGCTTTTCTTCGATTGCTACTCCATTAACAGCTTTGACCCACAAAGGAGCTACTTATGCTTGGAGTGAGAAGCATAAAGAAGCATTCGAGAAGTTAAAGAAGAAGCTATGCGAGGCACCGATACTTTCTCTACCCGATGGAGTCGAAGACTTTGCTGTTTATAGCGATGCGTCTGGTGTTGGATTGGGTTGTGTTTTGACCCAAAGAGAAAAGGTGATAGCATATGCGTCTCGACAGTTGAAAGAGCATGAAAAGAATTACCCGACTCATGATTTGGAGTTGGCAGCGGTAGTTTTCGCTCTGAAAATATGGAGGCATTACCTCTATGGCACGAAGTGCAAACTTTTCACTGATCATAAGAGTCTCCAATACCTCTTTAATCAGAAAGAATTGAATATGAGGCAACGACGCTGGCTAGAATTACTTAAAGACTACGACTGCGAGATACTTTACCACCCCGGTAAAGCTAATGTTGTTGCTGATGCTCTCAGTCGGAAAGTCAATCTTGAAAGCAAGAGGCCAAGAGCGTTGAAAATTGAAGTTGTCTCGACTATTGTGGAAAGTATAAGGAAAGCTCAAGAGGAAGCTTCTGAGAAAAATGACCGAAAGGAGGAACGTTTGGGTAAAACGTTGGTGTTTGGTACTAACGGTCATGGACTGAAGGTATTCCAAGATCGTATTTGGGTACCTAAGTCAGGAGGAATTAGGGATCTTCTGATGGAAGAAGCTCACAAGACCATGTACTCGATTCATCCGGGTAGCACTAAAATGTATAGGGACCTGAAACCCTACTACTGGTGGCCGACGATGAAGCTTGATGTTGCAAAGTATGTGGCCGAGTGTGTGACTTGTGCGAGAGTCAAGACACAACATCAGAAACCTTACGGGAGTTTAGAACCATTGCCTGTGCCTATGGGTAAGTGGGAAGACATTGCTATGGATTTTGTCACTAAACTGCCCAGAACAAAGAATGGTCACGACATGATTTGGGTGGTCGTTGATCGATTCACTAAGAGTGCACATTTCATAGCGGCCAGGGAGAAATGGTCTATGGAGAAGCTTGCGAATTCTTACGTGAAGGAAATTGTGAGGCTTCACGGTGTTCCGTTAACGATTGTATCGGATCGTGATAGCCGTTTCACCTCAAGGTTTTGGAAAAGTCTACAAGAGGAAATGGGTACCAAGTTATGTTTAAGCACAGCTTACCATCCGCAGACTGATGGTCAGAGTGAAAGAACAATACAAACACTTGAAGATATGCTGAGAGCATGTACCTTGGAATTCCTAGGTAATTGGGATGAACATTTACCGTTGGTAGAATTTTCCTATAATAATAGTTTTCACTCGAGCATTAAGATGGCACCGTACCAAGCTTTGTATGGACAGAAGTGTCGTACGCCGTCTTGTTGGCTTGAGGCTGGGGAAAAGCAGTTTATGGGACCGGAGTTGGTTCATCAAACTGCTGAAAAGTTGAAAATAATTAGGGAAAGAATGTTAGCAGCTCAAGATCTTCAAAAGAGCTATGCTGACAAGAAGCGAAGACCGATGACTTTTGAGGTTGGGGATTCGGTTTTGCTTAAAGTCTCGCCGTGGAAGGGACTTATAAGATTTGGTAAAAGGGGAAAGTTGAGTCCAAGGTTTATTGGACCGTTTAGAGTCCTTCAGAGGATTGGGAATCAAGCTTACAAGCTCGAATTGCCCGAAGAACTGAATGGAATTCACAACACCTTTCATGTGTGTTATTTGAGGAAGTTCACGGGAGAAGTTCCCGATATAATTCCAATTTCTGAATTGAGAATTGATGAGAACAAAAGGTTGATTGAAGAACCAGAGGCAATTGTTGACCGAAAGACTAAGAAGTTGCGACGCAAAATGGTTGGGTTAGTGCTTGTCCGATGGAAACACACGAATGGGCCGAATCTCACCTGGGAGACGGAGAGTGACATGTTGAGTCGCTATCCGCATTTGTTTGTTGATGTGTGATTCCGGGGACGGAATCATTCTAAGGTGGAGAGAATTGTAACGCCTGTGTTTCGGGCTTGCCATTTGTAGCAATGTAATAGTCTAGGTTAACCTCTGTAACCCGTTTTGAAATAATAAGATTGTATTATTTGAGTATTGTGTGTTTTGTGCTTAATTGCTTAATTATGTGGTTTGATTAATTAAGAATAAAAATAAGCGTCAAAATTTAAGTGTAAAATAAACTTAATATATTTGGTTAATGTTGTAGTAGTTGAAATGAGGTTTCCGAATATATATAGAACGCCCAAATCTGACTTCGTATGAGGAAGTTATGATTTATCGAAGTTCCGGCTTAGCAATATACAGCCTGTTTTACTCGATTTGAGATCGAGCGGTTGTTAGCCGAAGCAATCTAAATGAGAATCGAAGATCTCATTGTTGGTATTGAAACGATAAAAAGTTAGGCGAGAACGGACGTCAAACGAAGAAGTTATGAATTTATAACGAAAGTTTCTGTCCCGGCCTATTAAAAATAATTAATAAAAATAAAGTCAAAATTAGCCGACGGAGTCTAAACGAAAGTCGTAGAGCATGGTCTCACCTTCGCGTGGATATAAAGAACGTCGATAACGGAGTTCGTATGATGAAGTTATGAATTTCCGAAGTTTATTAATCATTTTGTATTTATTTTTAATTCAAAATTCGGAAGCATTATCCGAAGGAGTCACCGATCTGATCCGAGGTACGCCCCGCGTACTCGAGTACGCCCCGCGTACTCCGAGGGATGTCGACACTCGCACTCGAGCACTTTGGATACGTAAGCAATGACGTTTTGGGCAGTACGCCCCGCGTAACGCAGTACGCCCCGCGTACTCCGAGGCTCCAGCCTCCTATAAATAGGATGCGAGGGTTCCGGGTATTTTTGCCAATTCCCTCTCGTTTTCGTGTCGAAGCTCTGTACAAAAACCCCCGAAGCTACCCCGAAGTCCCGGTATCATACTCTATCCCCGAGGCAAGTCCCGAGATCCCGAAGATCCCGAAAAGTGCGGTTCCCGAGTCGAAGCTCTGCCCGCGAGAAGTTCGATTTTCGAGAAGATCTTCCAGATCTGCTGTGGATTACTACTTCTATAAGCCGTAGTGCTGTCCGATCATCTTCTGATCAAGTGAGTGTGTAGTTATTTCTTCTAATACAATAATACGAAGTATTTTATATAAAAATACGTGCTATGTGTATATATTTGGTTGTGTTATGTGTGAATGAGTATTCACTCTCTTCTATCTTATAGATCTGCTTATTTCTTTATGAGATATGTGTTATGTGTGTGTGTGCCTCATCTGTTATGTGATATATGTGTTGATTAAAGCATGCTATACAGGTTTTCTTTAAACTATGTATACAAATGTATATTTTTATCTACTAATATGTTGGGTAGAACATGGGTAGACAGTTGGTGTGTAATAAACAGATGAGAGGCCTCGTTGTTGTTTGATTGAGTCATCTAGCGGAGTTTAGATGACGACCACTGGCTATTCTAGACAGTCTTGTGGAAACATTAGCAGGTTCGCCACTTGTACGTGTTAATGAACTTGGGTGTTCATTCGCTGTACTCCATCCCCCTCATGGTTGCCTTATTTGACTTATATTGCTGAGGTACCCCCGAAGCATGTGTTGTCGCCCCGATGAAATATTCTTAGACTAGGTCCCTTATGTTAGTTGTTTTAGGGACATTAAAGTGAGAATAACGGGAATGGGTAATTGGGTTATTGTTGGTTGGTGAAAATTAAATATGATATTTATTGTGGGTTGAAAACCCTATATGCTCACCAGGCTCCCAAGCCTGACCCACTCAGTTTTAAATTGTATTACAGGTAGTGGCGGAAGGGCATGAGATGGATGAACCATCAAGTTGTTTTGTTTACAAGTCTGCATATGTTTATATTTGTTATATGACTTGTAATGTATTCGTTTATGCTTATTGGTCTGAATCGGAACATGACACCCCGAGTTTTGATTATAATGAAAATACATTTCTTTTATGAAATGCTTCGGTAAACAATGTTTTATCATGTTTTGTTTTTGGGAACAAATTCCGCAACTCTTTCAAATCAAAAGGATTTACTCTGAAAATATTTAAAAGCATAAATGAAAATCGGTCTTTTCTGGCCGAGATTTTGGGGATGTCACAATAGTATACCAGTATCTATCATTTTGGATAAGGGACAGGCGATTCGCCTCGTTTTTTCAATAGTCATTAAAGAAGTCCTTAATATCACCCTCAAACTGACAGACAAAACGGAAGAACCATTCATCTAATCCCAAGGTTCTAAATGGCGTGAGGCGTGGCGTAGCGACATGGTCAAGCCTCAAGCTTAACGAGCCATGGCGAGCCATGGCGTTTTTCAAGGCGTGATGTAAGGCGGCGATTTTGTATTAATTTAAAATTATATTACCACATAAATATAAATTTATATTAAATATAACTACTTTTTATAAGTGTTAGATCAATAACTAGTAACAAAAATTTAACGAAAACCACAATATCTGTATCTCCAATTAGAAAAGACATAACAAAGAGCAAAAAAACATGTCTCAAACGAAAAAACACGTGCCATAACACGCCATAACGCGCCATGGCGTGCCATATCACGCCTTGCCACGCACCACGCCTAACAGCAACGTTATGAGGCTTTTCGTAACGGCGGAGCCACGCCTCACGCCATGGCGCGCCTTGGCGCGCGCCATGGCGCGCCTTTTAGAACACTGTCTAATCCTTATACAACAACTATTACATTAACATCGAAGTCGCGTCATTCGAAGCTCTCTACAGAAGCAAGTGTAGATCACCTCTGTGCTGGGCTGAGGTAGGTAGTACGCAACTCGCTAAGGGACAAGTTCTTAACAACACTCTCACCAGCCCCCAGATCATACGAGAAACTATAGAGAAGATTGTTCAAACCCGTGAATAATTGAAGGCATCCCAGAATCGGAAGAAGAGCTTGTCTGATGAGACTCTTGTTATTCTACTTGACAAAATTGAAGACAACGAGAGTCTAAACTTCATCGAAGAACCGGTGGAAATCATGGATCAGGAGGTAAAAAGGACGAAACAAAGTCGCATACCCATAGTGAAGGCCCGTTGAAGCGCCAAGCGAGGACCTGATTTCACCAGGGAACGCGAGAAACAAATGAAAAAGAAAGAAACACCCCTAATTGTTTAGTGATTTCCCGTCTACAAGTTGAATTTCGAGCCGAAATTCTTTTAACGGGGGGAGAATGTAACAATTGGTAAAAATTGGAACGATCGTATGATGCTATGTTTTGATTATTAAGCAATATGAGTATTTTATCAAGAATGGTTGAAGGAATTTAACCGCAAATAAGTTATTGTGAAATATAAAACAAATAGCTATTGATGAATTTCGTTATGATGTATGGCTACGAACCATCACCGGTTTGTGAAATTAGCATATAACATCATTTGAACGCAACAAACTTAATTTTTGTATCAACATGTATCTAGTTGATAATTAAGTTAGGTTCTATGTAAAACGTAAGCTTAATAGTTGTGTAGGATCTAAATTCGACAAATATACGAACCAAAGTGACAAAATGTGTTTAACGATATGGTTAACCGGTTAAATGTCACGAAATTATACATTGGTCAATAAATTTTATATTTAAATAAATTAAAATATAAAATGAATTATTATAAGGTATAATTAAAATTTATCTAAGTGTTTTTGAATAAAAAGAATAAAACATAAACATTAAAGTTCAAATACACAAAAACTACATTGTTATTTTATACTAAGTATACATGTATGTATTTGTACATATGTATTATTATCTAGTGAATGACTAGTTATGGGTCATTACTTAAAGTGATTTCATGTAAGGAATATGATTTCTAAATCAATTAAGATAAGAGAATTGGTGGAGATAAGTGCCAACTTAACTAATAAGTGCTTAATCACTTAAGACATTTTACTAAGAATGCTTCTTAATCCCTCTTCTAATTTTCAAGATTAAGACCTTCCCTCTCCTTACCTAGAACTCCTAACTAACTAAATAACTAGTAGTTAGTTAGTTAACTAACCCCACCTCTAAGAAACCACCCAAGCAAGTGGCTAGACAAGATCACATCACTTAAACTCACATCCCATCACAAGCTAGTCTAGGTTTTTTCCCCTTATCCTCTTCCACTCTTTCCTCCTTCATATCCACAAAATTTCCTCTTCATTTTACCCTTATTTGACCAGCCAATACTCTAGGGAATTACTCTCAACCTTCATCTCATTTTCAAGCACAAGAACTTCCTTCCAAAGCCATCAAAACCATGAACTAAAGGGCTGCTGTCCCTTTTGTGTTTCAGCCACCATTTCACCCATCAACACCTTCCTTTTTGCTTGATATTTTTACCACAAAATACCCCTGAAAGTTACTTGTTATGATACTTAAAATTATTGATTCAAAACAGTGAGTAAACTACCCTTTTTCTTGCTCTTTTGCTGTGAAATTTTTGTGACAACAACATAGCCAAAAGAGTGGCTGTTTTGGAGCATCAAACCAACAACCAAAAGTTCATCTTCAACCTTCCATTCTTCAAGTATTCACATAAGGTGAGTTAATACCCCTACATTTTCATGTTTTCTTCAAGTTTTAAGGGGGGGAATACAAGTTAGAACACTAAACATAACTTAAATTTAAATGACAGCTTTCTACAGAAAAGTTGAGTCCTGTTCACGGACTGTTTTGACCATCTTAAACTTAATATATTTCAAAACTATACAATATGTAAATAGTTCAAGTTTATACCTTTCTAAGGACTACTTGCACGCATTCATACGATTTTTCTACAATTTATGGCGATTTTTATAAAACTGCCTGTCATTTCAGAAGTGATTTCGGACCAGTCTGTGAAGATGTTCATTTTGACCCTAGTTTGAGACCACTAAAAATCATAATAAAAATTTGGAACAAAGTACACTCATTTTATAAACTCTCAGAGGTGACGGATTCAGTTTTTGACTTACGATGATTTTTCTATGAGTTTTCGAAAAACAAGGACAGTAAAGGGTAAAATTGTCAAAAGTGGTTTATAGATTTATTAACACCTTCTAACATTTTTGAGCAATGTTCATACATTAAGGAAGTTAAAACACAATCATTTAAATATGTTTAATTACCATTTTTACAAAAGTGATAAGTACAAATAGGTCTTTAGTATCAAACTTAAGGATTATTTCATGCAAAGTTTCTAATAAAAACGTAAGAATATGAACAACAATTACGAAACGTACCAAATCATCTTTTAAAACTTATACATATATATAACCATATACATATATATGTTTTGTTTACAAACTTGTCTTCTACATCAAAATTTTCACTTTACTTGTTTTTATCAAATGAATCACTTGTGATTTAGTACTACTATGTGAAAACTCCTGTCATACTTTGCATGCACTAGATTTATACAAACTATTTAGAAATTCCAAAGTATCCTTCGTTGTTAAACCGTTTTAATACATTTTAAAAACTTATGATTTATGCATTGTCAAAACTTTGTGAGAAAGGATGATCTTTGCATACGAAACTATTACTTTAATAC
Source organism: Lactuca sativa (assembly GCF_002870075.4). NCBI lineage: Eukaryota > Viridiplantae > Streptophyta > Magnoliopsida > Asterales > Asteraceae > Lactuca > Lactuca sativa. The sequence goes on from NC_056627.2 coordinate 9,170,409, forward strand.
AAACTTAGTTGAGAATCCGTGAGACAAGTACATCTTCAAACACTGCCTTTTTGCTAGAAGGTATCGCTACAAGTCCTGTCTATAACCAGAGTCTCCCGTTCAGAGAATGTGTCAAATGTGTATAGATCTATACGGGAAGTCATGATCCCGCGCCCTGACTGTTAGCTACAGTCCGTCCTTTGGGGTGACAGTTTGTCATAACGCTACGACGCCTGAAGAACATCGCTACAGGCATATTATGTTTAGTATGGTTATAAAACTCATCGGATATACAATTATTATAGTACTTCTGATTGATGAATGAGTATTTATTAAAACTATTCTTCATCTAACAAACTGAAATCTTCTAATAGGTTTCTTTATATAAATCTATGCTTCAACCTTCTAAAGCATGTCTTTTGCTTTCGGTTTTTAGTCTGGGACATTAGGCTAACTATTACTTTAGGAAAATATGGGATTTTCCATGTATACAAAACAAACAACTAATAGGAAAATAAGGGATTTTCTTGATTCAACTATCTATATTATTCAATACATATATTCTCATGCATTTCACACTTTTATAAGGAAATAAGGGATTTTCTTGGAAAACATACACTCAATTTGGAATGGCATACAAACTTTCTAAACCACTTATGAACTCACCAATTTAATTGTTGACACTTTCTCTTTGAAATAACTTGTATTCTCAGGGAACCGCTAAGCAGGTTTGGAAATCAACTTTTGGGGATTAACGCGCTGGCGTTAATTACTTCTTTTGAAAGATGTTTATGCATTTATCTTTTGAGCATGTAATGAATACAATGATGTAAACATTTTTAAAACCTTTATATATGTATGGTGGTGTGTACTTTCCTTTCTATGAACTGTTGTGACACTGAGTATGACGTCCTCCGCCCCCGAACGTTTCCGCCGTTCTGGTTTGGGGGTGTGACATACATGCAATCTAAGTAGAGTGTTTAATTTATACATATATAACAACATTTTTCATTTCAAAAGATATAATGTTATTGTGATATATTTTACATACGAAAGTTCCCTATAAAGTTTATAAATCACATATGATTCTGTTGAATAAAAGTGTATAATAAAACTTTATATAACACATGATAATAATCGTGTGTTTTACTTGTAATCCCCCTTGAAAGCATATAAAAGCATTTATAGAATATTTAAAAGGTTAATTAAGGGGTATGAACTCACTTGAAAGATCGAAGAAAGGCGAGATGAAAACCGGACATAATTTCTTCTCGGGAAAACAGATTTTCTCGGGATTCTCGGGAATCTCGGGAGTACAAACAACCTTCGGGACTTGAGCAAAGTGACAGGGGCTTCGGGTTAGCACGAGCACGGAAAACGAGGCAACAACGCAAGAGAAATGAGGGAGAATGGCCCTTTCTTTGGAACCCTCGCATCCCTTTTATAGGGGGTGGGAACCGCCTCGGTACGTTGGGCGTACGCGTGCATCACGTATGAGCGCATCCTCGACTGCTTCGGACTCCGGATGGGGCGGGGCATAGCTTCGCATAGGGCGAGACGTGGACGATCCGAGGCCTAGGCCTTGAGTACGCTGGGCGTACGAGCTTACGTTGGGCGTAACTCGGCCCTATCTAATGACTCGCCTTTGGATAATACCAAGGTTAAATAATAAAATTTATATTTTATTTATTTAATAAACTTCTAAAATTCATATCTTCTTCATACGAACTCCGTTTCGACGTTCTTTATATCCACGCGTAGGTGAGACTATGCTCTACAACGTTCGTTTAGATTCCGTCGGCAATTTTGAAATTATTTTTATTATTTATTTTTAAAAGTTCACGTTAAGAAAATTTCGTTAGAAATTCATAAATTCTTTATCTGACGTCTGTTTTTGCCAGACTTTTTACCGCTGAAATACCATTGTCGAGACCTTCGATTCTCGTTTAGGTCATTCCGGTCAAAAGTCGCTCGATCTCCGATTCGAGTTTTTAGTTGTCTGTCGCTAAGCCGAACTTGGAAAAATCATAACTTCAATATACGAAGTCGGATTTAGGCGTTCTTTTTACATACGATCACGGTTTAATGACATCAAACATAGTAGGTAATTTAATAGAAACTTTTTAGACCTTTTATTTTCGAAGTTAATTTCGTTATCACAAAAGTGGTTACAATACTTGACTTTTTAGGTCATTACATAGAGTTTAAATATCGGGTTGTCACAAGACCCATTCCTACTGGAAGGAAGACTCACCTGGTAGTCTAGCTGCAAAGTGAACTGCTCTGGAATCTGTCTGCTGCTGCTCCGGTTTCACCCCGGCTACAATTTCCATAAGTGCACTCAATCAAGTACTGATAACTATACTGAGGGTAAAATGACTATTTTACCCCTAGTTAAAGTCAACCTCTTGGTAAAAGTCAACATACAATTGACCTGACTCGTCGAGTTGGGCCACCACCTCGTCGAGTCTCTACTATCATTTCTCAATTCTGCTCGCTACTACTCGTCGAGTTTGGCATAGACTCGACGAGTTCCTCTTTGATACGGACACTTAGTAAATCTGCATCCGACTCGCTGAGTTGTATGAACAACTCGTCGAGTTCTCCTTCATCATATGAACACTCCAACTGGGACTCGCCAAGTTGTATGAGCAACTTGTCGAGTCTGTTCATGAGATATGAAGATTGCCTTGGACACGCCGAGTCAGGGCATTGACTCGCCGAGTCCCTCCATGGATGAGTCCGATCTCCGACTCACTGAGTCCCCCTAAAACTCATTGCTTCCACTTGGCATAATACATAGAAGGGGAAAACTCGAGGACTCGCGACCCGACTCGCCGAGTCTGAAGAACGACTCGCCGAGTCGGTTGCATCTAACTTCTATACAATCTGTTGGGTTGCAGATTCTTTTAGTGTTGCGTCATTAGGCTCAGTTAATAGTCCAATAATTTTGTACTCCGGTTTGGGCCTGTCCAACCGTGAGCTGTTAGGTTTACTATATAAGAATATGCTTGCATGCATATTAGGTCAACGATCTAGAATACAATAGAGAGAATTACGATAGCTTTGATTTTCTTAATCGTTCCTGTAAACCTTCTAACCCTCTACAGTTGATGTTCTTTGTCGAGCTCTTCTGAGGGTTGTTTTATAATCATTCGACACGTTTGATTCATTCTTGAGTTGTTTATTGTTTTGTGTTCTTGCTGTTTAATCTTTATTTTACCTGTTTGAGATCTAATCGATCTTCAAGATTAAGTTTTAATCTTATCAATTGCTATCAGAGCAGGAGGCTGTGTAATTGATACACTTCTTTTCTGTGAAAAAGGTTTCAATTAGGGTTTTCCGCAATTACTGATATTTATTGAGCCGTCATCTCATTATTGACGTATCTTGATATTTATTGTTTTGCCCTAATTTGATTTATTACAAGTCTGATCTTTGAACAGGTTATTCGATCATAATGGACGAGTCGCAATCGAATCTCATCAATATTTCCAACAGCATTGGATCAACCACGAAGATTCTCATCCTATACACCCATGATTATGAAGTCTGGGCGCATCACTTTGAAGATTATGTTATAGGATCTGAGGATAATGGATACCTCATCTGGGAAGCAATTGTTAATGGACCATTTTCTCACTCTGCAACTTCAAGGATTATTAAAACTCAAAAGGAGTATAATGATCTACCGAAGGATGTTAAAGATATTGCACAAGATGAAAAAGATAAATTCCAGTGCAATATTAAGGCGTTAAGATTGATCAGATTCGCCCTTCAGTCCGATACTTTTAGGCTGGTGAGTTCATGCACGACAGCAAAAGAGATTTGGGACAGGCTACATGAATTATACTCTACAGATGAAGACCTTGAACACTCAATCCAAACCTTACTCTTGTCTGAGTTTGGAGAATTCAGACAAGGAGCAGAAGAAACTGTGACCCAAACGTTCGATCACTTCAATCATCTTCTCAGCAAGATGATCAAACATGACATCAAAAGGAAGCTTATTGAGCAGAAGGTTAAGTTTTTAAATGGTCTAAGATCAGAGTGGAGAGTAGTGGTGTCTACAGTTAAAGCCCATGAGCAATTTAAATAATATTCCTTGGCGAAACTAGTGGGCATTCTCAAGTCTCAGGAGAAGATTGTGTTGCAGGAGAAGAATGTTTTCTCAAGCCTAGGTTCGCTGGCCCTCCTGTCAAAAAGTAAAGCTGTGATGGAGGACGAAGACCTCAACTTGGAGGAGTATGACCTCACGTTTGAGGATTATGCTATGATGGTGTCTAACCCCAAGAGGTTCATTAAGAAGAGATTCCCCAGCAATAAAAACCGAAACTGGTAGGGGAGTTATACTTCAGAAAAAGTTAAAGATGAACCGAAGGTTGAAGAGTCTAAGAAGGAACCGAAGGCAGAGGGTGATTCTGGAGTAAGCTGTTACTACTGTGGAGGGAAAAACCACTATGCAAAGGATTGTGTCCTCAAAAAGATGGCTGAAAAGGATGAGGATAAGGATGAAGAAGCTTTGCTGCAGAAAAAGCTTGATGAGATAAGGAAGAAGAAATCTACCGCTAACCCTTCTATGAATGCTCGAATTGTGCAGGGTTCGGTTGCTGATGACAAGTTCGGTGGCGTGGAAGTTTGGTCAACCGACTCTGAAGACGATGAAGTGAGGAAGCCTTCTCATGGAAAGGCTTGTGTGGCAAAAGAGGAAAGAAGTGGAGGAAGGTGCTTGATGGTGTCTGACGTAACTCAGATGAGGGGATACAATATTGATAGTGGGAGCAATGAACCGATGGAGCAACAGGATATGTGCTTTACAGCCAAACCGCTCGGCGTACAGTTTAACGAGCTCGATGAACTAATCAAGAAGGTACAATCGGTTTTTGTCTCGTTTAAAGTTCCACAATGCTCATATGAAAAAGAACTAAAAAGTGTTAATTCACGAATCTCTCATCTAGATAGTAGTTTAACTCAAACTCGAGTCACCAATTCTAACCTAACTGATCAATTAAGCAGGGTGTCTTCGAAGAGTGAGGAACGACGCATGTGGATCGAATTGAAGGAGTCGGAATTAGTCAAAATAAAAGATGAAAACATTTATCTACAAAGAGACAATTTAAAGCTTTTAAAACAGCGAAATGTTTTTTGTTTGATTGCAAAACGTCTTTACACTAATATTACTCAGCTTCATTTGGATTGTGAAATAGGACAAAAGATTCATCGCATGATTTTGCCCTTCCTTGAGTTTAAGGAGGATGAAATTGATGCTGAAGTTTATAATTGTGAGAGTGTGATATCATCTGATGACGTTAATCTGACTTATATGTATGGACTCGACAAAATAGAATCTTCATTAAATCCAAGGACCATAAGGACATGCTCAAAAACCTTTTGGATGAAAATGATAGACTTAAACTGAGAACCGAAACCATACAAAAATTTGACTCTTTAAACTCCAACTTGAGCTCAGAGAACAAAATTGATGTTGAAAATGCATCTGAGCTTAATGAGGATGACAATATGAGTGAAATTTCTGTAGAGGACACGGTTGACTGCTCAGAATTTGTGAAAAGCGAACCTGAAAACCACAAGAATCTAATTTCAGAAAATTCAGTGGAGTTCGCTCGATTGTCCCAACAAAAGTCCCCGATCCTAGCAGAGAAGGCTGTGGTATATCAAAAGGTTAGGACTACTCCAAATCAAGTATACAAGGTCACCGGAGTAACTGAACATCAAACTGCTGAACTCACAGCAATTGTAAATGAAGACAATGCTGATGGTTGCGATGAGTTCTTCTGGTCAGCTCCAATCGATAATGCTGATGAAACGGTAGGCTTATCTGAAAGGACCTCATGGAAAAGTAAAGGTAGATACGTACCAGAACGCTTGAACAAGCCAGATAATTTCGATGTGCCAAGTACCAGTGGTACGAAAGACATTCCTCAAGAAAATGGAAGTTCGGCAAAAGAAGACATTCCCTCTAGTTCCTCAGTTCAAAGTGAAACTTCCTCAGTTCAAAGTGAACCAGCCAAAGAAAAACCGAAACCAAAGGCCAACATCCATCATCAACCGAAGCAGATGAGAAATCAGAAACGTCAAAGGAATCAGAGATACAGGAAGAATCTCTCTGAAAGAAAACAATTCTGGCAATCCCAGAATGCTTATTTCTCACATCAAGACAAGAACTTAAAGTTCGAGAATAATCCTGTTGAAACACAAGAGAGCAACAACAACCGAAAGCAGAGGTTCAGTTCTGAGAATGACTCCAACCGAAAGCAAAGGTTCGGTTCTGAAATCAAAAGAGATCAAAACTCTAAGGTCAGTCCCACTAATGATCAAAAACAAAAGGGTCACCTAGAGTCTCCAGCCAAGAAGTCATCTCAATCTAAGCCCTCTCAATCTCACTCATCTAATTCTTCTAATTCTTCCAATTCATCTCCATCTCGCTCTAAAGTCCATTCTGTTAATTCTCGAAAATCTCAATCTTCAGCTAAACAAAAAGGGAAACAAAAGGTTTCAGCATCCAAACCAGAATCTAAACCGAACGCACCTAATCCTAATAAAATCAAAGTTTTTATCATCAAAAAGAAAGATGAAATAACACTAATAAAACGAACATACCTTGTTGACACCTCTCTTACTATTCCTGTTCCTGTGAAAGGCTCACGTGGACCCAAGAAACTTTGGGTTCCTAAATCTGCTTAATTTTTGCAGGTTATCAGTGACGAGCAGTTTGACGAAGAATGGTACATCGATAGTGGCTGCTCGCGTCACATGACAGGGAGGAAAGAAGAGCTGAGGGAATACAAGTCTCTTTCAAATGGTGGCAACGTCAAGTTTGGAAACAACTCCTTCGGCACCATAAAGGGATACGGAATGATTACCAATGGTGATTTCACTATAAGGAAGGTGGCATACGTGGAAGGACTACAACACAACCTCATCAGTGTATCTCAGCTTGTTGGAGGTACCGGTCTCAAAGTCTCATTCGACGATGAGGGTTCTGAAATTATTGAGAAGAAGACAAAGAAAGTTATTCTCAAATCGGAGCGTAAGGGTGAAATGTTTCCTCTAAACCTCAAACCCATCAAAGGAAACCCAGCTATATGCCTGTTATCAAAAGCACAATCTGACGAAAGCTGGTTGTGGCACCAAAGGCTCTCTCATCTCAACTTTAAAGATATCAACAAACTTGTCACTGGAGGTCATGTTCGAGGTCTTCCATTGCTAAAGTATGATAGAGATCATTTGTGTGCTGCATGCGAAATGGGGAAACAGAGTCGTCAAAGTCATCCATCTATAATAAACACTAAAGTTATTGAACCACTTGAATTACTTCATATTGATTTGTGTGGTCCATCATCAATTGAAAGCATCGGTGGTAGCAAGTATATTCTTGTTATTGTTGATGACTTTTTGCGGTTTACATGGGTGTTCTTTCTAAAGCTTAAATCTGAAGCGACTCATAAGCTGAAAGTGTTCATCAAGCAGATTGAAGTACAGCTCAAGAAGGTCGTTCGCAACATCAGGAGCGACAATGGTCTGGAATTCAAAAATAGGGAATTCGAAGAATTCTTGGCAGAAAAGGGAATAAGTCACAACTTCTCAGCTCCCTACACACCTCAACAGAACGGAATTGTCGAAAGACGAAACCGATCTTTGTGTGAAGTTGCGCGAACTATGCTAAGTTTCGCTTCCTTACCTCTTTATTTTTGGGCTAATGCTATTTATGCTGCTTGTTTTACACAGAACAGGTCTTATCTCAACAAGCGATTCACGCTCACTCCTTATGAGATTCTCAACAATAGGAAGCCCAATGTGAAATTTTTCCACGTGTTCGGCTCACGGTGTTTCATCTTTAACTCTAAAGAACACTGCAACAAGTTCGATGTCAAAGCCGACGAGGGAATCTTTCTGGGCTATTCTCTCACTTCCAAAGCATACAGAGTTCTAAACAAGCGTTTGAGGAAAATCGAAGAGACTTATTACGTGACTTTCGATGATAGCTATGTCAAAAAGCTACAGGCCAAAGAAGACACAGCTGGGGAAATCTTTCCTCAAACTGGCCAAGTCACAGTCTCGATCGCTAATCTATTCGAGAAGTTTATGGAGCTATTTGACGAACCAGAGAAAGCTACTCTCTCAGAAGCAGGCGCAGCAGACAACAAGGTAGATCACATGAAGCAAATTGTCGAAGAAGCTGCCAAGAGAATGAATGAAGGAGGATCAAATTCTGACGAACCTCCATCAAACGATGCTTCAGTCGAGGGGGAGGATCAACCGTCATCAACTCAGTCGACCTCACATGTTGAAGGGGAGCCAAGGTCTCCAACTGCTCCCGAAAGTGCTTCACCATCTGAAGGTGCATCAACGCCTGAAAGCCCAGCACCACAAGAAACCTCTGAACCTCAAGTTTCTCAAAGCATTCCAAAAAGCTCACATATCGAGGGGGAGCAAGCTGATATGGCATACGACAACGAAAGCCAGTCCGAGCCAGAAGAAATGATAAATGTTGAATTAGATCCTACCTTTGATCCTCATTACCCACCACTCACCAGATGGACAAGAGACCATCCTGTCTCTCAAGTGGTTGGTGATGTCTCTGAAAAGGTTCTGACCCGATCACAACTAAAGGCAAAACAGACATCCTTATTTTCCAAAGTTGAATTTTGCATGTTTAACTCATTCGTATCAAAAGTTGAACCGAAGACAGTTAACACTGCTCTCGATCACTCCGATTGGGTTCAAGCGATGCAAGACGAACTGAACGAATTTGAAAGGAACAAAGTCTGGCGTCTCATTCCAACTCCTCCAAACGCCTCGGTTGTTGGTCTCAAATGGGTCTTTAGGAATAAAATGGACAAGGAAGGAAACGTTATACGGAACAAAGCTCATTTGGTAGTAAAAGGATATTGTCAGGAGGAAGGGATTGATTAGGAAGAGACTTTTGCTCCTGTAGCTAGGATGGAATCTGTAAGAATATTTCTTGCCTATGCTGCCCACAAAAACTTTGAAGTTTTCCAAATGGACGTCAAGTGTGCCTTTCTTAATGGAGAACTCGAAGAAACAGTGTACGTGGAGCAACCTCCTGGTTTCGTGAACGAAAAGTATCCCAATCATTGCTACATTCTGGATAAAGTTGTGTATGGACTCAAATAAGCTCCGAGAGCCTGGTATGAAACGCTAACCAAATTCTTAAAGATGTCCAAATTTAAACAAGGTTCGGTTGACCCAACCTTCTTTCGCAAAAAGGAAGGTAACCACCTTATGATTGTTCAAATTTATGTCGATGATATCATCTTTGGCTCAACGAATCCCAGCCTAACAGCTGAATTCAGAAAGCTGATGGAGACTAAATTTGAAATGAGCTCAATGGGTCCTATTAACTTTTTCCTTGGCTTAAATATTAGACAGGGACCCGAATGCATCTTTATTAATCAGGAAGCTTACACGAAGACTCTCCTAGCAAAGTTTGGTATGATGGGAGACTCCAAAGTCAAAGTCCCAATGGCATTCGGCACCAAGCTCACCCCATCCCTGGACAAACCGGCTGTTGATATCACGCTCTATCGACAAATGATAGGCTCACTGATGTATCTCACTGCTAGCAGGCCTGACATCATGTTTTCTGTGTGTTATTGTGCTAGATTTCAGGCAAACCCACGCGAACCTCACATGCTTGCAGTGAAGAACATTTTACGATATCTCAAGCGAACTGCCTCCTTAGGTCTGTGGTATCCTTCCAACTCAGGCTTCTTCGTTCAAGCCTACTCAGATGCAGACCTTGGAGGATGTGGACTCGACAGAAAAAGCACCACTGGCGGCTGTCAATTCCTTGAAGGGAAGTTGGTTAGCTGGCAATCAAAGAAACAAACGTGCGTATCATTGTCTACTGCCGAAGCTGAATACATAGCCGCTGCATCCTGCACCTCTCAAGTGATTTGGATCCAGAGTCAACTTCGAGACTATGGACTCAATATGAAGAAGATCCCACTATATTGTGACTCTGAAAGTGCAATTAGGATTTGTCATAACCCAGTACAACACTCCAAAACCAAACATATAACACTGAGGTATCACTTCATCAAAGATCATGTGGAAGATGGAAACGTTGAAGTACACTTTGTTCGAACCACTAATCAACTGGCTGACGTCTTTACCAAAGCTCTTCCTGAAGCATCATTCAACAGAATTTTACAAGGGCTAGGTATGATGGAATCAGAGTCAGTACCTCAAACTACCTCTCAACCTCCAGCGTAAGAAGCGAAATTGACCGAACGTTCAGGTTCGGTTAAATCATCTGACTCGCTCATCACCACAAAGGTAGTTTTCTTGGTTGTAAATTACTTGTACAAAGTTGTTTATCTTATTGTCAAACGTATTTTCTTATCGTAAGCCTAAATTCCTTGGTTTTCTAAAATTTTCCAAAACCGAAACCTACCGAAGGTTCGGGTTCGGTTTTTCAAAATTTTCCAAAACCGAAACCTACCGAAGGTTCGGGTTCGGTTTTTCAAAATTTTCCAAAACCGAAACCTACCGAAGGTTTGGGTTCGGTTTTTCAAAATTTTCTTAAAACCGAAACCAACCGAACGCTCGGGTTCGGTTTTTCAAAATTTTCTTAAACCGAAACCAACCGAACGCTCGGGTTCGGTTTTTCAAAATTTTCTTAAACCGAAACCAACCGAACGCTCGGGTTCGGTTTTTCAAAATTTTCCAAAACCGAAACCAACCGAACGCTCGGGTTCGGTTTTTCCAAAATTTTTCTGAACCGAAACCAACCGAACGTTCGGGTTCAGTTACCAAATTTTTCCAAAGTTTTTTTTTTTACTCTTTCTAAGTCTTATTTTTTTCTCTCTTGTTTTTTTTTATTTTATTTCTATTTTTTCATTTTTTATATATATCAAAAAATCCAAAAATATTTTCTTCTTTTATTTGTGTGTTCGTTCGTTTATGGGGATATAATTGATGGATCACTTACGTGTCCCTAGAAGCATGCTGTTGTATGTGTCCCAAGCCTCATAAGATTCTGAATAATAGCCTTAACGACTTGGTATAAACAAACCTTGTCTTCCCAATTAGGCTATCACATTTAATCTAATTGTGAGCTACCTCACTCTCTTCTCACATGAGATAAGAGTTTTCTGCTTGGTCCTTATTTTCGCAGCAGAGGTACTTTAATTTCTTACACCATCTCCATTACATTTCTCCATTACATTCGTTTCATCAACGTAACCCTTGAGACTCTCAGAAATTACCACTGAGGTTTATGGTTACACAACAACTGTGTTTATGATCTTAGTTTCGTGCCACTACGAGCTGAGTGAAACCCAAAATTCAACACCAAATCTGAATTGACCATGATCAATTAATTTGCTCAAGTTTTTACCAAAGAATTGACGGTTGTATCTTGATGAAATCTCAAATTTTTATTTTGTGTGATTCCTATGAAATTGTTAAACACCATAACATTTCTTCCCTTGGGATCTAGTTTTTAATTTTTTGTTGAGATTTTATATTTTCCAGGCCAATTTAAAATTAATTCCTACCTACTTGTTCAACAGCCTACACCGGTCTCACAAGTACTTTGTTCACTTTCTACCTTATTTCAAGATTAGAATTGTTGAATCAAAGCGAAAACCACCCTTAAGCAGTCTAATTAAAAGAAGCCTTTCAACATTTCTTAAAAAGTGTTTGATCGTCATTCAATGGGAAACCACATCAACACTTTAAGGTCTCTCTTGAGCTTGAAGGAAGAGATTCGTGCCCAGGATCATTTGTTTCGTGTCATTATTGACATCACATTTATTCCTAAAAGAGTTGCTTTATTTCTTTTCTTTTTACACTCTTAGCACGAAAATCTTTGATTTTCCAAAATTATGGTACTAATAATTACAGGTTGTTTTACTAAATGGGAGGTTATTTACAAGTTGTGGTCAAAAATAATCCACACGGAAATTTATTGAAAAGATGCCATTCAAAAGATAAGATGAAGGGTTGCTGACTCAGGCGGGAGTTAAATGGATTGAATTTCAAACAGCGGTAAAAAGGGACGCATGCGAATTTGAAACGCCCATTCTTTAACTGACATAATGGATGCGTGTGCGAATTTCAAGCGGTTCCTCTCTGGCACATTAAGGCGCGTGTGGATTTGAAACGGTTTCTTCAGAAACGGCGCTTGTTGGGCGGCGTGTTACAAGGAATCTGACACTCTCTCTCCTACGTGATCATCGCATGCCTTAACTGTCACGCATCTATCATTCCGGGAAACCCTTTCGTATTTCGATAGAAGATTTGAACATATTTTTCTCTCTCCTTTCATCCACTATAAAAGGCAGTCTCCACTCCCATTTACCTCTTTACTGCATCCGAATTCCCAAGAGAGCAAAAATTCCCTAAAGCTTTTATTGTTCATCTTCTTCTTCCTATCTTCAACAATGGCAGAATCATCCTCAGTCCATGCCACCTCACACATCCTTCCCATTCGCCCTCAATAGTGTTTGGTGATTGACCTAACCCCTCAGCTGTACGATTCCTACATGTTTCTGATCATTGAGTGCCTGAAGTACTCACAAATTGCTCTTGCGCTTTCTAGGGTTGAATCTGTGCCCATGGAGCTCCTATCGCAGGTGTATGCGACTGCACATTACGATAAAGCAGTCGATAGGGTGTTCTTCGAGGTTTCTGATCACAAGACCTCCATTTCAAAGCAACGATTTGGCGCATTGCTAGGGTTTGCTGCTGACCCTTCAAGGATTAATCCGGAGACGATTCCGACTGGGCATCTCTACAATATGTTTTATAATATGGGGTACAAGGAGGCGCTCACCTCCGTAGCGAAGTTTAAAAAATCCTGCTTGCCGCCACAGTGGAACAGCATGTTCACAGTCCTCTTCAAGGGCTTATCTGAACGGAGCTTAGGATCCGATGGTTCTAGTCGACTTTTCTTGTCGATAATGTATGGCATCTACAACGGTGTCAATCTTGACTATGGGTTTGTTCTCTGGAAACAACTCATCCAGAGCCTCTCTTCTTCTTCACGACTTTCTGAGGTGTCGTATGCACGGTTTTGGACTCTCATCACAAAATGGGCGATGGATAAGTTTGATGTCTCCACTGAAGCCGGTGCATCGATGTCTTCGATCGGTACTTTTCATACCACGAAGATTATCGTCTCAGATGCATCCAAGTTCTCTTTCATTGGCTCAATTCCGGAGACAATGTACGGCGATGTTCCATCTGACAGCCGGATCATCCGGACTATTAAGGAGTTCAAGCAGTCAAGACCGAGGGAACTCACACAGGAAATGCTCAAGTCCATCCACGATGCTGACAAGCCTGTTAATAGAGGCAAAAAGGCAGATAAAGGGAAGCAAGTGACCAAAGCTGCTAAAGGTCCTTCTCCTAGGAAGAGGAAACCAACCAAAGCTGCACAGTCCCCGCAGCCGAAGAGGCGAAAGACTCAACCGAAGCGAAAGCTTATCATCGCTTCCTCTTCGAGTGACTCAGAAGGTGAGAGTTCAGATTCGGACGGCTCTCAACGAGGAGAAACCCCTCCAAGAGGCAATACCCCACCCCGATCACCTACCCCAGACATGGAAATTCATGTCTCACCCATTCCTTCACCTACTCAAACAGTTCCTACTTCCATTCCCACCATAAACCCCTCTACCACCATTCCTAAAACCTCTTTCCCTATACCACCACCCATTTTCACTGATACAACTACAACAGCAACTGCAAAGGTTACAACCAACGTATCTGATACGGGGGTTCATACCGATGCAACCGAAACACCACCTGTAACCGAACCTCCTCATACAACCGAACCTATCCATACTCAACCACCACCCGAAACTACCCCCACCAACACTCAACCTGAACCTACACATACCACAACACCCCCAGCTTCACCACCCCCAACATCTCCAGATCATGCCTCTGATGGAGATAACCCTTTCCTTGGTGGGCAAAACATGACCTTCGATTCGGTCTACTTTAGTCCGTTTCAGGTCCAAAGTGACGACGAGGAGGATGCTCCAGTAACAAAGAAGCATCTTAAGGAGCTAAATGAGAAGGTTGACCTGCTTATTGCTTCATCCTCCAACACTCAGTCCTCTCTCTCTGAAGCCGCTCTTCAGAAGATTGTTGATGCCTTCTCCAGGGCTCAGCATGATTCCGTCGCCTCTGCCACTGCACCAATAGACGCCTCCACAAAAGCTTGTGAGGCTGCGACCGCAAAAGTCGATAAACTATTCTCTGAAGCCTCTTCCCTGTTTAAGTCCTTACAGGAGAGCGCCAACGCTACAAAGACAACGTTGGAACCAATCGTTCAAACATTGGCCACGTTCGTCTCAACGAAGTTGAAATAGTTCGCTACCCTTCGCCAATTCATCAGCGACGACAACTCGGCCCTACGTGCCTCCATTGACGAGCGCCTCTCTAAACTTCAAGAGGATCTCGCTGTCGAAAACTCGTTAATGGACGTTCTTGCTAGCAAAACCACCGCCCTCAAGGTCAAGAGCGCTCAGCTTTCTAACTCTCAGCAACAGATTGAAGCTCTTCGATCCGAACGGAGGTTATCAAAACATGTGTTTCGGATGTACACTCTGTCCTATCCAACATCCTGGAAGCACACGATCCGATTCTCAATCATTCGGTGAGGCGAACCCTTGCTGAAAAACTTGCTCCTGCCCTGGACCTTCTCAGCAAAATTGAAGGGCTACCTAGTTTCGTGTCCACTCCGAAACAAGGGGGAGAAGTGAAGTCCGGATCGAAACCACCTCCTTCCTCCAAAGCTGCTCACACAACCGAACCACCTCCTACTGGTCAAACTTCGGGTTTGGGTGTGAAGGATAAAGGAAAGAAAATAGTTGAGGAAGAAGATGAAGATGATAAAGAAACCATTGCGGACATGTTGAAGCGCAAAAACAGTCGCAATGTTGATGATGACAACATTCGTGTGGCGCGAGAAGCTGAAGAAGCCGAACGCAAGAAGAAAGAAGCCCACGATCTCCTCGAGAGCAGGAAGACTCTTTTCCCTGCTTGGACTCGGGAGAGAATGATAAAGAAGGCCATAGATACTCCAAGCATCCTATGGCTCGAACCGGGGATCTCCTTCGACTGCTACAATTCTATCGATTCGCAGTTCGATATGCCCTTAACCCGAAAGGCGTTTATCTTCCACGCCTTCTCCAACATTTTTGAAGTCCCTCATCCTAATCCTGAGGTTGATAGGGAGTTAATCGAATTCTATCTGAAGGCTGCTCAACCACAGTATCAAACATGGAGCGCTCAGAAGATCATTAATGTTTGGGTTTTAAAGCCATATACCGAAGGGAGATTCATCAATGTTCGGTTCAGGGTGATCAGAGGGTCTGCAAGAACCGAACATCTTATATCCTTAGCAGATCTACCGAACCTCAACCCCCATGATTGGATCGTTCTGCATAACATCCTTTTGACGAATGAAGCTGAATATAGTCCAATTATAGACCATCTCAAAAGGATGATAGTTTGTTACATCATGGAGGTCGCCTTGATGGATCAGGAGATAGCCACAGTCTTCAAGAAGAAACCGAAGATCTCTCCTGTTGGATCGGCCAGTGATCTCAATCAGATGAAGATGGGAAAGATTGACCCGAGGCGTAATTCGGTCATGTTCACTAGAGCAGAAGGACAGAAATGTCTCTTTGCCTTAGCGGATAAACATCTTTATACCACTGCTTGTCTAGAGCATGTGCTGTCGATCATCCATCGGTGTAAAGAGAATGCAGCGGATGATATCAAATACTTCAACGATATGATTCAATGGTACATCAGATTTAGACAGACGATACTCGCCCTTCTCTCTCGTCTGTTTCAGACTGTAAAGAAGAAGGTACCTGCCGCTGCTGCTGGCCCAAGCAAGAAGTGAAGATCTCGCTCTAATTGACGCAAAGGAGGAGATTGTTGGGTTGCAGATTCTTTTAGTGTTGCGTCATTGGGCTCGGTTAATAGTCCAATAATTTTGTACTCCGGTTTGGGCCTGTCCAACTGTGAGCTGTTAGGTTTACTATATAAGAATATGCTTGCATGCATATTAGGTCAACGATCTAGAATACAATAGAGAGAATTACGATAGCTTTGATTTTCTTAATCGTTCCTGTAAACCTTCTAACCCTCTACAGTTGATGTTCTTTGTCGAGCTCTTCTGAGGGTTGTTTTATAATCATTCGACACGTTTGATTCATTCTTGAGTTGTTTATTGTTTTGTGTTCTTGCTGTTTAATCTTTATTTTACCTGTTTGAGATCTAATCGATCTTCAAGATTAAGTTTTAATCTTATCACAATCGATTCTGCTCAAAACCACCGCATATAATTTATAGATCTGGGTTCGTAAGGCTTGTTTACCACGTAAAGTTTGCAACTTTACATGTACATATGCATGAAAAGGGATTTAAAGGCTCAAAAGACACTTAAAAGAGTAGATCTAGGGCTTTCATGCAAAATGGCTCCATAAAGGCAGTAGATCTGGGCTCTTGAAGCTCAAACCTAACTAGATTCAAAGGTTATTCCACTCAATATGATCTCTATATTGCAATCTATCTAGGAAATGGATAAAGATGGCTTAAATGGGGTTTCTAAAAGGAAACTCATCATGGCAACATAAAAGATCTAAAATATACCTTAATGGACTCTGGATTAAGTTCTAGATCCTTGCTCTTCTCCTTCTCCTTGGTCCTTCCTTCCTTCTCTTCTTCAAACTTCAAGGAAAAGCACACAAACATTCAAATCATAAAGGGGAGGGTTACGGTTTGTTAAAGGATGCTCTGAGAGTGAAGGAGGCGAGTTTGGAGCTCATAACATGGTTTAAATAGGATGCAAAACCCATAGATCTAGGGTTTCTTCTAGACTGGCGGACTCGCCGAGTTGCCAACTTAAACGTGCTCACAATCTCATCTCTACTCAGCGGGTCGGGCCTACAACTTTCCGACTCCAAGCTAAAATGCCAAAAATACATAGATTAAAATACATACTAGGAACCAAGTGTTACATTTAAGAATAAAGAAGATAATGGGGATGGGAAATTAGGTTGATTGATTGATGTTTAAACATAATAAATTTATTTATTGTGGGTTGAAAACCCTATATGCTCACCAGGCTCCCAAGCCTGACCCACTCAGTTTATTTATATCACAGGTGTCAATTCGAAGCCACATTACACTTAGAGATTAAAGGAGATGTAAATCACTAGTGTAAATGAATGTAAGTTATGTTTATGGTTTTGGTCTGTATCGATGTGGACATCCCGATTTTTGTAATGAAACGAAAATACATTTTTTTAAGAAATGCTTTGATAAATATTTATCACATTTTGTTTTGGAACAAATTCCGCAACACCTTTTGAAAGATTACTCTATTTTATTTTAAAAAGAATAAACGAAATGGATCTTTTCTGGCCGTTAAAATTGGGGATGTCACACAAACTAATATATAGATCACTAATCATAGCAACATCCCAATAACCGGGATTCAGACCTAACTGGTCACTAACATAACATCATCCTATAAAAAAAATACTGACCCAACCTCGTCACTACACATAAGCATATCACCATCCTAACTACCAGGATGTAATCAATAACATATCATGTCGTAACCAGATATGATCCATAAAGGTTCGGCCTTGGTGCCTTAGACCCTATTGATAAAGTGAGGATAACTCACCTCGCTAGTAGTGCTGAAATACTGCAAATCTCTGACTGCTGTCTCGTCGGGAATCCCAAAGTATTACACAATAAACACCAAAATTAATACCCAAAATCACCTTCTTGAATAAATGTAGATCACTAATCATATCAAAATCCTAATAACCGGGATTCAGACGTAACCAGTCACTAACATAGCATCATCCTATAACCAGAATACTGACCTAACCACGTCACTACACATAAGCATATCACCATCCTAACTACCAGGATGTAATCAATAACATATCATGCCATAACCAGATACGATCCATAAAGGGCCAGCCTTGGTGCCTTAGTCCCTATTGATAAAGTGAGGATAACTCACCTCGCTAGTAGTGCTGAAATACTACAAATCTCCGACTGCTGTCTCACCGGGAATCCCAAACTATTACATAATAAACACCAAAATTAATACCCAAAAAAACCTTCTTGACTAAATGTCCACACCATTCATTAAGTCCACTCTCGTTATTGGGCCAAGGCCCAAATACCCAATCCTTGACTTGAAAGTCCATATAAAAGCCAATTATCGGCCCAATTTACCAAATTGGGCCCAACCTCCTAATTAGGCCTAACCCCATGATCCACTATCACTACCTGGACTAAATTATTTTATTTACAAGGTCCTGCAAAGGCCTAATTCCATTTAGTTCATAAACAACCCAAAACCCGAAGCCCATTTGTCAAAGCCCAACAGAAGATGTACGTGGGGGCGTACTCATCTAATCGTTGACCACCATCGGCGTGGTTAACCCAGTATGCTGGGCGTACTGGATTTACACTGGGCGTACTGGAAAAATTGTCAAAACCTCATTAAGCGCTTAATAGCTTAAGCACTTAAGCTCAAACTTTAGATCCGAAGACCTATCATGCCTAGGATCCATAAAGTCGTGAACTTTATCACTTTAGATGTCCATAAAGTTCTTCATGCTTGGTCTTAATCCATTAAGACCTTATTTACCATGCATGGGACACATTCAGCTGATGAGACCTCATTTTTATCATTCAAGGTCCCTTCAAGAGCCTAGAAAGACAGCCCTTTTCATCCAAAACACAACATGCACCAACTTGTGGTTTTTGGGGCAAAAAATGGGTCTTTTAAAGCAAAATCGAGAGATCTAATCATATAAGCATAAAATTTGGAACTTTATACCTCCTGGAGCTTCTTGAGTACGAGCTAGCTTCAGATCTACAAGCTTGGTCTCTTCCTTCAACTCTTTGATGCAAAGATTTCCTCTTAAAGCACTCAAGAACACACAAATAAGATTAAACACACAAAAGGGAAGGTTCTCATTATGTTGCTTATATAGGCCCCAAACCCTAAATATTAGGGTTTCACCAAGACATTAGTACGCCCAACGTACTAAGGCAAGCCTTAATACGCTTAGAGTACTCCTATGTACGTGCATCATACTCCCAATTTGGCCCAAGTTTGCAAACTTGGTCCTTAAACTTATCTTGGCTCATCATTCTCAAACCCAAGGGTTATAACTGACAAAATAATGATAAAAGGAGGTTTGGAAATACCTTGAAAGTCTCGGGATGTTACAACTCGATAGATATCGATTACCAATTATATCTCACTATATAATTCCTAGATTTTTGGGATCGCTAATTACAAATTAGACATGTTTCATCACATCTATGCCTCAAAACTCTCTTGCTTAGGTATCCTTTGTCACAAAAGATTTCCGATCAAATCGTCCAATTTGAAAAACTTGTGTAACCGTCCTAGAACTTGGTTATAGAAATCGCAAAGACACCCCAGCCATCAAAAGACAACTAAGCAGTTAGGTATCATTTATATGACTAGTGCATACAAGAGACGTGCAAACATTCTTCAAAAGGATTGTATAGATTTGAGGTTTGTAAAAAAAAGGGTCTTTATATGTTTTATAATTCTAGTTTAAAAATATATGATATCATGGTTATTACATGCATATAATAAACCATGGTATCAATTTTCAAAAGAAAATCACTTTTAAATGTTCTACATAAAAAGCTAGTTTTTCTATAATTTGACGGAATTCAATTTTAATAACCGGTATGAAGTTTGAGTGCATTTGAACATTATATATCTTTTATAAAACTTAATTTTATTAAGTTTTTATAAGTTACAAAAATCACCATTTTAAAGTTATAATGGAGTATTTCAAAATTTGTCGTAACAATTTTATAAAACCGAGTTTTATTTTTAAAATAATAACTTGTTACATCTTATGTCCATTTTTGAAAAACCCAAACTTCATGTGATGTTAATTTTGTTAAAAATTATTCTATCATGTGAAAAACTAATTTATCAACCACACAAAATAATGCATAAAATAAACAATACAAACATGCATAAAAAGATATTTGCATAAACATAACCAACTAATGACAATTTTGTGAGCCAACACAGAAATGTCAAGCCCATTCCTAAAAGGACATTTAAGGGGACCAAAAAAATCTTCTTGTAATGTTGTTGAAGAAGCTCACACTTGAGTAAACATAAATTACTTGCAAAAGACAGGAAAAACTTCTTGAATGCTAAACCTCATCAACTGTCGCTAAAAGTGCAACAATCATTTGTTAACAGCATTAGCGACACTTTTTAGAAAAATGTCATTGAAAATCTTGCACACCTTTTAGACTTGAAAGTTGCTCTTTTGTCTTCAAAAAAATGGTTCCAACTTGATTTCTTTTTACAATTTTGTACAAATAAATTAATTCTAAAAAAAACTAATCTATTACTTTACAAAAATAACCAAGAAAAGCTAATCTATTTAATTATTACATATCATAAGAATAAATAAATTAGTATAGCCACTTTAAAGCAAAAATAACTATCACAACAACACAACAACACAACAACATAATCTGTTCAAGTTTCACCACCCCTAATGGGAAGGGACAAAACAAAAACAAAGGCAAGGGCAAAATGTCGAAATCGGATGACTTGAAAGAAATGGGCGATATTGTGCAAAGCATAAAAGATAGAATGAATAAATTTTTGAAACTTGCTTCGAATAGAGAGAGTCGGAAACAAACGGACAGTGACCTGAGAGTGCTATCGATGAACACGTTGAATTTGATCGGGGATGCGCTTCAAGTCGTTTTGCAACTGAAGGAAGACGTTACGCTAATCGTGGTTAATTTGTAGTTGTTTTCCAAGTTTTAATTATTTGATTTTTTTTAAGTTGTACGTTTAAGCTTTCTAATTTTTTAATTTCTAATTTCCTAGGTTTTTTTTAAGTAACGTAATGGTTTTTAATTTTAATTAATGAAATATTATGTTATTATTTAAAACTAAAAGTTTTATATATTTAAAAAATAAAAATAAATTAAAGGAGTGTGACACCACTCCTTGGGTGTGGTATGAGACCACACTTTTATGATAATGATTGAGGTGATGCCTACGTGTCACTGCACTTTCATAAGAGAGCATGACACCACTCTCTCCAGCCTTATTTGCCACGAAAGTATGAGAATAAAAAAGAATTGAGTATATAAATTTAAATTTAAATAATTACTTTTCAACATTTAGTCTATCGAATAAAAAAATAAATATATCAAAAATTTAGAATTTATATATTTTGTGCACATCACATTTCATTTTATTTTTTAGGGTAAATGTCATTGTAGCCCTACGAAGTTTCATCATTTGGTTTAAATGGTCCCTTTTGTTTTTGTTTTTGTTTTTTTTTTGGGAATTTAAGGGGTAGAAAGTGTAGTTTTATCGGCTAAAATGGTCCATAGACATGTTTTAAGAGGTTTCATAGCCATGTCATAGTCCAAGTCATCTAATGAGTTCAGTCTGAGTCAACTCTCCCTACACGTCACCGAGTTGAGCCGAATCATTTGCTTGGGCCCTAAGGGTCACTATGGACGCAATATATATAAAAGCGATGGTTTAATAAATCAAACCCTAAAACATTATACCCATATTCGGCCAAACATTTACCGACAAGAAGGAGACAATCCCTTTCACGAGAATCACGAGATGGCTACCCCAGCACCGTCACCAGATTCGATATCGTTAAATTCTTGAGACCAGATGAGCTTCAGTGACATACACACAATATTTTGTGATTGTGGGGAGAGAATGGCGGAAACACAGGTGGAGATGGATCGCATTAAGGAGGAAATGGGGCGTGATTCTGTGATATCAAAGGTCGAAATGCTTGCCGTGCAGCGCCAATTAGACCGTAACGATAAGAAGATGCAAGTTATGACGGTTGTTCTGGTGACGATTGGTTTTCTCATGGACAAAATGCACACTCTAATGTAATCGTGATTCGGGTGTTCTTTGTTGTCTTAGGTTGTCTGTGTTGCTAGTGTTAATCTGCAATGTTGTCTATTAGGGTTTATGCGGATTACTATCTTTTTGGTGTAATCGTCTGAAATGGATGATGAAGTCATGTCTTAGCAGGCATTTTGTATAAATGACTATGTAATTGTTAACGAAGCTATATATTAGTTTAACATTTAAATATATTATTTTTATAACACTAACCCTAGAATTTTCTCGTTAGTTAATGAGATAGTTGGGGGTATTTTTGTCATTTGACATTGCAGTCACGTATATGTACCATTCACATAGATTTGTTACCATTTAATCCTTGTTTTTGCTCGCTTGTCTTTCTCTCGGTGTAAATTGAAGGTATGAAGATGGAAGGAAGCATGAAATCAGTGGAATGTTCCTGTAGGTATGCTGCTATAATACGAACCTCAACCACTCGGAGCAACCCAGGATGACACTTTTATGCTTGCCCCAAAAAGGTAAAAAGTGATTGCAACTTTCCTTGTACTGTAGCCCTAGATTTGAAAATAATTTTCTGCATAAATCATTTGTTTCTCACAAATAACTAATCTCAGGGTCCCCGAAATGGGTTTATTTGTTGGGTAGATGAAGTTGATACAACAAGCACAACTGGTGAGGCTATCATGATTACAACTTTGCATAGGTCGAATAAGAAGCTTTAGTCCGATGTTTGGAAGATGAAACTATGTTTATTTCTTAGTTGGGCTATATTCTTTATCATAATAGTGTATAAGTTCTAATGGGTTGTTAATGGTATTTTCTTGATGATTTGTAATAATTTGGGTAAATGTGGTTCTGTAATCCTATTGGAAATTAATGAAACATCGTTATTTAGTGGACCACAAAAGTTGTAATGGGCTATTTTCTGTGTCATACTATTTTCCCACTTTATCAATAATTTGCATGGACATATTTTAATTGTAGATTAGTTTAGTGGACCACAAAAGGGATCACATAGATATAGACTAATAAATAGGGTTGTCAAATCGGGCAGTCGAGTCGTGTTTTTGTCTGACATGACACGACAAGGTTTTGTATAACACGAACATTACACGACACTGTAACACCCTGAGTTCAGAAGAGCAAAGTTTTGGGTGCTTAGTGTAAATATGCAAGACCGACTCGGCGAGTCAATAGGTAGACTCAGCGAGTCGGGTCGCGAATCTGGTCATGTGTTAAGTGACCAACTCGGCGAGTCAGAGGAGTGACTCGGCAAGTTGGTGTTGGGTGGAGAAAAACCCTAATATGGAGTTTGTGCTTTATATAAAGGACATAATACCCTCTCTTCAGCCCCTCTACACTCCGTTTGAGTCCCATAAACCCTAATAGCCGTGAGTTAGAGCTTGGAGAGTGTTTGGAGCTTTGAGAAGTTAATTTGGTAGAGGAGACTTGAAGAAACAAGAGTTAACCATCAAGGATTTCGTGTGGATCCAGAATCCACTCCAGTTTGGGGCACGTTTGTGAGGTATTAAGTTGTTACCTTGACCCTTTTCTTCTAGAATCATACATATGTGGAGGCTAGGGTTTTCCTTGGTTAAGGGAATTGTTATAGAAGCTAGATCTAAAGCTGAAACTTCAGATCTAAACCTCTTTTGAGTCCTAAGTTCATAAAGTTCAGTCCTTGGATGATTGGTGAAGCCCCTTTTGTCTAAAACCCAAGCCCTAGTGTGTTTTGAGTTTATATCTCCTTGATATCACGTAAAGTTTACAACTTTACATGAGGAATAGCTTGTGGAAGGGTAGATCTATGGATTAGAGCTCCAGAATGGCCTAAAAAGCCACTGCATGGGTTAACAACTAGAGGTACTCGGCGAGTCACATGGGTGTACTCGGCGAGTTGGATGAAGATAGGCAGGGACTCAACGAGTTGGAAGAACAACTCGGCGAGTCAGTTGAAGATTGCCTTGGACTCGGCGAATCTGTTCTTAGACTCAGCGAGTCTGGTTGCGAAGTCCTAACCTTTTTGGTTGAGCGGTGAATCAGTGAGTCGAGTGACGACTCGGTGAGTTGAGCAGGAAGTGACTCAGAGTTTGTGGGACTCGGCGAGTCTTGGGGCGACTCGGCGAGTTTGGTCGCGATATGGGAGTTTTCAGAGCCTAGGGACACGACGAGTCAGCGGGCTGACTCGGTGAGTAGAGCCAGTCAGGGAGTTTGACTTTGACTAAGGACTTTGAATTTGACCAAGAGTTGACCAGTTGACTTCCAGGGGTAATTTGGTAATTATTGTTATTTATTGAGTTCAGTCTTTTGGTATTATCAGTGGTGGGGTTCGTGTCGGAGGTTAGAGCAGCGTGATCCTATCTTTTCAGCCAGCAGTTGCGAGGCGAGTTATCCTCACTATACTAAGGGGTCTAAGGCACCAAGGCCAGCCCATCGGATTTGATATCCTAGTAGTTATTGATATGTTGAGTTTAATTAGTAATGTATGCCTGTTGATATGTTAGTCGGGTAGGTCTGTAGGACTGCATGTGATACTGATTGATTACCTGTATGTGCATTTATCTGTTACATGTCGACATGTATGCGGGATGGGTTGAGGTTGTACTGCTTCGTGCGGTAGCCAACAAACCCTAGAGTATTCCAGATATGAGCTGAGGGCCTGGAAGTCATTCCATACTCATATTGAGGACTCGTGAGTATTCTAGATATAAGCTGAGGGCCCAGAAGGTACTCTAGACTCATACTGAGGACTCGGAAGTATTCTAGATATGATCTGAGGGGCCGGTAGGCATTCCAGACTCATACTGAGGACTCGGGAGCATTCCAGATACGAGCTGAGGGCCCGGTAGGCATTCTAGAATCGTACTGAGGGCTTGATGGCAATCCAGATACAAGTTGAGGGCCCGATAGGCATTCCAGACACGTACTGAGGGCCAATGAGGTAGTTCAACTTGTAAAGCTATGGACCCAGTGCATGCTGTTCTATTTCTGTTCTGTATGATATGTTACGTGTATGGTATATGTGGTTGGTATTTTGGGGGTATCTCACTACCCTTCCTACCCTCGCAATCACTCTGAAAGGACCAATATATCGGGGTCCCAACTTGCCCCTCTTCCTGAATCGAATCACTCCTTTCCAAGGAGAGACCTTCAGGAGCACGAAGTCGTCGACCTGAAACTCGAGCTCGGACCGGGGTCTGTGCGCATAACTCTTCTGACGACTCTGAGCGGTCAACAACCTCTATTAGACCTGTTGAATCTGCTTTGTCGTCTGAAGCACGATCTCGGTACTACCCATCACACGCTGCCCTACTTCTCCCCATCAAATGGGGGTCCGACACCTCCTCCCATACAACAGCTCAAAAGGCGGCATACCAATGCTCGAATGATGGTTGTTGTTGTAGGAAAACTCTGCCAAGGGCAAATACATGTCCCAACTCCCGCCGAAATCCAACACACATGCTCGGAGCATGTCCAAGAGTGTCTGAATCGTCCGCTCACTCTGCTCGTCAGTCTGTGGGTGGTATGCGGTACTAAAATGCAGTTTCGTGCCCAATTCCTCATGAAACTTCTTATAGAATCTGGAAGTGAAACGTACATCTCGATTTGAGACAATGGAGATCGGCACTCCATGCCGCGATACCACCTCTCTCACGTACACCTCTGCCAACCTCTCCGCGGAAGAGCTCTAACTGATAGCCAGGAAGTGAGCGCTCTTCGTCAACCTGTCCACAATCACCCAAATTGCATCGACACCCCTCGCAGTCCTTGGCAATTTGGTGATGAAATCCATGGTAATCTGTTCCCATTTCCACTCGGGAATCTCTAACGGCTGCAGTTTACCATGTGGACGTTGGTGCTCGACCTTAACCCTGCGACAGGTCAAACATCTCTCCACAAACCATGCGACATCCCTCTTCATACAGGGCCACCAATACTCCCTTTTCGGGTCCAAATACATCTTAGTGGCCCCGGGATGGATCGAGAACTTCGATCGATGAGCCTCTTCCATCAAAATGGTACGCGTTCCGCCCACCGACGGTACCCATATCCGACCCTGAAATGTCATAAGCCCCCGGCTATCGGTAACGAATTCCGATACTAGCCCGACAACTCGTTCTCTCTTATAGCATCCTGGCATTACGACCTCCACCTGGGCCCCACGAATAGAATCCAACACCAGGGTCATCACTCTCAATCTCAGACAGACATCTCGCATCGGGGCGGCCTCTGCCCTACGGCTCAGTGCATCGGCTACAACATTAGCCTTGCCTGGGTGGTACAGGATCTCACAATCATAATCCTTGACCACATCCAACCACCTCCTCTGGCACATGTTCAGGTTGGGCTGATCCATCAAATACTTCAAGCTCTTGTGGTCTGTGTATATCGTACATAGAACCCCATATAGATAATGTCGCCAGATCTTGAGGGCGAACACTACCGCTCCCAATTCCAGATCATAAGTGGGATACCTCGACTCATGAGGCTTAAGCTGCCTCGATGCATATGCTATCACATGCCCCCTCTGCATAAGCACCGCTCCCAATCTGGATATCGATGCATCACAATATAAAACAAAATCCTCCATCCCTTCCGTAAGGGCCAATGTCACACCCCCAAAATCGATGAACGGCGGAAACGTTCTGGGGTGGAGGACGTCATGTACATTATCACAACAATGTAAAGTAGTAAACAAGAAACAACATCATCCATTGCATTAATGGTATAATTTCATACAAGTGCGTTCTGAAAAAGTTATATAGACACCCAAAAATTATATACATCAAAATAAAAGAGGAGTCTTGAACAAGCTCCTTCTTCTCAAAATCCGGCACCTGTACCTGTCTACTAGTGACCTCAGAATACAAGTTATTTTGAAAGCGAGTATCAACTTTAGAGCTGGTGAGATCATAAGTATATTAGTGTCTGTGTTTGTATGAAATCATTTGTAAGATGTTTTGTAATGTATAAGTTCTGTTAAGTTTTGTATCATTTGTATTTGTTTGAACTCTCCTAGAAAACCCTATGCTTTCTACTAAAAGTAGCCTTCTACCAAGGCATCTAGTATCTGTGTGTGTGTCTCATGTAAGTGTGCGTATTTTCCTAACTCTGACTATCATTACCCAAGAATATAGTTTTTTACATTACCGTGCATCATGTGCATGTTCACGAAGTGAATGCAATGGTGAAATATTATAGTACTGTAGTGTTGTATTCAGGAACTACTGTTCTACTAAGTACCTTAAGCAATTGTAATTTTTAAGATAACATGTGATCGGCATGTATCTTTCTACCAACTCAATAGCAAAACGAGAATGTAAGATGCTGGAAAAATGACGTTTGGCACCCGTAGAATTGCAAGTCCCACTATAGCGAGCAACAAGGTGTAGGATAGTCAATCCAGTATAGATCTATACACAAACTCATACGCTCCCCAATTAAGGAGATTCTGATACAAAAATAGTCATGGCAGGTAGTGCCATGCCCTGTTTAATGGCTCACATAACTGTGTTAATGTATATGTAATGTATATGTAATGTATATGTGTGCTAGCTGTATTGAGCGTTCTTTCTCTATCTAGCCTGTATGTTTGTTTCTCGTCACTATGTATTATGTTTCTTTCTCATCACTATGTATTATGTTTGTTTCACATCACTATGTATTATGTTTGTTTCTCATTACTATGTATAATGTTTGTTTCTCATCACTATGTATTATGTTTGTTTCTCATCACTATGTATTAATGTTTGTTTCTCATCACTATGTATTATGTTTGTTTCTCATCACTATGTATTATGTTTGTTTCTCATCACTATGTATTAGTATTAGTAAAACCCTAAACTACGCTTATTGTAGTTTACTAGTAATATAACTTGTACGTATGAATATGGAAGTATACCCTTGTTACCCAAGGGTATTGAATTGACTGGAAGTACCTTTTATGAGTATATATTTACATATGATATATAACTAATATTTAAACGACCTTCGGACTGATACTCGATATCCCACCAGACCACATCTCAAGCGCGAAAAGGAAATAGGGCGGGCAGGCCTTCCTAAGCCTTTTACACATTTCTTATATAACTATGCATACATGGACATGGAATTGATAATAAGTATAACAGAGTTTAAGTAAAAGTATTTGATAAGTAAAAGAGTTGTAAAACAATTTGAAGCAAAACAGTTTGATAAACAATTTGAACAATAAGGAAATCACTGGTTTTGTAGTTATTAATTACATGTGATTGATGTAATAACATTAAATATTTGACTTGTATTCCCCCCCCCCCCCCATAAAAGCATTTAAAAAAAACATTTAAACCGTTGATTAAGGGGTATGAACTCACCCGTAGTGAGTGGTTCTGAAGAAAATGTTGGATCAGTTGCTAAGTGACAAGTGTTGACTTAAGTACACACACGAATCCTATTTAGCATATATTGATGCATATATGAATATAATTAGTGTTATGAATAACTAATTAATGAATTGGGACCACTTTAGGGACTGGTAAACACTTATATTGAAGTGTTACAACCATAAATGATTGTACGAAGGGTTATAAGGCAATACAAGAGAGTGTATAGCCAAAATACACACTATATGTGTGTGTGCGGCCATGTGTGTGGCCAGCGCGTGTGTGCGGTCAGGTGTGCTGCCAGAAGGCGTGTGCTGCCAGAACATATGGTGTTCTTGGTGTTCTTGGTGTTCTTGGTGAAGGATGTTACCTTTCCGGATGATACTTGAGAGGATTTTCGGGTCCTAGCTTTGTAGAAGTGTAAGAAATGATCAAAATGACCAAGGATAGTATATATAGGAGGGTGTGTGCGGCTGGAGGGGTGTGTGGTTGGCCTGTGTGCGGCTGGCTGGCCGCATACACATGGTTTGGTGTGTTTGGCCCGTTTTTCCAATGCTACACCCTATCTAACCCATCCTCCGACACGTATCTCAATTATACTAAGCTTTAAGCACTCTTTTAGACCCAAAACTTCATTATACAATAGCAAAACAAAGCTAACTTTAATAAAAATGAAGTTTGTAACCTAGAAATTTCGGGTTGTCACAGCCAACACTGGGGCTTCGCATAATTTCAGGCGAAGTGTCTCGAACGAGGTCTGCTGCTCCGGACCCCAAGAAAATGCAGCACCCTTCCGGGTCAACTTGGTGATTGGCACGACAATCTTGGAGAAATCCTTAATAAACCTCCGATAATAGCCGGCCAAACCCAGAAAGCTCCTGATCTCGGTGGGTGATCTCGGTACCTCCCACCTCATGACCGCCTCAATCTTGGCCGGATCGACCAATATCCCATTCTGGTTAATGAGATGCCCTAAAAATTGAACCTCTCGTAACCAAAACTCACATTTAGAGAACTCGGCATAAAGCCTCTCCGATCTCAGAACTCCGAGGATCTCCCTCAAATGCTCCTCATGCTGCTCTCTGGATCTCGAATACACCAATATGTCGTCGATGAACACGATCACCGAGAGATCCAACATCGGTCAGCACACTCTGTTCATGAGATCCATGAACATTGCCAGTGCATTGGTGAGTCCAAAAGGCATCACCACGAACTCCTAATGTCCATAACGAGTCCGGAATACTGTCTTCTGGACGTCCTCATCATGCACCCTCACCTGATGATACCCATACCTCAAATCGATCTTGGAGAACCAAGATGCTCCCCGCAACTGATCAAAAAAACCATCGATCCTCGGCAACGGGTAACGGTTCTTGACCGTTATCTTGTTCAACTCCCGGTAATCAATGCACATCTGGTGTGAACCATCCTTCTTCTTGACAAAAAGGATAAGCGCCCCCCATGGCGAAATGCTCGGCCGAATAAACCCCTTCCCCAGCAGCTCCTGGAGCTGCGAGGATAACTCCTGCATCTCTGGAGGCGCAAGGCGATAAGGCGCCGCTCCCGGAACCAAATCGATATTCAACTCTACCTGCCTCTCCGGAGGCACACCCGACAACTCCTCTGGAAACACATCCAGAAACTCGCGCACTATCGGGACCTCATCAACTGACTTCTGTCTCTCAGAATCAACCGTCGCATCCATCACATATGCCACAAATCCCCTGCAGCCCTGTTGTAGACTCTGTCTCGCTCTGGCGGCCGAACAAAATGCTGACCAAGCACGTGTACCCTTGCCGTACTCCGTAAGAACTCCCCCACTAGGGTCTCAAATCGTCACCAATTGACGCTCGCAGTCTATCACATCTCCATATCGGCTCAACCAATCCATACCCACTATCACACACACATCCCCCATCGCAATCGGAACCATATCTATTGGAAACTTCACACCGAAGATCTCAAGGACACATCCTCGAATCACATCTGAAGCATACACTACTTGCTCATCAGCTATGGAAACGCGCAGAGGTCGACCCAACGCCTCTCGTCGGATACTAATGTGCTGACTAAATGCTACGGAAACAAACGACTGAATCGCACCCAAGTCAAATAATACCAAAGCAGGCACATAATTCACAAGAAAAGTACCTACGCACATCACCATATAAGCATAATAACTCAACTCAAATAAAAGATGAATATAGAATACATACCAGCCACAACATCGGGCGCCGCGTGGACCTCCTCTACAGTCAACTGGAAAGCTCTCCCATGAGCCTTCGGTGCCTTGGACTTCACCAGCCGAACCTCGGTAGTCCTAGCAACAGGCGCAGATCCCTGAGCTGATCCCTGAAGTAGCTGAGGGCACTCGGCCTTCCGATGACCGGTCTGGTTGCAATGAAAGCAAACCGAAAATCCCTTGGGGCAATCCCTCGCGATATGCCCTTCCTTCCCGTACTTGTAACATACTCCAGCTCTGCACGACCCCTCGTGACTCTCGTCACACTTTACACAAGTGCAGCCCTTCGTGCCTCCAGATCTCGAATCAGCGGGTCTAGCCCGCTTGGTTGCCGGCTGAGACTGAGTCGGTCGTCGATCCGCCCTCTATGACTCGGCCTCCTCCCTGGCCTGAGTCTCCAACTCAATCTCCCTCTTCCGAGAATTTTCCTGGAGCTCAGCAAATGTCCAGTAAGTCAAGTTCACCATGAACTCTTGAATATCTCTCCTCAGAACACTCAGATAACAGCTCATACGAGCATGCTCAGAGGACACCTGCTCAGGGCAAAACATCGCCCTCTCATGAAACTTCTTGGTGATCACTGCCACAAAATCAGTACACTGCTTGAGGGTCAAGAACTCCTGAATCAACCGTTCCCTCTCCACCGGGGGGAACATACTCGTCTCTGAACATAGCGGTGAACCTCTCCCAGGTCACCTCAGAAATCTCCGCCAAAGTGAAGTTCGCCGTCACGAACTTCCACTAATCCTTCGCTCCCAAGCGGAGCTGGTTCAGAGCGAACCGTACCCTCAAGTGTTCTGGACAAGAACACGTATAGAAACATCCGTCGATGTCAGAGATCCATCTCATCGCAGCAATCGGGTCCTGCATCCCATCGAACTCTGGTGGCTTCGTGTTGCTGAATTCCCGAAACAACAACAGCAGCAGTAGTTGCAACCGCCGCAGCCTCAGTCAGTGCTGCATACCACTCATCAAAGGTCTCAATCAAAGTGGTCTTGATGTCCCCAAACATCTCAGGAATCTCAGCCCGGATGGCAGCAGCCACCTCCTCATGAATCAATCGACGGATCTCCTCGTCGCTGACACCACTACTCTCAGGTGTGTGCCGAGTCCCAACCATGATGCCTCTAAAATACAACAATAAATATCAGATACTTGATCAAGCATACACATACTCGATAACACAACCCTACTCGTCCTCCGCTGTCCCAAAGATTCTTACTTGGAATGCCCATTGATCCGGTGTCTTCAGTAGTACAGGCCTAATACTACTGACCACACCGCATCAACATTCACTCCAAGTCCTCCTCCTTGGATCCTGGATTACAAGTACTCTACTCTCATTATGCATTGGCTACTCTCCGATAGCCCTCTCATGAGCTCCTAATAGCTATCTACTCGTTCTCAAAGCATCTCAGCAGCAGAAATCCCCTAGGCTAAGGCATCACAAATCAGGCCACTCTAGTCCTAATATGAATACCTAGCCTACTCTAGCATGCATAATGTAACATAGCATATCTCATAAGACATAATGTAAGGGTACTTTTGGGGATTCACCGATCGGGCGCTGGCTGATCGTACACACGGCTCTGCTCTGTTTGTCTCAAAACTCTTTTTACTCTTTTCAAAAATTTTCCTTCATTATCAAAATTTTTCCTCAAATCCTCAGTTTGAGTTCAGATACGCCCGAAGATGCAACCGAATCCCTCAAACCAAGGCTCTGATACCAACTTGTAACAACGTAAATTTCAAAACAAAATTTTCATTTTTTTAATCCACCAAGTTCATATAAAAATATTCTCAAATATTTCCAATTTTAGTTTTTGAAACATAACATATCCCAAGATCATAAAAGCAAACTCTCTCTCTAGTGTGTACGAGTTACGTCGGCGCCTTCCCACGGTCCTCGCTAGTACCTGAAACACATAACACAACAACTGTAAGCATAAATGCTTAGTGAGTTCCCCAAAATATCGCATACAACACATACGCCACTCGAGGCTATAATACGACCCTCCGGTCGTTGTGTCTCAGCGGGACCCTCCAGTCCCGTAGCTCGTTGGACCCTCTGGTCCGGTCATAGCTCGTTGGACCCTCCAGTCCGGTCTATAACATCATACAACATACATATATCACATAGCACATAATCTCATACGTAACACATAAGACCCTCTGGTCAACACATAATACCACTCTAGGTAACGTATAGTGAGAAGACTCACCTCAGGTGTCTCGGTAAGTCTCTGACTCGGTAGAAATGTGATCTAGCCTCCGCCTAATCACATAAAGTAATTACTTTCATAAATATAACTATACTTAAACCTTTCTTAACACCCTCAGAAGGGTAAAAGACCATTTTACCCCTCTTTTGGCTTAAAGGCCTCACTGTTGACCAAACCCCAAAAGTCAACGGTTAAACTTTGACCTGACTCGTCGAGTGCACTTGGGCGAATCAGTGAGTCTACGCGTGTCCACTGACTCTCTTAGTCCTTCTTGGCACGTCGAGTCCTTCCCTTTACTCGACGACTCACACCGGGCATGAATCACGGGGCCACCCCGACTCAACTCGCCGAGTCTCAAGAACAACTCGGCGAGTTCCGCCTTGAACTCCAGTCCCCTAACTCTCCCTGACTCACCGAGTTATTTCCCCAACTCGGCAAGTCTACTCACTGAATGATTTACAGGAAACCCTCATCCTACTCGCCGAGTCTGATCTTCGGACTCGGCGAGTTCATGCCATGCGCAAACTCCATAGACCTCCTAAGGTTAGACCTGCTCCTTTAATTCATAGATTTGGCCTTTCCAAGCATGATAATCATGTAAAGTTCAGACCTTGACACTCACAAATCATCTAAATGGTCTAACTTGATGATTTAGCCCCAAAAATGACATCCTAAGCTCATGGCTCCCAAAATAACTCATAAAGCTCCAAGGGTTAAGGTCTCTGGACCTCTTTGGGTCCAGATCCAAAGCATAGACTTGAGAAAGGACCAATTGCTCCACTTATCCATCCTCTAAAGGGGGGGGGGGGGGGGGGGTTTAGAAAACCCTATCTCTAAGAATCAATACCAAAACTGAAGAAGGTCCGAATAAATACCTCAATATGGACTCTATGAACTCTGAAGTCACCAACACCGCACCTCCTTCAGCCTCCTCTTGCCTTGGTCACCTCCTTCTTGCAAAAACACCCACAAAAGATCAAGAATGGTCTCTCCTTCCTCACAAGCGCTCTAGATCTCTTAGGGTTTCTCTCTGGGGTTTGGTAGCCGCAAATGACGGCCTTAATGGCCTTTAAATAGGTCCCAAATCCTGGAAATTAGGGTTTCATTAAACAACGTGGACTCGCTGAGTCCACTCATGAACTCGCCGAGTCCGGCTGTGAACCCAGATACGAATCTGCGACCATACTCGACGAGTTTAAACACCAACTCACCGAGTCTCCTCACAACTTCCAAAAATAAAAGAATAAAATATTATACCTGGGAATCCGGATGTTACAAAGTTGTTACTTCCTCAACAATTGTGCCATTGTCATCTATACGAAAATATGCGTCCTCATGAGGAGGACTTGATGGGATTGACTGCACCTTGGGGCATAGCTTGCTCAAAAAAACATCATTTATGGTCTTATTCATAGGAGTGGAATCAACATGTCCAAGGCCATCATGTACATTACCTTGCAAGTCAGCAATCTCGTTCTGAAAAGCTCCCAGGCTATGCAACTCCTCGTTATTCCCCCTACACCCGACTGCTTCTCTTCAGGACTGCGAACTTCAGCTTGGTCATCCACTATCCATTGATGAACATTAGAACCAAGATGATCTATGTAAACTTGGATTACACATCCGCTGTCGTACCCTACTTGAATGAACTCTTGGTAGTCTTTCTCGATGGCTATTATCCTCAATCCATCAGGAAAATCTATATCTGGCATGCAAAAATACACATTCACACATTCCTCATTCGCGAATCTTTGAATAAACAGTAGAAATTCTTTCAAGTCCATTCCTGCAAAATCGACGTCTTCAAAACGTTGCTCGGCTCCATCTGAGTAACTTATTGCGGGATACCTAGTAAAAATGCCAGCAAAATGAAGATTGACCTTCATATACATAGCCATAGCATCGATTTTGAGAGAAACAGCAGAAGAAGAAAGGGGAAGAAGATAGTGACGGGTGAATATGTTATTTACAAAAGCGTTAAGTAGGTCAAAATGTCATTTATTGATGTGGCAATGAAAATTTCGACGTGACAATATTTTAAATGACGTGTCTTATGATACCTGCAGACTAGGATGGGGCTAACCGGCTGACCCCTTCGTTTTTTATAGAATGACTTCAAAAGTACGTAAAGCTACACTTTGTACTCTTAAATGCCAAAAAAAAAAAAAAACAAACAAACAAAAAGGACTATTTAAACCAAATGATCAAACTTCATTGGGCTTATTTTTTACCACAATAAGTTAATAAGTTAATAGCACTTTTTGAATAGAGCGGAAACTTTTTTGTCCGCCCCTTTTCTTTCTCACTAATGTTTCATTCCGGTGAGTGCGGGCACGAAATCGTCCATTTTGCTGAAATCTATAACGGAAAAATGGAAGTTGGAGAATATTAGAGGGACCATTTTTCTAATTTTGCGAATCAGTTAGAAAAAACGCAGTCCTCGTAGGCGTTAAGCGGGATACTTTCAACCATATTTTCTTGACGACGAACGCAGGCTCATATTCATTAGTTCGCCGGAGGTCGGAAAGCGAATCCCGGTACGGATATTGGACGAGATCCACAACGCAGCCATGGTTTTTGTGGGGAAGATCAAATCCATCGATTTTTTCAGGTCCCGATTTCCATATATTTATTTTAATTAATGGAAACAAAGTGTTTGCGTTATAGCTGCTACTGATTGTAGTTGACATGTTAAAATGTGTCATCTATTTGGCGATTAGTTGTGCTTACTGTGCGTTTCATACTTGTTTTTAATAATTTTATGCGTAGAAACACTGATGGCGACGGAGTGAATTGGGATTCTGTTTCTGATAATTGTGCTCACGCCTTGCATGTTTGTGATGTGCTTCGGCAGTATAAATGCTGAAAGTTGCTTAGACATTGTTTCTTTTTACCTGTACTTGTTTTGTAATCGAGGTATCTAATCTAGCGGAACTAGTCCAGGTTGGCTGATGCAGAGCAAACGGGTCAAAATTTAGTTCTTACATGGCTTTAAAGGAACCTCACCACCAGTAGGCGTGCCCCTTGAGATTTTTTAGAGATTTAGAACAACCAATAGGTTAAGCTAGTCATGTTGCAGAGCATAGAATTTGAGCTTTGGTACCAGAATCGTAGCCATGGAGTTAAAAATCTGAAGTGATTTACTGTATTCATGTGTTTATGCCATGTGGTTGAACAAGACTTTTTGGTGGAATGCGACACTTCCCTGTTTGGAATGGGGTTGTGATTTGGAATGAAGATCTACCAATTAGTTTCTTCAACAAACCCATAGGCAGATCAAGGAAGTATGCATGTAACATGTTGATGTCAATCATTTTACGCCAGATTTAATAACGTGGGAACCTGGCAAAACTTTAACCCATGAAAATTTATAAAAGAAGCATGTTGTTTTATATATAGTAAACTATATGTATATAGTTTTTTCAAGAAGATGGAGTTATGTAGTTATTCGCTTTTTGAATGCTTTGTTGGATATGTTGATTAGCTAATATTAAATAACTCAAAGTAAGGTTTTTGTTCTCTTACAAAGATTTATTTATTTATTTTTCCAATTTTCTATTTCATCAGGAAAATTCCAAGCGATTTGACAGAGGCATCACTTTCAGGTGCTGGGATATCCATTATGGCAGCTTTCTCTATGATGTTTCTATTTGGAATGGTAGCTAGCTTATCTCTTGCTACCTTTTTTCCTTCTTGTACTATTTCTTTCTATTTTGGTCACATGCCATTTTAATGAAGTGTTAGGGGACTGTTTTTGCAGGAGCTACAGAATTATTTGACCATGAGTACTACAACTTCTGTCATAGTTGACCAAAGTTCTGACTCGGAGTTCTTACTCATTGGTTTTAATATGAGGTAAGCTCCATGAAATATGTGGTATGCTATACATAATTACTTACACATTTATTGAAATATTCCAATGCAGTTTTCCCGCTTTATCATGTGAGTTTGCATCTCTGGATGTGAGTGATGTATTGGGAACGGTAAATTTCATCTTTTTAGTTGGTAGAAGCTTCTCCTATTCTATGTTTAATTTAAAGTAAATGGGGGATTGACTTTTTTTTTCTGTTATTTTCAGAACAGGTTGAATGTAAGTAAAACAATACGCAAGTATTCCATCAATAAGCATCTGCAAACCAAAGGCCCTGAATTTGACTCCACACCAGTTTCTACTGTAATTAAGCATGATGATAAGGTCCACCAGGAATACAGTGAAGGATCCGTGACACTAAATTCAAATAATTTTGATAAAATTTCTCGTCAGTAAGTGAAATGAAGTCAAATAACTAATCTCATTTTTTGGCAATATACTTACAAAACATTTTTGTTTGGTCAAAGTGTAGGCATGCGATTTTGGCTGTAAATTTCTTTGCTCCCTGGTGCTATTGGAGTAGTCGTTTGGTATGCTTATTCTGTGACATTTAAAGATCAATAATATTCCAATTGTTCTTACCATCTCTGTTTGATTATTCTCAGACACCCTCGTGGGAGAAAGCAGCTGATATTATAAGGGAAAGGTCTTAATTATTGCATAAATTTCATCAATGATTCTCTGCTTCTTAGCTAATAGCTACTAATTGGTCCCTTGTTTGCATTGCCAGACATAATCCAGAAACAGATGGGCGTATCATCCTGGGAAAGGTCGACTGCACTAAAGAAACTCAACTTTGTAGAAGGTAACAATATAACAATTGACATTTTGGCCCTCATAGGTTAAAAGTTAAAACATAATTGATCTCTCTCTACTGGTGATTTTCAGCCATCACATACAAGGTTATCCATCTATTCGCATCTTCCGTAAGGGAAGTGATACTCGGTAAATAAATAGCTTCAATTTATCTGTAAATTAATATTTTTTTCCCAAGCTAGCTCTTGATGCTGTCTTTTTTTCTTTTTTTTTTTGAATCAGGGATCCGAAAAGACACCACAATCATGAATCATATTATGGAGACCGGGATACAGATAGCTTGGTAAAGGTATGAAAATTAATGTTTAAATCTGAAGTATTTTTCATATTTAAGAAGTTACTAATACTAGGCTGATGAAAATAATGAGGAAGAGAATTGAAAATTTTGTATCCTATTGACACCAATGTTTTGTTCCCTCCTACAGGCAATGGAAAACCTGATTGAACCTATTGAATTGGAGTCCAAAAAACATGCCAAGGTTACTGTTGAAGCAAAAAGACCAGCACCACAGGCAGCAGGATGTAGGATTGAAGGATTTGTACGAGTTAAAAAGGTAATATATATATATATATATATATATATATATATATATATATATATATATATATATATATATATATATATATATATATATATATATATATATTCTAGTTTTCGCAAAATTGATTGAAAAATTAATGTCATGTAATGTGTACTATATTTATAGGTTCCGGGAAATATTATAATATCAGCCCGATCAGAATCCCACTCATTTGATGCTTCCCAAATGAACATGTCACATGTGATTTCTAGTTTTACTTTCGGTAAAAAGGTCACTCCAAAAATGATGAGTGATCTTAAGCGACTTCGACCTTACATTGAAAACCATGACAAGTTGGCTGGCAACTCCTACATCAACACAGGCGACAAGGCAAATGTTACGGTATAAATATACATATATGCATTTAATTTAATTTTTTCGTAATTAAACCCGTTTAATTAATTTATTAACTTTAATGCGGTGATAAATTAAAATTAGATAGAGCACTATCTTCAAGTTGTCAAAACTGAGATGATGAGTTCATCTCATCAGTTGATCGAGGATTACGAGTACACTGCTCATAGTAGTTCGGTTCACGCGCTTACAATCCCTGTTGCAAAGTTTCATTTTGAACCCTCGCCTATGCAGGTTCAACATTCCAACCCCAATTAATTACAACTTTTCCTTTTCTTACGTCTGTTTAAGCTCCTAATTTTTTTTTATTAATCAGATCTTAATAACAGAAATTCCGAAATCGTTTCCTCATTTCATCACCAACCTCTGTGCAATTATCGGCGGCATTTTCACGGTTTAGATAAATTTTGATATTTCATTATCTTCTTAATTTTCTTCCAGTTTGTACCTTGTGCATACATAAATGTACTTAATATGTGTGAGTGTGAATTGTGAAAGCAACTGATTAATGAGAGTTCAACTATGCATGCAGGAAGTACAAACTGAAAAATTAAAGCCTGCTGATTGGGAATGTGAAATTACTTTTCTATCCTTGATTTTTTTTTCTTGTTTGCCGTTGCGTGTCATGTCAGGTTGCTGGGATATTGGATTCGCTTTTGCACAACACAATGAGATTGGTGAAAAAAATTGAACTGGGGAAAGACTTTTAGCCTTTGATACAACTCATTTTCTTGACTTTGGAGGCTTTTTGGTTTCTTCATATCTGTTTTATCTGGCCATCTTACTTCCTTAAGAAGTATTTTTTGCTTGTAGATACATAAAACTTGTATCCGTTAAGAGAGAATTGAAGGTGGTCAAAATTTATTTAAATAAATGAGAAGTCGAGTCTTTTGAATACACCTTGTACTGATGTTAATTGTAAATATGAAACGACAATCTACTCAAAATGATAGTTCGCTTTAATTTAGTAAATGGGAACAACAAATGTCTATATATATATATATATATATATTAATTCACACAAAACCACTATCTATTTAAATTTATTTTCTCACGTGCAAACTTGTTTCATACTTAGGACACTCCAATACAATACCAAAAACCAAAAAATGAAATATAATCGAAAGAAAACCAAACTGTTCATGCAGATGATTAAATAAAGAAGCAAGCAAAAACTCCAACTAAGCAAAAGAAGATCATAAAATTTGAAGATGCAACAAATGGAGATTCTGAGGTTGCTTTCTGGCTTCGATCCGCCATTACAACAATCGTCACTTTCTCATTCTTTTTGCAGTTTTCAGGTACACCACTGATAAAGTAGTGGGGCCCAGACCGTTCCAATGTGATCACAGTGTGGCCATCATTGTGTTTTTCAATGGGTGATGCGGTATTGCAGTTGTTATAATCGGCTTGGCTCACTAACAGCAATGAGTCCTTACTACCATCGTAGTTGAACACTGCAAAGGTCAAAAAGGTATTTTACATCAATTCAATAAAAAGATAAAATATATTAATAAAAAGATTATGGTAATTGAGAATGAAAAGCTTACATATGGTGTCTCCGATTGAAAACCTAGCTCTCTCAGCCCATGTAGTATAGGGAGCAGACGCAATGCTCCAATCACCAGAGCTCCCAATCTTCAAATCATGTGCATCACCCTTTTGAATTGACACCAAGAGGCTTAAAAGTGCAACAAGGACAATGGCGGCCATTGGCGGCGTTGGCTGTGTAAGAACTAGAAACAAGGTGGAGGTGGAGGTCGAGTGGTGGTGGTGAAATCAGGGGGGGTTTGGTGAGTGTATTTGTAGGGGAATTGTGGGCATAAAAAAGAAGGAAGTAGAGTGAAGCTTTTGGTTATTCTCCTCTTCCCTACACGTTTCTTGGGTGGCATACAAAGCATATTTGTATTATTAATGTTTTTGAAAATTTCTAATGTGAAAAACATGTAACTTGATGAAAGTGTTGAAATACTAGATAAATATATAGGAAGCAAATCTTAATTTGGATGACATAATACAAAAGTGGTATAAAGGACATGTTAATTGACAAGTAAAATGGTTCGATTTATTGCATGTTGATTGTTGAGAGTCCGTTTCACCGACCACACCTTTCATGTGTTTCTCTTTTAGTTAGAGATGGCAAACATACACGTATCTGGTGGATACTCAGCCACTCGTATCTGGGGAAGGGGACAGGACCGGGGATACCCAAAGTTAAAACCGCAGATGGGGATAACCCTAAGTTCCCCGAACTCGAAATCAATCTTAATGGTTATATCGATTTAAATACATTTTAGGCAATTTTTAGCTATTATCCTTTTTTTTAATAAAATAATTTGATTTTTTTAGTAAAATGGTTTAGAATAAAGGATTCTAGATATTTAAATACATTTTAGG
Source organism: Lactuca sativa (assembly GCF_002870075.4). Taxonomy (NCBI): domain Eukaryota; kingdom Viridiplantae; phylum Streptophyta; class Magnoliopsida; order Asterales; family Asteraceae; genus Lactuca; species Lactuca sativa. The sequence goes on from NC_056627.2 coordinate 9,211,209, forward strand.
CGAATTTCAATTGTTATCTTTTTTTCTTTTAGGCGAATTTCAGTTGTTATCCTTTTTTCTATTTAAGTTTATGTAAAAATACAACTTTAAGTAGATACCAAAAGAAGAATAAGGAATTTCAAAACCTTATAATCCTTAAGTCGTAGGTGTTGGAAATTTTAATAAGAATTATGTATTTTTATTATAAAATTTTGGACGCATTTATATATATATATATATATATATATATATATATATATATATATATATATATATATATATATATATATATATATATAATAGAATTATGTTCAAATGTTTTTAGCAACTATTGTATGCCAAAATGCACCAATAAGAATTCAAGAAAAAAAATAAATCATTAATGTAAAAAAAAGGGTAGATGAGTCATTTTGTTTTTATAAACTAAAAATAAATTCTTATATATTTGGTATATCCCTTAAATCACGTCTACTATTGTTTGACTTATTTAAGATCATCATATCCACAACCCTAAATGCACAAAGAGGGGACGCGTCTTCTTCAACAGATCGGGAATAAGGAACGATCGAATGGGAGCAGTCAAAAATCAAGGGCACTAGTGAGGCTCAAACAGATTTGCAGGGAGGGCTGAGAAAGGGACTTCGGTCCTCATTGTCGTCTTCATCAGATCGAGAAGGCATCAGACGATTGAGGGAAGTCGAATGGTGGTCCCTTAAATCACGTGTGCAGTTTTTTTTTATAAACCTTATCATTTTCAAGTCTCCAAATAATTAACCCTACGCCGTCGTCAACATTTTCTTCATCGTCTTCATATACTACAAGCAACACAACCATCATCTTCATGGCATATGATTGATTTTTCTACAAAGATTAGTAACGAGACACATGGCACACACCATCGATTAGATCCGGGTAACTTTTTTTTTTCTTAAAAAATGTCATATTTAGACAGTAAGTTCTTTAGTTATGTAGAATTGAAAATATTCCAACTTGCTGTCTTAGTGAACTGTTGGTGGAATTGAAAATATTCCGATTTGCACACCAACTGTTTGTTAAAATGTCTCAGTGAACTTCAGTTACTTATTCCAAAATTTGTTCTTTCTTGCTAAATGAGTCACTTTCAGTTAGAAGGAAGCATAGAAAAAGATGTTAGTTCGTATGGTTCCAGCTCTTGTATCAGGGCCTTATAATGTAAGTATCATTTGTGACATCCCCATTTTCACGGCCAGAAAAGACCGATTTGTTTATGCTTTGTTTTATAAAATCAGAGTAATCTTTTAAAGAAAACAGTTGCGGAATTTGTTCCCAAAACAAAATATGATAAAAATTATCAAAGCATTTCCTTAATGAAATGTAATTTCATTATATAACAAAATCTCGGGATGTCATGTTCAATACAGACCAAAAGCATAAACAGAACAAAATAGACCTTACAACAATTATTCATAACTACTGGCTTATAATCCAAAATCTCTCGTCAAGTCCACCAACTTATACTCTTGTGCCATTACCTGTAATGCAAAGAAAACTGAGTGGGTCAGGCTTGGGAGCCTGGTGAGCATATAAGGTTTTCAACCCACAATAATATAATTATTATATTTAATTATCAAACAATTAATCCAATTACCCACCCCCATTATCTCCATTTATTTAGTAAAGATTTACCCTAAGAACCGAATACCCTTCTCCCATTCATTCCTAAGAATTGCCCTAAGGAATTTGCACAAAGTCTAGTGCTGCCATGGTTCTTAGATTACCATTGGTGAACACGCAGTTTAAAATAATTAATGAACACCTAGTTCAAGAACACCCATTGAACACACTTCGTTCAATAATACCTAATGAACACCTAGTTCAAATATCCCTGGTGAACTCAATCACCTAAGGAACACAGAGTACGAAAGCTCTTAGTTCAAACCACGTGATTATAATGTATATCTCGATCCTACAAAACCACTAATATTATTAACACATATAAATCATATTTCTAAAACAATCTATCCCATCCCGTTGATGCCCACATACTGACCCTATACAATGATCTTACGAGATCTAGCCTAAGGAAATCGATATGAACAACAACTGACGAAGCTGCTTCAGAAATTCCCTAGCAGCAAACGAGGATCAATAAAGACATCAAATGAGGGGAATAGAATGAGTTTCACCACGAGCCTTCGTTCGTAAAAGAAAGAAGCACAAGACATTTTAAGTCAGGGGTAGTTATCTAGATAACAATGCCTAGGCGTGGTCTGACTATCATGAGGTATTATACCTCCAGACTTTACCTATCCCAGCATCGAACTTTGCCTAGCAGTGGCCTGAATACATGAGGTATTTCACCCCAAGACGCACCCTATCCAGCAATATAACACCAGACATACCTATGAGTGGTCTATAACCGACACGCTTTATTAGGCAGTCTATGAAGTTCCCTTAATTACTTCGTGAAAGAAAACGCTGACATATGAAGCTCGGTTGATCACTTCATAAAAGAAACGCTGACTCCAAAGCTCTCTCAAAATAAAAGTATGGGGAAATAGTACTAGAGTACTCCCGTACGCTCCCGTAACCGACACACAAAATTGCCAAAAAGATTTTGTACATGATAGTACTTCTGGCACATTATAGTACTTTAGTATGCGAAAGAATCGTACCCGAGAACATAATAGTACCCTGGCACAAGCAGCACCCAAGACACAGAGCTTTGAAAAAGACTTCGTACATAAAATGTACTTCTATACGTAGGACGTACTCCACCGATCATCAATCTCGCAACGCACGTACTCTTAATAAGAGACTACCCAATATCCAAACTTAATTGAACTAAACATCCCATTTAAGTCTTAACCCATCACTAGGCAAACCTACAATACTTATAATCAATTCCCAATACTATCTCCGTTTAGGAAAAAGACTAACTAGTGTATACTTAACACAAGGTTTTAAGTAATAATATCATATATATACATCTTAACACATATTGAACCATATATGATTCGTACGTTGTATATCATCAAATATATCTAACACATATTTCAGAAAATAACAAATACTTCACATAAATATGTATATTTCATACTTTAATCAATTCTTGTGTTAAAATCACGTTCCTAAAAGGGACTATACACATGATACCTTATCGAATGAACACGTAATTCAAAAATACATAATCCGTACTCCAGGATCTAAAATTAACCTCTTGAGCTGATCCCTACTCTCGGATCTAAAACTAATCTCTTGATCTGATCCATACTCTCGGATCTAAAACTAACCTGTTGATCTGATCCATACATCCAGATCTAAAACAAGTTTATCTCTTTATTCTTTATCTCATGGTCCAACCCATATTTTATCACTTACCAACAACCTCATCTACTCATGTTCTACCCAACATATTTTTAGACACAAAATACATATATAGTTTAACTCATTAAAACTTATATAATTCATCCACTCCACAACCTCTCAAATAAACAACGATATATTACACACATAGCACGTATTTCATAGCAGATACTTAATATTTATGTGCTTAGAAGAAAGTAACTACACACTCACGTGATTAGTAGATGATCGGACAACACTACGGCTTGTAGAAGTAGTATTCTTCGGCATATCTGGAAGATCTTCAAAAAAACCGGACTCCTCGCGGGCAGAGCTTCGGCTCGGGAATTGCACTTCTCGGGATCTTCGGGGCCTCGGGACTTGCTTCGGGGCTCGGGAATGATACTGGGGCTTTGGGATAATTCTTGCACGAAAAACAATGCAAAAACGCGAGAAAAAGGGAAGAAATGAGCAAACTAATCGGCTGCCCTCGACACCCTTTTATAGGGGCTGGAAGGTCGAATTACGCTGGGTGTAACTTGAGATTACCTTGGGCGTAACGACGATAAGGTCACTGACTCCCCCCATGGATAATATCGGCCAATATATATTTAAATTAAATATCGAAAATATTTAATAAACTTCAAAAATTCATATCTTCCTCATACGAACTCCGTTTTCGATGTTATTTATATCCCCGCGTAGGTGAGACTACGCTCTACAACTTTCGTTTAGACTCCGTCGGCTAATTTTGAATTTATTTTTAGTAGGCCGGGACAGAAAAACTCCGTTATAAAATCATAACTTCTTCACCCGACGTCCGTTTTCGCCTATCTTTTTATCTTTTTACTACAATTAATGAGATCTTCAATTCTCATTTAGATTGTTTCGGCTAAAAACTGCTCGTTCTCAAATCGAGCATTCGGGCTCCATACCGCTAACTCGAAACTTCGAAAAATCATAACTTCCTCATACGAAGTCAGATTTGGGCGTTATTTTTATGCACGCTCATGGTTTAACGTATTATACGACTTTCATTTAGATTGCTAAGGCTAAATATTACTCTAACGTAAATTCACTTTTTACGTCACGCTGTGTCGTACCGGTTCTGTCGCGAAACTTCGACAGGTCATAACTTCTTCGTTATAACTCGGATTTCGGCGTTCTTTATATGCACGAAACCTTGTAACATATACTATAACTTAGTTAAGATTATTCATTCTAAATAATCTTTAATCAAAAATTCATTTTTGACGCCTATCGTCTCTAAATTGACTAGCCCTGATCTACGGGCGTTACAATTATCTCCCCCTTAGGATGATTACGTCCCGGAATCATCAATGAAATAGGACTTGCATAATGATTCCACACGTTATTATTCATCCTAGGTAATAACCGCAACTTATATGTTTCTTCGAAATAGTATTTAACTCTATGGCTTTCTTTACCGCAGAAGATGCCAAATCTTGCATCTGCTTATCGTACTAGGTTGTACTTTCAATCGTAACCTTCAAGTTACCGAATAAGTCCTTACTGTGGACTCATTCTTCTTCTTAGGATAAATACTTTCCTTTATCTATTGTAACAGACCGATGGGTCGTGCTCTACTGACCTCTCGTCGTACGATGCAACGCTTAGACTTGGTCTTTTTAAAGTTAAATTCCAGAATGGAATATACCTTCCTTCATATTCTAATGTGATATAATCACATTTCAGTATGTAGCATTTCTAGCTACAAACTTTATGAACAACGAGCGCGATACCAATGATCGTATTGACTTCAATCTTTTGACTTACGTTAGATGTTACTTCGAACTTGGTTCTCTGAACCACGTAACATACTCACCGTAGTCGGACTCCAATTGGATATGACCACTAGGGTCGGAACAAGAACCATCTTACTAGTCATTACCGAAACCATGGTAATGACACACTTGAACAAAACAGAATCAATTACTAGCTTCTTGGTAACCTTGTGACTTTCCCTGATCCAAGTGCGAGTCCTGTGCTTCCGGTAGTATATGCATCTACTATCTTTCACACCTACTCATACTCGTCCCAAGTATTGTCCCGCAGTCGACCAAGTCACCATACAAGAAAATCACAAAACAGTTTAACACATACGAATGTGTCCAAGTAATCATAAACAATTTCCTTAGACTCTACTAGGACTTCTTCATTGCTCAATCTTCAATCATCAACTCTACTTCAACTCGATTGGTGATGGAAATACCAGACGATGAGACAACTTCAAGAATTTCACCAATCGTTCCATCATCCTGCTAATCGAAGGTGTACTTTAGACGTACCGTACTCCTCTAAACGTACTTTTATTTCATAAGACATACTCTAAAGGCAAGATACCACTCTTACGATATCTTCCGATAGGTGTCATTCACTATCATAAGCCTTCTTTATTTCCTCCATTTACTCAATTCTCTACAAGTCTTCACCATGACCTTTTGTACATCCAAGCAGACATTCGGTGTACCAACGAGAATTTAAGATAAGAAAGCTTCATTTACGATAAACGTATAAATCTCCTTATCCCTCCGAAACGTTTACATGCTAGTTCTAATATCGTAGTCGTACGCTTAGAATCCTAAACACATAAGGTTTCCAGATCCGGTCGGCAACAGACCATAGACCCGAACAAATAATAGCATCAATTTAGCTATCACACAAAAAAATTAGCACATAAAAGCATTTTAGGCATCATTCCTAAAATAAAATAGTGCTTGTGTCAATTTAGGTGTACTACCTAACATATTTTAGACACACTCCTCATAATCATTACTTAGCATTCTAAGTTTAAGTCTAGAAATTTCCTACAAATTTCTAGTTCGCTTAAACTAATGCTCTGATACCAACTGTAACATCCCCATTTTCACGACCAGAAAAGACCGATTTGTTTATGCTTTGTTTTATAAAATCAGAGTAGTCTTTTAAAGAAAACAGTTGCGAAATTTGTTCCCAAAACAAAATATGATAAAAATTATCAAAGCATTTCCTTAAAGAAATGTAATTTCATTATATAACAAAATCTCGGGATGTCATGTTCAATACAGACCAAAAGCATAAGCAGAACAAAATAGACCTTACGACAATTATTCATAACTACTGGCCTATAATCCAAAATCTCTCGTCAAGTCCACCAACTTATACTCTTGTGCCATTATCTGTAATCCAAAGAAAACTGAGTGGGTCAGACTCGGGAGCCTGGTGAGCATATAGGGTTTTCAACCCACAATAATATAATTATTATATTTAATTATCAAACAATTAATCCAATTACCCACCCCCATTATCTCCATTTATTTAGTAAAGATTTACCCTAAGAACCGAATACCCTTCTCCCATTCATTCCTAAGAAATGCCCTAAGGAATTTGCACAAAGTCTAGTGCTGCCTTGGTTCTTAGATTACCTTTGGTGAACACGCAGTTTAAAATAATTAATAAACACCTATTTCAAGAACACCCATTGAACACTCCGTTCAATAATACCTAATGAACACCTAGTTCAAATATCCCTGGTGAACTCAATCACCTAAGGAACACAGCGTACGAAAGCTCTTAGTTCAAACCACGTGATTAAAATGTATATCTCGATCCTACAAAACCACTAATATTATTAACACATATAAATCATATTTCTAAAACAATCTATCCCATCCCGTCGATCCCCACATACTGACCCTATACAATGATCTTACGAGATCTAGCCTAAGGAAATCGATATGAACAACAACTGACGAAGATGCTTCGGAAATTCCCTAGCAGCAAACGAGGATCAATAAAGACATCAAATGAAGGGAATAGAATGAGTTTCACCACGAACCTTCGTTCGTAAAAGAAAGAACCACAAGACATTTTAAGTCAGGGGTAGTTATCTAGATAACAATGCCTAGGCGTGGTCTGACTATCATGAGGTATTATACCTCCAGACTTTACCTATCCCAGCATCGAACTTTGCCTAGCAGTGGCCTGAATACATGAGGTATTTCACCCCCAGACGCACCCTATCCAGCAATATAACACCAGACATACCTATCAGTGGTCTATAACCGACACACTTTATTAGGCAGTCTACGAAGTTCCCTTAATTACTTCGTGAAAGAAAACGCTGACATATGAAGCTCGGTCGATCAATACATAAAAGAAACGCTGACTCCAAAGCTCTCTCAAAATAAAAGTATGGGGAAATAGTACTAGAGTACTCCCGTACGCTCCCGTAACCGACACACAAAATTGCCAAAAAGACTTTGTACATGATAGTACTTCTGGCACATTATAGTACTTTGGTATGCGAAAGAATCGTACCCAAGAAAGTAATAGTACCCTGGCACAAGCAGCACCCAAGACACAGAGCTTTGAAAAAGACTTCGTACATAAAATGTACTTCTATACGTAGGAAGTACTCCACCGATCATCAATCTCGCAACGCACACACTCTTAATAAGAGACTACCCAATGTCCAAACTTAATTGAACTAAACATCCCATTTAAGTCTTAACCCATCACTAGGCAAACCTACAATACATATAATCAATTCCCGATACTATCTCCGTTTATGAAAAAGACTAACTAGTGTATACTTAACACAAGGTTTTAAGTAATAATATCATATATATACATCTTAACACATATATGATTCGTACGTTGTATATCATCAAATATATCTAACACGTATTTCAGAAAATAACAAATACTTCACATACATATGTATATTTCATACTTTAATCAATTCTTGTGTTAAAATCACGTTCCTAAAAGGGACTATACACTTGATACCTTATCGAATGAACACGTAATTCAAAAATACATAATCCGTACTCCGGGATCTAAAATTATCCTCTTGATCTGATCCCTACTCTCGGATCTAAAACTAATCTCTTGATCTGATCCATACTCTCGGATCTAAAACTAACCTTTTGATGTGATCCATACATCCAGATCTAAAACAAGTTTATCTCTTTATTCTTTATCTCATGGTCCAATCCATATTTTATCACTTACCAACAACCTCATCTACTCATGTTCTACCCAACATATTTTTAGACACAAAATACATATATAGTTTAACTCATTAAAACTTATATAATTCATCCACTCCACAACCTCTCAAATAAACAACGATATATTATACACATAGTACGTATTTCATAGCAAATACTTAATATTTATGTGTTTAGAAGAAAGTAACTACACACTCACTTGATTAGAAGATGATCGGACAGCACTACGGCTTGTAGAAGTAGTATTCTTCGGCAGATCTGGAAGATCTTAAAAAAAAACCGAACTCCTCGGGGCAGAGCTTCGGCTCGCGAATTGCACTTCTCGGGATCTTCAGGGCCTCGGGACATGCTTCGGGGCTCGGGAATGATACCGGGGCTTCCGGATAATTCTTGCATGAAAAACGATGCAAAAATGCGAGAAAAAGGGAAGAAATGAGCAAACTAATCGGCTGCCCTCGACACCCTTTTATAGGGGTTGGAAGGTCGAATTACGCTGGGCGTAACGACGATAAGGTCGCTGACTCCCCCTATGGATAATATCGGCCAATATATATTTAAATTAAATATCGAAAATATTTAATAAACTTCAAAAATTCATATCTTCCTCATACGAACTCCGTTTTCGACGTTCTTTATATCCCCGCGTAGGTGAGACTACGCTCTACAACTTTCGTTTAGACTCTATCGGCTAATTTTGAATATATTTTTATTATTTATTTTTAGTAGGCCGGGACAGGAAAACTCCGTTATAAAATCATAACTTCTTCATCCGACGTCCGTTTTCGCCTATCTTTTTATCGTTTTACTATAATTAATGAGATCTTTAATTCTCATTTAGATTGTTTCGGCTAAAAACTGCTCGGTCTCAAATCGAGCATTCGGGCTGCATACCGCTAACTCGAAACTTCGAAAAATCATAACTTCCTCATACGAAGTCAGATTTGGGCGTTATTTTATGCACGCTCATGGTTTAACGTATTCTACGACTTTCATTTAGATTGCTAAGGCTAAATATCACTCTAACGTAAATTCACTTTTTACGTCGCACTGCATCGTGCCGGTTCTGTCGCGAAACTTCGACAGGTCATAACTTCTTCGTTATAACTCGGATTTCGGTGTTCTTTATATGCACGAAAACCCTGTAACATATACTATAACTTAGTTAAGATTATTCATTCTAAATAATCTTTAATCAAAAATTCATTTTTGACGCCTATCGTCTCTAAATTGACTAGCCTGATCTACGGGCGTTACATCATTCTTTATTCATGTGTTCAAGTTGATGAGTTTCAATTTCTTTTATGTGGATACTCTTCTTTCTTACAAAATAATGTTTTGAAATCTTATATGAAAACCACGTTTTTATGCTTTAATGGGTCTGCCATATATTTTGTTTTTCTTTCGGTTATGGAATACAATTCTAGGTTGTTTTTCATGAACACAAATTAATTTACTCTTTGAAAAAAATAATTTTTTGATTTTTCCATTTATTTTTCATTTTAAAATTATTTTTTAGAATATGTACAGTGTAATATTCTATTAGAATATTTCACGTATTTTTCAAAAAAAATGGAATTTATTTTTATTTTATTTTATTTTTTGTTAGTTAATTCAAGTTCCGAAAATAATATTTAAAAAAAGAATTCTTAGATTTTTCCATTTATTCTGCATTTTAAAATTATTTTTTAGAATATGCCAGTGTAATATTCTATTAGAATATTTCACGTACTTTAAAAAAAAACGGATTTTTTTTTATTTTTTTTATTTCTTTTAGTTAATTCAAGTCCAAAAATAATATTTAAAAAAAGAATTTTTGGATTTTTCCATTTATTTTGTATTTTAAAATTATTTTTAGATTTGGTCTCACGGTCTCACAAAATTAGAATGGTCTCAAATGAACCTAAACCTATATATATATATATATATATATATATATATATATATATATATATATATATATATATATATATATATATATATATATTAATCGTTAGTGAGTTATGTTTCTTCCTGTGAGAGCTTCGAAACGATATATGTTGTGTCCAAAACGAAAAATATATGAATGAAGGGTTAATGACCTAGAAAGGTAACAAACTTTAGGGTTTGTCCACATTAAGGTAACGATATTTTTTTCGTATATATTTGTCAATTGAACTTGTTTGACTTGTTCAAATTTAGGTAATATGACCGATTATCTTAGGTTTAAGCTGATTTGGCACGTTACTTGGCATATTTACCCTCAATACAAGGAGGGAATCATTTTTCAGATCCACACGTATCGACATTCCGCTAAAGGATCTTGTCGGTGCTCGTTCAAATACGCCGACGTTTGAGATTGGTGTTGGCAATTGTTTGTACGAGAGATTGGTTGTAACAAGTTTTCAATTTAAGATGGTACTTCTCCTGACAAATCCTTATTGCTCATGTTTGTTAAGATTACACATTTCCAATTGTTATTGGTATGCTCCCATTCAGATAGTTCGCAGATACATCAAGAGCTCGAAGACTAGTTAAGTCAACAAAACTTGTAGGTATTTGTCCACTAAATGATTGTTGCTAAGATTGAGATTGAACAAACTGCTTAAAATAACACATTTCAGTAGGAATTTCTCTAGTTGAAGAGTTGAAGCTCAAATTGGGGTGTGTTTCAGGTAATGCATACCAGGTGTTTGATGAAGTGTGTGAAAGAGATATTTTAAGCAATTTTTTCCCAAATCGTCGTATGTCTTTTATTTCCGACTATCCCAATTTGTGAATTTGAAATGACAATTGGTGGAACTAAAAGAAGCACATCAGAAATCTCTCAAGGAATTTGAAAGACTTGAAAAGAAATTGTTGGTGGAACTAAAAGAAGCATATCAGAGATCTCTCATTGAATTTGATTGTTTGATTACGACAGAAAAAGCTTAGCACCATCATTGATGATAAGTACTTTGAGAAGCATCGATCCAAAGTTGAAGAAGAAGCTTGACGATGAAACCAAAAATGATTACTAGGGCTATTGATTTGGATATTCTTAAATACACAAATGTGAATTTTATGGATGTTGTCATGTTGAATACAATCGTTATTTTTTGTTCTTTTGATTATCCAATGTAGTTAACAAGAAGTAATGTAGTTAGTAGTTTGTAGGGATCATACTTTGACATTTCGAACTAGATGAACCACTGTAATATATTGTTTATGACTCAATGGATGCTTGGTTTGGTATCTTATTTACTTTTATCTATATAATAAAAATGAAGCAGTTACACATGTTATGACCAAAACAGTTCTGAAATGAATACACTTGTTGATGAAATGATAACAAACTGTACAAGTATGACCAAAATTCCCTTGGTGTGGTTCCCGATTCACAAATTATAAAGACCAAACTTTATAAAGACTAAACTTATTGATGACATGAATTAAAGTAAGATGCGAAAATAGACTAATAGATTCACATGCTCACAAATTACACAAATTATCATAGATTATCACAAGGGATAGTTAGATTCATCATAGGTTATGACCAAATTGCCCTTTGCAAGGTTCTTTATCACAAGGGATAGTTACATTACAAAATAGAAAAAATTGCCCCTTGTTATTACATAACTTTAAGGTTTGTTCCCAAATCTATTCAAAAGACATAAATGATAAATCTTAGAAACTTAGTTAGTGCAGCCTCTATAATCGACAATTCCTGGCAGGACATACTTTTGTTTCTTTCCAAATACCATGAGTTTGTAATCGACAATTCAAGATTCAAGAATGGAAATCGTGTTATGTTCTAGATAATTGAATGGATAATGGGATTAGAGGGAAGCCTAATATAGGTCTGATAGCGTAATCTTAAATTGAAATGGGAGGGTCATTCAATTTTTCTCATCTGTTACATTAAAAAATGTGAGTCACGACTTTACAAATTCTGGTTCGATGTTCCCAGTTGATTCTAGAAAGTGTATCGGAATCAACGAAATCACGATCCATAGAGTTGAAGAAAAAACAGAGGGGAAGATTGATTGAAGGTCTTCGACTGTGATTTTTGGGAGAACGATGGAACGGGGAACGAATGAAGGAATTAGGGGGATTAGTTGTTTATCTGCCCTAAATCAAGTTATGTACCACATAATGTATGTATAATGCCACGTAATATCATTTAGTGCCACATAATATAAACTAATGCCATGTAATGTGCCAAATCAACTTAAACCTAAGATAGTTGGTCATATTACCTATATTTAAAAAAGTCAAACAAGTTTTATTGACAAACGTATACGAAAATAACATTGTTACCTTAATGTGGACAAACCCTAAAGTTTGTTACCTTTCTAGATCATTAACCCATGAATAAGATATTGATGCTAAAAAATGAGTATATGAAAATAAAGGTAGCAAATAAAGTGGCTGTGAGAATATGTACCACATAGGAAAAAGTGCAAACTCTTATTGGGTTCATAAGCAAGGATGTGTAATGAGTTTACAAGCTTCTATGCATAGTTTTACTCTAACACCTATGCTTTTTTGATCTCTGATATAATTTTGGTAGCTTATAACGGCCCAAAAATCAAGGGTAAAAATTTCATTTTTAATATAGCCAAAATATAGATATCATTTATTCCAAACATTCCAAAACATGATTAATTAAAAACATTCATCAGATTTCGTCCCAAACTCATTCATTGCGGAAAACATGGGTGTGTGCGCTGCGATCAAGTTGGACCCTTTCTTTCCAAACCGATAATACCCGAAACAATAAACAAAACTGTAAGCACAAAGCTTAGTGAGTTCCCCAAAGCATACCCCACATAATCCACATAACCACATAATCCATACTAGCTATAACAGCTACATAAACCATATCAATCACATAAGTCATGCATGTAAAAATATAAGGATTTCCATGGGCTCCCCCACATGGTCTGATATCTAATTGCCACGGGCTCCTCCATGGGGTCTTCTATGCAAGTATCACAAAGACAACTAGCATATCACATACTATCATAAACAACTAGTGTACCACATGTCACATAGTCAACTAGCATACACAAGCCAAGCATATAAACATATAAGGATGTCGTGGTCTCCCCCAGGGTCTTACTACAATGTGTCATTGGCTCCACTACATGGTCTTAGCTACTTGCCATGGGTTCCCCCACATGGTCTTTACCTAGGAATGCCATGGCATCCCCCACAAGGTCTGATATCTGCCTGCCACGGGCTCCCCCCGGGGTCTTCCATGTAAATAACACAAAGTCAACTAACATACCATATATCACAGAAATATCTATCATATTACATAGCTCATATATAAACATATAGGGATGCCATAGATTCCCTCTAGGGTCTTACTCCTATGTGCCATTGGCTTCCCCACATGGTCTTATATCCAACTGCCACGGGCTCCCCCCGGGGTCTTCACATATCAAGTCAATAAGTACTAGCACATTCTCATATATAGACATACCAAACATATTAGTAGTGAATCCGTAGTAAACACTACAACTAAATAAATGGGTCGGCCTTGGTGCGTTAGACCCATTGGTATGGTGAGGAGACTCACCTCGAATGCAGAAGCTTCCTGAAAGAATTCCTTAGCTGCTGTCTTATCCACATCCTGAGCTATCAATACCAAAGTGTTACCTAATTAGCAATTGGGTTCTATACCATGATCAATAATCCACACCTGGGTAAAATGAACATTTTACCTCTGGCCCACAAGATACTTAACTAAATCCCAAGTCCAAAACCAATCAAGTCCAAAACTCCAAAATCCATAAAGACCCACTAATGGCCCAATTTTTCCAAATTGTGCCCAAACCCTTACATAGGCCTTTCCTAAAGCCCATTTATTATTTTCTGAAGCATTATACCTGTCCACAGCTAGCTCAACGAAATCCATGCACTTACAAGCCCATTAATGGCCTAATTTTCTGAATTGCACCCAAACTCCTTATTGGGCCTCACCCTATGATCCAATCCTTCAATTAGCCCAGAACACAACCAACTAGCTAGTCCATTAGGGTATAGGAATCTAGGCCCAAACAGATGGCCCAAACCTGAAGCCTAAAGTCTGAAATCCCAAACAGAGGCATACGTGGGGCGTACCCCTCTTGTACGTTGGGCGTACCCTCGCCTCGCATTGACCAGCTAGGGGATGGTTGACTCTGTATGCGGGGCGTACATCGACTTACATGGGGTGTACTCGCAGAACTTTCAAACTACTTTAGTGACTTAATCAATTAAGATCTTTGCGTCTAACCTTCAGAGAACCACCAAATGAAGCTCTTAATGCACAAAGTTGGCACCTTTATGCATTTTCATGGTTCAAAGGGTCTTAATGACCAAATTAACCCAATAATACTCATCTAGGACATGCATGAATGGTTTCTAGCCTCAAAGATTGCAACTTTATGGGCTTATAACCTCTGAAATGCTAAGAGTAGCAACTCAAATCTCCTAAAGTGGTATCTACCCACTAGATCTTGCTCATGAGGCCAAAAAGGGACCTAAACCCTCATATTCACAAATAAAAACATCTAGTGACGAAGCTCAGAACGTTTTACCTTCTTTGAGCTTGAAATGTAGCAAGGAGTCCCGATCCACAAGCCCTCCCTTAAACCACCACCTTGTATTGAGCTTCCACTTTTTGAAATGCTCCAAAACCCACCCAAAATGCACCCACAAAGCTCACAACACTCTTGGTTGAAGCTACCACTCGAAATTAGGGTTTAAGGTTCTGAGAATGAAAGAGAGGAGCACCCCCTTGGACTTAAGGTGCTTTAAATAGTGGCCAACCCTAAAAATTAGGGTTTTGGAGATCCTAAACGTACACTGGGGGTACATCTTTGCACCCGCGTTTCACTTATCCAGCACTACGTCGGGTGTTCCTAACTTACGCTGAAATATAAGTTTTTCCCACCTAGGGACCAACACTGCCAAAGCTTTCAAACTATCACAACTCCCTTATTCTAGGTCCGTTTCCGACGAACCTTATATCAACGGAACGGTGACGAGAAGCCCTACACTTCTATCAACTCGTACCTTCATTAAGACCTTTCGAACAAAAGTCCATTTTCCACAAAAGCCCAAACTGACACTTTACCAAAATACCCCTAGGCTCCAAAACACGAACCAAACATCTGGATCACTTCTAATACACCACTCGCACCCAAATTGGCCTAGATATTACCTTTCCAAAATTCCTAATCTTTATGATGACCGATCTTTGGGCCATAGCCTCAGACTAGGAATCGATTCATAATAGGGCGTTACAACTCTCACCCACTTGAATTAGATTTCGTCCTCGAAATAATTCCTTACCGTTCCTTACGCGCCAGGCGACTTGAACGACATGGCCACAATCCCGAGCCCACCCTAGCCTTCCCAGGGCAACCAAAACCAACCCTCGTAGGGTTTTAGAACCCGAAATGAATGAATTCCCTACAACCGGATCACATCTGCTCCAAATGAAATATGAAGTCTCGAGAGGGTCTGTATCCCTAACAGACTACCCACCTCGAATCATTTTCGAGTTCACTGCACTTATCTCTCAACTGGCTATTCAACTTCTGATATTATTTAGTTCAACTGTAACCAACTTTGTATATGCCCTGAATGACAAGCAACTCTACACATGGGCCCTAAATCATTGAAGTCGCTCCAACTCATCTTGCTGCCACATAGCTTCTTTCCTGAAGAACAACCGGGGCCTCCCTGGTCCTAACTGTTGGGTTATGAGCATTCTAACACTCCTATGGTGTACATGCAACCCTATAAACCTTGGATCTATGTTTTCTCTATTATACATGCAAATAAGAACATCCAAGGTATTATCCTAATCTAGCATACAAAAACTATGAATGTAACAAGATAGAATACATACCTCTTGATGTAGCTTGATGTCTTCAAGCTTTAAGAGCTTAGCCCCAATAGTGTGGAAGCCTCAAGTGGAATCACAAATCACCAAGACACCTTGGAATACTTTAGAGAATATGATTACTTGGTTCTCTCTAATGAAATTGGCTAGCCCTTCTTTAGTGTATCCACACTAGTGCCAATTTCACCAACCAAAGACATCTTTATATAGTATGGAGGATTAGGGTTAAACCCTAATACCCATGACCTTTCATTTCCTAGGATCCATGGGTTAAACACTCCATGGACTATCCATGAAAGCTTAGCCCAACCTAAATGAACTTGGCCCATTCCATATATATAAGAGTCCATATTTAATTAGTTCCTTTTGATCAGTTAATTAATTATAAATTAATTCTTGATCAATACTAATTAAATAATATGATTCCATATTAATATATTAGAACTTATAATATATTAATATTAATCATAAACATACTATTCTCAAAAGATTATCCATATAAATTGTGTCGGTGAAGTGCAACCCAAATGGACCATGCCGGGTCGGGTCAAGTACATACCAAATATAGTTATGGACTTAGACATTAATCCAACAGTCTCCCACTTGGATAAGTCTAAAACTATTATTGCGTATGACTTCAAACCTAACTGGCAATCGTAGCTCTTAAAGCTGCTGTCGAACTCTGATCTTGTCCATTAGATAAGGGATCATATATTCCTCCATTCTAGATATCATATGGACTGAGACATGGATTATAATCATTCTCTCTGTCCATTTGTTGTTTCCCGATTTCCGATTTATGACGACTGACTAATTGAACGAATCAAATCAGTCCTGGCCCGGCCGAGCACTTCCATTTGTCATCATCAAATCATCGAGGGGCCCACATATATCGCTTTTATCCCGAAGGTAAAAGGAATGGATAAACTTCGACTCATATGGCTTGTTCTACTACTTGTTGAATCATACACAAAGGCACGTTTTATAGCACCGAGTTACCAAATGCGTTTTCGTGCAATCAATGTATAACCAACTCATAGTAACAACTCATATCTCTAGGTTTGAAGAATATAAGATATTATCGTCTCATGATCACTCGTGATAAAATCCATGAAGTGATTCCAATGAGCGCGGGTTGAATCCAATACTCAGAACTTATGAGCACTCATGAGTGTTGTAGCCCTTTGTCCAACACGTTAGACCTCTACAAGCCAACCCATGACAGTCTTAATTCATATCTACTTCCAACATATGACCGACTGTGGATGGTTTGAATAACTTAGTCATTCTGGAAGAATAACCTAGTTTATTCGGGAAGTCAAAACATGCAAAGTGAAACACAATAATAATTGAATCCAATATGGTATCAACTCCTTGAACATAAATAAAACACCTTTTATTTATCACCATATGATTACACATTATTCATTGTATACTGTTTCAGCTATCAACTTTATTCTTGAATTTAAAAAAATAGTTGTCCCATGCTCCAAGCATGTACACTATGTTTTCTTAAACACTAATCATGCCACACACCAAGTATGCATACTATGTTTGTCTATGATCCTTACTTTGTGAACTAGATCAATTGAACATAACTTCAATGATTCTCTTTTCACACTCCCAAATCCTTACCACAAATGCAAGAATTCCAAATTCATGCCATTTACTGAAATCTGTTAGATTCTAAACTTATATGCATTGATCCTCTCGTAACGATTATGCACAAAGTCACAAAGACTTGGCAACAATCATTACAGAGTATTCCAAAGGAGATCAACTCCTTGGAAATATCCTTCTTGCATTAAGTTTCCTTAATCTTACAAAGATTGAAAATTCTAACTTTGAAACATTTCCAGATTCCATTTTGACTATCACTTCTGAACAAGAGTTGCCTCCTTACAGATTATGTCAATATGGTCCTTCCAGAATTATCACTCTACTTCTAATTGTCCTTGAGTAACCAATCTGTGGTAAACCTTAGATTGTCCTCGACAATTGTTTAATCCTTTTAGTCATATCCAGTTCTAAACCTTTTCCCTTCTTAATGCCCCAAGCATTTGGAAAATTTTAGAACGGATGAATATAGCACATGTAATCGATCCTATATCCAAAGCGTATGGGACACGATTCATGATGTCTTACATAAAGACTAAACCAGTCTTTTGCTATAATATTTCCATTTCAATTTGCCAAGTTCTCATAATTCAGATTATGAAAAGGGATGCCGTAATCATAATCGAATTTTAGAACGCAAATAATGGACCCATATACAGAATTTCCTTATGTTGAGCCATTCCAACATGAAATTCATATATATCCTTGACTAAATGATTAAAACCTCACGATCTAAGCTTATAGATTTGAGATGAAGCATAATTTCCTCTCCCTTAATTATAGCAAAAGAACTTTTTCCCAATTGAAACTTTTGTTTTCTATAATTAACATTGCTAACTTGCAATACTTATCATAATTATCATGCTCCCACTAACATGATGATTATTAGCATAACACTTATGCTCCCACTAGCTTTGTCATGTACTCAGAAATCAGCTGGACAGTCTGAAATTTAGATTCATACACCCTTTCCGTAGATAGCTCACCTGTGTGTCTAAGCAATTTCAAGAACCGTGAAAAGGGATACCGTAATCATGGTCTCAATTGCTTAGGCATTTGCCATTTCTCACAAGTCCATGTTAGTGTGCCGGTTAACCACACGCGCTCCACTAACGACTTTTGAAAATGCAAATAACACAATTGATATCTTCGTAAAATCTACTTAGTGAAAGCGTTTCCTCACCATCATTTTCATGAATCGGAGAGAAACCTTATGACACTTAGATTTATATGGTGTATGAGTTCCTACCCATATGAATTTGTCAAACCATAATCACAAGACAAAGATAATGACAAATCCAAAACCATATGGATTGAACTCAATCTTAACTTCTTGCCACCTGGCAGCTCAAGGGCCTGCCATTGCTTCCAAGTTGTTATGCAACAAACTGAGAACTCTAAGAACTCATATGCAAAGCCAACTTTAACTGGAATGGGCACAGATATGTCAACACGATAGGTTATAAACCTCAAGTCGTGTGCTAGTGAAGAATTTCAGGTTTTATTCTTGATTATTTCTTGAGACTTTCAAGACCTTTAAGACTCCCACTGTCCTCTTTACATATAAGACTCCCTTGTCAAACATCCAAGAGATAGTGCGGATTCTAATCAAGAAAAACACTTTACCCAATTGGCCTAAGTTGGTCTTTGTTTTATCCAAAACATCACAACTTACCAATTTCAAATGTACAAGAGTAGAAAACTTTTACTCTTACATTTGACAAGTGTTTTAAACCTTCTTTAAGACATGTCACTCAAATGACAATCTTGGAGTATGACTCTAAGACTTGTATTGGAACGAAGTATGACTCATCTTCTTGATTTAACCATTTCAACAATTCAAGTTCCTCTTCTTAGTCATAAGAATGCACTAAGATTTCCTTAGAGAACTAATTTTGATATGGTTTCTTAATCATTAAGATGATCACAAAAACTGATACTAAAGTACTCTCCCATCTTTTCAGATTTGAGAACCTTTTATCCTTCTGCCTAATTTGATTCTTCTTATTCGCTCTGCCTTACATTGGAACCTTTTCCAATGTCTCAGAGTTACACTTAAGCATGTAAGTATAATCATATTTACTGAGCTTTAGTAAACTATGACGAATAATCTTATCGATCTTTTGTGGTGGACTTAATCAGTGCACAAGACTATGTACTCGATCCTTTAGTCCTTCACTTGATTCACACATCCATGTGAACCAGTAATTAGTCTTAATTTTTCCAAAACTTGAAAGTTCTCATTCATCATGCTATATAACTTGCATGATTCCAAGTCCCGGTCCAAATGAAACTTGGGTGATGAGAATCTTTCCTTATTTGGTAAATATAGACATTACCACAAATGAAAGAATCAACTTCATATTTCCACTCTTGCTCTTAATGGAATCATATAAGCAACAATTTTTTTCTCAAAAGCCATTGTAAGGATATTTTAAAATAAATAAAATCAAAAAAAAATTTCTTTTATTTTAAAACTTTGCGGAAAAACTTATCCTTACAATCCATATGAAAACTTGTTGTTATCTATTCCTAAGCAATATCTCATAACTCCTAAGAAGTAGCTCAAGAATCCGATCTTCAAACTACGCGATAGAAAACCATCTACGCGATCAGATTCAGCATATTCTTTCTTTAAGTATCTTCACTTTTCTTTGATTCTTAAAACATCAACATGTGACCCAGTCACATCATGTAATAAGAATCTCAGAATAGAAACTTAGCAGGTTAGATAGTGGACTTTACCTGAAGTAGAGTCAAACTTATTGACTTTAACCTCCTTAGGTAGATTTGGCAGCTTCGCAACCAATGCACCTTTCTTTGGCAATATAAACATATGGACCCTTTGATAAAGGTGCACAGGACTATCACAGACTTAGTTTTTCTCTTTACCATTTGGTCAACCGAGTTGACTATGGCTGATCCCTTTCCATTGGGAAGAGAATGCTTTTCTGGATATCCTGTGTCACTATTGTCAATGTCCATCAAGTTTTAAGGAAGTTGATCTTAACAAATAGATAAGATCATTAAGGGTCTTGTCATAGTCTGTTTCATAGGGTCTTGAACCACCAACTTTCTCAAGACTTTGACACCCAACTCTCCCGGCTTGTCAATATGTGACTACATCTCCAAGATGTGTTCACACCTAGACCTTGCCTTGCCAATAGGGCTTGAGTGACCTTAAACTTTTCAAGAACTTGTGGGTTGGGGAGAATAATTGGAGGAGGTGAAAGAAGTATGATTTCCAAAGGACATAATCTTCATTTAGGAAACCTTGTTTCACTAGATTTGGGAAGATCATAGGTGTCTATTACAGACATCTTTTGGGAGATATTCAAGATAGTTGATTTAAAGTCCTTAATATGACACCCAATATGAAATATTAAGGCTAGGACCCAACAAACTATTTTATAACTTAGAAGAGGTATGCCGTAATCCAAGCTATAAAATATTTGAAGGTAGGTGAATGACAATTCACCAATTTCCACCAAGATAAACGAAATGAATTATTAGGTTTTAATTAGTTTTGAAACTCCTAGATCTTTGAGATTCATTGAACTTTTCAAAGGCATGTTTCAATCTCGAGTGTGCCCTTCAGGTTTTGTGACTGGGATGCCGAGGATCACAAAACAAGGTGTGAAGTAACCATGCAAATTACTTGGTACCCTTAAGTGTTTACCCCTCAATCGATGTGCCGGTTAACCACACACGCTCCACCGATACTATGATAAACATTAAGTTACCCTTTGCCTACCTTGTTAAATACGAGTTAGTGTGCCGGTTAACCACACACGCTCCACTAACCGACTTAAACAAAGTGCAAAGTGTAATTTCATGGATTAGCACCTTATTCACATTTTTCTAAGTAACTAAGATTGGGTATTATTAAGAGTTTAGTTACTTAGTATTTATCATTAATACTTTTAACGAAGGGTTAATTATAGTCTTGTCAAACCCGTTCGGCTAACGACCCTCCACCGGTCAAGCAAGCGGTGGGTGAGAGTGGACACCCATTAAGTTGCCATTTTATAGGCAACAACCTTATACCCACCTTATAGACCGGCTTCGTGAATGAGGCGTACTAGCGGTAAGACTGACTTTACTCTTATACATATATATATTATTAACTTATAATATTATAAAGTATAAGGGTTGAATTTTAACTTTTAAAATTCTAAGGGCTAACTTGGAATTAAAGTATTCATAAGTGAAAACTTTACAAATTCCAAAACTTGAGGGCATGTTTTGAAACTATTCAAAACTAATTAATTCCATAACTTATGTGTTTAAAGTAGTTTTAATCCAAAAACTCTTCAAGTTCCATAACTTGAGGACAAGTTATGGAAGACTTTAAACTAATAAAAGAATTAACTTTTTCTTTATTTTATAACTTATGGAATTAATTAAGGTTACACTTTTTTTTTTTAATTTATTATTTAATGAAGAGACTCTTGGTCCTCCATAACTTGAGGACAAATTATGGAGTCATAACACCTTTTAATTAGAACTAGACTCTTCATTTTTGTAACCTTTGCCAACTTTTATGAGTTTTAAGATTCATAAATGTGACTTATAAGTTACATAAACACATTTTATGAACTTCTTTTAGATTAATTTGGATTAAAACCAACTATCACATAATTTTATTCATTAATCTAAATTCACTCATAAAACAAGGTAACACAAAAAACTTTTGGTGATCCATAACTTATTCTTAAGTTATGGAATCCTTTAAAACATTAACACCAAATTTTGTAACTCCATAAAAACTTTGAATCAAATTTTTTTTTTTAAAACCTTTTCATATCCATAACTTATGGAGGTTTCAAAAAATAAAACTCTTTAGATCAAACTTTTAAAACTAATAAAATAATCATATCATTTTATCTTTTATTAAATTTGACCTAATTCAACTCATAAAGCAAATTATTCAAATTTTACAAATAATTAGTTTTTCACAAGAACAAGTAATTATCTTAAAATTTGACGAACTTCATGTTTTTTTTTCTTTTTTTTTTCAACTTTGAAAATAAAATATTTGCATCAATATAACAGAAAACAACCCGTGGCTCTGATACCACTGTTGGGTTATGAGCATTCTAACACTCCTATGGTGTACATGCAACCCTATAAACCTTGGATCTATGTTTTCTCTATTATACATGCAAATAAGAACATCCAAGGTATTATCCTAATCTAGCATACAAAAACTATGAATGTAACAAGATAGAATACATACCTCTTGATGTAGCTTGATGTCTTCAAGCTTTAAGAGCTTAGCCCCAATAGTGTGGAAGCCTCAAGTGGAATCACAAATCACCAAGACACCTTGGAATAATTTAGAGAATATGATTACTTGGTTCTCTCTAATGAAATTGGCTAGCCCTTCTTTAGTGTATCCACACTAGTGCCAATTTCACCAACCAAAGACATCTTTATATAGTATGGAGGATTAGGGTTAAACCCTAATACCCATGACCTTTCATTTCCTAGGATCCATGGGTTAAACACTCCATGGACTATCCATGAAAGCTTAGCCCAACCTAAATGAACTTGGCCCATTCCATATATATAAGAGTCCATATTTAATTAGTTCCTTTTGATCACTTAATTAATTATAAATTAATTCTTGATCAATACTAATTAAATAATATGATTCCATATTAATATATTAGAACTTATAATATATTAATATTAATCATAAACATACTATTCTCAAAAGATTATCCATATAAATTGTGTCGGTGAAGTGCAACCCAAATGGACCATGCCGGGTCGGGTCAAGTACATACCAAATATAGTTATGGACTTAGACATTAATCCAACACTAACTTATCTACCAACTGTCCGACACACCGGACACCTACCCAATTATTGAGCCAGAAACACACGTATAACAGTCCCACATGACCTCTAAAGGACACCTCATCTGAAAATAATTGCCCTATATATACTGCTACTCATGGCTCCTTCAATCCATTTGATCCATCCGATCATGATAGGCTAACAACCTGTCGCCACTGAATCTAACGCAAAAAGCTGAATGCTACCAGAATAACTGTAGTCTTACATCATACCTGGTCTCCTTCGACCTACCGTTTCCTGATTCCAATTATGTTGTGACCTACTCACAACCTTGCGAACTGGCCCACCCTGGCCTAAGTCATCCGAACGAATCCGTGAATGCCACAACTACCCTGCAGCCTTTTTGCACTTCCCGCACTACCTAACCGCTTCTGAATGCTATGACTCCCCCACAGTCTTACAACACTCTCCACACTATCTGACTACTAGTGAATGTTACGGCTCCTCCATAGTCTTACAATACTTTCACCCTACTGACCATGAGTGAATGCTACGACTCCCCCGTAGTCTTACAACACTTTCATCCTAACTGACCATTAGTGAATGCTACGGTTCCCCGTAGTCTTACAACACTTTCACCCCAACTAACCATGAGTGAATGCTATGGCTCCCCCGTAGTCTTACAACACTTTCATCCTAACTAACCATTAGTGAATTCTATGGCTCCCCCGTGGTCTTACAACACTTTCATCCTAACACAACCGCAACCCAATGCCTTACCCCTAATCTATCAATTCAAAAGGCATACAGAGTCGAGCATGCACTCGACCGAACAACCGAGCTAAACTCAATTCATGAATGGAGTCCCAACATGCTTCCCCAAATTCTGCTATCAAGCCCCAAGAAGACGCGGTTCACATGATGAGGAGTTTTACCGAAATCCAAACTCATACGACCCTCAAACCAAATAGCCACTTAGGCCACCATTTTCCTCGATGAGGATGAGAAGCCCATCCCAGTCTCATACCTTCCCCTATCTTGAATACCTGCATGATTCTCCCCCACATAGATTCGACTAAGTCTTCGCAATACATGATATTGGAAGGATTCCCAATCCTTTTTACTCTTTAATAACCAAACAGTTGACAACATGCTGCTTACCAATGCTAGTGTTCTATTCTTAGCCCAAACCCCAAAAGACCAGACAACTCCTAAAGATCAGACAGATGCTTCCCGAATCCTAGTGAAACTAATAATCTCAGATGCCTTGAAAATGATGACACCCTCATATCTTGAAGTCCAAATAACTGGTGCCCAGACCAAAGCCTCTGGAATAGACCACTTCCCCTGGTGCTTCCAAAAGCCGACCTAAGCATAATGGCTGAGTTACCAATGTTGACCGTAGACCTTCTGCATCACGTCTCGGAACCGATCTCGACCATAGGCCCAGATAACATTGAACGCTCCAAACCAGCAAAGAGGGAAACTACTTTTCACTAACCACCTCGTAACTCACGGTATGCAAATGACATATGACAATGTTTGAAGGTATAACCCAAACACAAGCAGGGAAACAAACCCAGTGATACACTTGCTAAAACCGTTGAAACAAAAAACTCCCTTGTGTAATTTCTCTCAAGTACTACACTGAATACGACCCTGTTGGCCTCTCAAAAACTGACCCGAACTCTTGGGTCTTTTTCCGGGACCCTCCAATATATGCACCTGATCTGGTCCCCTCTTCCCAAGGTGCTCTAAGTCAATCCCTCGCTCTTAGCTCTAGGAATCATATCATTCAAGGTCTCGCACCCTTACACACCCACCAATTCAATAGTCAACGGCTGAACTGCAATAGCTGGAGCAACCTCTTCCCTACCTAGGCTACAACTACTCCCAAGACATAGTCTCCAATCCTAAAAGTGTAATAGAACGCACAATCAATTCGTATAGTCTGATACAAGAAATCCACACCAAACTCAAAACCCTAGAAGACCTTCCACTAATTGGCTCACTACTGGAGCCGGGACCAAACCCTGGTGCTTACCATAAGTTCTCATCCTCATTCTGCAAAGCAACTATTCCCATGATCAAAGCATAACCAAGAACTCTCCTTCCCATAAGCTTCTTAGATTTTCCAAGACTCTCACCGATTCGAGTATGGATCCTGTGCTTTTAGTAGTACGGGCCCAATACTACCTTCCACGCCTATCCATACTTTCCTCAGCAATCCTCCTGAATCCTCTAAGTCACCTACCCCACTAATGCACCAAATATCCGCTAAACAACAACACAATACCCACCGACGCAACTCCTAGGCTCCCCCTAGGTTCCCAACCCCACTAAACCGCCCTAGTAACTCACTAGAGTATATCCTAGGCTTTCATATGTTTCCAACCCACCCAATCCTCGGCTGTTAAAAGATTCCCAGTAATGTCAACTAGTTACCTCATGAATATAGCCACATGTAGCAGAGACCGGATAATCCTTCACGTAAAAGACTCATCCCTAGAACGGTTGGAGTCATACACGAGCTGTGTAATAGGGTCAATGTAACGCCCGTACTTCTGGGCTAAAGCATTAATAATGGTGTAATAGTCTAGGTCAACCTTTGTAACTCATTTTGAAGTAATAAAGATGAATTATGTGAATATTATGTGAATTATGTGCTTATTTGCTTAATTATTATGATTTAATTAATTATTAATAAAAATAAGCATTGAAAATAAATATTAAATAAAGCCTATATCTTTTAAGAAAGTTGTAGTGGCCGAAACAAGGACTCTGGAGATATAAAGAATACCGAAATCCGAGTTATAACGAAGAAGTTATGACCTGTCGTAATTTCGCGACGGAACCGATACGACACCGGGAAGCGTAAAAAGTGAGTGTATAATCACTTTCATCTTACACATAGATATGAAGTATTTTATATAAAATACATGCTATGTGTATACGTATTGTTTGTTTATTTGAAATGCTTCTTGAATGAATGATTTATACACGTTTTAAAATGATTTAAATTGTATATATATTTTATCTACAAATATGTTGGGTATAACTGTTGGATATATTGTGTCTAAGTCCATAACTTTATTTGGTATGTACTTGACCCGACCCGACATGGTCCATTTGGGTTGCATGGCATTGCAATACTTGGATAGACTGGATGAGAGAATAAGACACTTATGATTATTAATATATTATAAGTTCTAATATATTAATAATAGTGTTATTTAATTAGTATTGATCAAGTATTAATCTAGTATTAATTTGGTGATCAAAGTGAGACTAATCAAATATATAGGGTTGATTATGACAATCATCAATTCTTTGATGGTGGATTAATGATCCATGGTTTATGGGTTTGGTTATAACCATATGGAGCTCCATGGATATTCCATGGGAGTTACAAACCCATGGGTCATGAGAAATGAAGAGTCATGACAATTAGGGTTTACATTTGTAACTCCTAATTATGACACACTATAAAAGAAACCCTATAGCATGCAAAATCGGTACTAAGGGTATTCATAAGAGGGCATAACCGATTTTTGAGGCAAAGTGAAATTCTCTCAAGTTATTTTAAGTTTGTAGTCTTGTGTGAAGAATTTGAGGCACAACGTTTGGGGTAATAGGCTCACAAAGTCTTGAAGGAATCCAAGCAACAATAAGGTATGTATTTCTACTAGTTTTATGTTTTATATATTCCCCATGACATGCTAGTTAGGAAATAAACTTGAAAAAGAAATTCGCATGTATATAGAGAAAACATAGATTCAAGGTTATTAGGGTTGCATGTTGTAACATCCCCATTTTCACGGCCATAAAAGACCGATTTTGTTTATGCTTTGTTTGAAAATCAGAGTAACATTTTAAGTAAAAGTGTTGCGGAATTTGTCCCAAAACAAAATATGATAAAGATTTATCAAAAGCATTTCCAAGGAAATGTATTTCATTAAAAGACTTGGGATGTCATGTTTGATACAGATCAAAAGCATAAACAGTACAATATAAGCCTTACTACATTATTTCGTATCTACAGGCCTATATCCGTAATCCCTCATCCAAAACATCACATCTATGCTTATGCGCCACCACCTGTAATACAAGAAACTGAGTGGGTCAGACTAGGGAGCCTGGTGAGCACATAGGGGTTTCAACCCACAATAAATAAGTTTATTAATTTCATCAATCAACAATAACCTGATTACCCATTCCCGTTATCCTCACTTTACGTCCCTAAACACCTATCATAAGGGACCTAGCCTAAGGATCATCATCGGGATGGACACTACTGCTAAGGGGATTCCTCAGCAATAAATGTCCTTAAGGCAACCATATAGGGGATGGAGTACACCGGTGAACACATCGTTCACAACCACCTACAAGTTGCGAGCCTGCTAGTGTTCCACTGGACTGTCTAGAAGAGTCCGTGGTCGTCATCCATACTCCGCTAGATGACAGAATCAACAACATCAACATCGATGCCTCTCATCATTTTATCACACATCACCTATTACATCTACCCATGTTTTACCCCAACATTTTCATAGATATATAATACATATACAGTTTAAATCATTGAAAACATGTATAACAATGTTCATCTAGCATAGATAGCAAGTATTCAGATAATATGCACACATAGCACGTAATTTATATAAAATACTTCATATCTATGTGTAAGCTGAAAGTAACTATGCACTCACCTGAAAGGTGGTGACTCAGTACTCGAATAGCGCTTCGATACTCTCAAAACAATTTTCCTTCGATAAAACCTAGTATCAATACTACTAGGGTTTAGTCTAACATCAACCGCGACAAATTAATAGTCTGACTGTTATTATTATTATTATAATATAAGCGTTAAATAACACTCATTATAACTCATAATAATAGCCCAAATAATTATTTTAAGGACCTAATTACATTCCTATTATTATTTGAAAGCTATATTAAAAATTGCGTAAGCATAGCTCACTTATAACGAATTTTAAAGAAAACCGGGCTTTATTTGGAGCAACGTCTCAAAATCGAAAGTCACTTTTTTCTCGGGACTCCACGAGCCTCGGGGCTTCCTTTGGGAGCTAGGGGTTTATCTAGGGTTTAGGGGACTCAAAAGGGGCTAGAGAGAAAGTTCTTAGAGAGAGAGAGAGAGTGGAATTTGGAGTGAAAAATGAGGTTGCCCTCAGCCCCCTTTTATACCTGCGAGGCCTCGGACGTACGCTGGGCGTAGTCCTCGGCTACGCGGGGCGTAGTTCGGATATGGTTATAGGTGGATCCAGCTGGCTCTCACTCGGTCTCGGACGGATAAGGGCGAGGGTACGCGGGGCGTATTGACTTCGGACGCGGGGCGTAAGCGAGGGAGACGTTTCCTTCATCCGAAGCTAGCCGTGATCAGCAAGCAACGGTTAGGATTGAGCCACGTCTCGAGCAACAGATTTCGCAAATTACATTCCCGAATTCTAAATATCATAACTTTCTCATACGAGCTCCGTTTTCGACATTCTTTATATCCACGAGAAGGTGGGAACGTACTCTACAACTTTGTTTAGACTCTATCGGCTAATTTTCACTTTATTTTAAAAGTTATATTATTAACAAGCCATGACATGATTGGTCCGTTAAATTCTCATAACTTCTTCATCCGACGTCCGTTTTCGCCCATCTTTTTCTCGTTACGCTACTCTTAACGAGTTCTTCGATTCTCGTTCATGTCGGGTCGCATAAAAACCACTCGATCTAATATTCGAATTTCGGGTTGTACACTGCTAATCCGAAACTTCGAAAAATCATAACTTCTTCATACGAAGTCAGATTTGGGCGTTCTTTTTATCGACGCTCTTAGTTTAACATATTACAACTTTCGTTTAGAGTGCTAAGGCTAAATCTTGCTCTAGTATAAATTCACTATTTACGCTTCCCGGTATCACGTCGGTTCCGTCGCGAAACTTCGACGGGTCATAACTTCTTCGTTATAACTCTGATTTTGGCGTTCTTTATATCCCCGGAATCCTTGTTTCAACCACTACAACTTTATCTAAAGATATCGGGCTTATTTAACACTTTAAGTTTGACGCTTATTTTTATCTTTTATTTATTAAATATTTATAAATACATAATAAGCATAAAAATTCACATAATACTCAAATATTTCATCCTTATTACTTCAAAAAGAGTTACAATAGTTGTTCTAGACTATTACATTGTCTAAAAATGCTTAGCCCTGACACCCGGGCATTCCAATTCTCTCCCCCTTAGGATGGTTCCATCCCAGAATCATGCATCAGCAAACAGATGTGGATAGCGACTCATCATGTCATCCTCTGTTTCCTAAGTGAGATTCGGCGCATTCGAATGTTTCCATCGGACTAGCACTAAGTCGATCAACTTGCGTCGTAACTGTTGGGTTTTGAGCATTCTAAGACTCCTAAGTGTACATGCAACCCTAAATACCTTGGATCTATGTTTTCTCTATTATACATGCAAATAAGAACTTCCAAGGTATTATCCTAATCTAGGATACAAAACAATGACTATAGCAAGATAGAATACATACCTCTTTGGTGTAGAATGCCTTCATGAAGTTTGAGTGCCTAGTGCCCCAAGTGTGACACCTCAAATGGAATCACAATCATCAAAACACTTGGAATGACTTGAGAGAATTCTACACTCTTCAAAATCGGCTAGCCCTTTCTTCACTATCTCTAGTGGCCGATTTTTCCTCAATAATAAGATGCTTATATAGTTATACAATTAGGGTAAACTCTTAATTGTCATGGCTTTCCATTTCCTTGGATCCATGGGTACAAATACACCATGGAGCATCCATGGACCATCCTATGGGTTTTAGCCCAACTTGATTATCCATGGAGCATTAGCCCACTATACAAGTATGGATGATTTACACAATCAACCCATATATTTAATTAGTCTTCTTTTTGATCACTTAATTAATCCTAGATTAATTCTTGATCAATACTAATTAAATAATCTCATTATTCTTATTATTAATATACTAGAACTTATAATATATTAATAACCATAAGTGTCTTATTTCTCTCATCCAAGTGCATGATGGTATGCAACCCAAATGGACCATGCCGGGTCGGGTCAAGTCTTACCAATTATAGTTATGGAGTTAGACATTAATCCAACAGTCTCCCACTTGGATAAGTCTAAAACTATTATTGCGTATGACTTCAGGAACCAACCGGCAATCGTAGCTCTCAAAAAGCTTCTGTCGAACTCTGACCTTGTAGATGAACTCTGACCTTTGTCAGTGACTTGTCCATTAGATAAGGGATCATATATTCCTCCATTCTAGATATCATATGGACTGAGACATGGATTATAATCATTCTCTCTGTCCATTTGTTGTTTCCCGATTTCCAATTTATGACAACTGACTAATTGAACAAATCAAATCAGTCCTGGCCCGGCCGAGCACTTCCATTTGTCATCATCAAATCATCGAGGGGCCCACAGATATCGCTTTTATCCCGAAGGTAAAAGGAACGGATAAACTTCGACTCATATGGCTTGTTCTACTACTTGTTGAATCATACACAAAAGCACGTTTTATAGCACAGAGTTACCAAATGCGGTTTCGTGCAATCAATGTACTATCAACTCATAGTAACAACTCATATCTCTAGGTTTGAAGAATATAAGATATTATCGTCTCATGATCACTCGTGATAAAATCCATGAAGTGATTCCAATGAGCGCGGGTTGAATCCAATACTCAGAACTTATGAGCACTCATGATTGTTGTAGCCTTGTCCAACACCTTAGACCTCTACAACCCATCATGACAGTCTTAATTCATATCTACTTCCAAAATATGACCGACTGTGGATGGTTTGAATAACTTAGTCATTCCGGAAGAATAACCCAGTTTATTCGGGAAGTCAAAACATGCAAAGTGAAACACAATAATAATTGAATCCAATATGGTATCAACCCTTTGAACATAAATAAAACACCTTTTATTTATCACCATATGATTACACATTATTCATTGTACACTGTTTCAGCTATCAACTTTATTCTTGAATTTAAAACAATAGTTGTCCCATGCTCCAAGCATGTACACTATGTTTTCTTAAACACTAGTCATGCCACACACCAAGTATGCATACTATGTTTGTCTATGATCTTTACTTTGTGAACTAGATCAATTGAACATAACTTCAATGATTCTCTTTTCACACTCCCAAATCCTTACTGCAAATGCAAGAATTCCAAATTCATGCCATTTACTGAAATCTGTTAGATTCTAAACTTATATGCATTGATCCTCTCGTAATGATTATGCACAAAGTCATAAAGACTTGGCAACAATCATTACAGAGTATTCCAAAGGAGATCAACTCCTTGGAAATATCCTTCTTGCATTAAGTTTCCTAATCTTAAACAGATTGAAAATTCTAACTTTGAAACATTTCCAGATTCCATTTTGACTATCACTTCTGAACAAGAGTTGCCTCCTTACAGATTATGTCAATATGGTCCTTCCAGAATTATCACTATACTTCCAACTGTCCTTGAGCAACCAATCTTTGGTAAACCTCAGATTGTCCTCGACAATTGTTTAATCCTTTTAGTCATATCCAGTTCTAAACCTTTTCCCTTCTTAATGCCCCAGGCATTTGGAAAATTTTAGAACGGATGATTATAGCACATGTAATCGATCCTATATCCGAAGCATATGGGACACGATTCATGATGTCTCACATAAAGACTAAACCAGTCTTTTGCTATAACATTTCCATTTCAATTTGCCAAGTTCTCATAATTCAGATTATGAAAAGGGATGCCGTAATCATAATCGAATTTTAGAACGCAAATAATGGACCCATATACAGAATTTCCTTATGTTGAGCCATTCCAACATGAAATTCATATATTTCCTTGACTAAATGATTAAAACCTCAAATCTAAACCTTATAGATTTGATATGAAGTATAATTTCCTCTCCCTTAATTATAGCAAAAGAACTTTTTCCCAATTGAAACTTTTGTTTTCTATAATTAACATTGCTAACTTGCAATACTTATCATAATTATCATGCTCCCACTAACATGATGATTAATAGCGTAACACTTATGCTCCCACTAGCTTTGACATGTACTCAGAAATCAGCTGGACTTCTAGAAATCAATACTTCATTGACTTTCTTACCAAAGTTCAGATTTCTGATGCTAGATTGTTTTGATAAAGCTGTATCAAAATCATACACCTTCCCTTAGATAGCACACTTGTGTATCTAAACAATTATGAAGAGGGATGCCGTAATCATAATGTTTAGACCTTTTTGCCACTTCTCACAAGTCCAAATTAGTGTGCCGGTTAACCACACGCGCTCCACTAACGACTTTGAGAATGCAAATATCACAATTGCTATCTAGCTAAAATCTACTTAGTGAAAGTGTTTCCTCACCATCATTTTCATGAATCAGAGAGAAACCTTATGACACTTAGATTTAATGGTGTATGAGTTCCTACCCATATGAATTTGTCAAACCATAATCACAAGACAAAGATAATGACAAATCCAAAACCATATGGATTGAACTCAATCTTAACTTCTTGCCACCTGGCAGCTCAAGGGCCTGCCATTGCTTCCAGGTTGTTATGCAACAAACTGAGAACTCTAAGAACTCATATGCAAAGCCAACTTTAACTGGAATGGGCACAGATATGTCAACACGATAGGTTATAAACCTCAAGTCGTGTGCTAGTGAAGAACTTCAGGTTTTATTCTTGATTATTTCTTGAGACTTTCAAGACCTTTAAGACTCCCACTGTCCTCTTGACATATAAGACTCCCTTGTCAAACATCCAAGAGATAGTGCGGATTCTAATCAAGAAAAACACTTTACCCAATTGGCCTAAGTTGGTCTTTGTTTTATCCAAAACATCACAACTTACCAATTTCAAATGTACAAGAGTAGAAAACTTTTACTCTTACATTTGACAAGTGTTTTAAACCTTCTTTAAGACATGTCACTCAAATGACAATCTTGGAGTATGACTCTAAGACTTGTATTGGAACGAAGTATGACTCATCTTCTTGATTTAACCATTTCAACAATTCAAGTTCCTCTTCTTAGTCATAAGAATGCACTAAGATTTCCTTAGAGAACTAATTTTGATATGGTTTCTTAATCATTAAGATGATCACAAAACTGATACTAAAGTACTCTCCCATCTTTTCAGATTTGAGAAACTTTTATCCTTCTGCCTTATTTGATTCTTCTTATCGATCTTATGTGGTGGACTTAATCAGTGCACAAGAATGTGTACTCGATCCCTAAGTCCTTTACTTGACTCACACATCCATGTGAACAAGTAATTAGTCTTAATTTTCCAAAACTTGAAAGTTCTCATTCATCATGCTATACAACTTGCATGATTCCAAGTTCCGGTCCAATTGAAACTTGGGTGATGAGAATCTTTCCTTATTTGGTAAATCTAGACATTACCACAAATGAAAGAATCAATTTCATATTTCCACTCTTGCTCTTAACGGAATTATATAAGCAACAATTTTTCGTCAAATGCCATTGTAAGGATATTTTAAAATAAATAAAATCAAAAAATTTTCTTTTATTTTAAAACTTTGCGGAAAAACTTATCCTTACAATCCATATGAAAACTTGTTGTTATCTATTCCTTAAGCAATATCTCATAACTCCTAAGAAGTAGCTCAAGAATCCGATCTTCAAACTACGCGATAGAAATCCATCTACGCCATCAGATTCAGCATATTCTTTCTTTAAGTTTCTTCACATTGCTTTGATTCTTAAACCATCACCATGCGACCCGGTCACATCATGTATCAAGAATCTCAGAATAGAAACTTTACAGAGTTAGATAGTGGATTTTACCTGAAGTAGAGTCAAACTTATTGACTTTAACATCCTTAGGTAAATTTGGCAGCTTCGCAACCAATGCCCTTTCTTTGGCAATACAAACATATGGACCCTTTGATAATGGTACATAGGACTATCACAGACTTAGCTTTTCTCTTTACCATTTGGTCAACCGAGTTGACTATAGCCGATCCCTTTCCATTGGGAAGAGAATGCTTTACTGGATATCCAATGTCATCATTGTCAATGTCCATAAAGTTTTAGGAAGTTGATCTTAGCAAATAGATAAGATCATTAAGGGTCTTGTCATAGTCTGTTTCATAGGTGTCCCAAAGGAACTCACTATGTGACTTAGAAAGTGATTGAACCACCAACTTTCTCAAGACTTTGACACCCAACTCTCCCGGCTTGTCAATATGTGACTACATCTCCAAGATGTGATCACACCTAGACCTTGCCTTGCCAATAGGGCTTGAGTGACCTTAAACTTTTCAAGAACTTGTGGGTTAGGGAGAATAGTTGGAGGAGGAGAAAGAAGTATGATATCCATGGGACATCATCTTCATTAGGAAACCTTGTTTCAAGAGATTTGGGAAGATCATAGGTGTCTAAACCAGACATCTTTTGGGAGATATTCAAGATAGTTGATTTAAAGTCCTTAATATAACACCCAATATGAAATATTAAGGCTAGAACCCAACAAACTATTTTATAACTTAGAAGAGGTATGCCGTAATCCAAGCTATAGAATATTTGAAGGTAGGTGAATGACGATTCACCAATTTCCACCAAGATAAACGAAATGTATAATTAGGTTTTAATTGGTTTTGAAACTCCTAGATCTTTGAGATTCATTGAACTTTTCAAAGGCATGTTTCAATCTCGAGTGTGCCCTTCAGGTTTTGTGACTGGGATGCCGAGGATCACAAAACAAGGTGTGAAGTAACCATGCAAATCACTTGGTACCCTTAATAAATTACCCCTCAATCGATGTGCCGGTTAACCACACACGCTCCATCGATACTATGATAAATATTAAGTCACCCTTTACCTACCTTGTTAAGTCCAAGTTAGTGTGCCGGTTAACCACACACGCTCCACTAACGACTTAGACAAAGTGTAAAGTGTAATTTGATGGATTAGCACCTTATTCACATTTTTCCTAAGTAACTAAGATTGGGTATTATTAAAAGTTTAGTTACTTAGTATTTTCATTAATACTTTTAATGAAGGGAGAATTATAGTCCTGTCAAACCCGTTCGGCTAACGACCCTCCACCGGTCAAGCAAGCGGTGGGTGAGAGTGGACACCCATTAAGTTGCCATTTTATAGGCAACAACCTTATACCCACCTTATAGACCGGCTTCGTGAATGAGGCGTACTAGCGGTAAGACTGACTTTACTCTTATACATATATATATTATTAACTTATAATATTATAAAGTATAAGGGTTGAATTTTAACTTTTAAAATTCTAAGGGCTAACTTGGAATTAAAGTATTCATTAGAGAAAACTTTACAAATTCCAAAACTTGAGGGCAAGTTTTGAAACTATTCAAAACTAATTAATTCCATAACTTATGTGTTTAAAGTAGTTTTAATCCAAAAACTCTTCAAGTTCCATAACTTGAGGACAAGTTATGGAAGACTTTAAACTAATAAAAGAATTGACTTTTTCTTTATTTTATAACTTATGGAATTAATTAAGGTTACACTTTTTTTTTAATTTATTATTTAATGAAGAGACTCTTGGTCCTCCATAACTTGAGGACAAATTATGGAGTCATAACACCTTTTAATTAGAACTAGACTCTTCATTTTTGTAACCTTTGCCAATTTTTATGAGTTTTATGATTCTTAAATGTGACTTTTCATATAACTTGAGGACAAGTTACAAAAACACATTTTAGAATCAATTCTTAGATTAATTTGGATTAAAACCAACTATCACATAATTTTCATCATTAATCCAAATTCACTCATAAAACAAGATAACACAAAAAACTTTTGGTGATCCATAACTTATTCTTAAGTTATGTAATCCTTTAAAACATTAACACCAAATTTTGTAACTCCAAAAAAACTTTGAATCAATTTTTTTTTTTAAAACCTTTTCAAATCCATAACTTATGGAGGTTTCAAAAAAAAAAAAAAACTTTTTAGATCAAACTTTTAAAACTAATAAAATAATCATATTATTTTATCTTTTATTAAATTTGACCTAATTCAACTCATAAAGCAAATTATTCAAATTTTACAAATAATTAGTTTTTCACAAGAACAAGTAATTATTTTAAAATTTGACAAACTTCATGTTTTTTTTTTCCAACTTTGAAAATAAAATATTTGCATCAATATAACAGAAAACAACCCGTGGCTCTGATACCACTGTTGGGTTTTGAGCATTCTAACACTCCTAAGTGTACATGCAACCCTAAATACCTTGGATCTATGTTTTCTCTATTATACATGCAAATAAGAACTTCCAAGGTATTATCCTAATCTAGCATACAAAACAATGACTATAGCAAGATAGAATACATACCTCTTTGGTGTAGAATGTCTTCATGAAGTTTGAGTGCCTAGTGCCCCAAGTGTGACACCTCAAATGGAATCACAATCATCAAAACACTTGGAATGACTTGAGAGAA
This sequence comes from Lactuca sativa, assembly GCF_002870075.4. Lineage (NCBI taxonomy): Eukaryota > Viridiplantae > Streptophyta > Magnoliopsida > Asterales > Asteraceae > Lactuca > Lactuca sativa. The sequence goes on from NC_056627.2 coordinate 9,248,338, forward strand.
TTCTACACTCTTCAAAATCGGCTAGCCCTTTCTTCACTATCTCTAGTGGCCGATTTTTCCTCAATAATAAGATGCTTATATAGTTACATAATTAGGGTAAACTCTTAATTGTCATGGCTTTCCATTTCCTTGGATCCATGGGTACAAATACACCATGGAGCATCCATGGACCATCCTATGGGTTTTAGCCCAACTTGATTATCCATGGAGCATTAGCCCACTATACAAGTATGGATGATTTACACAATCAACCCATATATTTAATTAGTCTTCTTTTTGATCACTTAATTAATCCTAGATTAATTCTTGATCAATACTAATTAAATAATCTCATTATTCTTATTATTAATATACTAGAACTTATAATATATTAATAACCATAAGTGTCTTATTTCTCTCATCCAAGTGCATGATGGTATGCAACCCAAATGGACCATGCCGGGTCGGGTCAAGTCTTACCAATTATAGTTATGGACTTAGACATTAATCCAACAGTAACTTCTTAGTCTTACGGTCAACAATTGCCTCAGGCTCTTCGATCAGCCTCTTATTCGCATCCATCCTTAACTCTGAAATTGGAATTATGTCGGGAACTTCTCCCGTGAAATTCCTCAAATAACACACATGGAAGGTGTTATGAATACCATTGAGTTCTTTGGGTAATTCCAGCTTGTAAGCTTGGTTCCCAATCTTCTGAAGAACTTTGAATGGTCCAATAAACCTTAGACTCAAATTTTCTCGTTTCCCAAATCATATAAGTCCCTTCCATGGTGAGACTTTTAGCAAAACCGAATCCCCAACTTCAAAGGTTATCGATCGTCTTTTCTTGTCAGCATAGCTCTTCTGACGATCCTGGGATGCTAACATCCTTTCCCTAATCACTTTTAACTTCTCCGCGGTCTCATGGACTATCTCGGGGCCCATAAACTGCTTCTCTCCGGCTTCAAGCCAACAAGACGGCTTACGACACTTTTGTCCATACAAGGCTTGATAAGGTGCCATCTTGAGGCTCGAGTGAAAACTGTTGTTGTAGGAGAATTCTACCAGAGGTAAGTGCTCGTCCCAGTTCCCCTAGAACTCGAGGGTACATGCTCTAAGCATATCTTCCAGTGTTTGAATCGTTCTTTCGCTTTGGCCATCGATTTGCGGATGGTAAGCAGTACTCAAACACAACTTTGTACCCAACTCCTCTTGTAGACTCCTCCAAAACCTTGACGTGAAACGACTATCACGATCTGATACAATCGTAAGAGGAACACCATGAAGTCTTACAATTTCCTTCACATAAGCATTTGCGAGCTTATCCATAGACCACTTCTCGTTGGCTGCTATGAAGTGTGCACTCTTGGTGAAATGATCCACGACTACCAAAATCATGTCGTGTACGCTCTTCGTCCTGGTAGTTTAGTCACACAAAATCCATGGTGATGTCTTCCCATTTACCCATGGGTACATGTAAAGGTTCTAAAATCCCATACGGTTTCTGATATTGTGCCTTAACTCTCGCACATGTTACACACTCCGCCACATACTTCGCAACCTCGAGCTTCATCGTCGGCCACCAATAGTAGGGTTTTAGGTCCCTATACATCTTAGTGCTACTGGGATGAATCGAGTACATGGTCTTGTGTGCTTCTTCCATTAGAAGATCTCTTATTACTCTCGTCTTAGGTATCCAAATCCTATCTTGGAATACCTTCAGTTCTTGACTGTTTGTACCGAACACTAACGTTTTTCCCAAACGTTCTTCTTTTCGGTCATTCTTCTCTAAAGCTTCTTATTGAGCTTTCCTGATACTTTCCACAATTGTCGAGACGACTTCGATTCTCAACGCTCTTGGCCTTTTCATTTCAAGGTTGACTTTCCGACTGAGAGCATCAGCAACAACATTTGCTTTACCAGGGTGGTAAAGTATCTCACAGTCGTAGTCCTTGAGTAACTCTATCCAGCGTCGTTGCCTCATGTTCAATTCTTTTTGGTTAAAGAGATACTGGAGACTCTTATGATCAATGAACAACTTGCACTTCGTGCCGTAGAGGTAATGCCTCCATATTTTTAGAGCGAAAACTACCGCAAGCAACTCCAAATCGTGAGTGGGGTAGCTCTTTTCGTGCTCTTTCAATTGTCGAGATGCATATGCTATCACCTTTTCACTCTGGGTTAGAACACAACCCAACCCGACTCCAGAAGTGTCACTATAAACCGCGAAATCTTCAACTCCAGCAGGTAGAGAAAGTATCGGCACTTCACATAGCTTCTTCTTCAGCTTCTCGAACGCTTCTTCATGCTTCTCATTCCACGTATATGTAGCTCCTTTATGGGTCAAAGCTGTCAATGGAGATGCTGTCGAAGAAAATCCTTGAATAAATCTTCAGTAATATCCGGCTAATCCTAGAAAGCTTCGAATCTCCGTGGGACTCTTTGGACGTCCCCACTTCATTACAGCTTCGATTTTTGCAGGGTCAACCATTATTCCCTCCTGGTTAACCACATGACCCAAGAATTGGACTTCTCGGATCCAAAAAACACACTTGGAGAACATTGCAAACAGCATCTCCTTCTTCAACACTTCTAATACTTCTCGTAGATGATTTCCATGCTCCTCCTCGCTTTTCGAGTAGATGAGAATGTCGTCGATGAACACTATCACAGATTTATCGATGAATAGTTTACAAACCCTGTTCATCAAATCCATGAATGCTGCAGGAGCATTAGTTAGTCCAAATGACAAAACCAAGAACTCGTAGTGTCTATATCGAGTTCTAAATGTAGTCCTCTCAATATCCTGCTCTCTCACCTTCAGTTGATGATATCCTGACCAAAGATCAATCTTTGAGAAGTAGCTCGAACCTTGCAGTTGATCGAATAGATCATCAATCCTCAGCAATGGATACTTGTTCTTCACCGTTGCCTTATTCAGCTCTCGGTAGTCTATGCACATTGTCATGCTTCCGTCCTTCTTCTTCACGAACAGCACCAGAGCTCCCCAGGGTGATGAACTAGGACGAATGAAACCGTTGTCCAACAGCTCCTGAAGTTGCTTCATGAGCTCCTTCATCTCCGTCGGTGCTAATCGGTAAGGTGCCTTTGATATCGGTGTTGTACCTAGTAACAAGTCTATACGAAGCTACACTTGCCTATCAGGTGGTAATCCGGGAAGATCTTCGGGAAAGACTTCCGGATAATCGCACACAACCGGTATATTCTGCACCTCTTTCTTTTCCTTCTTAGCATCAATTATGAATGCCAAGTATGATGCACATCCTTTGGACAAACATTTCCTAGCTTTCATCAGGGAGATGATTCTAGAATTCACTCTGCGTTTGTCCCTGTACACCATAAATGATTCCTTTCCGGGTGGGTTTACCCTCACTATCTTTTTTCGGCGTTAAATCTTAGCATCGTTGGCGCTAAGCCAATCCATACCCAAAACGATGTCGAAACCGTTTAACTCTATGGGTAATAGCTCTTCGTGGAATTCGTTTCCATTTTGGTCGATGACTACGTTCTTAATATGATTACTAACAGGTACGAACTTGCTACTGGCAACTTCTACAATTAGGGCATTATCAAGTTTTTCTACAGGCAATGCTAATTTCCCACCAAATCTATGCGATACAAAGGTATAGTTGGCTCCGGAATCAAATAGTATATTGGCAGGCAAACCATTTACAAGAAAGGTACCTGAAGCGACGTCTGCTGCCTCCTTTGCAGCCTTGAGCGTCATCTGGAAGGCTCTTGCCTTCAGCTTCGGTGGTATGTTGGGTCTTCCTGCCTCCTTCTTCTTCGGGAAATCCTTTGAAATGTGCCCGTCCTCGTTTCACTCATAATAGACCTTCTTTGTGAACGTGCATTCGTTGGCATAGTGCCCAGGCTTTCCACACTTGAAACAAGTGACTCCTCCATCACATTTCCCCTGGTGCTTCTTCTTGCATTTGTCGCACCATTTTTCTTCGTTTCCTCCTCCTTTCGAACCAGACTTTGAGAATTTACCCTTCTTACCGGACCTCGAGGATTTTCAAATTTCCTTTTCTCTCCCACCTCCGCTCTCTCTAGACCCTTCTCTCGTATTTGGGTCTCCACATTTTTAGCAGCCCAGATGGCGGCTTTCAGAGTGGTAGTTTGCTTGACCATTAGACCGAAGTCCGCTGGTAATACGAGGGCAAATTTGTTAAACTTGGAGAGTTCAGTTGGGATGAGGTGAGGAACAAGCTTCATTTTCTTAGTAAAGCTTGCAGCGTATTCAGTAACGCTCATTCTTCCCTTCTTCAGATTCTGGAACTCGTTGTTGATCTCCAGAAGGTCCTGTTCGGAGCAGTATTGATTCTTCAACTGTACCAGAAAATCCTCCCACGACATCTTGCTTGCTTCACCTTTGGGAATTGAATCAGCTAGTAGCTTCCACCAACTTAGTACTCTAGATTTCGACAGAAGAACTGCGAGAGCGGTTTTCTGCCTGTTGCTACACTCGCAACTCTCAAACATCGTCTCCATCTTAGAGATCCAATTCATGACTTCCATTGGTGTCGGGCTTCCAGATAGAGTTGGTGGTTTGGATGCCATAAAATCCTTGTATTTGCATCCACGTCAGACATTTCCTCCATCCTGGTGGTTATGCCTAACTATCGGTGGGTTGGCTTGACCAACGGTCCCACTGTAGTTTCATTCCTCAGTCTGCCCTTCATTCAACTCGAGCTGTTCCATCTGAATAGTCGCTTCCTCTCGATTTTTCTAGAGCAAACATCTGGTTTCCTCCATTTGTCGATCCAACATCGCCTGGATCATCGCTTGCACTCCGGCCATCGTTATTGGCTCAACAGCGGCTTCCACAACCGGTATTTGCTCAATCACTGGGGGTTGGTTTCTATCTCCATTTGCATTCACGTTTCCCCTACGGTTCCTTGCCATCTTGATCTATACACCGAATAAGGTGAATTTAGATCTTTATTTAGGATAGACGCTTAAATCATCCTTATCACTCCGAAACATTTATATGCTAGTTCTAATATCATAGTCGTACGTTTAGAATCCTAAACACATAAGGTTTCTAGATCCGGTCGGCAACAGACCATAGATCCGAACAAATAACAGCATATCATGCACAAAGCATTTAGCACATAAAAGCATTTTAGGCACAATTCCTAAAATAAACTAGTGCTCACACCTCTCAATCATCGCTTAGCCTTGTAAGTTTAAGTCTACAAATCCTACAAATTCCTAGTTCGCTTAAACTAATGCTTTGATACCAACTGTGACATCCCCATTTTCACGGCCAGAAAAGACCGATTTTGTTTATGCTTTGTTTGAAAATCAGAGTAACATTTTAAATAAAAGTGTTGCGAAATTTGTCCCAAAACAAAATATGATAAAGATTTATCAAAAGCATTTCCAAGGAAATGTATTTCATTAAAAGACTTGGGATGTCATGTTTGATACAGATCAAAAGCATAAACAGTACAATATAAGACTTACTACATTATTTCGTATCTACAGGCCTATATCCGTAATCCCTCATCAAAAACATCACATCTATGCTCATGCGCCACTACCTGTAATACAAGAAACTGAGTGGGTCAGGCTGGGGAGCCTGGTGAGCATATAGGGTTTTCAACCCACAATAAATAACTTTATTAATTTCATCAATAAAAAATAACCCGATTACTTGTTCCCGTTATCCTCACTTTACGTCCCTAAACACCTATCATAAGGGACCTAGCCTAAGGATCATCATCGGGATGGACACTACTGCTAAGGGGATTCCTCAACAATAAATGTCCTTAAGGAAAACATGTGGGGGGTGGAGTACACCGGTGAGCACATCGTTCACAAACACCTACAGGTTGCGAGCCTGCTAGTGTTACACTGGACTGTCTAGAAGAGTCCGTGGTCGTCATCCATACTCCGCTAGATGACATAATCAACAACATCAACATCGAGGCCTCTCATCATTTTATCACACATCACCTATTACATCTACCCATGTTTTACCCCAAAATTTTCGTAGATATAAAATACATATACAATTTAAATCATTGAAAACATGTATAACAATGTTCATCTAGCATACATAGCAAGTATTCAGATAATATGCACACATAGCACGTAATTTATATAAAATACTTCATATCTATGTGTAAGCTTAAAGTAACTATGCAATCACCTGAAAGGTGGTGACTCAGTACTCGAATAGCGCTTCGATACTCTCAAAACAATTTTCCTTCGATAAAACCTAGTATCAATACTACTAGGGTTTAGTCTAACATCAACCGCGACAAATTAATAGTCTGACTGTTATTATTATTATTATAATATAAGCGTTAAATAACACTCATTATAACTCATAATAATAGCCCAAATAATTATTTTAAGGACCTAATAACATTCCTATAATTATTTGAAAGCTATATTAAAAATTGCGTAAGCGTAGCTCACTTACAGCGGATTTTAAAGAAAACCAGGCTTTATTTGGAGCAGTGTTTCGAAACCGAAAGACACTTTTTCTCGAAACTCCGGGAGCCTCGGGGCTTCCTTCGGGAGCTAGGGGTTTATCTATGTGACAACCCAAAGTTTATTCCGTTATATTCAACCGTTTCTGCTAACAGAATATGTCAATTTATAAAAGTTCCGTAATTTGGGGTCGTCAAATAAATAAATGTTTATTTATTTATTTGTATTTAATGTTGTTATCGTCTTAACAAAATAAATATAACTCGTAAATTTCATTTCAATTTAATGGGATAAAGTTATTTTATTTCAACCATTTAACCCGGGTAAAAAGTTTAAACCCCGTTAAGCTTTAGCATCAGGTAGTCTTATACCGGGTGCAACACTCGAGACCTATATAAGGAAGGTGGAACACTTCCTAGAACTCTTTTACCACTCAAGTTCCACTCCCTCTCTCTACACTCTCTCTAGCTCGATTTCGACCCGAAAAACCTCAATTTCCGCCTCCAAAACGTAGGTCCTCTTGTCCTAACTTGTTCTAGACATCATTGAAGTGTGTTTTAACCCAAAAATCACTCATGAAAGTTGGAAAAAGGGAGTTTACGGCCTAAGAACCTCCTTAGGCCGTAAACACCTAAAATGGTGCCAAATGTCCCGATTTTCCTTCTTTTAAGCTTAGATAGTAGTTGGGGAATTCACCTAGGAGTGTTTAAACCTCAAAACAATAACCTTTAGGGTATAAAAGAGGGTTTATGACCCAAGCATGTGCTTAGGCCGTAAACACCCTCTAACCACGCAAAAAGGTCCAAAACCACTTCCAAACCACCCTTAGACTTAAGATATGAATTAGGGACTTGCCATTTCGGACTTGGAACACTCAAACACATACTTTTGAAGGGTAAAATAGAGTTCACGGCCCAAGCATGTGCTTAGGCCATAAACTCCCCTAAATCATGATAAATGGGAGTTTAAACCCCTAAAAGGCCTTATAACCTTTACTAGAATTTGTTAGAAATCAAACCAAGGGCCTAGAAATCAAGGAATGGGGTGTATGAGAGTTTACTACCATAAACCATAGGGTTTATGGCCGTAAACTCCCAAGGAGTGGCCTTTGGGCCGTAAACTCCAAGGGAGTATACTCTTGGACCCCTAAACGCCCCTATAGCCTTGTAAAATCCCTTAGAACCATTTCTAGAGCCACTTGAGACTTGAAAGCATTCAAAAACACTCCTCCCAGGAGTTTACGGCCATAAGCTCATGGGGGATGTGGCCTCCCAACTGTAGACTCACTTAGGGTGGGTTTTAGGAGAGTAAACTCCAAGGTGATGTCATACACTCCTTCCATACAACTCATTAACCTTCTAGCACTCAACCATAAGACCTTAAATCAAATTAGGATGTCTAAATGTTTTAATAAGAGTATAAATCACTAATTACTTGTAAAACATATAGCTCATATGTTACTAGGGTCATAAAGGGTGTACAAGTCCTTACTTGACACCAAACGCTCAACCGACACATTCACCCGATTTACTTATTTTAGGTGAGTTCGTACCCCTTAATTAACCTTTTCAACTGTTTTTACATGTTTTAGGGGGGGGGGGGATACAAGTCAAATGTACAATTTATGGAAATCAATCACATGTGATTCACAATTCATAGTACAAATCACATGTGATTTATCACTATGCTTTATAAAGGATTTCTACATTCTTTTTAAAAACTGCCTTGAGAACAAAACTATTTTCAATATCTAAATCCATTCTTTTGTTAAATTGTTATTAAATTATTTTCAAACTGTGTTTAAGTTACTTTCCTTATAAAAATGTGTCTACATTAATATATTTATATAAGTAAGACTTGAAGGACTTAAGACCGATACCTCGCCTTACTTCCTGTTCTTGTTTGATGTGGTCTTAGGGTATCTGTTATCCGTCCGACTGTCGTTGATTTCTTAGTTATATATCTTCTATATTGGTGTTAGATATATAAGTCTTCATCATACTCAATACCTTTGTTATACAAATGCCGAGAACCATACACACTAAGTTAACTATAATAGGTATAGTTAAGGCTACTACTACTCGTTACTTCTACTACTATACACACTATAACCATTATTATTACAAGATGATACATATATAAGAGAATGCTCTATGAACTATACAAAAGACTACTATTACTCTACAATACAAGAGAGAACACTAATCCAGAGTATAACACACTATCCCTCTATAAGACACTCTATCGCGCTTACATCCTGTGACCAGGGCTTTTCGGAAGGAAGGCGACACTACATGTATAGATCTATACGGAGCAGACACTATTATATCCCGACTGTTATTTACGGTCCGGGCCGATCAGGCTCAGGTATGGCACTACCTCACTACACTACGCATGACCGGGAAGGTCATCGGACTCTCTATTTCTCGCACTATTTGTCACATAAAAGGAATACACTCATATCCACAACAAAACACTAAGAATAAAGTCCAAGCTAACATCCCGAAGTAAGTAAATATCTATTACTAATGGAATTTCGCACCACTACTACTAATAACAGGCATAACTTTTCTTCATCTACACTACTTACTGGAGATTTACTACTATACTTTTACAAACAAACAGTTTTCAATGATAATACTTACACGCAACTTAAAGGTTTTCACTTACGATGTACTTTCTGCAAAATATAGGATTTTCTAGGGTTTTCTACTACTTATAAATGTAAATTGCAGCTTTTCACGCAATAAGTTTTAACACATTTTATACATCAACCACACTAAATTCTTATGAACTCACTAGCTTTTTGCTAATACTCTTTTTCAAAATAACTTGTATCCTCAGGTCAAAGATAGACAGGTACATGTGCAACATTTTGGAGAAGATGGAGCATATAAGACCCATCTCTTATTTTTGATATATTTTGGTGTCTATTGAAACGTTACAGAACACGCTTGTATTTAAACTCACTATGTAAATGAAATGGTTGTTGTTTCTTGTTTTTAGTATTATGCAATTATCATGATACTGTACATGACGTCCTCTACCCCGAAACGTATTCCGCCGTTATCGGTTTTGGGGTGTGACAGATTGGTATCAGAGCATTGTTTATAGTGAATCAAGTATATCAACCTATAAAAGATATACGAACTATAAACACTTCAGGACTAAAACATTATGACCAAGAATATATACTTCTAAATACTAAAGGATTTAATTAAGTGTATATATATATATATATATATATATATATATATATATATATATATACACTCACTACTACAAAATGGTCAGTATCACACTAGAAGAGAACATAAGTATTAAGATTGTTGAACAACACAATTAAGCTTAGAGACATATAGTCACATCTGGGGGGATGTAGCCTGATCAACTACATTTATCCAGGAGTGACTAGCATGTGCCTAAGAGTGATTGTAGTGTTGCAGCAAGTCTAAAAACTTACCAACACTACCACAAGAACGTTAAAACAAGAATACTATAGGAGTATTGTGTATACCATTAAATACATATGTGATAACTAAAAAGGTCGTTACTGGTAGGACAATAGTTGCTAAATGGATACACCACGGTTACATGTGACTAGGGCGCTATAGACTCAGAATTTGTGGCCCTTGCTTCATTTCCTGTTCTTGTTTGATTGGGGATCTGAAGTTAGGGTTTCTTATTCGAAGGACTATCTTGCTTCGGTTACATGTAATTCTTATGCACTACGCAAGTATTGGGTCGGCTAACAATGACTCATCTTATAAGTATCCTAGATTAGTACGTCTATTAACTTTCCTTCCCCCTTTCTCGCGTGGATAGCATGGCTGGCTTCCACTATCCCGACGATCCATACTATCCAAACCAGGGAAATGGAGGATGGCTTGATGAGGAGTCAGACGATGATCACCTGATCCCTTTGGACGATCATCATGTTGAAGTCTTTTCGGATAGCTCCAGCTCCGAGCTAGAAGTTAACAACCTACCCCAAACCCCAACCCCCGTCCGGAATTTCAGGGCCTCACTCCTATGTGGGCCATATCCTTGCACCGATGGAGCGAGGAGCAGGGCCAGCCTTTACCTTACAATGGAGACCGAAGCTTCTACAACAAAAGCGAGGGAGGATCAGCGGACCGAGTTCTGCCCATCATGGTCCGAAGGATCGCCAGGAATGTCGAGCAGGGTCAGGCAGCCATAGGCCAAGTTGTAGATATGGATGCCAACTCGAATCTCAACACTGTTCGCATCCACCAACTTGAAGAAGCTATGGATGGGACAAGGAGGACCAACGAGGTTCTGCAGCAACAACTAGCTGCATCCCGAGCCGAAGTTAGGGAACTCCGAGCACGTCAAAGGGCTGATGAACAACATCTTCAGGAAGTTACGTGCCAACTAGCTGATCTGAGGGTTCGCACAACGAGTGCCCGTTGCCCGTAGAAGATGTATGTTCATCTCACTCTTTTGTTAAGGACTAGCCTTTCCTTTTTATGCTCCATAGAACACTTGTTCGTAAACATTTCTAGCTTTGAAAGTACTCTAATTAGGCCTCTAGACTGCCAACATTTTGCTTATGGTTTGATGTAAGACCTACTGTTAGGTCACTTTTCACGAACTTGTATTACATCATTAACACCAGTAAATTGGCAGATAACTACTCTATTGCTATGACTCTCTTTCTGATATTTGGACTATGTTGATGTAGTCCATAAAACACTCCTATCATACTAGCAATAGACTCTTACTATTGCTATCATTTCTATGATTTTCCAGTGAAAGATGCCTCCTCGAAAGCGTCCAAACAGAGGCAGACCAGCAACTCAAACCCCTCCTCCACCACCTCCTCCTCCGCAATTCGATCCAGTGCTGTTTCAAACGGCTGTGATTACAGCTGTGATGGCAGCCATGGCTCAAATGAACTATGGTGATGCGAGCGGTGGCAACTCTAGATTTGGTGAAGTCCATCAAAGAGTGCAGGGATGTACTTATAAGGACTTCATGAACTGTAAACCCACTTTCTTCGATGGGACCGGAGGAATCCTAGCATTGTCTCAGTGGGTCGAGAGAACTGAGGCTGTCTTTGAAATGTGCTCATGCCCCGAGGAGAGCAAAATAAAGTTTGCTACTGCCACCCTCACTAATAGGGCCCTGACATGGTGGAATGGCCATGTCAGTTCACTCTCTTTGGTAACAGCCAACACCATGGGCTGGGACACACTGAAAGACCTCATGAGAGGGGAGTATTGCCCTAGGGGTGAAATTCAGAAACTTGAGGAGGAACTCTGGAACCTCAAGATGAAAGGGACCGACATAACAGCTTACATGGCCAGGTAATGCGACTTGACGGCTATGTGTCCCAATATGATCCCTTCTGAAAGCAAGAAGATTGAACGATACATTTGGGGTTTAATGCCCCCGTATCGAGGAAACGTTCTAGCCTCACGCCCTACAACCTTCGATAACGCCAAGGAATTGGCCCAGAGTTTACTCAATCATGAAGTCTCTTCCACTCCAGCAACATCAACCACAACTGCCACTGCATCACCCAAACCAACTGACAAAAAGAGGAAGCATTGGGATAAGAAGAAGAGCAAGAAAACTCAAACCTCCTCCAAAGATCAACAAATTGTGGCTGTCCATGCTGCCACCACTCCAGCTACTCCTGCACTAGCAAAAGCTTATGTTGGGAACCTGCCCAAGTGTCCTAAGTGCCCCTACCATCACAACGGCCCCTGCCGTGAATTGCAATGCACCAACTACGGCCGGAAGGGCCACACTGTCCGGTTTTGCAGAGCCCCACCCAAACCTATCTCGCAAGTTACCGGTTGGGGAGTGACCCAGACTTGTTACGGCTGCGGTGAAGCTGGCCACTTCAAGAAAAACTGTCCGAAGGCTGGGAATGCGGGAGGAACAAGAAGACTACTTGCTATTGGCCACAACGAAGCAGTAGCAGATCCCGCAGTAGTCACCGGTACGTTTCTTCTCAACAACTCTTATGCCTGTGTCTTATTCGATAGTGGTGCAGAAAGAAGCTTCATAAACCAAGGCTTTAAACACTTACTTAAACAATCCCCACAACCACTAACAGAAACAATCATCGTAGAAATGGCTAACGGGAAGACCGAAAGCTCTAACGAAATTTACATAGGTTTTACCCTCACGTTAGACGATCACTCATTCCCAATCGACCTCATACCAGTCTCAATCAAGAGTTTCGATGTCATCGTTGGCATGGACTGGTTGAGTCTTCATCGCGCCGATATTCTATGCTTCGACAAAGCCATTCACCTAAATCCACCGAATCACGTAACTCTGTTGATCTATGGAGACAAACCTGGTACAAGCCTTCGTATCATCTCAAGTATTCAAGCCGAGAAATACTTGCGTAAGGAATATCGCGCCTTCCTAGACAACATCGTTGACACAATCGGAAAGCGAGAGATCCAAAAGACATCCCTATTGTATGCGATTTCCCCGACGTCTTCCCAGAGGACCTTTCAGGTTTACCTCCCAAATGTCAGGTTGAGTTTAGAATCGACCTAGTCCCAGGAGCTACCCCCGTAGCTAAGTCGCCCTATCGTTTAGCGCCTGCCGAGATGCAAGAGCTATCCGGTCAACTTAACAAGCTACTCAGCAAGGGCTTTATAAGACCGAGCTTCTCACCCTGGGGAGCTCTGGTCTTGTTCGTGAAGAAGAAGGACGGATCGTTCCGTATGTGCATCGATTATAGGGAACTCAACACACTCACGGTTAAAAATCGCTATCCTCTTCCCCGTATCGACGACTTATTCGACCAACTACAAGGGGCAAGTTACTTTTCCAAGATCGATCTTAGGTCCGGGTACCACCAGTTACGGGTGCTTGAGGAGGATGTTCCGAAAACAGCCTTCCGAACTCGTTACGGACACTACAAGTTCGTGGTGATGCCCTTTGGACTGACTAACGCACCCGCAGTGTTCATGGACTTGATGAATAGGGTGTGTCGTCCATACCTAGATCAGTTCGTCATTATCTTTATTGATGATATACTCGTCTACTCTCGGAGCGAGGAAGAACACATGAATCATCTACGACGAGTCCTAGAAACCCTACGATCAGAGAAGTTATATGCGAAGTTCTCTAATTGCGAATTTTGGATCCGAAGAGTTGAATTCTTAGGACACGTGGTTAGTGAAGAAGGAATCCACGTTGATCCCTCCAAAATTAAAGCTATCGAGAACTGGTCAGCATCGAAGACGTTTACAGAAATTCATCAATTTCTAGGCCTCGCTGGCTACTACCACAGATTCATTCAAAACTTCTCTCGAATTGCGAAACCTTTCACCATGTTGACACACAAGGGCATGACATTCGACTGGGAAGAGAAACAGGAGAAGGCATTCCAGACCCTGAAGCAAGCTCTATGCACCGCACCAGTATTATCCCTTCCCAAAGGGACAAAAAACTTTGTGCTATACTGCGATGCATCGAACCAAGAGCTCGGATGTGTCTTTATGCAACGAGGTAAGGTCATCCCCTATGCCTCAAGACAGCTGAAGACACATGAGGTAAACTACACTACTCATGACCTCGAGTTAGGGGTGGTCGTCTTCGCTCTAAATATCTGGAGACATTACTTGTATGGAACGAAGAGCATAGTATACACTGATCATAAAAGCCTCCAGCACATATTGAACCAGAAAGAGCTCAACATGAGGCAACGTCGATGGGTCGAACTGCTCAACGATTACGACTGTGAGATTCGTTATCACCCAAGAAAAGCCAATGTAGTAGCAGACGCCCTGAGTAGAAAAGAGTATTCTGGTCGAAAAGTCAAGTCGCTAACAATGACTATCCATTCGCATCTATCCTCACAGATTAAGGAGGCTCAGCTCGAAGCCTTAAAGCCTGAGAATGTGACGGGAGAATCCCTGTGTGGAATGGATAAGAACTTGGAGGTAAAGGGTAACGGAGCCTACTATCTTATGGACCGAATCTGGACTCCGTGCCACGGAGGTTTCAGAGACTTAGTCATGAAGGAAGCGCACAACACTTGATACTCCGTTCACCCTTGTTCAGATAAGATGTATCTGGATCTCAAAAAGCTTTACTGGTGGCCTAATATGAAAGCAGAGATTGCTACCTTCGTGAGTTAGTGCCTTACTTGCGCAAAGGTAAAGGTCGAATACCAGAAGCCATCAAGTCTTTTCCAACAACCGGAGATACCGGAATGGAAGTGGGAGCGGATCACAATGGATTTCATAACCAAGCTGCCCAAGACAAAAGGTGGGTTGGACACCATTTGGGTCATCGTCGACAGATTGACCAAGTCCGCGCACTTCCTACCCATCAAGGAAACGGACAAGATGGAGAAACTCACAAGAACATGCATTAAGGAGATAGTACGACTACATGGTGTCCCTATATCCATTATCTCTGATAGGGATAGTAGGTTTACTTTGAGGTTCTGGCAATCACTACAAAAAGCCTTAGGGACGAGGCTGGACATGAGTACAGCCTACCATCCGCAGACTGATGGACAAAGTGAGAGGACAATCCAAACCTTAGAAGATATTCTGCGAGCCTGTGTGATTGGCTTTGGTAAATCGTGGGATACACACTTGCCACTTGTGGAGTTTTCCTACAACAATAGTTATCACACGAGCATCAAGGCAGCTCCATTTGAAGCCCTCTACGGCCGAAAGTGCAGATCCCCTCTGTGCTGGGCTAAGGTGGGTGACACTCAGTTAGCTAAAGGATGAGTTCCTGACAGCACTCTCACGGACCCGGAGATCATCAGAGAAACAACCGAGAAGATTGTACAAATTCGTGAACGATTAAAAGCCGCCCGGGATCGACAGAAATGCTACGCAGACAAACGAAGAAAACCCTTGGAATTCCAGGTGGGAGACCGAGTCCTTTTGAAGGTCTCACCCTAGAAGGACACGATACGCTTCAGAAAGCGTGGAAAGCTGAACCCAAGATATAAAGGCCCTTTTGAGATTCTCGCTAGAATTGGCTCCGTAGCTTAAAAACTCAACCTACCCCACGAGCTAAGTAACATACATCCTACCTTCCATGTATCAAACTTGAAGAAATGCCTGTCCGACGAGACTCTCGTCATTCCACTCGACGAGATCAAAGTCAACGAGAGCCTCAACTTCATGGAAGAGCCTGCGGAGATAATGGACCGAGAAGTAAAACGAACGAAACAAAGCCAAATCTCAATAGTGAAGGTTCGATGGAACGCCAAGCGAGGACCGAAATTCACTTGGGAGCGTGAGGATCAAATAAAACTCAAATATCCCCATCTCTTCTCTTAGTAGTACTGTAATAACTTAACTGTTTGAACTCTAAATTTCGAGACGAAATTCCCCTAACGGGGGGATGATGTGACAACCCAAAGTTTATTCTGTTATATTAAACCGTTTCCGCTAACGGAATATGTCAATTTATAAAAGTTCCGTAATTTGGGGTCGTCAAATAAATAAATGTTTATTTATTTATTTGTATTTAATAAATATAACTCGTAAATTTCATTTCAATTTAATGGGATAAAGTTATTTTATTTCAACCATTTAACCCGGGTAAAAAGTTTAAACCCCGTTAACATTTAGCATCGGGTAGTCTTATACCGGGTGCAACACCCGAGACCTATATAAGGAAGGTGGAACACTTCCTAGAACTCTTTTACCACTCAAGTTCCACTCCCTCTCTCTACACTCTCTCTAGCTCGATTTCGACCCCAAAAACTGCAATTTCCGCCTCCAAGACATAAGTCCTCTTGTCCTAACTTTTTCTAGACATCATTGAAGTGTGTTTTAACCCAAAAATCACTCTTGAAAGTTGGAAAAAGTTAGTTTACGGCCTAAGAACCTCCTTAGGCCGTAAACACCTAAAATGGTGCCAAATGTCCCGATTTTCCTTCTTTTAAGCTTAGATACTAGTCGGGGAATTTACCTAGGAGTGTTTAAACCTCAAAACCATAATTTTTAGGGTAAAGAGGGTTTACGGCCCAAGCATGTGCTTAGGCCGTAAACACCCTCTAACCATGCAAAAAGGTCCAAAAACACTTCCAAACCACCCTTAGACTTAAGATATGAATTAGGGACTTGCCATTTCGGACATGGAACACTCAAACACATACTTTTGAAGGGTAAAATAGAGTTCACGGCCCAAGCATGTGCTTAGGCCATAAACTCCCCTTTACTAGAATGTGTTAGAAATCAAACTAAGGGCCTAGAAATCAAGGAATGGGGTGTATGAGAGTTTACTACCATAAACCATAGGTTTTACGGCCGTAAACTCCCAAGGAGTGGCCTTTGGGCCGTAAACTCCAAGGGAGTATACTCTTGGACCCCTAAACACCCCTATAGCCTTGTAAAACCCCTTAGAACCATTTCTAGAACCACTTGAGACTTGAAAGCATTCAAAAACACTCCTCCCACGAGTTTACGGCCGTAAACTCATGGGGGATGTGGCCTCCCAACCGTAAACTCACTTAGGGTGGGTTTTAGAAGAGTAAACTGCAAGGTGAGGTCATACATTCCTTCCATACAACTCATTAACCTTCTAGCACTCAACCATAAGACCTTAAATCAAATTAGGATGTCTAAATGTTTTAATAAGAGTATAAGTCATTAATTACTTGTAAAACATATATCTCATATGTTACTAGGGTCATAAAGGGTGTACAAGTCCTTACTTCACACCAAACGCTCAACCGACACATTCACCCGATTTACTTATTTCAGGTGAGTTCATACCCCTTAATGAACCTTTTCAACTGTTTTTACATGTTTTAGGGGGGGGGGGGGATACAAGTAAAATGTACAATTTATGGAAATCAATCACATGTGATTTACAATTCATAGTACAAATCACATGTGATTTATAACTATGCTTTATAAAGGATTTCTACATTCTTTTTAAAAACTGCCTTCAGAACAAAACTATTTTTAATATCTAAATCCCTTCTTATTTTAAATTGTTATTAAATTATTTTCAAACTGTGTTTAAGTCACTTTGCTTATAAACATGTATCTACATTAATATATTTATATAAGTAAGACTTGAAGGACTTAGGACCGATAGCTCGCCTTACTTCCTGTTCTTGTTTGATGTGGTCTTAGGGTATCTGTTATCCGTCCGACTATCGTTGATTTCTTAGTTATATATCTTCTATATTGGTGTTAGATATATAAGTCTTCATCATACTCAATACCTTTGTTATACAAATGCCGAGAACCATACACACTAAGTTAACTATAATAGGTATAGTTAAGGCTACTACTACTCGTTACTTCTACTACTATACACACTATAACCATTATTATTACAAGATGATACATATATAAGAGAATGCTCTATGAACTATACAAAAGACTACTATTACTCTACAATACAAGAGAGAACACTAATCCAGAGTATAACACACTATCCCTCTATAAGACACTCTATCGCGCTTACATCCTGTGACCAGGGCTTTTCGGAAGGAAGGCGACACTACATGTATAGATCTATACGGAGCAGACACTATTATATCCCGACTGTTATTTACGGTCCGGGCCGATTAGGCTCAGGTATGGCACTACCTCACTACACTATGCATGACCGGGAAGGTCATCAGACTCTCTATTTCTCACACTGTTGGTCACATAAAAGGAATACACTCATATCCACAACAAAACACTAAGAATAAAGTCAAATCTAATATCCCGAAGTAAGTAAGTATCTATTACTAATGGAAGTTCGCACCACTACTACTGATAATAGGCATAACTTTTCTTCATCTACACTACTTACTGGAGATTTACTACTATACTTTTACAAACAAACAGTTTTCAATGATAAAACTTACACGCAACTTAAAGGTTTTCACTTACGATGTACTTTCTGGAAAATATAGGATTTTCTAGGGTTTTCTACTACTTATAAATGTAAATTGCAGCTTTTCACGCTATAAGTTTTAACACATTTTATACATCAACCACACTAAATTCTTATGAACTCACCAGCTTTATGCTGATACTCGTTTTCAAAATAACTTGTATCCTCAGGTAAAAGATAGACAGGTACAGGTGCAGCATTTTGGAGAAGATGGAGCATACAAGACCCATCTCTTATTTTTGATATATTTTGGTGTCTATTGAAACTTTACAGAACACGCTTGTATTTAAACTCACTATGTAAATGAAATGGTTATTGTTTCTTGTTTTTACTATTATGCAATTGTGATGATACTGTACATGACGTCCTCCACCCCGAAACGTATTCCGCCGTTATCGGTTTTGGGGTGTGACAATCTAGGGTTTAGGGGACTCAAAAGGGGTTAGAGAGAGAAAGTTCTTAGAGAGAGAGAGAGAGAGAGTGGAATTTGGAGTGAAAAATGAGGCTGTTCTCGGTCCCCTTTTTATAGCTGCGAGGCCTCTTACGTACGCTGGGCGTAGTCCTCGGCTATGCTGGGCGTAGTTCGTATAAGGTTACAGGTGGATCCAGCTGGCTCGCACTCGGTCTCGGACGGATAAGGGCGAGGGTAAGCGGGGCGTACTGACTTCGGACGCGGGGCGTAAGTGAGGGCGACGTTTCCTTCATCCGAAGCTAGCCGTGATCTGCAAGCAACGATTAGGATTGAGCCACATCATCAATCGAGTAACAGATTTCGCAAATTGCATTCCCGAATTCTAAATATCATAACTTTCTCATACGAGCTCCGTTTTCAACGTTCTTTATATCCATGCGAAGGTGCGAACGTACTCTACAACTTTCGTTTAGACTCCATCGGCTAATTTTGAATCTATTTTAAAAGTTATATAATTAACAGGCGATGACAGGATTGGTCCGTTAAATTCTCATAACTTCTTCATCCGACGTCCGTTTTCGCCCATCTTTTTCTTGTTACGCTACTCTTAATGAGATCTTCGATTCTCTTTCAGGTCGGGTCGGATAAAAACCGCTCGATCTAATATTCGAATTTCGGGTTGTACACTGCTAATCCGAAACTTCGAAAAATCATAACTTCTTCATACGAAGTCAGATTTGGGCGTTCTTTTTATCGACGCTCTTAGTTTAACATATTGTACGAATTTCGTTTAGAGTGCTAAGGCTAAATATCGCTCTATCATAAATTCACTATTTATGCTTCCCGGTATCGTGTCGGTTCCGTCGCGAAACTTCGACGGCTCATAACTTCTTCGTTATAACTCGGATTTCGGCGTTCTTTATATCCCCGAAATCCTTGTTTCGTCCACTACAACTTTATGTAAACATATCGGGCTTATCTAACTCTTTTATTTTAACGCTTATTTTTATCTTTTATTTATTAAATATTTATAAATACATAATAAGCATAAAAATTCATAAAATTCACATAATACTCAAATATTTAATCCTTATTACTTCAAAAAGAGTTACAATAGTTGTCCTAGACTATTACATTGTCTAAAAATGCTTAGCTCTGAAACCCGGGCGTTACACATGTACACTTAGGAAGTGTTAGAATGCTCAAAACTCATCAATAACATGGGTAGATGGAATAGGTTGTGTGTGATAAAATGATGAGAGGCCTATTGTATAAACCCTGGAGACTATGAGACGTAGTGCCTATTGTATAAACCCTGGCGACTATGAGACATAGTGCCTATTGTATAAACCTTGGAGACTATGAGACGTAGTGCCTATTGTATAAACCATGGCGACTATGAGACGTACTGACTATTGTATAAAGCCTAGTGACTATGAGACGTAGTGCCTGTTGTATGACCTTGGTAGCAATGGACTTTGGATAAATTCCTTAGGTCAATCCTGAGGAATGAATGCATGAAGGATAGTCGATTCTTAGGGTAAATCCTTAAGAAATAAAGGAGATATGGGGATGGGTAATTGGGTTGATTGTTTGATGGTTGAATTTAATAATTATATTATTGTGGGTTGAAAACCCTATATGCTCACCAGGCTCCTAAGCCTGACCCACTCAACTTTCTGTTTTACAGGTAGTGGACCCAGAGCATAATTTTGATGATGATGAGGAATTTTTGGATTATAGGCCAGTAGTTGTAAATAACTATTGTAAGGCATATAATGTAGTGTTTATGCTTTTGGTCTGTACTGGAACATGACATCCTAGGTTTTGATATATAATAAAAATACATTTTTTTAAGAAATGCTTTGATAAACTTTTTATCATATTTTGTTTTGGGAACAAATTCTATAACACTTTTAATCAAAGGATTACTCTAATTTTATTATAAAAAGCATAAACTAAATCGGTCCTTTCTGTCCGTGAAATTGGGGATGTCACAGTTGGTGTCAGAGCATTAGTTTAAGCGAACTAGGAATTTGTAGGATTTCTAGACTTAAACTTAGAATGCTAAGCGATGATTGTGAGACGAGTGTCTACTATATTTCAGACACGAGCACTAGTATATTTTAGGAAAGATTCCTAAAATGCTTTTATGTGCTAAATGTTATATGTTTGCCATATATGCTATTATTTGTTCGGATCTATGGTCTATTGCCGACTGGATCTTGAAACCTTATGTGTTTAGGATTCTAAGCATTTGATACGATAATAGAACTAGCATGTAAACGTTTCGGAGTGATAAGGAGAATTTAAATGTCAATCGTGAAGAAAGATCTGAATTCAGCTTATTCGGTGTATAGGTCAAGAATGGCAAGAACACGAAGTGGAGTTGGAAATGCAAATAGGAACAGAAATCAACCACCCATGATTGAACTAGTACTTGTTGTAGCAACTGCAACTGAGCCAATGACGATGGTTGGGGTACAAGTAGTGATGCAGATGATGTTGGATCGCCAAATGGAGGAGACAAGACGATTACTCCAACAGAATCGAGAGGAAGCTACAATACCAGTTGAACATCCCGAATTGAACGAAGGGAAGTCGGAAGGAGGGAACAACAGTGGGACCGTTGGTCAAGCCAACCCACCAATAGTCTGCCAAAACAAGCAGGATGGAAGGAACGACGGATGTGGATGCAAGTACAAGGATTTTATGGCATCCAAACCACCGTGCCTATCTGGAAGCCCGACTCCAGTGGAAGTTATGGACTGGATCTTTGAGATGGAGACAATGTTTGAAAGTTGTGAGTGTAGCAACAGACAGAAGACCGTTCTTGCAATTCCTCTGTTGAATCTGGAGTATTAAGTTGGTGGAAGTTACTGGCTGGTTCGATGCCTAAGGGGGAAACCAGCAAGATCTCATGGGAAGAGTTCGTGGTGCAACTGAAAATACAATACTGATATGAGCAGGATCATCTAGAAATCAACAATGAGTTCCAGAATCTGAAGATGGGAAGGATGAGCGTCACTGAGTACGCTACTAGTTTTACAGAAAAGATGAAGCTTATTCCCTATCTAGTTCCAACTGAACTCTCCAAGGTTAACAAGTTTTCCCAAGGTTTACCAGCGGACTTCGGTCCGATAGTCAAACAAGCAACCACTCTGAAAGCCGCCATCTGGGCTGCTAAGAATGTCGAGACTCAGATAAGAGAGAAGGGTCTGGAGAGAGCTGAAGTTGGAGAGAAAATGAAGCATGAGGGATCTTCAATGATCATCAACGAAAGCAAATTCTCAAAATATGGAGGAAGAGATGAAGCTAAGTGGTATGAGAAGTGTAAAAAGAATCACTTCGGGAAGTGTAGCAAGGAGATGACTTGCTACAAATGTGGGAAGACAGGGCATTACGCCAACAAATGTGCATCTAACAAAAAGGTGTGCTACGGATGTAACGAAGAAGGGAATATTTCTAGATACTGCCCAAAGAAAAACACACTGCCACAGCTCAGGGCATTCCAAATGATCCTCGACGAATCAGAAAACAACGCGAGGATTCAAAGATGAAGGCTTCATATCAATATATAAAGTCTGTATCAGAAATGTAGCCTATTAGAGCCGTATTATAGGGTGACCTTGAACCTTTGTGTAATCGTTTCAAGAAATATTAAGAACCCTGGTTTTGTCATCTGATGTGTTGAATGATTGTGTAATTGTTGTATGGTGACTTGGTTAACTGCAAGACTATACTTGGGACGAGTATGAATAGGTGTGAATGGTAGTAGAGGCCTATGCTACCGGAAGCACAGGACTCGCACTTGGATCAGGGAAAGTCACAAGGTTACCAAGAAACTAATAATTGATTCCGTTTTATTCAAGTATGTCATTACCCTTATTTCGGTAATGACTAGTAAGATGGTTGTTATTCCGACCCTAGTGGTCATATCCAATTGAGTCCGACTACGATGAGTTTGTTACGTGGTTCCGAGAACCGATGTAGTGTTTGACTAAAGCCAGAAGATATAATCAATGCGATCAATTGTATCAAACCTGTTGTTAAAAGAAGTTAGTAGGTAGAAATGCTACATGCTAAAATGTGATTATATCACATTAGAAAATTAAGGAAGGTATATTCCATTTTGGAATTTAACTCTAAGAGACCTGATCCTTAGCATTGCATCATGCAATGAGAGGTCATTGTAGCATGACCCATCGGTCTGTTACAATAGATAAAAGAAATTATTTATCCTAAGAAGAAAAAGGAGTCCACAATAAGGACGTATTTTGTAACTTGAAGGCTATGATTGAAAGTCCAAGGTTTATTGCACCGTTTAATGTTCTTTTAGAGGATTGGTATTCATAATACTTTCCATGTGTGTTATTTGAGGAAGTTCAGGGGAGATCTTCCTGACATAATTCGAATTTCTGAGTTATGACTGGATGAAAGCAAGAGGTTAATCGAAGAACCAGAGGCAATTGTTGACCATAAGAATAAAAAGTTGCGACACAAGATGATCGATTTAGTCCTTGTGCATTGGAAATATACGAATGGGCCAAATCTCACTTGGGAAACGGAGACTGACATAATGATTCGCTACCCGCACTTGTTTGCTAATGTGCGATTTCGGGGACGTAATCATCCTAAGGGTGAGAGAATTGTAACGCCCGTGTTTCTGGGCTAAAGCATTAATAACGGTGTAATAGTCTAGGTCAACCTTTGTAACTCATTTTGAAGTAATAAAGAGGAATTATGTGAATATTATGTGAATGATGTGCTTATTTGCTTAATTATTATGATTTAATTAATTAATAATAAAAATAAGCATTGAAAATAAATATTAAATAAAGCCAATATCTTTTAAGAAAGTTGTAGTGGTCGAAACAAAGATTCCGTAGATATAAAGTGTAACAGCCCAAAACCTCAAGTATTGCTAAGTTGCATTTTGGGGGTGTTTTAAAGGGGAGACTCGGCGAGTTGGAGCCAGACTCGCCGAGTAGGGTCGCAGACTTGGTCGCGGGTTCGCGACTGGACTCGACGAGTCCAGATATAGACTCGGCGAGTCGACGCTGTTCAGCAGAAACCCTAGCCGTTCAGTATTGGGTCGTATATAAGGAGTGTTATGTCGTCAGTTCACGTCTTTTGGCCGATTGGGGAGAACCCTAGGCGACTGGGGCGGCTAGAGCAAGGATTGAAGATCATTGGTGATTTGAGGAGGTTATTGTTCAAGAAGGAGAAGGTTTTGGCTAATGGGACAGTAAGGGAATCACGTTTTGAGGCTTGGGGACACTGAGAGTGCATGATTCAGGTAACCTTTCGGATTATTTTCTGTTATGTGAATGTGTGCATGGATTTAGGGTTTGTGAAACCCATTTGGGATTAGATGGATTGTTGTGTTGTTGTCCAACGTTTGTAACCCTGTATTAGTATCCTTAGAGGTCCAGAAGGTACTATGTTTGGATATTCGGGAAAATATGTATCTCAGGAAGCAGTTTGATCGACTGCATGGCGTGGACTCGCCGAGTCGGATGATCAGACTCGGCGAGTAGCTTGAAGATTCACTGGGACTCGCCGAGTTGTTCTTCAGACTCGGCGAGTGGAGTCGGGGTGGCCCCGCGGTTCTTCCAGGAGTGACTCGTCGAGTCAAAGAGGATACTCGACGAGTAGAAGGGGAATCTTAGAGGATTGAAGGACGACCAGACTCGCCGAGTCGCCATGGAACTCGCCGAGTCCAGTCGAGCTGACAATGGACTGTTGACCAGAGTTGACTGGTGTGATTTCTTAGGGTCAGTTAACGTGGAAGATAGAAGTATTAATAAGGGATATATGATCGTTAATGACGATCGGTGGCAGTTAGTCAGTGCTTTAGTGGGGGAGAATTGTAAAATTCTCCGGGAGATCGATGAGTATGTAAGGGTGCTTAGCTGTTGGGATTCAGCAGTGTTTGTCAGCGCAAAGTATAGGCCGACGAGGGCGAGTGTTGAGTATGCGGGGCGAGATACAGACCTAGGGCATTTGATTGTGGAGGCCTGAGAGGAGGTCGGGATCAAGCTTGAGTAAGTAATCGGAATTTTGCGATCAGAGTATTGGTACGTTTGA
Organism: Lactuca sativa; assembly: GCF_002870075.4. Classification (NCBI taxonomy): domain Eukaryota; kingdom Viridiplantae; phylum Streptophyta; class Magnoliopsida; order Asterales; family Asteraceae; genus Lactuca; species Lactuca sativa. The sequence goes on from NC_056627.2 coordinate 9,273,155, forward strand.
GGTACATGATGGGTTGTACTGCATTAATCCCACGGGATTATGTTGTGCATGTTTCTAGAGCTGGAACCGGAAGGTTCCCAAAGTTAGAACCTGAGGGTTCGCAGAGTTTGGGTATACGGACCCACAGAGATATAGCCTCGAGTGGCTAGTATGTGTTATGAGAGTCGGTCCAGTCATACTGGAGACTCTGTTGGTATTGCTGGATTAGTTTGAGATTTGCGGATCGCGTATGTTGCAGTGTGATTGCATTGGAAGGTCTGGCCCCGGGTTATTGATCTTGTTTAGCGGAGGCAGTGATTTTGATGAGTGGAGAGAGTGCATGTGATTGAGAGCCCCTGCAATGAGAACCAGAGTATGTGAATAGCAGTTACGCAAAAAGGGTGGTGTCGCTTGGGGCGAGCACCGTGGCACCGGTTGGAGTGGCATTATGTTCAAGAGGGTTCCGTGGAAAAGGAAAAGAGGAGGGTATGTAACTCCGAAGGGGGTGCAAGTTCACGAAAGTGAAAGCTGCAGAGCAGAGTTATGGTTAGACTATTTCGAGTATGGTTTTGACCATCGTGTTCGCGGCAGTGGAGTAGGAACCCATCCGGTTGGGATGTCTGTTGAGGCTCAGAAGGGATGCATGGAGAGAGAAAATTTTAAATTCTCAGTGTGATTCTGATCAGAGTGTAGGGTGGATGTAGTGGTTCAGCTTGGGAGATGTTCGAGGATATCATCAGTGTATTGGGTCTTCCAACCTGCGGGTGTTGGGGCTAGTTCAGCATGTGTATATGATGGCAAGAGGATAACTTGTGAGAGTTGATCTGAGAGGGAGAACGGACCTCTCAGTCGGTCCGGAATGGGCAAAGTGGGCTTTGGATCGGGGATCCGGTGGTTCAGGGTTTCCTAACCCTTATGGGCTGAGTGATCGTTGAGATTTGGAGCAGAGTGCATCTTGGGTAATTTCCGATTACAAAGAGTGATGAGCAGTTCAGAGTTCGTATTTAGTTGACAAAGCAGACTCAGCAGGTTAAAGAGAGTTAGTGATCGTCTAGAGTTAACAGGAAAGTTATGCAGGCAGACGCCGTTACGAGCATGTGATTCAGGTCAGCGACTTCGTATTTCTGACGGGGTGCTTCGATTTAGGAAGAGGGGTAAATGGGGGGCCCCGGTATGTTGGGTCTTTTCGTGAAGGTGCAAAGGTAGTAAGGGTGACCTATCGTTTGGAGCTGTCAACGGAATTGGGACGGATCCATGACACTGGTATGTGTCGCAGTCGAAGAGGTGTATAGCGGATGAGTCAGCAGTGGTTCTACTAGAGAACGATTAGGTGGATGCGAGCCTGTGTTACGTCAAGAGGCCAGTGGCCGTCGGAGATCGGAAGATCAAGGTTCTGAGGAACTAGGAGGTACCTCTGGTATTGGTTCAGTAGCGGTCTCGGGAGAGATCGGTAGTGTCTAGGGAAGCCGAAACGTGAGATGCGGGACCAGCAACCAGAGCTATTTTCAGAGTGAGACTTCGAGGGCGAAGTCTAATTCTAGTGGGGGAGAATTGTAACAGCCCAAAACCTCAAGTATTGCTAAGTTGCATTTTGGGGGTGTTTTAAAGGGGAGACTCGGCGAGTTGGAGCCAGACTCGCCGAGTAGGGTCGCAGACTTGGTCGCGGGTTCGCGACTGGACTCGACGAGTCCAGATATAGACTCGGCGAGTCGACGCTGTTCAGCAGAAACCCTAGCCGTTCAGTATTGGGTCGTATATAAGGAGTGTTATGTCGTCAGTTCACGTCTTTTGGCCGATTGGGGAGAACCCTAGGCGACTGGGGCGGCTAGAGCAAGGATTGAAGATCATTGGTGATTTGAGGAGGTTATTGTTCAAGAAGGAGAAGGTTTTGGCTAATGGGACAGTAAGGGAATCACGTTTTGAGGCTTGGGGACACTGAGAGTGCATGATTCAGGTAACCTTTCGGATTATTTTCTGTTATGTGAATGTGTGCATGGATTTAGGGTTTGTGAAACCCATTTGGGATTAGATGGATTGTTGTGTTGTTGTCCAACGTTTGTAACCCTGTATTAGTATCCTTAGAGGTCCAGAAGGTACTATGTTTGGATATTCGGGAAAATATGTATCTCAGGAAGCAGTTTGATCGACTGCATGGCGTGGACTCGCCGAGTCGGATGATCAGACTCGGCGAGTAGCTTGAAGATTCACTGGGACTCGCCGAGTTGTTCTTCAGACTCGGCGAGTGGAGTCGGGGTGGCCCCGCGGTTCTTCCAGGAGTGACTCGTCGAGTCAAAGAGGATACTCGACGAGTAGAAGGGGAATCTTAGAGGATTGAAGGACGACCAGACTCGCCGAGTCGCCAGGGAACTCGCCGAGTCCAGTCGAGCTGACAATGGACTGTTGACCAGAGTTGACTGGTGTGATTTCTTAGGGTCAGTTAACGTGGAAGATAGAAGTATTAATAAGGGATATATGATGTTACAGGGAGCTTGTAGCTCGGAGGATCAAGTGCAAGGGATTTTAGGAGTTGCTATCTTCCAGTGTCCGCGAGGTGAGTCTTCTCACTATACTTCACCCGGAAGGGTTTGATTGTGTGACCGGAAGGTCAAGTATGTTATGTATTATGTTTATATGCTATGAATGGAAAGTTAGCTGCTACGCGTGATATACATGCTTATATATATGGGCCGGAAGGCAAGGTATTATGTGACAGAAAGGTCAGGTTGATATATGATATATGTGCTTTATGTGTTAAAGTATTTGTATTATGTGTTATATATGTGTACGGGCCGGAAGGCAATGTTATGTGGATCGAAAGATCCGGTCCGGAAGGCAATGTTATGTGGATCGAAAGATCCGGGCCGGAAGGCAATGTTATGTGGATCGAAAGATCCGGGCCGGAAGGCAATGTTATGTGGATCGAAAGATCCGGGCCGGAAGGCAATGTTATGTGGACCGAAAGGTCCGGGCCGGAAGGCGTATGTGTGTAAGGTATATTGGGGAACTCACTAAGCTTCGTGCTTACGTTGTTTATGTTATGTTGTTTCAGGTTCTTACAGTAACGCGGGATGACAACGGTTCGATTGTACACACCGAAGAAAGAGTTGTGTTTTGGAGGATCCTGGTCTTCTATTATAACGAAAATGAAACTATGATTTGTGATTCGAATGTGAATAAGATTTTAAACAAGTGTTTTTAATATTAAATTGATTATTTAAATGAAAATTTTGGTTTTTGGAAATCACGGTGTTACATAAAGAATACCGAAATCTGAGTTATAACAAAGAAGTTATGATCTGTTGAAGTTTCGCGACGGAACCGGAACGACACCAGGAAGTGTAAAAAGTGAGTGTATAGTCACTTTTATCTTACACATAGATATGAAGTATTTTATATAAAATACATGCTATGTGTATAGGTATTGTTTTTTTATTTGAAATGATTCTTGAATGAATGATTTATACAAGTTTTAAAATGATTTAAACTACATATATATTTTATCTACAAATATGTAGGGTATAACATGGGTAGATGGAATAGTTGGTGTGTGATAAAATGTTGAGAGGCCTATTGTATACACCCTGGAGACTATGAGACGTAGTGCCTATTGTATAAACCCTGGCGACTATGAGACGTAGTGCCTATTGTATAAACCCTGGCGACTATGAGACGTAGTGCCTATTGTGTAAACCCTGGCGACTATGAGACGTAGTGCCTATTGTGTAAACCCTGTCGACTATGAGACGTAGTGCCTATTGTATAAGCCCTGGCGACTATGTAACGTAGTGCCTGTTATATGAACCTTGGTAGCAATGGACATTGGATAAATTCGTTAGGTCAATCCTGAGGAACGAATGGATAAAGGATAATGGATTCTTAAGGTGAATCCTTAAGAAATAAAGGAGATATGGGGATGGGTAATTGGGTTGATTGTTTGATGATTGAATATAATAATTGTATTATCTTGGGTTGAAAACCCTATATGCTCACCAGGCTCCCAAGCCTAACCCACTCAGCTTTTTGTTTTACAGGTAGTGGACCAAGAGCATAATTTGGATGATGATGAGGAATTTTTGGATTATAGGCCAGTGGTTGTAAATAATTGTTGTAAGGCTTATAATGTATTGTTTGTGCTTTTGGTCTATACCGCAACATGACATCCTGAGGTTTTGATATATAATAAAAATACATTTCTTTAATAAATGCTTTGATAAACTTTTTATCATATTTTGTTTTGGAAACAAATTCCGCAACACTTTTAATCAAAGGATTACTCTGATTTTATTATAAAAAGCATAAACTAAATCGGTCTTTTCTGGACGTGAAATTGGGGATGTCACAGTCAAGTCCATTACTCTAAGATTATCCATCCCGTGCTACATGTGACTTAGCATATTCACTTAGTAGCTAACTCACATTGCTAAGAATCCTACAAAGCATAGAGAAAGCAACATTCGGACAACGGAAAACTAACCAACATACTCCAATCAAGCAATTCTACCCACACATACAATTCGTAATCAAGTAACTCCTGTCACTAATCTCATCCTAGGCTTACCCTAGGGTAATCTCCGACCCATGGACTATAATAGAACATTCGACCCATATACCACAACTCATGCTGTACACATCTATCCATCCTCGATGTTGGCTGCCTTATGCATGCAAATTACACACATAATAGGATCTAATAGACCGTTGAATAATAGACTCTACCCTAGGACCACAGGAAATAAGGCCAAATCATCTACTCTAAGGCTATAAGATCCTAACCGTATACAATGTTCAAAACATACACTTAGCAGTTACGAATACCAATAATCGTTCTCATTACAACATAGCAAATGTTACCTCTAAAGCTACAGGCATCACATATCTGTCCAATCTATTGTTGACTATTCAGCACTAGCATGCAAGTTTACCAGCTCATACAACATATAAAGGCATCTCCCTTAACCCTAACTAGCATGCGACTCACAGATTCATAAGTCAAGTCATAACAGATAACATATATAGGTATTATGGGGAAACTTACTTGAGCTCGAATGATTGCATGCACCACACCCTTTCTTGTCATAAAAAATCTTTAGTTAAAAACATTTTTTCTTTTAAAAAATTTATAGATCCCCAGTTTGAGTTCAGACTCACCCTAAAGTATGTCTGAATCCCTCAAACCAAGATACCAACTTGTAACGACCCAATAAATAAGGGTAAAAACTTCATTTTTAATATAGCCAAAACATAGATATCATTTATTCCAAACATTTCAAAACATAATTAACTAAAAACATTCACTAGAGTTCGTCCCAAACTCATTCATTGCAGAAAACATGGTGTGTGCGTTGCAATCAAGTCGGGCCCTTTCTTTCCAAACCGATGATACCTAAACAATAAACAAAACTGTAAGCACGAAGCTTAGTGAGTTCCCTAAACCATACCCCACACAATCCACATAACCACATAATCCATACTAGTTATAACAACTACAAAAACCATATCAATCACATACGCCATGCATATAAACATATAGGGATTGCCATGGGCTCCCCCACATCTGATATCCAACTGCCATGGGCTCCCCCCGGGGTCTTCCATGCAAGTATCACAAAGACAACAAGCATATCACATACTGTCAGAAACAACTATCGTACCACATGTCACATAATCAACTAGCATACCCAAGCCAAACATATAAACATATAAGGATGTCGTGGGCTCCCCCCAGGGTCTTACTCCTATGTGCCATTAGATCTTTCACATGGTCCTAGCTACTTGCCATGGGCTCCCTCACATGCTCCTCACCTAGGAATGCCATGAGATGCCCCACATGGTCTGATATCCGCCTTCCACCGGCTCCCCCCGGGGTCTTCCATGCAAATAACACAAAGTCAACTAGCATACCATATATCACATAAATATTTGTCATATTACATAGCTCATACATGAACATATATGTGCCATTGGCTCCCCTACATGGTCTTATATCCAACTGCAATGGGCTCCCCCCCCCCCCCCCCCCGAGGTCTTTACATATCAAGTCAATAAGTACTAGCACATTCTCAAATATAAAAATACTAGACATATCAGTAGTGAATTCCATTGTTAGCACTACAACTAACTAAATGGGTCGCCCTTGGTGCGTTAGACCCATTGGTATGGTGAGGAGACTCACCTCGAATGTAGAAGCTTCTTGAAAGAACTCCTTAGCTGCTGCATGTCCACTTCCAAAGCTATCTATACCATGATCCATAATCCTTACTTGGGTAAAATGACCATTTTACCCCTGGTCCACAAGATACTTAACTAAAGCCCAAGTCCAAAACGAATCAAGTCCAAAACTCCAAAATCCATAAAGGCCCACTAATGGCCCACTAACGGCCCAATTCTTCCAAATTGCACCCATACCCTTACATAGGCCTTTCATAAAGCCCATTTATTATTTTATGAATCATTATACATGTCCCTAGGTAGCTCAATGAAATCCATGCACTTACAAGCCCATTATTGGCCTAATTTTCTAAATTGGGCCCAAACTCCTTCTTGGGCCTCATCCTATGATATAATCCTTCAATTAGCCCAGATCACAACCAACCAGCTAGTCCATTAGGGTCCAGGAATCTAGGCCCAAACAGATGGCCCAAACCCGAAGCCCAAAGTCCGAAATCCTAAACAGAGGTGTACATGGGGCGTACCCCTCTTGTATGTTGGGCGTACCTTCGCCTCGCATTGACCATCTACGGGATGGTTGACTCTGTACGTGGGGCGTACATCAACTTATGCGGGGCGTACTCACAAAACATCCAAACTACTTTTGTGACTTAATCAGTTAATAGCTTTGCGTCTAAACTTCAGAGAACCACCAAATGAAGCTCTTCATGCACAAAGTTGGCACCTTTATGCATTTGCATGGTTCAAAGGGTCTTAATGACCAACTTAACCCAATAATAGTCATCTAGGGCATGCATGAATGGTTTCTAGCCTCAAAGATTGCAACTTTATAGGCTTATAACCTCTGAAATGCTAAGAATAGCAACTCAAAGCTTATGAAGTGGTGACTATCCTCTAGATCTTGCTAATGAGGCCAAAAAGGGACCAAAATCCACATATTCATAAATAACGACATCTAGGAACCAAGCTCAGAACTTTTTACCTTCTTTGAGCTGAAAATGTAGCAAGGAGTCCCGATCTACAAGCCATCCCTTAAACCACCACCTTGTATTGAGCTTCCACTTTTTGAAATGCTCCAAAAACCACCGAAAATGCACCCAAAAAGCTCACAACACTCTTGGATGAAGCTACAACTAGAAATTAGGGTTTAAGGCTCTATGAATGAAAGAGAGGCCCACCCCCATAGACTTAAGGTCCGTTAAATAGTGAGCCAACCCTAAAAATTAGGATTTTAGTGTAACAGCCCGGAATTTCAAATACTAATATAATTATGATTTGGGGGTGTTTTAAGAAGGGACTCGGCGAGTTGGAGCCAGACTCGCCGAGTAGGGTCGCAGAGTTGGTCGCGGGTTTGCGACTGGACTCGACGAGTCCAGGTATGGACTCGGCGAGTCGACGCTGTTCAGTGGAAAACCCTAGCCGTTCGGTTTGGGAAGTATTTAAGGGATCTTATGCCTCCATTGTTCGCCTTTTGGCCGACTGAGAAGGACCCTTAATCGTTGTGGACGTCTAGGGCAGGAGAAGAAGCTTTTGGAACCTTGAAGAATTTGTTAAGCAAGAAGAAGAAGAGTTTTGGCCAAAAGAATACCAAGGGGATCGAGTTCTGAGGTTTGGAGACACAGAGGGGGTGTTATTCAGGTAATATTCCGGATCATTTCTGCTATATTGATGTGTGCACGATTTTAGGGTTTATGAAACCCATTTGGTGATTGGATGGATTATTATGTTGTTATACAAAAGTTTATACCCCAGTAATAGGATGGTTAGAGGTCCAGAAGGTCCCATGAGTGTGTATTTCGGGACCATACGTATTTCAGGAAGCAGTTGTTCGACTGCATGGCGTGGACTCGCCGAGTCGGATGATCAGACTCGGCGAGTAGCTTGAAGATTCACTGGGACTCGCCGAGTTGTTCTTCAGACTCGGCGAGTGGAGTCGGGGTGGCCCCGCGATTCTTCCAGGAGTGACTCGTCGAGTCAAAGAGGATACTCGACGAGTAGAAGGGGAATCTCAGAGGATTGAAGGACGACCAGACTCGCCGAGTCGCCAGGGAACTCGCCGAGTCCAGTCGAGCTGACAGTGGACTGTTGACCAGAGTTGTCTGGTGTGATTTCTTAGGGACAGTTAACGTGAAAGATAGAAGTGCTAAAAAGGGATATATGATGAGACAGGGAGCTTGGAGCTCGGAGGATCAAGCGCAAGGGATTTCGGGAGTTGCTATCTCCCAGTGACCGCGAGGTGAGTCTTCTCACTATACCTCACCCGGAAGGGTTTGATTGTGTGACCGGAAGGTCAAGAATGTTGTGTGTTATGTTTATATGCTATGAATGGAAAGTTAGTTGCTACGCGTGATGTACATGATATTATATGGGCCGGAAGGCAAGGTATTATGTGACAGAAAGGTCAGGTATGATATATGATATATGTGCTTTATGTGTTAGAGTATTTGTATTATGTGTTATGTATGTGTAAGGGCCGGAAGGCGATGTTATGTGGATCGAATGATCCGGGCCGGAAGGCAATGTTATGTGGATCGTAAGATCCGGGTCGGAAGGCAATATTATGTGGACTGAAAGGTCCGGGCCGGAGGGCGTATGTGCGTAAGGTATATTGGGGAACTCACTAAGCTTCGTGCTTACGTTGTTTATGTTATGTGGTTTCAGGTTCTTACAGTAACGCGGGATGGCGACGGCTCGATTGTACACACCGAAGAAAGGGTCGTGTTTTGGAGGATCCTGGTCTTCTAATATAGTGAAAATGAAACTATGTTTTGTAATTCGAATGTGAATAAGTTCTTAAACAAGTGTTTTTAATATTAAATTGATTATTTAAATGAAAATTTTGTTTTTGGAAATTTCGGCGTTACAAATTGGTATCAGAGCCTTGGTTTGAGGGATTCGGACGCGCCTACGGGTAAATCTGGACTCAAACTGAGGAAGTAAGAAAAGTTTTCCAAATAAATGGTTTTCTAAAAGTGAATAAGAGTTCAAAGAGAAAGCAAGAAAGAGCAGTGTGTACAATCAGCCAGAGCCAAACGGTGATTTCCCAAAATACCCTTACTTTTGCATTATGAAATATCTATTATGCACTTTGTGAGACATTATTGCATGCTAGAGACAGGCTAGGTATTTCACATCTTAGGACTAGAGTGGCCTGATTTGTGATGCCTTAGTCTAGGGTTTGCTGTTATATGTGCGTTATGCTTTTGTGTGTATGTGATGAGTGAGAGTATCTAGTTAGAACGCACAAGGGGTAAAGCTACGGGGTACAGAGGTACTTCCGAGGATGAGCCGAGAAGGTGGAGCTACCACAGATGGGGAGTCCTATGTATGCTTCAATGCTCGAATGCTGCTTGCTTTGTGCTTTGTGGAGTTATTGATGATGGGAGTCAGCTACCAAGTGAGTATGACGATACTCAGGAGGTAGAGGGCTGGCATCATTAGGAACTCTTCAGCAGCTGATAGCAAAGAAGTGGGAGGACGGCGGAAGGGACTAGGGAGTAAACCTAGCCAGATGAGTGCGCGGGTAGAGTAGAAGATTCCGCTGGAAAGCGAGCACGCGCGATGAGATGGGTGAAAGAGCAGGTTTATCAGCTACTTAGGAACTCTGGGATGGTCCGTGTGGAAAGTATGGGTAGATGTGGCAGGTAGTATGGGCCCGTACTACTGAAAGCAGAGGACCCATACTTGATACAGGGGGCATTCTGAAGGTCCTAAGGAACAGATTGAGGGGTGATGTTATGGTTCGAATACCATACATCGGAGCGGATACAGAGTGATGTTATGGTCCGGGCACCATACATCGGCACAGTTTGAGATAGATGTTGCGGTTCGAGTGCTATACATTGGAGCAGATTGAGGAGTAGTGCTATGGTTCAGGTACCATACACCGAAGCATGTTGAGGAGGGATGTCATGGGATGAGTACCATGGTTCGTAGTGGATGATGCTTGTGGTTATTTTGTTATCCGGTTATCGGTCGGACGAGCACGAGCGAGCGGGATGCGAGGATTCGCGAGATCCTGCGTGTTGAGGTTGCTGCATTGTTGCGGGCTGAGTCGCCAAAATTGTTTGGGTCGATCAGGACCACTATGATTGAAGTAGTTTGATGAGCGATATGCGGTTTTCGCAGAGACGGCTGCCGCGGCGGTTACAGCGGCTGTAGCAACGGCAAAGAAAGGGGCTAGTCGGGGTTTTCAGTATCGGGACTTCTATTATGCGAAGCCTCCCACATTCGATGGAGTTCAGGACTCGATTGTTGCTATGAGATGGTTATCAGACATGGAGAGGTGTTTCTCCACGAGTTTATGCCCTGCTGATCAGAGAGTGGGGTGTGCTCTGAACCTATTGAGGCTCGGGGCGAAGGGTTGGTGGAGATTGACCACGAGGTCATTTTCCGATGCGCAGAGGGCTGCGGTTTCATGGGATCAATTCAGAGGGATGTTCAGTACTCGCTATGTCCCGCGGGATGAAAAGGAGAAATTGGCTCGGAAAAATTCCTTAAGCTGAAGCAGGATTTGGAGTCGGAGACTGAGAGCACCGGGATGTTTATTGAGCGGGCGATGTTTTGCCCTGAGTTCGCTTTAGAGCAGGCTCAGATGTCCCGACATCCGAGTATGCTCAAGGGGGGGTATCAAACAATTCGTGTCTGCGCAGAGGCGCGAGACCGTGTTGGTATCGCAGGAGGCCGCCATGTGGCGTGAGTTAGAGGTTGAGTTGCAGTTGCGTGAGATGAGGCAGGCCCCGATGCAGTCGCAGTCGGCACCGAAACGGTCCATGATCGTAGACATTAGAATGGGGGGGATCGGAGCGGTCACACTCGTGGGAAGTGTGAGAGGAATGGCACCGGAGCTTGTTGGCTCAGTGGTGCATGCCGCAAGTGCGGAAAGGAGGGGCATGGTGCACGGGATTGTCGGTAGTCAGTGCCAATTCGGGATTTCAGGATTTGTTATCAGTGTCGGCAGGTTGGACATTGGAGGGTCAACCGTCCACAGTTTCCTGCAGGACCGGTGCAGGCTCTAGCATCAGCCACCTTGAGGAGTTCAGGAGGAGGACAGGATGGAGCAGAGCCCAAGGGCTCAGGGTCGTGCTTATCTGCTTGCGACAGAGGGAGATGGAGCAGTGCCGGAAGCAGCTGCGGGTATGAGGCTTTCTTGATGTCTTGATTGCCTTGAGTTGATTGTGGCGTATTGTCTGTGCTGGTATCTTGTGTGGATTTCGATGCGGTATTCGTTGTTTCGAAGGTTTGGCATGGTTATGGATTGGTGCTTCAGGTATTCGCTTGGCATTCGTTGTTCTCTGATGGTTTAGTATGATTATAGTTTGGTGTTTTGGTGCCGGTAGCCTTGTGCGGTTTTCGATGCGATATTCAACCTTTGGGCAGATTGTGAGTCTGGTTATGGGTTGTTGTCGAGGATTCCTTAGGTTATCGTTAGTGGGGGTTGTTAGGGGAGACGCGGCACTGGGTTGGATGTCAGGTAGCGTCTGCAATCGTGGAGTGGGTGATTGACACACAGGGTTCTTTTGAGCGGATTGATCAGGGAGGAGATGTGTTTTGCTGGGGGTTGCTTACGCTTGCGGGAAGCAGTCAGTGGGTAAACGTTCTCTTTGTGCAGGATGGTTCTGAAAGGTCGTTAATGACGATCGGTAGCAGTTAGTCAGTGCTTTAGTGGGGGAGAATTGTAAAATTCTCCGGGAGATCGATGAGTATGTAAGGGTGCTTAGCTGTTGGGATTCAGCAGTGTTTGTCAGCGCAAAGTATAGGCTGACGAGAGCGAGTGTTGGGTATGCGGGGCGAGATACGGACCTAGGGCATTTGATTGTGGAGGCCTGAGAGGAGGTCGGGATCAAGCTTGAGTAAGTAATCGGAATTTTGCGATCAGAGTATTGGTACGATTGAGGTACGTGATGGGTTGTACTGCATTAATCCCACGGGATTATGTTGTGCATGTTTCTAGAGCTGGAACCGGAAGGTTCCCAGAGTTAGAACCTGAGGGTTCGCAGAGTTTGGGTGTACGGACCCACAGAGATATAGCCTCGAGTGGCTAGTATATGTTATGAGAGTCGGTCCAGTCGTACTGGAGACTCTGTTGGTATTGCTGGATTAGTTTGAGATTTGCGGATCGCGTAGGTTGCAGTGTGATTGCATTGGAAGGTCTGGCCCCGGGTTATTGATCTTGTTTAGCGGAGGCAGTGATTTTGATGAGTGGAGAGAGTGCATGGGATTGAGAGTCCCTGCAATGAGAACTAGAGTACGTGAATAGCAGTTACGCAAAAAGGGTGGTGTCGCTTGGGGCGAGCACCGTGGCACCGGTTGGAGTGGCATTATGTTCAAGAGGGTTCTGTAGAAAAGGAAAGAAGAGGGTATGTAACTCCGAAGGGGGGTGCAAGTTCACGAAAGTGAAAGCTGCAGAGCAGAGTTATGGTTAGAGTATTTCGAGTATGGTTTTGAGCATCGTGTTCGCGACAGTGAAGTAGGAACCCATCCGGGATGGGATGACTGGCGAGACTCAGAAAGGATGCAAGGGAATAGAGAATCTTGAATTCTCAGTGTGATTCTGATCAGGGTATAGGACGGATATTAGTGGCTCGTCTTGGGAGATGTTCGAGGATATCATCAGTGAATCGGGTTTTTCAACCTGCGAGTGTTGGGACTAGTTCAGTATGTGTATGTGATGGCAAGAGGAGAACTTGTGAGAGTTACTCTGGGAGTGAGAATGGATCTCTCAGTAGGTCCGGAATGGGCAAAGTGTGCTTTGGATCGGGGATCGGGTGGTTCAGGGTTTCCTAACCCTTATGGGCTGAGTGATCGTTGAGATTTGGAGCAGAGTGCATCTTGGGTAATTTCCGATTACAAAGAGTGATGAGCAGTTCAGAGTTCGTATTTAGTTGACAAAGCAGACTCAGCAGGTTAAAGAGAGTTAGTGATTGTCTAGAGTTAACAGGAAGGTTATGCAGGCAGACGCCGTTACGAGCATGTGATTCAGGTCAGCGACTTCGTATTTCTGACGGGGTGTTTCGACTTAGAAGAGGGGTAAATGGGGGGCCCCGGTATGTTGGGTCTTTTCGTGAAGGTGCGAAGGTAGGAAGAGTGGCTTATCGTTTGGAGCTGTCAACGGAATTGGGACGGATCCATGACACTGGTATGTGTCGCAGTTGAAGAGGTGTATAGCGGATGAGTCAGCAGTGGTTCTACTAAAGAACGATTAGGTGGATGCGAGCCTGTGTTACGTCGAGAGGCCAGTGGCCGTCGGAGATCGGAAGATCAAGGTTCTGAGGAACAAGGAGATACCTCTGGTGTTAGTTCAGTGGCAGCGCCGGGGAGGATCGGAAATGAACTGTGGTCTGGAACGTGTGATGCGGGAGCAGCATCCAGAACTATTCTCAGAGTGAGACTTCGAGGGCGAAGTCTAGTTCTAGTGGGGGAGAGTTGTAACAGCCCGGAATTTCAAATACTAATATAATTATGATTTGGGGGTGTTTTAAGAAGGGACTCGGCGAGTTGGAGCCAGACTCGCCGAGTAGGGTCGCAGAGTTGGTCGCGGGTTCGCGACTGGACTCGACGAGTCCAGGTATGGACTCGGCGAGTCGACGCTGTTCAGTGGAAAACCCTAGCCGTTCGGTTTGGGAAGTATTTAAGGGATCTTATGCCTCCATTGTTCGCCTTTTGGCCGACTGAGAAGGACCCTTAATCGTTGTGGACGTCTAGGGCAGGAGAAGAAGCTTTTGGAACCTTGAAGAATTTGTTAAGCAAGAAGAAGAAGAGTTTTGGCCAAAAGAATACCAAGGGGATCGAGTTCTGAGGTTTGGAGACACAGAGGGGGTGTTATTCAGGTAATATTCCGGATCATTTCTGCTATATTGATGTGTGCACGATTTTAGGGTTTATGAAACCCATTTGGTGATTGGATGGATTATTATGTTGTTATACAAAAGTTTATACCCCAGTAATAGGATGGTTAGAGGTCCAGAAGGTCCCATGAGTGTGTATTTCGGGACCATACGTATTTCAGGAAGCAGTTGTTCGACTGCATGGCGTGGACTCGCCGAGTCGGATGATCAGACTCGGCGAGTAGCTTGAAGATTCACTGGGACTCGCCGAGTTGTTCTTCAGACTCGGCGAGTGGAGTCGGGGTGGCCCCGCGATTCTTCCAGGAGTGACTCGTCGAGTCAAAGAGGATACTCGACGAGTAGAAGGGGAATCTCAGAGGATTGAAGGACGACCAGACTCGCCGAGTCGCCAGGGAACTCGCCGAGTCCAGTCGAGCTGACAGTGGACTGTTGACCAGAGTTGTCTGGTGTGATTTCTTAGGGACAGTTAACGTGAAAGATAGAAGTGCTAAAAAGGGATATATGATGAGACAGGGAGCTTGGAGCTCGGAGGATCAAGCGCAAGGGATTTCGGGAGTTGCTATCTCCCAGTGACCGCGAGGTGAGTCTTCTCACTATACCTCACCCGGAAGGGTTTGATTGTGTGACCGGAAGGTCAAGAATGTTGTGTGTTATGTTTATATGCTATGAATGGAAAGCTAGTTGCTACGCGTGATGTACATGATATTATATGGGCCGGAAGGCAAGGTATTATGTGACAGAAAGGTCAGGTATGATATATGATATATGTGCTTTATGTGTTAGAGTATTTGTATTATGTGTTATGTATGTGTAAGGGCCGGAAGGCGATGTTATGTGGATCGAATGATCCGGGCCGGAAGGCAACGTTATGTGGATCGTAAGATCCGGGCCGGAAGGCAATATTATGTGGACTGAAAGGTCCGGGCCGGAGGGCGTATGTGCGTAAGGTATATTGGGGAACTCATTAAGCTTCGTGCTTACGTTGTTTATGTTATGTGGTTTCAGGTTCTTACAGTAACGCGGGATGGCGACGGCTCGATTGTACACACCGAAGAAAGGGTCGTGTTTTGGAGGATCCTGGTCTTCTAATATAGTGAAAATGAAACTATGTTTTGTAATTCGAATGTGAATAAGTTCTTAAACAAGTGTTTTTAATATTAAATTGATTATTTAAATGAAAATTTTGTTTTTGGAAATTTCGGCGTTACATTTAGAGATCCTAAACGTACGTTTGGCGTACATCTTTGCACCCGCATTTCACTTATCCAGCACTATGGCGGGCGTTCCCAGCTTACGCAGAGCGTACTCATTGTTTGTCACCTTTGCATGCATGCTGAAATACAAGATTTTCCCACCCAGTGATCAAAACTGCCAAAGTCTTCAAACTATCACAACTCCCTCATTCTATGTCCGTTTCCGATGAACCTTATATCAGTGGAAAGGTGAAGAGAAGCCCTACACGTCTATCAACTCATACCTTCCTTAAGAACTTGAACAAAAGTCCATTTTCTAAAAGCCCAAACTGACACTTTACTGAAATACCCCTAGGCTTCAAAATACGAACCGAACATCCGGATCACTTCTAATACACCACTCGCACCCAAATGGGCCTAGATCTTACCTTTTCAAAACCCTAGTTCCCATTTTTGGATTCATGTCTAAGTCCATAACTATAATTGGTAAGACTTGACCCGACCCGACATGGTCCATTTGGGTTGCATGGCATCATGCATTTGGATAGACTATAATGAGAGAAATAACACTTAAGGACTATTAATATATTATAAGTTCTAATATATTAATAGGATTATTTAATTAGTATTGATAAAGAATTAATTTAGAATAATTAAGTGATCAAAAGAAGACTAATTAAATATATGGGTTGATTGTGTAAATCATCCATACTTGTATAGTGGGCTAATGCTCCATGGATTATCATGTTGGGCTAAAACCCATAGGATGCTCCATGGTGTATTTGAACCCATGGATTCAAGGAAATGGAAAGTCATGACAATTAGGGTTTACACTAATTGTAACACTATATAAAGATCATACTCTTGGAAAAATTGGCCACTATGTAGATAGAGAGGGGCTAGCCGATTTTTATGAAGTGTTCTACATTTCTCTCAAGGTTATTCCAAAAGAAATTGATGTTGTGTGAACCATTTAAGGTGTCACACTTGGGGCACTAGGCACTCAAGCTTAATGAAGACTTTCTACATCAAGAGGTATGTATTCTATCTTGTTATATTCATTGTTTTGTATGCTAGATTATGATAATACCTTGGAAGTTCATATTTGCATGTATAATAGAGAAAACGTAGATCCAAGGTATTTAGGGTTGCATATACACTTAGGAGTGTTAGAATGCTCAAAACCCAACACTGGTATCAGAGCCAAGGTTGTTTTCGATTATACTTGATGCAAACTGATTTTTCGAAGCCAAGAATCTGTCAGGACCTGAAACTTGACAAGTTCTGGAGGAAAACTCGACGAGTTCATGTATTAGAGCATGAAATCGACGAGTTCCATGAAGAACTCAACGAGTTTGTGTCCTAGAATGCATATCTTCGTGCTTTTTGGCTGGAATTTCACTAGGAACATTACCAAAAGCTGTTTTTGGACTTGTAAACCTATTTTTGATGTGGTAATGTTCATACTAATCCAATTTCAAAGATAATTGTCAATAGATTCATGTATTGTATTAGTTTAAGTGTTATGCTAATTACATGGAAAGTTTGATTCCAATTATCTTGTTCATATGAGTTGCTTAGATTAATAGATAATGTTGATTGATTATGTGTCTTTGATCCATTTTAATCTAAGAATTGATTCTAAAATGTGTTTGTGTAACTTTTCCTCAAGTTACATGAAAATTCACATTAAAGTTTCTTAAAACTTATAAAAGTTGGCAATGGTTACAAAAATGAAGAGTCTTGTTCCATTATATGGTTTTATGACTCCATAACTTGTCCTCAAGTTATGGAGGTTCAAGAGTCACTTCATTAAGTAATAAAATATGTAACCTTAATTAATTCCATAAGTTACAAAATAAAGAAAAAGTTACATTATTTAATAATTTAAAGTCTTCCATAGCTTGTCCTCAAGTTATGGAACTTGAAGAGTCTTTTAATTAAAACTACTTTAAACACATAAGTTATGGAATTAATTAGTTTTGAATAGTTTCAAAACTTGCCCTCAAGTTTTGGAATTTGAAAAGTTTTCTCTTATGAATACTTTAATTCCAAGTTAATCCCTTAGGATTTTAAAAGTTAAAATTCAATCCTTATACTTTATAATATTATAAGTCAATAATATTTATATATATGTATAAGAGTAAGAGTCAGTCTTACCATTAGTAGGCCTCATTGACGAAGCCGGTCTCTAAGGGGGGGGGGGGGGTATAAGGTTACTGCCTATAAAATGGCACTTTAATGAGTGTCTACTCTCACCCACCGCTTCCTTGACTGGAGGACGGTCGTTAGCCGAACAGGTAGGACAAAGACTATACGTTCTCCCTTCATTTAAAGTATTAATGATAAATATAATTCCCCAATCATAGTTACTTCGGAAAATGTGATTAAGGTGCTAACCCATGAAATTACACTTTGCACTTTGCTTAACTCGGTTGGTGGAGCATGTGTGGTTTACCAGCACACTAGCTTGATTTAACAAGGTAGGCAAGGGGTTTCTTAAAGTTTAATCATAGGTCGGTGGAGCGTGTGTGGTTTACCGGCACACCGGTTGGGTGATAAACATTTAAGAGTACCAAGTAATTTGCATGGTTACTTCACACGTTGTTTTGTGATCCTCGGCATCCCAGTCACAAAATCTGAAGGGAACACTCGAGATTAAAACATGCCATTGAAAAGTTCAATGAATCTCAAAAGATCTAGGAGTTTCAAATCCAATTAAAACTTAATTATATTTCGTTTTTCATGGTGGAAATTGGTAAATCATCATTTACCTACCTTCAACTATTTGATAACTTGGATTACGACATCCTTCTTCCAGTTATAAATAGGTTGTTGGGTCCTAGCCTTAATATTTCATATTGGGTGTTATATTAAGGACTTTAAATCAACTAAGCTTGAATATCTCCTAAAAGATGTCTAGTTCAGACATCTATGATCTTCCCAAATCTCTTGGAACTTCACTTCCTCCACCTCCTCCAATTATTCTCACTAACCCACAAGTTCAAGGTCACTCAATCCCTATTGGCAAGACAAGGTGTAGGTGTGATCACATCTTGGAGATGAAGTCACATATCGACAAGCCGGGAGAGTTGGGTGTCAAAGTGTTGAGAAAGTTGGATGTTCAATCACTTTCTAAGTCACATAGTGAGTTCCTTTGGGACTCCTATGAAACAGACTATGACAAGACCCTTAATGATCTTATCTATTTGCATGGTACTGCTGAATCAGCAATGATTTGGAAGGCTAGTAAAGCAAATGTGATTAGGAGATCAACTTTCCAAAACTTTATGGACATGGACAATAGTGACACAGGAAATCTAGAAAAGCATTCTCTTCCCAATGGAAAGGGATTGGCCATAGCCAACTTGGTTGACAAAATGGTAAAGAGAATGGCTAAGTCTGAGATAGTCCCATGTACTATTACCTAAGGGTCCATATGTTGGTATTTCCAAAGGAAGGGGCTTTGGTTACGAAGCTGCCAAACTTACCTAGGGATGGTGAAGTCAATGAGTTTGACTTTATTTCAGGTAAAGTCCATTGTCTAACTCTATTAAGTTCCTATTTGGAGATCCTTATTACATGATTTGACTGGGTCACATCTTGGTGTTTTAAGAATCAAAGAAAAGTAAAGAAACTTATAGAAAAGATATGTTGAATCTAATTGCGTAGATGGATTTCTATCGCATAGTTTGAAGATTGGATTCTTGAGCTACTTCTTAGGAGTTATGAGATATTTCTTAGGAATAGATAACAACAAGTTTTCATATGGATTGTAAGGATAAGTTCTTCCGCAAAGTTTTTAAAATAAAAAGGAAAAATTTCTTATTTTATTTATTTTAAAATATCCTTACAATGGCATCTGTGAAAATTTTTGTTGCTTATAAGATTCCATTAATAGCAAGACTGGAAATATAAAATTGATTCTTTCATTTGTGGTAATGTCTAAATTTACCAAATAAGGAAAGATTCTCATCACCTAAGTTTCAATTGGACCGGAACTTGGAATCATGCAAGTTGTATACTATGATGATTGAGAACTTTCAAGCATTGGAAAATTAAGACTAATTACTTGTTAACATGGATGTGTGGGTCAAGTGAAGGGCTAAGGGATCGAGTACACAATCATGTGCACTGATCAAGCCCACCACAAATATTCGATAAGACTATTCGTCATGATTTACTAAAGTTTAGTAAATATGGTTTTACTTACAGGCTTAAGTGTAATTCTGATACATTGGAAAATTTTTGATGTATGGCAGAACGAATGAGAAAAATCAAATTAGGAAGAAGGATAAAAGTTTCTCAAATCTGAAAAGATTGGAGAGTAGTTTAGTATCATGTTATATGATCATCTTAATGATTAAGAGACCTTATCACAGTTCATCCTCTAAGTGCATTCTGATAGCTAAGAAGAGGAGCTATGAATTGTTGAAGTGGTCAAACCAAGAAGGTGAGTCATACTTCGTTCCAAAACAATTCTTAGAGTCATACTCCAAGATTATAACTTGAGTGACATATCTTAAAGAAAGGTTTAAAAACACGTGTCAAATGTAAGAGTAAAAATGTCCTACTCTTGTGCATTTGAAGTTGGTAAGTTGTGATGTTTTTGGATAAAACAAAGACCAACTTAGGATAATTGTGTGAAGTGTTTGTCTTGATAAAGAATCCGCACTATCCCTTGAATAATTGACAAGAAAGTCTTATATGTCAAGAGGACAGTAGGAGTCTTAAAGGTCTTGAAAGTCTCAAGAACTAATCAAGAATAAAACTTGAGGTTCTTCACTTGCACATGACTTGAGGTTTATAACCTATCGTGTTGACATATTCTGTGCCCATTCCAGTTAAAGTTGGCTTTGCATATGAGTTCTTAGGGTACTCAATTGGTTCCATAACAACTTGGAAGCAATGGCAGGCCTTGTACTGCCAGGTGGCAAGAAGTTAAAATTGCATAAGTTCCGTCTATATGTGTTTGGATTTGTCATTATCCGTGTCTTGTGACTAAGGTTTTGAAAAACTCATATGGGTAGGAACTCATACACCATAAAAATCTAAGTGTCATAATGTTTCTCTCCGATTCATGAAAATGAAGGTGAGGAAACACTTCCAC
Organism: Lactuca sativa; assembly: GCF_002870075.4. Lineage (NCBI taxonomy): Eukaryota > Viridiplantae > Streptophyta > Magnoliopsida > Asterales > Asteraceae > Lactuca > Lactuca sativa. The sequence continues at coordinate 9,293,452 of NC_056627.2, forward strand.
TAAGTAGATTTTTAGGTAGATATTAATCTTTGCATTCTCAAAGTCGGTAGTAGTGTACACTAACATGGACTTATGACAAATAGAAAAGGTCTAACCAATTGAGACTATGATTATGACATTCCTTTTCATAGTTCTAAAATTGTTTAGACACACCTATGAGCTATCCAAGATTAGGTGTATGATTTTGATAAAGTCTTATCAAAGCAATCTAGTATCAGAAATCTGAACTTTGGCCAGAAAGTCAATAGCTGATTTCTGAGTACATGTCAAAGCTAGTGGGAGCATATGTGTTATCCTAATAATCATCATGTCAGTGGGAGCATGAAAATTATGATAAGTATTTATATTCATAGGTTTTGATACCATATTAGATTGATTTATTCTTGTGTTTCACTTTGCATGTTTTGACTTCCATAACAACTAGGTTATTCTTCCGGAATGACTAAGTTATTCAAAACCATCCACAGTTGGTCATATGTTGGAAGTAGATATGAATCAAGACTATCATGGATTGGCTTGTAGAGGTCCAAGTTGGTGGGCAAAGTTGTGCTACAATGCTCATGATTGCTCATAAGTTCTGAGTATTGGATTCAACCCGCGCTCATTTGAATTACTTCATGGATTGTATCATGAGTGATCATGAGACGATAATATCTTATATTCTTCAAACCTAGAGATATGAGTTGTTACTATGAGTTGGTTATACATTGATTGCACGAAACCGCATTGGTAACTCGATGTTATAAAACGTGTCTTTGTGTATGATTCAACAAGTAGCAGAACAAGCCATATGAGTCGAAGTTTATCCATTCCTTTTAACTTCGAGATAAAAATGATATCTGTGGGCCCCTCGATGATTTAGCGGTGACACATGTGGGTGCTTGGCCAAGCCAGGACTGATTTGATTTGTTCAATTAGTCAGTCATCATAAATCAGAAATCGGGAAACAACAAATGGACAGAGAGAATGATTTATAATCCATGTCTCAGTCCATATGATATCTAGAATGGAGGAATATATGATCCCTTATGTAATGGACAAGTCATTGACAAAGGTCAGAGATCATCGGCAAGGTCAGAGTTCGACGAAAGCTTTTGAGAGCTACGATTGCCAGTCGGTTCCTGAAGTCATACGTAATAGTAGTTTTAGACATATCCAAGTGGGAGACTGTTGGATTAATGTCTAAGTCCACAACTATAATTGGTAAGACTTGACCTGACCTGGCATGGTCCATTTGGGTTGCATGGCATCATGCATTTGGATAAACTATAATGAGAGAAATAACACGTAAGGGTTATTAATATATTATAAGTTCTAATATATTAATAGGATTATTTAATTAGTATTGATCAAGAATTAATTTAGAATTAATTAAGTGATCAAAAGAAGACTAATTAAATATATGGGTTGATTGTGTAAATCATCCATACTTGTATAGTGGGCTAATGCTCCATGGATTATCAAGTTGGTCTAAAACCCATCGGATGCTCCATGGATGCTTCATGGTGTATTTGAACCCATGGATCCAAGGAAATGGAAAGTCATGACAATTAGGGTTTACACTAATTGTAACACTATATAAAGATCATACTCTTGGAAAAATCGGCCATTATGTAAATAGAGAGGGGCTAGCCGATTTTTATGAAGTGTTCTACATTTCTCTCAAGGTTATTCCAAAAGCAATTGATGTTGTTTGAACCATTTGAGGTGTCACACTTGGGGCACTAGGCACTCAAGCTTCATGAAGACTTTCTACATCAAGAGTTATGTATTCTATCTTGTTGTATTCATTGTTTTGTGTGCTAGATTAGGATAATACCTTGGAAGTTCATATTTGCATGTATAATAGAGAAAACATAGATCCAAGGTATTTAGGGTTGCATGTACACTTAGGAGTGTCAGAATGCTCAAAACCCAACAGCCATGATGACAAATCTTTGGGTCATAGCCTAATACTAGGAATCGATTTGAAACAGGGCGTTACATAATTAATGCTTTTAATGTGAGTTAATTCATAATCAATATTAATTCTTTTAATTACGAATTAATGAGTGCAATTACAAAGTTTGGTATATGTAGAGACCTTGTCTTCTCTTTCTGATAAACCCCAATCGAATACTCTTTTATCCTGCTCTCTATATACAAATTTTGGTGAGCTTTTTTAGGTAAGTGGTCAGATCGGAGAAAACATACTTCTTCGGTTGTTGTACCCGGGAAATAGACGATGAATCTATTTAAGGGAATCGTGTCATACACGAGTCTCAATCAATCGATGTTATAATTCACAAATTATTTATTTTTTAGATTTATTATTGAAGACTCACAATCTTGAACAGATTTTCTCTCAAACTGTTTTAATCAAGTTTGTTTCGATTAAATATGTTTTATTTTAATTTTCGGTGTTATTTATACTAATTGGCTTACATTTGTTTTGTGTAAACAGTTTCATTTGTGTTTCTAATTATTTGTTTGAAATAACCTTTTTAGAATGGTTGGACCCAGTGAAACACTGACTCCTCCACATGTGAACCAGAATGCTACTCCACCTGTGCCAAATACCATGGCTGATCATGCTGAAAGGCCAAAGAAGTTTTCTGGTCTTAATTTCAATAGGTGGAAATAGAAGATGTTCTTCTAGTTAATCAATCTAAACTTGGATCCGTTCCTCACAGAAAATGCTCCCCGAGTTGTCGAGGGACAAGCTGACTCTTAATCTGTGAGCGCGGTGGAGGCTTGGAAGCACTCCAAATTTTTGTGCTGCAAATATGTGTTGAATAGGTTAACCGATGAACTTTACAATGTTTATTGCAACGTTGAAATGGCTAAGGAACTGTGAGAATCATTGAACCATAAGTATAAGAATGAAGATGTTGGAACCAAGAAGCATGTTGTTGCAAATTTTTGGAGTTCAAGATGATTGACTCGAAAATCTGTTATGAGTCAAGTCCACGATCTTCAAGTGATTATATATGATAACCTTATATAAGCGATGGATCTAAATGAGCATTTCCAAGTTGGATAAATCATTGAAAATCTTCATCCCAATTGGATAGACTTCAAGAATTATATTAAGTATAAACGAAAGGAGATGATTATGGAGGAGCTTTTGGTGCATCTTCTCATTGAAGAAGATAATCGTATGGCCTTGAAGAAAGGTGGTAGTGTTGAATCTTCAAAGGTTGATGTGGTGGAATTTGGTCAAGCTTCCAAGAATAAAGTTAAGGGAGCAAACAAAAGAAAGGGAAAGGGTAAAACCCTAGGCCCTAAAGGTGGAAACTTTAAGAAGTTCAAGTGCTACAACTATGGCCAACCGAGTCACAAAGCTTCGGAGTGCCCACAACCAAAACGGGATAATCCTCATCAAGAAAACATGGTGACCGATGATGTGGATCAGTTGGTGGCCATGATTATAGATCTTACCACCGTGGTCTGGGAGGTAAACATCTTGGATACTAATTCAAGAGAATGGTGGACGATACCGGAGCTAGTCGTCATGTGTGTCATGACAAGAGCAATTTCAACACCTATAAGGGTGTTGATAATGGTGAGAAGTTGTACATGGGAAATGCAGCCACCGCATATATCAAAGGTGTTGACGATGTTGCTCTAAAAATGACATCGTGGAAAGAGTTGAAGCTTAGGGATGTTTTGTATGTTCCAAAACTTCAAAAAAAATCTAGTGTCGATGGCTTGTTGAATTAGCTTGGTTTTAAGCTTGTGTTTGATTCGAACAATTTTTTTTGTCCAAAAGTGGTATATTTGTGGGAAAAGGATATTCTATAAATGGCATGTTCAAAATGAATATAATGGTGACAAACAAGACGAATGGAGCAAGTACTAGTTCTACTTATTTGCTTGAGTTTTCAAATGTTTGGCATGACTGTTTAGGACATGTAAATTACAATTCTATTCATCGTTTAGTTAAACTAAACTACATACCAAAATTTTATACCGACTCAAATCACAAATTTCCCACATGTGTTGAACCAAAACTTACTAGATCATCTTTCCAAACAGTTAAAAGAAACACTAAACCTCTTGATTTAATTTATACTGATGTGTGTGATTTAAAATCGATTCCTACTATGGGTGTGAAAGACCCAAACTTTCATATTTCTGAAAGACACAAACTTTCATACTTGACAATATAGTTACTACAAAACATGCTACTTGCATAATCATAAAATCAATATTTTACATTGATAAAGAGGTTAGAAACTACTAGATACAAACCGACTATTACAAAGTGTTATATATTACATAACTAACCAGTATATTGTAATATTGTAATTTTTACAAACATAAACCGAAGTACAAAAGTACTATTACAAACTATTCTAAATCTTCGAACAGTATACGATCATATCGATTATTTATCTCCTGCAATTGTTAAACATTGATAGGGTAAGCGGTGATGCTTAGTGAGTTCAATAATAGATACAATATAACGTTATGCCATATATATACTTCAATATGGCAGAAGCAAAGAGAAACAAGGAACAACAAAGGCATATGTGAATCATGTGTTAAGCTTTCCATATCAATCAATGACTTGATTCAAAAGTATACAATCAATGAGACATAACAATTTCCATAATTGATATACATCAATAAAGCTTCAGCCCAAATGGCACAGAAGACATAAGATTTCTGATTAACATCTTGGTAGATTTCAGGCTTATAGCCCTGTCTAACCATTTTCCAATGCGATAGAATAGAAGTCATTCTCTTACGGAGACATGCTATACATGGCCAGAGGCTACGTACCAGTACCAATGTGAATCTAAGTCCTTTCACTGATCACATGGTTAAAGGTATTACTTTTTCTATAAAAATAGCGAATAAAATAACACAGGAAAATAATACGGAATAATAACACTGCAAAGCACATAACACATAAAATACAATTGTTCCTATATGTTGAACTCACTTTGAATTAACCGGGGGTCAAAATAGTAATTTGGGTAGCACTTCGGCTTTAAATATGACTTTCTATGTTGAAAACTGGGAGCTTTATTGAAGATCGGGCTCTGCGAAGGTAGATCTTCAAAACCGAAAAGATACATTTTTCGGGCTTCACGGGTACTTCGGGGCGTATTTCGGGTGTTAGAAATGATACCAGGGCTTCGGGGGATGTAAAAATAGTGAAAATATGGAATTAGGGATGAAAAAGGGCAATTGCTTAAAATTACCTGAAGGGAGGAGTCAGTAGCGAAGGCAGGTGGCAGCCTCGGAGTGAGGCCAGGTGGCGGGTGCGAGCTTCGGACACGCGAAGGGCATGCAACGTTCTCGGATTGGACCAGTGAAGCTCAGAAAGTGACACGCATCGCACCTCGGATGCGGCACGTCTCGGTGACGTAGCTGCTTTGTGCGAGGTGATGTGGCTGCTTCGTGGCCGGTACTATTCATGAGAAAATTCTCGGAAAATGTGCCCCACAATTCTAAAATCCATAACTTTCGCATACAAGTTCCGTTTTTGACGTTCTTTATATGCATGCGTAGGCGGGAATATATTCTACAACTTTCATTTAGACTTCGTCGGCTAATTTTGAGTTTATTTTTAATATTATTATTTTTAACAGACCGGGACAGGTAAATCCGTTAAAAATTCATAACTTCTTCATCCGTCAGACTTTTTACTGTTGTACTACAAACAACGAGACCTTTTATTCTCGTTTAGGTTGTGTCGGCTAAATATCACTTGATCTAAAATTCGAGTTTTTAGTTGTTTACTGCTAAGCTGAAACTTAGAAAAATCATAACTCCTCATACGAAGTCAGATTTGGGCATTCTTTTTATCGAACTTCTCGGTTGAACGAATACTATGACTATCATTTAGATCACTAAAGCTAAAAAGTAGTTTATCAAAAACTCACTTTTTACATCATTCGGCGTCGTGCCGGTTTTGTCGCAGATCTTCGACTGGTCATAACTTCTTCGTTATAACTCGGATTTCGATGACTTTTTCATCTAAAAGTTTCTAACGAGATTATCTACAACTTTCAATAATAAAATTTTACTTATTCCAAAATTTATATTTTCGCTAAATTTCATTTTTTGGCTTTTAATTGGAGTCTCATAAGACTTCCAATATTTTCCGAGTGATTCTAAACATAGTTTTACTTCATTTCTAGTAAAAACTATATGTTAGAATTCAATACTCAAATTCACATAGTATTTCACAATATTTTTCATTATAAAACACAATTTCAAAACGTGTATGTTACAAATACCTCTTCCTTTTGAGGATTTCGTCCCCTAAATTACATTGATTAAAAAAATGGGAATATTTCGCTTTTATCACATTCTTATTTTCCCTAGTATAATTTGGGACTCGATGGTGTTTCCATTTGACAATCACCAACTCTACTTCTTTATTACGTAACTCAATCGTTCTTTTATTTACGATCTCGTCAGGCTCTTCTATGTATCTTAATTTATTATCCAATTTCATCTCAGATAACGGAACTGTTTCATCATATATGCTCAAGCATTTGCGCAGATAACTCACATGAAACATATTATGAATACCTGCCAAATCTTCAGGCAATTCTAAGCGGTATGTTTGCTTTCCAATTCTATGGATGATTTTGAAAGGTCCAACAAATCTGTGACTCAACTTTCCTTTCTTCCCAAATCTCATAAGGCATTTCCATGGGGATACCTTCAGCACTACAAAATCAGTCACTTGAAATTCTATGGGTCGCCTCCTCTTTTCTGTATAGGAATTCCTGTCGATCCTGGGTCGCTTTCATTCTTTCTCCTACGATTTGAATCTTGTCGGTGGTGTCTTGAATCATTTCAGGGCCTCCAAGGATCTTCTGTCCTACATCAGGCCAACATAATGGCGTATGACATTTGCGACCAAATAATGTTTCATACGGTGACATTTTGATTGAAGTGTGGTAACTGTTATTATACAAAAATTCGACAAGAGGTAAGTATTTATCCCAGTTACCACCAAAATCCAAGACACATGCACGAAGCATATCTTCCACTATTTGGATTGTTCTCTCTGTTTGACCGTCTGTCTGGGGATAATAAGCTGTGCTGAGAGCAACTCGAGATCCTAAATAACGTTTCATACTTGCCCAAAAGTGAGAAGTGAAGCGAGTATCACGATCGCAAAATGATATTTAGTGGTACACCATGTCTCGCAACAATTTCGTCCAAGTATACTTGTGCGTATTTCTCCATTAGAGTCGTTTCACGCATGGCGAGAAAATGTGGACTCTTAGTCAGGCAGTCGACGATTACCCAAATGCTATCATGCTGTCTAGCAGTCTTTGGCAATTTGGTAATAAAATCCATGGATAGTTCCTCCCATTTCTGCACAGGAACACTAAGACTTTCTAGAGTTCCGTAAGGCTTTTGGTGCTCTGTTTTGACTTGTAAGCATACTAAGCGTTCATGTACATATCTTCCAATGTCTTTCTTTAATCCAGGCCACCAATAATAAGCTCTTACATCATAGTACATTTTACTTGTACCAGGATGTATTGACAGCTTTGACTTATGAGCTTTATCTAAAATCTTCTGTCTTAGTCCTCCAATCTTTAAAATCCATAGCCGATTCTTAAATACTTTTAATCCTCGTGGATTATCAAGTAAAACATCAGCATAATGTACCATCCCTTCCTTCTTTACATTTTCTGGCTTTAAGGCCTCAACTTGCCACTTCTCTAGTTCATCTAGGATAGTGAACTTCACTGTAATGTGGGTAATAGTATAAGACATACTATTATGATAAACCATTCTGCTAAGTGCATCGGCAACAACATTGGCCTTTCCAAGATGGTACAGGATTTCACAGTCATAATCTTTGATCAGCTCCATGGCTCGTTGTTGTCTCATATTCAGAGTTTGCTGAATGAATATATACTTGAGACTCTTATGGTCGGTAAACAGTTGGCATTTTTTTACCAAAAAGGTAATGCCTCCAAAGTGTTAAGGCAAAGACCACAGCAGCGAGTTCGAGATAATGGGTAGGATAATTCTTTTCATAATCTTTATGTTGTCTTGAAGCATAGACTATCACTTTACCATGTTGCATCAACACACAACCGAGTCCCAACCCAGAAGCATCGCTATATACGGAGAAATCATTATCACCTCCTGGAAGCGATAAGATTGGAGCATTACTCAAAAGATCTTTTAGGGTTGAGAAAGCTTTTTCTTGGGCTTCACCCCATTCGAACTTTGCTTCCTTTTGAGTAAGACTAGTGAGAGGTACAGCTATATGAGAAAAGTCTTTAATGAATCTCCGATAATAACCCATAAGACCCATGAAACTACGAATTTCGGAAGCATTGCAAGGCGCTTCCCAATTCAGAATGGCTTTGATTTTGGTAGGATCTATGGATATACCTGTAGGGTTATGAGCATTCTAACACTCCTATGGTGTATATGCAACCCTTTAAACCTTGGATCTATGTTTTCTCTATTATACATGCAAATAAGAACTTTTCAAGGCTTTAATCATAGGTAGCATATTATGAAGTTCTTATACTACAAAGTACTAGTTAGTTGACATACCTTTTGATGTATGATGTCTTCAAGATTTAAGAGCTTAGCCCCAATAGTGTGGAAGCCTCAAGTGGAATCACAAATCACCAAAACTGTGACATCCCCAATTTCACGGCCAGAAAAGACCGATTTGTTTATTCTTTGTTTTTAAAATCAGAGTAATCTTTTAAAGAAAACGGTTGCGGAATTTGTTCCCAAAACAAGATATGATAATAACTTATCAAAACAGTTCTCAAAGAGCATGTATTTTCATTTAATAATAAAACCTCGGGATGTCATGTTCCGATACAGACATATAAGCATAAACAGAACTTACATCTAATTACACTAATGATTTATATCTCCTTTAAATCTCTCTGTGAAATATGTCTTCGTATCGATACCTGTGATACGAAGAAAACTGAGTGGGTCAGGCTTGGGAGCCTGGTGAGCATATAGGGTTTTCATCCCACAATGTTCTATCATATGTTTATAAATATAGAACATTCAAACTTGTACAATTTCACCATATAAAGGCAACTCTTATCCCACCCCATCGATCTTCACAACGACACTATCTAAACTCTCGTATTTAAAATTTTCCTCTTTACCTGATCCCTACTCACGGATCTAAAACTATCCTCTTCACCGGATACATACTCACGGATCTAAAACTAACCTTTTCCCCTGATCTATATTCACAGATCTAAAACTAACCTCATGATCTGATCCATACTCCCGGATCAATAATTGTACCCATTCCATACTCCCGGAATAGGGACAATTAACTATACACTAATCCTGATCTGATCCATACACCTGGATCTATAACTGTGCCCAATCCATACTCCCGGACTAGGGACAATTAACTTAGTCTTAATCCATACTCCCAGACTAATAACAACTTTTATCTCTTTACCTGATCCATACTCCCGGATCTAAAACTAACCTCTTGGTCTAATCTATACTCACAGATCTAAAACTAATCTCTTGATCTGATCCATACCGACCTATATAGTTCATCCATTCCACCAATATCTCAAATAAACAACAATATATAAACACATAGCACGTATTTCGTAACAAATACTTCATACTTATGTGTTAGAAGAAAGTAACCACACACTCACTTGATCAGAAGATGATCAGACAGCACTACGGCTAGCAATGGTAGTATTCTTCGGTGAAACCGGGATCACTTCACACACCGAGTTTCTCGCGGGTAGAGCTTCGGCTCGAAAACTTTTTTCTTTTCAGCATATTCAGGCTTCGGGACTTGCTTCGGGTCTCAGGGTGATACCGGGGCTTCGGGTGGTTAAAATTGCACGTAAAACGATGTATTATGGGAGAGAGAGATGAGAGAATGAGCAACCAAACTCAAATGGCCCTTAAAATATATTTATAAGGCAAAATCTGCCCTTGCCACGTCGTGGCACCTTTTTCCACATCGTGGGCTTGGTCGTCACTGCATGCGTCATCTCAAGTTGCATCTGGGGGACTCTCGGAGGTGTCAGAAGACTTGTCACGTCGTGGCACTGCTTGCCACGTCGTGGTATCTGACAGCTTTGGGGTTTCGCGCCCCGAACTTCAGAAATTCATAACTTTCGCATACGAACTCCGTTTTCGATGTTCTTTATATGGACGCGTAGGTGAGATTATGCTCTACAAATCTTGTTTAGATTCCATTGGCTAATTTTGACTTTATTTTTAATATATTATAAATATATTACATATATATTATCTTTAGTAGGCCGGGACAGGAAAACTCCGTTCGAAATTCATAACTCCTTCATCTGAACTCCGTTTTCGTTTGTCTTTTTATTGTTGGACTACTATCGAAGACATCTTTGTTTCTCATTTAGATCACTAAGGATAGATATATATCTACCTTAAATTCACTATTTACGTCTCGTTGGGTCGTGCCGGTTCTGTCGTCAAACTTCGACAGGTCATAACTTCTTCGTTATAACTCGGATTTTGGCGTTCTTTATATGCACGGAAACATTGTGAAATATACTAAAACTTGGTTAAGATTAATCCTTCTAAGTAATCTTCCATCAAAAATTCATTTTTGATGCTTATCGTCTCTAAATTGACTTGCCCGGATCTACGGGCGTTACAATTATCTTCACCTTAGGATGATTACGTCTCGGAATCATCAAAGAAATAAGGCTTAAATAATGATTCCACACGTTATCTCTTCATCCTAGTTAATAACCGTAACTTATATGTTTCCTCGAAGGAGTATGTAACTCTATGGCTTTCTTGACCGCAGACGATGCCCAATCTTTCATCTGCTTATCGTACTATGTTGTACTTTCAATCATAACTTCCGAGTAACAAAATAAACCCTTATTGAGGACTCCTTCTTCTTCTTACGATAAGTACTTTCATTCATCTATTGCAATAGATCGATGGGTCATGTTCTAATGACCTGTCATCGTATGATGCAACGCTAAGACTCAAGTCTCTTAGAGTCAAATTCCAGAATGGAATATACCTTCCTTCATATTCTAATGTGATATAATCACATTTTTAACATGTAGCATGCCCAGCTACAAACTCCTTTTTTTTAACGAGCACGAACTATCAATCGCTTTGATTTCAACCTTCTGACTTGAGTCAGATGCTACCTCAAACTTGGTTCTATGAACCACGTAACAAACTCTTCGTAGTCGGACTCAATGTGATATGACCACTAGGGTCGGAATAACAACCATCTTACTAGTCACTACCGAAACAAGGGTAATGACACACTTAAACAAAACAGAATCAATTACTAGCTTCTTGGTAACCTTGTGACTTTCCCTGATCCAAGTGTGAGTCCTGTGCTTCCGGTAGTATATGCACCTACTACCTTTCACACCTACTCATACTCGTCCCAAGTATTGTCCCGCAGTCGACCAAGTCACCATACAAGAAAATCAGACAATCATTCAACACATCATATAACAAAACTAGGGTTTATATTAATTCCTTGAAACTACTACACAAAAGTTCAAGTTCACCCTATACTATGCCTTTAATAGGCTACACCACATGTTACCTTTCATATCGCTACCTTATAACTTGATCTGTAGATATAAAATCCTTATTCCTGATTCCTTGCATTGCCATCTACTTCATCGAGGGATCATTTGAAATGCTCTTGCCTTTGGCTTTGGCGGCACATTTGGCTTTGTAATCTCTTCCCTTCCTGGGCAGTTTTGTTTGAAGTGTCCTTCTTCACCACACTTAAAGCAGGCTTCTCTTTTGTTTGGGCATTTGCTGGCGTAATGACCAGTCTTCCCGCATTTGAAGCGGGTCATTTCTTTAGAGCATACCCCAATGTGCTTCCTTTTGCACTTGTCACACCATTGTGCTCTTTCTTCGAGCTTCTTCGAATCAGACTTTGAAAATTTTCTCTTCTCATCGGACCTTGAGGATACTTCAATCTTTCTTCTCTTGCCCACCGCGATTCTCTCCAGACCCCTTTCCTTTAAATGGGTCTCCACATTTCTAGCAGCTCGGACTGCTGTCTTCAAAGTAGTTGCCATCTTGACCGTTGGGCCAAAGTCGACAGGCAGTCCATTTGCGAACCTCTCAATTTTTGAGAGTTCAGTTGGAACTAAGTATGGAAATAACTTCATCTTTTCGGTAAATTCCATAGCATAATGATCAATGCTCAATTTACCTTTCTTCAGGTTCTGGAATTCATTGTTCAGATCAATCAGATCTATCACTGAGCAGTACTGCATCTTTAACTGCTCTAGGAATGATTCCCAAGACATCCTTAGTGCTTCCCCTTGGGGCATCATATCTGCCAGTAACTTCCACCAGCTCAAGACTCCATTCTTCAGTTGTCTTACTACAAAGACAGTATTCTATTTGTTGCTACAGTCACAACTTTCAAACACCATCTCTATTTCGGAGATCCAGTCCATAATCTCTACAGGCTTTGGGCTCCCAGAAAGACTTGGGGGTTTGGCCACAAGAAATTCTTATACATACGCCCATCCCTATTTATTTCCTTTTTCGGGTCACTCCTTTCTACCACTGGGGGTTCTGCTTGTCCAACAGTCCCACTGTAGTTACCTACCTCCGAATGCCCTCTATTCACTTCAGGCTCTTCCACTTGAAGTGACACTTCCTCACGATTTTGTCGGAGTAATTGCCTTGTCTCCTCCATTTGGCGATCCAACATCATCTGTATCATCGCTTGTACCCCAACCATCGTCATTGGCTTTGGTGCAGCTGCTACAAAAGGTGCTTGCTCAACCACTAGTGGTTGATTCCTATGTTCGTTCACATTTCCAACTCTACATCTGGTTCTTACCATTTTTGATCTTCACACCAAATAAGGTGAATTCAGATCCTCAATCACGATAGATAATTGAATCATCCTTATTACTCCGAAACGTTTACATGCTAGTTCTAATATCGTAATCGTACGCTTCGAATCCTAAACACATAAGGTTTCCAGATCCGGTCGGCAACAGACCATAGATCCGAACAAATAATAGCATCAATATAGCTATCACACAAAACATTTAGCACATAAAACCATCTTAGGCATCATTCCTAAAATAAACTAGTGCTTGTATCAATTTAGATATACTACCTAACATATTTTAGACACACTCCTCACAATCATTAATTAGCATTCTAAGTTTAAGTCTAGAAATTTCTTACAATTTACTAATTCGCTTAAACTAATGCTCTGATACCAACTGTGACATCCCCAATTTCACGGCCAGAAAAGACCGATTTGTTTATGCTTTGTTTTTCAAATCAGAGTAATCTTTTAAAGAAAACGGTTGCGGAATTTGTTCCCAAAACAAGATATGATAATAACTTATCAAAACAGTTCTCAAAGAGCATGTATTTTCATTTAATAATAAAACCTCGGGATGTCATGTTCCGATACAGACATATAAGCATAAACAGAACTTACATTTAATTACACTAATGATTTATATCTCCTTTAAATCTCTTTGTGAAATATGTCTTCGTATCGATACCTGTGATACGAAGAAAACTGAGTGGGTCAGGCTTGGGAGCCTGGTGAGCATATATGGTTTTCATCCCACAATGTTCTATCATATATTTATAAATAAAGAACATTCAAACTTATACAATTTCGCCATATAAAGGCAACTCTTATCCCACCCCATCGATCCTCACAACGACACTATCTAAACTCTCGTATCTAAAATTTTCCTCTTTACCTAATCCCTACTCACGGATCTAAAACTATCCTCTTCACCGGATACATACTCACGGATCTAAAACTAACCTTTTCCCCTGATCTGTACTCACAGATCTAAAACTAACCTCATGATCTGATCCATACTTCCGGATCAATAATTGTACCCATTCCATACTCCCGGAATAGGGACAATTAACTATACCCTAATCCTGATCTGACCCATACTCCCCGATCTATAACTGTGCCCAATCCATACTCCCGGACTAGGGACAATTAACTTAGTCTTAATCCATACTCCCGGACTAATAACAAGTTTTATCTCTTTACCTGATCCATACTCCCGGATCTAAAACTAACCTCTTGGTCTAATCTATACTCACGGATCTAAAACTAATCTCTTGATCTGATCCATACCGACGGATCTCATCTACCCATGTCCTACCCAACATATTTGTAGATATAAAATACATATACAGTTTAACTCATTAATACCTATATAGTTCATCCATTCCACCAATATCTCAAATAAACAACAATATATAAACACGTAGCACGTATTTCGTAGCAAATACTTCACACACCGGGTTTCTCGCGGGCAGAGCTTCGGCTCGGAAACTTTTTTCTTTTCGGCATATTCAGGCTTCGGGACTTGCTTCGGGTCTCAGGGTAATACCGGGGCTTCGGGGGGTTAAAATTGCACGTAAAACGACATAGTATGGGATAGAGATGAGAGAATGAGCAACCAAACTCGGCTGGCCCTTCAAATCTATTTATAGGGAAAAATCTGCCTTTGCCACGTCGTGGCACCTTTTTCCACGTCGTGGGCTTGGTCGTCACTGCATGAGTCATCTCAAGTTGCATCTGGGGGACTCCTGGAGGTGTCAGAAGACTTGTCACGTTGTGGCACTGCTTGCCACGTCGTGGTATCTGACAGTTTTGGGGTTTCGCGCCTCGAACTTCAGAAATTCATAACTTTCGCATACGAACTCCGTTTTCGACGTTCTTTATATCGACGCGTATGTGAGATTATGCTCTACAAATCTCGTTTAGATTCCATTGGCCAATTTTGACTTTATTTTTAATATATTATAAATATATTACTTATATATTATCTTTAGTAGGCCGGGACAGGAAAACTCCGTTCGAAATTCATAACTCATTCATCTGAACTCCGTTTTCGTTTGTCTTTTTATCGTTGGACTACTATCGAAGACATCTTTGACTCTCGTTTAGATCACTAAGGATAGATATATATCTACCTTAAATTCACTATTTACGTCGCGCTGGGTCGTGCCGGTTCTGTCGTGAAACTTCGACAGGTTATAACTTCTTCGTTATAACTCGGATTTTGGCGTTCTTTATATGCACGGAAACATTGTGACATATACTACAACTTGGTTAAGATTAATCCTTCGAAGTAATCTTCCATCAAAAATTCATTTTTGATGCTTATCGTCTCTAAATTGACTAGCCCGGAGCTACGGGCGTTACAAAAATACCTTGGAAGACTTTAGAGAATATGGATACTTGGTTTCCTCTAGTGAATCGGCTAGCCCTTCTTAGTGTACCCACACTAGCGCCAATTTCACCAACAAATGACAACTTTATATAGTATGGAGACTACGGTTAAACCCATGACCTTTCATTCCATATGATCCATGGGTTAAACACTCAATGGACTATCCATGAAAGCTTAGCCCATCCTAAATGAACTTTGCCCATTCCATATATATAAGAGTCCATATTTAATTAGTTCATTTTGATCATTTAATTAATTCTAAATTAATTCTTGATCAATACTAATTAAATAATATGATTCCATATCAATATATTAGAACTTATAATATATTAATATTAATCATAAATATACTATTCTCAAAAGACTATCCATATAAATTGTGTCGGTGAAGTGCAACCCAAATGGACCATGCCGGGTCGGGTCAAGTACATACCAAATATAGTTATGGACTTAGACATCAATCCAACAGTCTCCCACTTGGATAAGTCTAAAACTATTATTGAGTATGACTTCAAAACTTAACTGGCAATCGTAACTCTTAAAGCCACTGTCGAACTTTGATCTTTGTCAATGAACTTGTCCATTAGATAAGGGATCATATATTCCTCCATTCTAGATATCATATGGACTGAGACATGGATTATAATCATTCTCTCTGTCCATTTCTTGTTTCTCGATTTCCGATTCATGATGACTGACTGCTTGAACAAATCAAATCAGTTTTGGCTTCGCCAAGCACTCACATGTGTCATCATTAAATCATCGAGGGGCCCACATATATCGCTTTTATCCTGAAGGTAAAAGGAATAGATAAACTTCGACTCATATGGCTTGTTCTGCTACTTCTTGGATCATACACAAATGCACATTTTATAACACCGAGTTACCGAATGTGTTTTCGTGCAATCAATGTACAACCAACTCATAGTAACAACTCATATCTCTAGGTTTGAAGAATATAAGATATTATCGTCTCATGATCAGTCGTGATAAAATCCATGAAGTGATTCAAATGAGCGCGGGTTGAATCCAATACTCAGAACTTATGAGCACTCATGAGTGTTGTAGCACAACTTTTTCCACCAACTTGGACCTCTACAAGTCAACCCATGACAGTCTTGATTCATATCTACTTCCAACAGATAACCGACTAGGGATGGTTTGAATAACTTAGTCATTCCGGAAGAATAACCTAGTTTATTCTGGAAGTCAAAACATGCAAAGTGAAACACAAGAATAAATGAATCAAATATGGTATCAAACCCTATGAATATAAATAAACACTTTTATTTATCACCATACTGATTACTCATTATTCATTGTTTCGGTTTTATCAACTTTATACTTGAATTAAAAACACTAGTTGTCCCATGCTCCAAGCATTTACACTATGTTTTTCTTAAACAATAGCTTTGCCATACACCAAGTATGCACTCTATGTTTGTCTATGATCCTTACTTTGTGAACTCGATCGATTGAACATAACACCAATGATTCTCATTTCACAGTCCCAATTCCTTACTACAAATGCAAGAATTTCAAATTCATGCCATTTACTAAAATCTGTTAGATTCTAAACTTATATTCATTGATCCTCTTGTAATGATTATGCACAAATTCACAAAGACTTGGCAACAATCATTACAGAGTATTCCAAAAGAGATCAACTCCTTGGAAACATCCCTCTTGCATTAAGTTTCTTAATCTTACACAAATTTGTTGAACTACTTCCACTTATGGGATCATTTCCATATTCCCCTTTTGACTATCACTTCTGAACAAGAGTTTCCTCTTTTTAGAATATGTCAATATGTTCCTTCCAACAACTAACACTATACTTCCAACTCTCCTTGAGCAAGCAATCTTTGGTAAACATTAGATTGTCTGCAACAATTGCTTAATCATTTTAGTCATATCCAATTCTAGACCTTTTCCCTTCTTAATGCCCCAGGCATTTGGAAAATTTTAGAAAGGATAAATATAGCACATGTAATCGATCCTATATTCGAAGCATATGGGACAGAATTCATGATGTCTCACATAAAGACTAAACCAGTCTTTTGCTATAATATTTCCATGTCTATTTGCCAAGTTCTCATAATTCAGATTATGAAAAGGGATGCCGTAATCATAATCGAATTTTAGAACGCAAATAATGAACCCATATATAGAATTTCCTTATGTTGAGCCATTCCAACATGAAATTTATATATATTCTTGACTAAATACGATTAAGACCTCAATCTATGCTTTTAGATTTGAGATGAAGTATAATTTCCTCTCCCTTAATTATAGAAAACAACTTTTTCCTAGTTGAGACCTTTTGTTTTCTATAATTAACATTGCTAACTTGAAACCTTTATCATAATTATCATGCTCCCACTAACATGACGATTAATAGCATAACACTTATGCTCTCACTAGCTTTGACATGTACCCAGAAATCAACTGGAATTCTAGAAATCAATACTTTATTGACTTTCTTACCAAAGTTCATATTTCAAATACTAGATTGCCTTGATAAGACTTTATCAATATCATACACCTCTCTTAGATAGCTCACATGTGTGTCTAAAAAATTATGAAGAGGGATGTCATAATCATAATGTTTAGACCTTTTGTCATTCCCATAATTGCTATCTACTCAAAATCTACTTAGTGAAAGAGTTTCATTACCATCATTTCCATGAATCGAAGAGAAACCTTATGACACTTAGATTTTATGGTGTAAGTGTTCCAATCCGTGTGAATTTGTCAAAACCATAATCACAGGACTAGGTTAGTGACAAATTGTAACTTATATGGATTAAACTTGTGCAATCTTAACTTATTGCCACCCGGCAGCTCAAGGGCCTGCCATTGCTTCCAAGTAGTTATGAAAACAATTAAGAACATGTAGAACTCAAATGTATAGCCAACTTAACTGGAATGGGCACAGAAATGTCAACACGATAGGTTATAAACCTCTAGTTGTGTGCTAGTGATGAAATACACGTTTTTGTTCTTGATTACTTCTTGAAACCTTTTCAGGATCTTTTAGACTCCCACTGTCTCATTGACCTATAAGACTTTCTTGCCATATATTCAAGAGATAGTGTGTGGATTCTAATCAAGACAGACACTTAACACAATTAGCCTTAGTTGGTCTTTGTTTTATCCAAAACATCACAAGTTACCAATTTTAAATGTACAAGAGTAGAAAACTTTTACTCTTACATTTGACAAGTGTTTTAAACCTTTCTTTAAGATATGTCACTCAACTTACAGTCTTGGAGTATGACTCTAAGACTTGTTTTGAAACAAAGTATGACTCATCTTCTTGATTTGACCACTTCAACAATTCATAACTTCTCTTCTTAGCTATCAGACTGCACTTAGAGGATGAATTGTGATAAGGTCTCAAAATCATTAAGATGATCTTAAAACATGATACTAAAGTACTCTCCCATCTTTTCAGATTTGAGAAATTATTATCCTTCTGCCTGATTTGGTTCTTCTTATTCGTTCTGTCATACATTGAAAATTTACCAATGTTTCCGAATTATACTTAAGCTTGTAAGTATAATCATATTTACTAAACCTTAGTAAAGCATGACGAATAGTCTTATCCATATTTGTGGTGGACTTTGACAAGTGCATGAGAAAGTGTACTTGATCCCTTAGTCCTTGTCTTGACTCACACATCCATGTGAACAAGCAGTTAGTCTTAATTTTTTCCAAGGCTTGAAAGTTCTCATTCATCATACTATACAACTTGCATGATTCCAAGTTTCTATCCAACTAAAACTTGGGTGATGAGAATCTTCCTTATTTGGTAAATTTAGACACTACCACAAATGAAAGAATCAAATTCATATTTCCAATATTGCTATCAATGGAATCATATAAGCAACACCTTTTTTCTCCCAAATGCCATTGTAAGGATATTTTAAAATAAATAAAATTAAAAACTTTTCTTTTATTTTATAACTTTGCGAAAAAATAATCCTTAGAATGCAAATGTATATGAAAACTTGTTGTCATCTATTCCTAAGCAATTTATCATAACTCTTAAGCACCTGCTCAAAATTCTAATCACCGAACCATGCGATTGAAATCCATCTTCGCGATCAGAATCAGCATATACTTCCTTTAAGTTTCTTTACTTTTCTTTGATTCTTAAAACATCAACATGTGACCCAGTGTAACAACCCGAAGTTGTTCATCGCCGAAAACCCGTTCTGCCCGAATAACTCGTCGGAAATCGAAATGTCCCGATATCGTTTTCGGGTTTAGTTAACTAAAATTATATGTTTATTATCATTCAATGAGGGTCCAAATCATTTAGGAACTCATGAATTTAGCCCAAAACAATTACTTCATAAGTTTTAGAAATATCCTCGTCGGGTGACGGAAACTCAATCGGGTGCGACCCAAAGCTTCGTTTAAGGCCGGTATCGGGTAGAATTCCACCGTGTCCAAGTTTTAGGAACTATATAAACATGTTTAAGCACTCATTTGAAGCTTTTTCCTTCTCTCTCTACTCTCGCTCTAACCTCTCTCCTAAATCCAAAGATTAAGTGTCCAAACTCAATTTTAAGGCCTCAAATCCTTAAGGTACCTTCCTAGCCTTAATCTATAGCATGTTTAGCTTCCAAATTTGACATTTAATCATGAAATTGGACAATATATGTGAGTTTACGGCCCAGGAGGCTGCCTAGGCCGTAAACACCATTTTGAAGGGTTTTTAGCCCTTAAACTCCTTCCTAGACTCAATTGGACTTTAGATATAGCTAAGGGACTTCAAGATATGGACTTAGAACATTTAAAACTTTGATTTTGAGGACTTTGAAGGAGTTTACGGCCAAGGCATAAGCTTGGGCCGTAAACTCATGTTAATGGGGTTTTTCATGCCCTTAAACCCTTCCAAATCACTTCTATGGCTTAGATATGAATTATAGGACCTTGGTTTTAGCATTTGGACTCTTGAAACATGAATTTTGGGGGATTTAGATGATTTTACGGCCAAGGTGAGTGCTTGGGCCGTAAAATCCCCAAAACTTGACATAAATCCAATTCTAAAGTGTTAGAAAGCCAACCAACACCACCAAAAGCCTTGGAATAAATCATGGGACCAACCAAAAATAGTTTAAAGGCCTAAAACACATCATTTGTGGGATTTCTAAGAGTTTACGGCCAAGGCTTGTTCTTGGGCCGTAAACTCCAAAAATTTTGGTGTTAGAATGCAAACTAAACACCCCTAAGACCCTTAGATGAATTTTAGAAGTCCTTTCATGCAAGTTTTAGACCTTGAAACACCTTGTAGCACCATAAAATAGAGTTTACGGCCATGAAGGGGGTTTCATGGGCCGTAAACTCCATAAATCCCTCATATGTCCCATACAAATTCATTTCTAGGCTTGTGAGAATTTTTAGAATCACATGTGATTGATTTTAACACCCTAAAAACACTAAATCTTGGAGAATTGAGAGTTTACGGCCAAAGACCCCATGCCTAGGCCGTAAACTCCCTTATGTATTGTAAATGATGTTTCTAATTCAATCCAAGCCTTAAGAAAAATTAATCCAAGCATTTCCAAGTGTCCATATCCATTTATGACTCAAATTTGCACCATAAACCACCCTACCATGAGTTTACGGCCGTAAACTCATGGGGAATGGGTGTTTTGGACCAAAAACTCTTGTATAAGTTTATTCATGGGGAGTAAACTCAAGTCCCAAGTCCCTAGTGTCATTTCACATCCTTAAACGCCACCCGGGTCCCTTCAAACACTCGTATCGGACTGTTTTCGCGACTAGAAGCAATTGTCCCTATCCAACAATCAATCTTAGTCCTAATTAGATACAAATGTGTATCTTTACATTATAATTAGGAACCTTGCCCCGGATCAACTCTTAGCATCCAAATCGTCATACTTCTCGTCCGGTGAGTTCATACCCCTACGCCTTTTTCACTGTTTTTAACTGTTTTCAGGCGGGAATACAAGCAACCAAAACTGTTTTCAAATCATAACATTGATGTATTTCAAATAATATCTGGCAAACTCATAAACTCTTTTACTCCTTATGTATTATGTTGAGCATAAGGAATGATTTATCAATTTCAACTAAATGGACTTTAGTTAAGAAAATAATCAAACTAATCAAATTATTATGGGAATAATTTGGGGTTCTATGTTTCTCTTTATATCATCTACCAATATCTGTATTAAGTTATTAAATAAACTATGTCTGATTCAGTTTATCTCTATATCATTCGAATGTTTTGCCAGATAGTCTCATTACATGTATCTATTTTTCAATGTATCATGTCTTAAGGTCTTTGTATGTTTGGTATCGTATGAGAATCCTGTGAATAGTTTAATACTAGCTTGTGAGATAGTCACTACCCTTTATGGATGATCAAGTAAATCCTCTCCGGAAGTGTAACCAGAGTCTCCTGGAGGGAGAGCGAGGAATTTGTGAATAGATCTATTCAAGACTGACAATCCCACACCTTAACTGCTAGCTACAGTTAGGCGGGCACGCCTGGGGTGACAAATTCTGGATATCATTCGACGTCTGACTAACGTCAAGGAGGTCTCGTTGTCATATCAGCATGGTTACCCGACTCACAATACGTATTAATATAAACTTATTCACAACTAGGATTTGTTTAGAATCTATATCTTGTTCGGGATGATAATCCCATGGTTTTGTATCTATATCTCGTTCAGGATGGTAATCCCATGGTTTTATGTCTATGTCTCGTTCGGGATGATAATCCCATGATCTTGTGTCTATAACTCGTTCGGGATGGTAATCCTATGGTTTTAAAACTAAATCTTATACGGGATGATATTCCCATGATTTTATCAACTATCATATATCTAGTTTCGGGATAGTGATCCCATGGTTTATCAAGCTATCTTATATCTACTTTCGGGATAGTGATCCCATGATCTTTATCGAATTATCTTATAACTGGTTCGGGATGTTAGTCCCAAGGTTTTCAAATTCTAACTGGTTCGGGATGTTAGTCCCAAGGTTTTCAAAATACTTTCTATTTACAGTTCGTCTAAATTATAGTTTTGTATATTAAACTATACTATGTGTTATTCAATCAATCTTGCAATTAGGAAAATATGGGATTTTCCTGGGGTTAACTTATATCTGTAACAGAACTGTAACGAAAGATAACTTAACTACTTTACATAAGAAAATATGGGATTTTCTTGGATATCAAATCTTTTCAGAAAACTAAAGGAAATCGATACATTTTCACAAAACAAAACCACTTATGAACTCACCAGCTTTATGCTGATTTTCAAACTGCTTGTATTCTCAGGTCCAAGTTAGACAGGTACCCGACGATATCTTTTGGTGAAGATGAAGTGCTCCGAAGACTCGTCTCTTTTGTTCATATGATATATGTATAACTTTGTACAATTTACTTTTGAACCAAATGTAAACTTTCATATATATATATATATATATATATATATATATATATATATATATATATATATATATATATATATATATATATATATATGTATATATATATATATATATGTAATGTAATGGTTGTTTACTGTGATTACTATGTACATTGGATTTGATACACAACATGGAGTCAACCCCGGGAACGTTTCCGCCTTTGGTTTTCGGGGTGTGACAGATTGGTATCAGAGCCCTTATTTATAGTGAACAGAGTATACCAAACCTTACATGGTATAAAACTATAAACATTAAGGGGCCTAAGTGCTCTGAACTAAAAGTATCCTACAAGATATAAGTATTTTCAAAAGTATTTAAGTATGTCGAGCCGTCGAAATCCGTAACTACAAGTAGAACAAAACATAAGTAAATGGGTGTTGTACACTGCAGTTAAACCAAGGCAGTTATGTAGTCGTGTCTAGGGTCAATATAGTCTGGCCAACTATATTCATTCGAGACACGGCCAACATGTGCTTGGGAGTGACTGTGGCATGCGGCATACCTAAAACTTACCCAATATCCCAAACAAAAAATCGACGCTGCAGCGAACCATGAAATACTATGGGAGTATTTCTCGAGCCGATCCTTTGTAGAAATTCTCGTATACGTGTTATTCCTTGATCGTTCCTCTAGCGATAAAAATGTTCTATCTTGATAACTCCTTTCTGCTTTATCGCTTTGTATGATGCTATATTTGCCTTGATGAGATATCTCCTGTCCCATATCTCTTGATTCAATTCAGAGGACTTATGATCCTCTCTTTCCTGATCTTTTTAGATCAAGATGCCTCCAAGAAAGAGACCCAGCTCAAGGAACAACAACAATCCTCCTCCGCCACCACCTCCTCCTCAACTTGATCTTGCAACGCTTCAGACAGTTCTGACTGCTGCAATGGTAGCAGCCATGTCGCAAATGAACTCTAGTAATTCAAGAGGTGGTCCCCAACCCCAAAACCCAGAAGATAGTCAGGGACACCAAAAAGGGGGTTCCTATAAAGACTTCATGAACGCAAAACCGACATTCTTCGATGGCACAGGGGGTGTCATTGCCTTAACCCGATGGTTCGAGATAATCGAATCAATCTTTGAAATATGCAGCTGTTCGGAGTCTGATAGAGTCAAGTTTGCTGCCTGTACCTTCCTAGACAAAGCCCTGACTTGGTGGAATGGCCAAGTCAAACCCTTAACTTTACCTGTAGCCAATGCTATGGGTTGGGAAGTTATGAAGGAGCTTCTTCTCGCAGAGTATTGCCCTCGGGGCGAACTTCAGAAGCTAGAACACGAACTTTGGAACCTTAAGATGAAGGGTTCTGACATAGCTGCTTATACCTCAAGATTCGATGATGTGGCATTACTTTGTCCGGGAATGGTTACCCCGGGGAGTAAAAAGATAGAGAGGTTCATCTGGGGGTTGACCCAGCCAACAAAGGGGAATGTCTTGGCTGCGAAGCCAGACACATATGACAGTGCTAAGTGCCTTGTGAAAATCCTGATAGATCACGAAGAAAACTCTGATGAAGAAGCTACTACCCCCGAGCCAGTCACTAGTGGAGGCGGAAGTAGAAAGAAATCCTAGAACAAGCGGAAGGCCCAGAGTATGCAAGGGCCTTCTAAGAAACAGCAAACGGTAGCAGTCCATCCTGCTACTGCCCCTGTTGCTGTTTCAGCTGTAGGTTCCACAGCCCAAACTCCCGCCAGTGGATACACTGGTACCCTTCCTTGGTGTGGTAAGTGTAACTACCACCACCGCATTCCTGGTCCATGTCGCGAAAGGATCTGCGACAATTGTGGCAATATGGGCCATCTTGCACGAACCTGTAGAAAACCAGCCAAGCCAACAAACCAATCATCCGGAGCGGGAATCAGTCCGGCCTGCTACAATTGTGGTGAAGCTGGGCACTTCAAAAGGAATTGTCCCAAGACAGCTACAACCACAAATCCCTCTGCTGCCACAGGTATATCTCTCTTTGATAATTCTTATACTTGCAACTCTTTTCGATTTTGGGTGCAAAGGGGAAATTTGTTATCTATCTATTCGAACGTTTTCTAAACTCAATCCTTCGTATGTAATCGAGACGTGTACCGTCGAGACGACTAACTAGTGAGATAGAGAACACTAACTTCGTACCTATAGATTGAATCCTCGGTCCGGAGGACTATTCTATTCCATTCGATTTATAAAGGGGGAAACTTTCCATGAAAATACTTCGATGCCATGTTTAACCAGAAATGACCGAGTCTCATTCATATTGTTATCCTTACTTTCGAAAGGGACGCTAGTCTAGATTTCTTTCTCGACCCGGTTCTCGTGATCTTCGGCATCAAACTTCCGTATCATTTTATGCTTTAGAACTCAAAAGTTTTCCCAATGTAAATTATCATGCATCCCTCGTTTCTGTGATTATTGAGAAACGGGAAGTTAGCAACTATTCCCTCTAAATATCTATCCCGAAGGAGTCCCGGGAGTTTCTTTCGAGCATCCAGTTTAGTCTCACATCAGACCTTTCGAGATCTTCGTAGAGATCGGTTTTGTAACCTTCAAGTTTCGGATGCCCTTAAAACTTGGTAATATCTATCTAGACCATCACGTCTCGAATCCTTAGAAGCGTCTGCCCAACGAAACCCTAGTGATTCCTTTGAGGAAACCGAAGTCGTTCAGGGTCGGAACTTCCATGAGAAAGCATATTGATATCGTAAATTGAGAGAGAGTCAAGAAGCGAAACCAAGACAAGTCCCGATAATAAGAATTCGTTAGAACGCCCAGTAGAGACCTGATTCCACTTGAGAAAGTGAAGATCCGAAGCAACAAATCCATTCGTATCTCATTCCAATCCATGATCAGTATCTTATTCCTTGAATTTCGGGACGAAATTCCCTCTAACGGGGGGATAATGTAACAACCCGAAGTTGTTCATCGCCGAAAACCCGTTCTGCCCGAATAACTCGTCGGAAATCGAAATGTCCCGATATCGTTTTCGGGTTTAGTTAACTAAAATTATATGTTTATTATCATTCAATGAGGGTCCAAATCATTTAGGAACTCATGAATTTAGCCCAAAACAATTACTTCATAAGTTTTAGAAATATCCTCGTCGGGTGACGGAAACTCAATCGGGTGTGACCCAAAGCTTCGTTTAAGGCCGGTATCGGGTAGAATTCCACCGTGTCCAAGTTTTAGGAACTATATAAACATGTTTAAGCACTCATTTGAAGCTTTTTCCTTCTCTCTTTACTCTCGCTCTAACCTCTCTCCTAAATCCAAAGATTAAGTGTCCAAACTCAATTTTAAGGCCTCAAATCCTTAAGGTACCTTCCTAGCCATAATCTATAGCATGTTTAGCTTCCAAATTTGACATTTAATCATGAAATTGGACAATATATGTGAGTTTACAGCCCAGGAGGCTGCCTAGGCCGTAAACACCATTTTGAAGGGTTTTTAGCCCTTAAACTCCTTCCTAGACTCAATTGGACTTTAGATATAGCTAAGGGACTTCAAGATATGGACTTAGAACATTTAAAACTTTGATTTTGAGGACTTTGAAGGAGTTTACGGCCAAGGCATAAGCTTGGGCCGTAAACTCATGTTAATGGGGTTTTTCATGCCCTTAAACCCTTCCAAATCACTTCTATGGCTTAGATATGAATTATAGGACCTTGGTTTTAGCATTTGGACTCTTGAAACATGAATTTTGGGGGATTTAGATGAGTTTACGGCCAAGGTGAGTGCTTGGGCCGTAAACTCCCCAAAACTTGACATAAATCCAATTCTAAAGTGTTAGAAAGCCATCCAACACCACCAAAAGCCTTGGAATAAATCATGGGACCAACCAAAAATAGTTTAAAGGCCTAAAACACATCATTTGTGGGATTTCTAAGAGTTTACGGCCAAGGCTTGTTCTTGGGCCGTAAACTCCAAAAATTTTGGTGTTAGAATGCAAACTAAACACCCCTAAGACCCTTAGATGAATTTTAGAAGTCCTTTCATGCAAGTTTTAGACCTTGAAACACCTTGTAGCACCATAAAATAGAGTTTACGGCCATGAAGGGGGTTTCATGGGCCGTAAACTCCATAAATCCCTCATATGTCCCATACAAATTCATTTCTAGGCTTGTGAGAATTTTTAGAATCACATGTGATTGATTTTAACACCCTAAAAACACTAAATCTTGGAGAATTGAGAGTTTACGGCCAAAGACCCCATGCCTAGGCCGTAAACTCCCTTATGTATTGTAAATGATGTTTCTAATTCAATCCAAGCCTTAAGAAAAATTAATCCAAGCATTTCCAAGTGTCCATATCCATTTATGACTCAAATTTGCACCATAAACCACCCTACCATGAGTTTACGGCCGTAAACTCATGGGGAATGGGTGTTTTGGACCAAAAACTCTTGTATAAGTTTATTCATGGGGAGTAAACTCAAGTCCCAAGTCCCTAGTGTCATTTCACATCCTTAAACGCCACCCGGGTCCCTTCAAACACTCGTATCGGAGTGTGTTCGCGACTAGAAGCAATTGTCCCTATCCAACAATCAATCTAAGTCCTAATTAGATACAAATGTGTATCTTTACATTATAATTAGGAACCTCTCCCCGGATCAACTCTTAGCATCCAAATCGTCATACTTCTCGTCCGGTGAGTTCATACCCCTACGCCTTTTTCACTGTTTTTAACTGTTTTCAGGGGGGGGGGGGGGGAATACAAGCATCCAAAACTGTTTTCAAATCATAACATTGATGTATTTCAAATAATATCTGGCAAACTCATAAACTCTTTTACTCCTTATGTATTATGTTGAGCATAAGGAATGATTTATCAATTTCAACTAAATGGACTTTAGTTAAGAAAATAATCAAACTAATCAAATTATTATGGGAATAATTTGGGGTTATATGTTTCTCTTTATATCATCTACCGATATCTGTATTAAGTTAGTAAATAAACTATGTCTGATTCAGTTTATCTCTATATCATTCGAATGTTTTGCCAGATAGTCTCATTACATGTATCTATTTTTCAATGTATCATGTCTTAAGGTCTTTGTATGTTTGGTATCGTATGAGAATCCTGTGAATAGTTTAATAGTAGCTTGTGAGATAGTCACTACCCTTTATGGATGATCAAGTAAATCCTCTCCGGAAGTGTAACCAGAGTCTCCTGGAGGGAGAGCGAGGAATTTGTGAATAGATCTATTCGGGACTGACAATCTCACACCTTAACTGCTAGCTACAGTTAGGCGGGCACGCCTGGGGTGACAAATTCTGGATATCATTCGACGTCTGACTAACGTCAAGGAGGTCTCGTTGTCATATCAGCATGGTTACCCGACTCACAATACGTATTAATATAAACTTATTCACAACTAGGATTTGTTTAGAATCTATATCTTGTTCGGGATGATAATCCCATGGTTTTGTATCTATATCTCGTTCGGGATGGTAATCCCATGGTTTTATGTCTATGTCTCGTTCGGGATGATAATCCCATGATCTTGTGTCTATAACTCGTTCGGGATGGTAATCCTATGGTTTTAAAACTAAATCTTATACGGGATGATAATCCCATGATTTTATCAACTATCATATATCTAGTTTCGGGATAGTGATCCCATGGTTTATCAAGCTATCTTATATCTACTTTCGGGATAGTGATCCCATGATCTTTATCGAATTATCTTATAACTGGTTCGGGATGTTAGTCCCAAGGTTTTCAAATTCTAACTGGTTCGGGATGTTAGTCCCAAGGTTTTCAAAATACTTTCTATTTACAGTTCGTCTAAATTATAGTTTTGTATATTAAACTATACTATGTGTTATTCAATCAATCTTGCAATTAGGAAAATATGGGATTTTCCTGGGGTTAACTTATATCTGTAACAGAACTGTAACGAAAGATAACTTAACTACTTTACATAAGAAAATATGGGATTTTGTTGGATATCAAATCTTTTCAGAAAACTAAAGGAAATCGATACATTTTCACAAAACAAAACCGCTTATGAACTCACCAGCTTTATGCTGATTTTCAAACTGCTTGTATTCTCAGGTCCAAGTTAGATAGGTACCCGGCGATATCTTTTGGTGAAGATGAAGTGCTCCGAAGACTCGTCTCTTTTGTTCATATGATATATGTAAACTTTCATATATATATATATATATATATATATATATATATATATATATATATATATATGTAATGTAATGGTTGTTTACTGTGATTACTATGTACATTGGATTTGATACACAACATCGAGTCAACCCCGGGAACGTTTCCGCCTTTGGTTTTCGGGGTGTGACACCCAGCCACATCATGTAATAAGAATCTCCAAGTAGGAACTTAATAGAGTTAGACAATGGACTTTACTTGAAATAAAGTCAAACTTATTGGCTTTACCATCCTTAGGTAAGTTTGGCAGCTTTGTAACCAAAGCCCCTTCCTTTGGCAATAGAAACATATGGACCCTTAGGTAATAGTACAAGGGACTATCTCAGACTTAGCCTTTCTCTTTACCATTTGGTCAACCAAGTTGACTATGGCCAATCCCTTTCCAATGGGAAGAGAATGCATTTCTGGATTTCCTTTGTCACTATTGTCCCTGTCCCTAAAGTTTTGGGAAGTTGATCTCCTAATTAAATTTGCTTTACTAATACACTAAATCATTTCTGATTTAGCAGCACAAAGCAAATAGATAACATCATTAAGGGTCTTGTCATAGTCTATTTCATAGGAGTCCCAAAGGAACTCACTATGTGACTTAGAAAGTGATTGAACCTCTAACTTTCTCAAGACTTTGACACCCAACTCTCTTGGCTTGTTAGTATGTGACTTCATCTGCAAGATGTGATCACACCTAGACCTTGCCTTGCCAATAGGGCTTGAGTGACCTTGAGCTTGTGGGTTAGGGAGAATAATTGGAGGAAGTGGAGGAAGTGAAGTTCCAAGATATCTGGGAAGATCATAGATGTCTGAACTAGACATCTTTTTGGAGATATTCAAGATAGTTAATTTAAAGTCCTTAATATAACACCCAATATGAAATATTAAGGCTAGGACCCAACAAACTATTTTATAAGTTGGAAGAAGGATGCCGTAATCCAAGTTATAGAATATTTGAAGGTAGGTGAATGACGATTCACAATTTCCACCATGAAAAACGAAATAATTTATTAGGTTTTAATTGGATTTGAAACTCCTAGATATTTGAGATTCATTGAACTTTCAATTGCATGTTTCAATCTCGAGTGTACCCTTCAGGTTTTGTGACTGGGATGCCAAGGATCACAAAACAAGGTGTGAAGTAACCATGTAAATTACTTGGTACCCTTAAGTGTTTACCACTCAATCAATGTGCCGGTTAACCACACACGCTCCATCGATACTATGATAACGTTAAGTTACCCTTTGCCTACCTTGCTAAATATGAGTTAGTGTGCCGGTTAACCACACACGCTCCACTAACCGAAATAAACTAAGTGCATGGTGTAATTTAATGGATTAGCACCTTATTCACATTCTCCTAAGTAACTAAGATTGGGTATTTATAAAAGGTTGAGTTACTTAGTATATATCATTAATACTTTTAATGAAGGGAGAATTATAGTCCTTGTCCTACCCGTTCGGCTAATGACCCTCCACCGGTCAAGGAAGCGGTGGGTGAGAGTGGACACCCATTAAACTGCCATTTTATAGGCAGTAACCTTATACCCCCCTTATAGACTGGCTTTGTGAATGAGGCCTACTAACGGTAAGACTGACTTTACTCTTATACATATATATAAATATTATTAACTTATAATATTATAAAGTATAAGGGTTCAATTTTAACTTTTAAAATTCTAAGGGCTAACTTGGAATTAAAGTATTCATAAGAGAAAACTTTTCAAATTCCAAAACTTGAGGGAAAGTTTTGAAACTATTCAAAACTAATTAATTCCATAATTTATGTGTTTAAAGTAGTTTTAATTAAAAACTCTTCAAATTCCATAACTTGAGGACAAGTTATGGAAGACTTTAAACTAATAAAAGAATTAACTTTTCTTTATTTTATAACTTATGAAATTAATTAAGGTTACACATTTTATTACTTAATGAAGTGACTCTTGAAATTCCATAACTTGAGGACAAGTTATGGAGTCATAAAACCATTCAATGAGACAAGACTCTTCATTTTTGTAACCATTGCCAACTTTTATGAGTTTTATGAAACTTAAATGTCACCTTTCATGTAACTTGAGCAAGTTACAGAAACACATTTTAGAATCAACTTTTAGATTAAAATGGATTGAAAACAACTATTCAATTAACCTTTCTACTAATCTTAAGCAACTCATATGAACTAGATAATTGGAATCAAACTTTTTCATGTAATTAGCATAACACTTAAACTAATACAAAACATGAACCTATTGACAATTATATTTGAAATTGGATTAGCATGAACCTTAACACATCAAAAACAAGTTTATAAGTCCAAAAACATTTTAGGGTAATGTTCCTAGTCCAATTCAAGCCAAAACAGTCGAATTTATGTTGTCTGGGGGTCCAAATCGTCGAGTGCATGAACCAAATCGGCGAGTTGGATCGCTTTGATCACTTTTTAGGCATGGACTCGCCGAGTCTCCTGATCGACTCGCCGATTCTGATGCCCAGACAACACAAAACTTCGATTTTTAAGCAGTTTTGCAAGGATAACAAGAAAACAAGCCTAGGCTCTGATACCACTTTAGTGTTATGAGCATTCTAACCCTCATGTGGTGTACATGCAACCCTATAAACCTTGGATCTATGTTTTCTCTATTATACATGCAAATAAGAACTTTCCAAGGCTTTAATCATAACTAACATATTATGAAGTTCTTATACTACAAAGTACTAGTTAGATGACATACCTTTTGATGTAGCTTGATGTCTTCAAGCTTTAAGAGCTTTGCCCCAATAGTGTGGAAGCCTTAAATGGAATCGAAAATCACCAAAACACCTTGGAAGACTTTAGAGAATATGGATACTTGGTTCTCTCTAGTGAAATCGGCTAGCTCTTCTTAGTGTACCCACACTAGTGCCAATTTCACCAACCAATGACATCTTTATATAGTATGGAGACTAGGGTTAAACCCATGACCTTTCATTTCATATGATCCATGGGTTAAAAACTCCATGGACTATCCATGAAAGCTTAGCCCATCCTAAATGAACTTGGCCCATTCCATATATATAATAGTCCATATTTAATTAGTTTATTTTGATCACTTAATTAATTCTAAATTAATTCTTGATCAATACTAATTAAATAATATGATTCCATATTAATATATTAGAACTTATAATATATTAATATTAATCATAAATATACTATTCTCAAAAGACTATCCATATAAATTGTGTCGGTGAAGTGAAACCCAAATGGACCATGCCGGGTCGGGTCAAGTACATACCAAATATAGTTATGGACTTAGACATTAATCCAACAATACCGTCACTAGAAATAACATGGCCAAGAAATTGAACTTGGCGAAGCCAAAATTCACATTTTGAGAATTTAGCATAAAGTTTCTCCTTTCGAAGAAGTTCTAAGATTTCACGAATATGAACGACATGATCAGCTTCAGACTCAGAATAGATTAGAATATCGTCAATGAATACGATGATAGATTTATCGAGCATTGGGCGGCATACCCGATTCATCATATCAATGAATACAGCAGGAGCATTTGTTAGACCAAATGGCATGACAAGGAATTTGAAATACCCATAATGAGTACGAAAAGCAGTCTTCAGTACATCCTGCTCTTGTACTTTCAACTAATCATAGCCAGACCTAAAATCATTCTTTGAGAAATAGCTAACACCCTAAAGTTGATCAAACAAATCATCGATGCAAGGTAGTGGGTACTTATTCTTGATAGTCACCTTATTCAGCTCACGATAATCAATGCACGTTTGCATTGATCCATCCTTCTTCTTGACAAACAATACCGGAGCACCCCAGGGAGTGGTACTCGGTCAAATAAAGCCTTTGTTTAGTAATTCCTAAAGTTGGATCATCATTTCCTTCATTTCAGCTGGCACAAGACGATAAGGAGTCTTCGCAATCAGAGCAACGCCAGGTACAAGGTCAATTCGGAATTCTACTTGCCTGTCCGGAGGAAGTCTAGGCAATTCATCAGGGAAAACATCAGGATATTTGTTAACAACGGGAACATCATTTACAATTTTATTCTCCTCTCTTGAGGTGTCAACTGTATAGGCCAGATAGAGGGGGCACCCCTTCGATATCAATTTACGAGCTTTGAGGAAAGAGATTATTTTTAAGATCCTTTGTTCACCGTTGACATGAATAGGATCTTCCCCTTTAATAGGAATGCGTACCATCTTTTTATAACACTAGAGTTCTACACGGTTCTTTGACAACCAATCCATACCGAGAATAATATCAAAGTTGGTCAAGGAGTAAGGTATTAGTTAGCAAGAAAATTATAGCCTTCAATTTCTATGACACAATCCCTATAGATTTTATCAGCAAGTAATGATCGTTGGGTTTTGAGCAATCTAACACTTCCTAAGTGTGCATGCAACCCTAATAAACCTTGGATCTATGTTTGTCTAAATACATGCAAAATAATAATTTTCCAAGGTTCATAACCTATCTAACATGGCATGGGGTACTTTTAACATAAAAGTATTAGATGAGATTACATACCTTTTGATGATGAGTTCAATTCCTAAGGAGTTTGAGGGCCAAGCACCAATAGTGTGAATGCCTCAAACGGAATCACAAAACACCACAAACTCTTGGAAAACTTTGAGAGAGTATACACACTTGTATATTTCGGCCACACACAAGCACACACACACTAGTTCACTAGTTACCCTTAGGGGCCATTTCATGCAACATAAGCATGCTTATATAGTGTACATGATTAGGATGAAACCCTAATAACCCATGACCTTTCCTTTCCAAGGATCCATGGGTTAAAAGCTCCATGGATCATCCATGGACTTCCATAAAAGCCTAGCCCATTAACAAATGAGTGTTACCCCACACCATATAAAACCAATAGCCCATAATCTAATTAGTCTTCCTTTTAATCTCTAAATTAATTCATAATTAATTTAAGACTAAAACTAATTAAATAACATAACTTCGTATTAATATATTATAACTTATAATATATTAATAAACATATGTGTATAACTCTCATAAAATTATCTATAAATAGTTTGGATGAGATGCAACCCAAATGGACCATGTTGGGTCGGGTCAAGTATATACCAAATAAGTTATGGACTTAGACACCTTATCCAACAGACTCCCACTTGGATAAGTCTAATAACTTAGACAACTTATCCATTGAACTATGAAGAAAACTCTGTTGAACTATGAAGCGTCATTTTAGATAAGTGATCATATACTCCTCTGTTCTCATGATATCAGCGGGACAAATACATGGAACAACGTCATACTTATTATCCAGCAGTCTGTTTCCCGATTTCCGATTTGTTTGACAAAGAACTTAATCGAACACATCAATTTAGTTCTGACTGGCCGGTACATAGGTCACAACAAAATCATCGAGGGGCCCAGATATCGCTTCTATTTCTAGAAGGAACAGATAAACTTCGACTTATATGCTTGTTCTACTACTTGTTGAATTGTACACAAAGGCACGTTTTATAACATCAAGTTACTGATGCGTTTACGTGCAATCAATGCACAACCAACTCATAGGTAACAACTCATATCTCTAGGTTTGAAGATTTATATGATATTACCGTCTCACGATCACTCGAGATAAATTCCATGAAGTGATACAAGTGAGCGTGGGTTTATTCCAATACTCATAACTTATGAGCACTCATGAATGTTGTAGCAACCATTGCTATGACTAAACCCATTTAGCCATCTACAAACTCGATTCATGACAGTCTTGATTCATACCTACTTCCAACATATGAACGACTGTGGAGTGTTTAAATAACTTAGTCATTTGGAAAGAATAACCTAGCTATTTAGGAAGTCAAAACATGCAAAGTGAAACACAATAATAATCGAATCCAATATGGTCTCAGAACCCTTTTGAATATAAATAGAACCACCTTTTATTTATCACCATATTGATTACACATTATTCATTATATAATGTTTCAAACAATCAACTTAAGACTTGAATAAAAAACAACAGTCGTCCCATGCTCCTAGCATGTACACTTTGTTTTTCTAAAACAATAGTTATGCCATACTCCAAGTATGCACACTATGTTTATCTATGATCCTTACATTGTGATGTAGATCAATTGAACATGATTCCAATGATACTCATTTCACAATCCCAAATCCTTATTGTAAATGTGAGAATCCCCGATTCCTATCATTTACCAAAAATCTGCTGGATTTTAAACTTTTATGCAGTGTTCCTCTTGTAATGATTATGCACAAAGTCACCAAAACCTTGTTGTGACAACCCGATATTTCAAGTCAATGTAATGTAAAACCGATCAAATTTAGGTCAAAATGTAACCTTCCTAAAATCTTGTTCGGATTAAATAAAGTAGTAGGAATCATATCAAGGTTTGCGTACATAAAAAGAACGTCCAAATCTGACCTCGGATGAGGAAGTTATGAATTTTTGAAGAAATTCCTTAATCACGTCATTTTAATAAATAAATAATAAAAAATAATTTCGGAATTTGCCAGCGGAATCTAAACGAAAGTTGTAGATCATGGTCTCACCTTCGCGTGGATATAAAGAACGTCAAAAACGGAGTTCGTATGAGAGAGATATGAATTTTTGAAGTTTATTTAAAATAAATATGAATTTAATTATAAATTCCCGGTAATATCCGAAGGGGAGTCATCGGATTGGACCGAAGTACGCCCTGCGTACCTTCGTACGCCCCGCGTACTGAGATCGAGGGTCTCGGATCGTCCACGTCGCGCTATCCGAAGAATCTAACCCGTCCGACCCGTCCGAAGCTCCGACCCGTCCGACCCGTTGTCCCGTCCGACCCGCCGTCCCATCCGACCCGCGTACCCAGCAACCCGTCCCATCCGAACAGAGGCAGTCGAGGCTTCGGTCATGCATGACGTACGCGTACGCGCTGCGTACGAGCGTACGCCCCGCGTTCGGAGGCGGTTCAGCCTTCCTATAAATAGGATGCGAGGCTGTCCGAAAATGTTGCTCATTTCTCTCCTCTCTCTCACAACTTTGTCTCGTATTCCGTGCCCGTTATAACCCGAAGCTCTGGTCTTTTTGCTCAAGTCCCGAGGGTCGATTTTACTCCCAAGATTCCCGAGAATCCCGAGAAAAATCCGTTTTCTGAGACGAGACTCTGCCCGGTTTTCCATCTCCCTTTCTTCAATCAATCAAGTGAGTTTCATACCCCTTAATCAACCTGTTAAATATTCTAAATGCTTTTATATGCTTTCAAAAGGGGGGAATACAAGTTAAATACTTATAGTTATTGTTTCAACCACATGTGATTGTACTAATCACATGTGATTAATAACTAGGGAAATCAGTGGTTTTATCACTATTCAAACTATCTATCAAACTGTTTTACTTCTAAATGTTTTCCAAACCCATTTACTTTTCGAATTTACACTGCAACTGTGATTTAAACAAATGTTCCTTATACTTAATCTGTTTTTAATCAAATCTACGCCTTCAAATTGTTTTATAGATTGACATCAAGTCAGTCTTTCTTTAAAAAAAAAATATACTTATGTTTCAAATGTCTTATAAACACCTATTTATGTTTTTATATTACAAATTGCATGCCCATATATGTATAGACGTATAAATAATGTTTAAAGGGCTTAGGAAGGCTATCCACCTTGTTTCCTTTTCCTCGATTTGGATGTGGTCTGATAGGATTTCGGGTGACCATCCGAAGGTCGTTTCCATATTAATTATATATCAAATATACATATATAGACATAAAAGTACTTCCATAATCATACGTACTAAACGCACTTTTAACAAGTTACCATCGGGGTGACACAGAATCATACTATTACAACTACTAGATCAATGAGTCAGTTCATTCATGAGTCTATACTAGGAAGAGAATATATACAACTATACTACGAGAACATATACAACTATACTAGAACAAGAAACATTTCATCAAATATGCAAGAACACGATAACAAATGTGATCCACTGTATCGGAACATGCCTTAAATGTCATGGCCCGAGTTGTAGCCAGAATTCTCTTGGAGGGAGAGCGTTGAGTTTGCGTATAGATCTATACTGGATTGACTATCCTACACCTTGCTGCTAGCTACAGCCGGACCTGCAGGTCTGCGGGTGCCAAACGTCATTCCGTTATTACGACCGTTCTTTATGTCGTTGCTATCAGTCGATAGTATGGTGCAATTATCACATTATACCTTAATATAAATCCGGTTTAAGGTAGTAGTAATTAGTACAACAGTAGTTCTTATTATACAAAACTACAGTACTACAATGATTTACCCATTACATATTTTGGTGATAATCTCACTTAAGCATTAATGTACAAACTATATTTTAACAAATGATAGTTATACTTGGGTAATTATACACTTTTACAACAGACGAGTTTACAAAACAGTTAAGCCTTGGTAGAAGGCTACTTTTATAGAAAATATGGGATTTTCTGAGAGATTCAAACTTTTACAAACTTATACATTGAGACAGGTTCAAACGTTTTTGACAACGAACATTGACACAAAAATACTTATGAACTCACCAGCTTAATGCTGATAAACTCTTTCAAAATAACTTGTATTCTCAGGTCATCAGTAGACAGGTACCGATGCCAGCTTTTGAGATGATGGAGCGTACTCAAGACTCATCATCTTATTATTTTGATTTACGTTATATTTTTGGTGTCTAAAACTGTACAGAACACGCATGTATTAAATTTTTATATTTAATGCAATGGATGATGTTGTTTGCCTATTTACATTTACTGTGTTGTGATTACCTTACATGACGTCCTCCGCCCCAGAACGTTTCCGCCGTTCTTGGTTTTGGGGTGTGACAGATTGGTATCAGAGCATTGTTTATAGTGAATTGAGTATATCAACCCATAAAAGATATACTAAACTATAAAAACATTAGGGATTAAACTCTGACCAAGAGTCTATACTTTAAATAATAAAATATTTAACTAAGTATACTAGTCTGCATTCATACTAAAATAAGTGTCACAATGACAAGAACAAAAGTATTATGATTGTTAAATATCACAAGTGAGCTCGGGGATGTATGGTCAGTCCTGGGAATGGCATAGCCTGATCAACTATGCTGATCCTAGGAGTGATTAGCACATGCCTTAGAATGGTTGTGATAGGTTAGCAAGTCTAAAAACTTACCAACAATACCACAAGAAGATCAATAGAACTTAAACTTAAAATACTATAGGAGTATTTTGCGCTACTAGTTACACGTATACTATATTCTTATACCTCTATTCTCGCGTAGATCTGAATGGCTAGATATCCATCATGGCGACCCGTATTTTCCCAATGAAGGCAATGCCGGGTGGATCGATGAAGAGCCCGAAGTTAATCATCCAATCCCTTTGAATGATCACCTCGCAGAAGGCTTTTCAGATGGGTCCGACTCCGAACCTGAAGTCAACAACCTACCGATTGTAGGTCAAGCCCCGAACAACAACCCTCGACCAACGTTTCCAGGTCCCACACCCATATGGGCAAGCAACCTGAACCGCTGGAGTAATGATCAGGGACAACCCTTACCATACTTTGGAGACTGAACCTTTTACAACGTCAGCGATGGTGGCTCTACTGACCGAGCTCTGCCTGTCATTATCCGCAGAATAGCTCGTATTGTCGAGCAAGGTGGAGCAGCCGTCGACCGGGTCATAGAGATTGATGCCGACTCAGGTGTCAACACAGTCAGCATCCGCCGTCTTGAAGAAGACATGGAACGAACCCGGAGGACAAATAAAACCCTGCTGTAGCAGTTGGCTGCCTCACGAGCTGAAATATTGGAACTTCGAGCTTGTCAGAGGACTCAGGATCGACCCATTCAAGAGGTGTTTCGTCAAGTATCCGACCGCAGTACTCGCCTGGGATTTTCCCATCGCCGATGGTTGATGTCTAGTACAGCTCCGTCTTTTAATTAAAGGATAACCTTTAACATCTGTGCTCCAAGTAGCGCTTGTGTGTAAAATGTTTCTAACTTTCTGTACTCAAATTTGAAATCTAAGGACTGTCAAACTTTTCTTTATGGTATGATGTATGACCTACTGTTAGGTCGATTTTCCCTGAACTTATTACATCAGTAATACCAGTAAATTTTTTAGATCTATCTATCTGGGGAAAAATCTATACACTTGTGCTTTCCTACTAATAATGCTTGTTGTGGTTTCAAGCACCCTTTCAACTGTTGGACTATGTTTAGTTAGTCCATGTGTCACTCTCGCGTTGCTTACCAATTGATTCTTACCATCTTTCTTATCTTTTTTAAACTTTTAGCTGAAGGATGCCTCCTCGTAAGTCTCCAAGGAATAGGAATAATCCTGCACCTCCACCACCTCCTCCGCCTCCGGTCATCGATACTGTAGCCGTGAATGCTGTCGTAGCTGCAGCAGTGGCAACTGCCATGGCTCAGTATCACTCTTCTGATGCCAGCAGAGGTGGAACCCCTGTGGAATCTATTCCGATCGAAATCCCTGTGCGCTCAAGGGAGTGCTCTTACAAGGATTTTACAAACTGTAAGCCGAAGCCTTTCTATGGCACCGGCGGAGTCATTGCTCTCTCGCAGTGGTTCGAGAAGACTGAATCAGTCTTCGAAATCTGTTCATGCCCTGCTGCGTGCAAGGTGAAATATGCCGCCTGCACCTTTGAGGGTAAAGCCCTAACGTGGTGGAACGGCCACGTCAAAGCCCTAACTCTCGTCGTAGCCAACGACCTGGGCTGGGAAACAATGAAAGACCTCATGACTGAGGAATACTGCCCGAGGGGCGAGATCCAGAAACTGGAGCAGGAACTCTGGAACCTGTCGATGAAGGGCACCAATGTGGTCGCTTATACTGCCCGATTCAGCGAGCTGGTGGCCCTCTGCCCCAATATGGTTCCCACCGAGGGGAAGAAGATCGAGAGGTACATATGGGGACTAGTGCCTCCGTATCAGGGGAATGTGCTAGCGTCAAACCCCGCTACCTTCGACAGTGCCAAACGATTGGCACAACGACTCATTGACCATGGAGTCAAAACCCCTGCAACCACAACCACCCTAGCCATCCCGGAACCCTCCAAACCCGCCGATACTAAGCGGAAATTCTGGGATGAAAGGAAGAAGCATCAGGCTGCCAAAAAGCAGCAATTGGTGGCAATTCATGCCGCAGTAACCCCTACTGCTGCTACTACTGCTCCGGTGAGTCGGTATGCTGGAAGTTCGCCCAAGTGCACCAAATGCAGCTACCACCACAACGGCCCCTGCCGTGAATTGCAGTGCTCTAACTGCAACAAGAAAGGACACATCGTCCGATTCTGTAAGTTCCCGGCACAACCTATCAACCAAGTCCCTGGCTCTGGCGCGAGCCCAACCTGCTATGGATGTGGTGAAGCAGGCCACTTTAAGAGGGACTGCCCCAAAGCGAGGAATGCTGGAGGAGCAGGGAGGGTACTGGCTATAGGCCACGGGGAAGCAGTTGCTGACCCGACAGTAGTAACCGGTACTTTCCTCCTCGATAACTCCTATGCATGCATTCTATTCGATAGTGGAGCGGAGCGAAGCTTCGTAAACCATAAATTTGCTCGCATGCTTAATCAACCACCGCACGCACTCAAAGAACTATTTACAGTAGAAATGGCTAATGGAAAAACTGAAAATACGAGTAGCATATACTTAGGTTGTACCCTAACTCTAGATAACCATTCATTTCCAATCGACCTCATGCCAGTCTCAATAAAAAGTTTCGACGTCATTATTGGCATGGACTGGTTAAGCCTTCATCGTGCCGACATCATGTGCTTCGAGAAAGCAGTCCGTCTAAACCTCCCGTCTAACGAAACTCTTATAGTCTATGGCGACAAACCCGGTGCAATTCTTCGCATCATATCAAGTATTCAAGCACAGAAATACCTGCGTAAGGAATACCACGCATTCCTTGCTCACGTCGTCGACACGAACCTAGAAACGAAAGAACTAAAGAACCTCCCAGTAGTGAGCGACTTCCCCGACATTTTCCCAGAAGAACTACCCGGATTACCTCCACAACGACAAGTCGAATTCAGAATCGACTTAGTCCCAGGAGCTACCCCAGTAGCCAAGTCGCCCTACCGTTTAGCACCAGCCGAGATGCAAGAACTCTCTGGTCAACTTAACGAACTGCTCAGCAAGGGCTTTATAAGGCCAAGTTTCTCACCTTGGGGAGCACCAGTCTTGTTTGTTAAGAAGAAGGACGGATCCTTCCGTATGTGTATCGACTACAGAGAACTCAACAAACTGACGGTCAAGAATCGTTATCCTCTACCACGCATAGATGATCTATTCGACCAACTGCAAGGGGCGAACTATTTTTCTAAGATTGATCTGAGATCCGGATATCACCAGTTACGAGTGCTAGAGGAGGATGTGCCGAAGACCGCCTTCCGAACTCGTTACGGACATTACGAGTTCGTGGTGATGCCATTCGGATTGACCAATGCGCCCGCAGTCTTCATGGATCTGATGAATAGAGTATGCCGACCCTACTTGGATCAGTTCGTCATCGTTTTCATTGACGACATCCTAATCTACTCCCGAAGTAAGAAAGAACATGGCGATCATCTGCGACAAGTTCTAGGGACATTACGAAAAGAGAAACTTTATGCGAAGTTCTCGAAATGTGAATTTTGGATCCGAAGAGTCGAATTCTTAGGACACGTGGTAAGCGAAGAGGGAATCCACGTGGACCCATCCAAAATTAAGGCCATTGAGAACTGGTCAGCACCGAAGACTCCTACAGAAATTCGTCAATTTCTAGGTCTCGCTGGCTACTACCGCAGGTTCATTCAGAACTTCTCACGAATAGCGAAGCCTCTTACAACCCTAACCCAGAAAGGTGTGGCCTTTGACTGGGAAGAGAAACAAGAAAGAGCGTTCCAAACGCTCAAACGAGCCTTGTGCACCGCACCAATACTATCCCTTCCCGAAGGAATAGAAGACTTCGTAGTTTATTGCGATGCATCAAACCAAGGACTCGGATGTGTTCTGATGCAGCGAGGTAAGGTCATCGCCTACGCCTCAAGACAATTGAAGACACACGAGGTTAACTACACGACCCACGATCTTGAACTAGGAGCAGTAGTGTTTGCTCTGAAGATCTGGAGACATTACTTGTATGGAACGAAGAGCACTATCTTTACCGACCACAAGAGTTTACAACACATTTTCGATCAGAAGGAGCTCAACATGAGACAACGACGATGGGTCGAGCTACTCAGTGATTACGAATGCGATATTCGTTATCATCCGGGTAAAGCCAACGTAGTAGCAGACGCCCTAAGTCGGAAGGAATATTCTGGTCGCAAAGTCAAGTCATTATCGATAACCATCCATTCACACCTGACTAAGCAAATTCAGGCGGCTCAACTTGAGGCCATGAAATCTGAAAATGTGTCAAGTGAATCCCTTAGAGGAATGGACAAGAATTTAGAAGCCAAGGGTGACGGAGCTTTATATTTCATGAACCGGATCTGGACACCGAAACATGGTGGCTTCCGAGACTTGGTCATGACCGAGGCGCACAACACTCGGTATTCCGTCCACCCAGGTTCAGATAAGATGTATCTGGATCTTAAGAAGCTATACTGGTGGCCTAATATGAAAGCAGAGATTGCTACCTTCGTAAGTAAATGCCTTACTTGCGCAAAGGTTAAGGTCGAGTACCAGAAGCCCTCTGGTTTATTGCAGCAACCAGAGATCCCGGAATGGAAGTGGGAGCGGATCACTATGGATTTCATAACCAAGTTGCCCAAGACAACGGGTGGACTTGACACCATATGGGTCATCGTTGATAGATTGACCAAGTCTGCACACTTCCTGCCTATCAAAGAAACCGACAAGATGGAGAAGCTTACGAGAACATACATTAGGGAAATCGTACGGCTACATGGTGTACCTATGTCCATTATCTCTGATAGAGATAGTAGGTTCACCTCAAGATTTTGGCAATCACTACAACATTCCCTAGGAACGAGGCTGGACATGAGCACAGCCTACCATCCTCAGACCGACGGACAGAGTGAGAGGACCATCCAAACTCTAGAAGATATGTTGCGAGCCTGCGTGATTGACTTTGGGAAGGCATGGGATACTCATTTACCCCTTGTCGAGTTTTCCTATAATAACAGTTATCACACGGGCATCAAGGCTGCTCCATTTGAAGCTCTCTACGGCCGTAAGTGCAGATCCCCTCTGTGCTGGGCTGAGGTGGGTGATACCCAATTAGCCAGGGGGCAAACTTCTGACAGTACTCTCACCGGTCCGGAGATCATTCGGGAAACAACCGAGAAAATCGTTCAGATCCGTGAACGATTGAAAGCCTCTAGAGACCGACAGAAGAGCTACGCTGATAAACGAAGGAAACCTTTGGAATTTCAGGTGGGAGACCGAGTCCTCCTCAAAGTCTCACCCTGGAAGGGCTTGATACGCTTCGGCAAGCGTGGGAAGCTTAATCCGAGGTACATAGGGCCTTTCGAGATCCTTGCAAGAGTCGGCCCCGTAGCTTACAAACTCGAACTACCAGACGCACTTCGTAACGTACATTCTACAT
The DNA here is from genome assembly GCF_002870075.4 of Lactuca sativa. NCBI lineage: Eukaryota > Viridiplantae > Streptophyta > Magnoliopsida > Asterales > Asteraceae > Lactuca > Lactuca sativa. The sequence goes on from NC_056627.2 coordinate 9,336,915, forward strand.
TCCACGTATCTAACTTGAAAAAGTGTCTATCCGACGAGACTCTCGTAATCCCACTCGACGAGATCGAAATCAACGAAAGCCTCAACTTCGTGGAAGAACCTATAGAGATCATGGACCGTGAGGTCAAGCAGACAAAGCAAAGTCGTATCCCTATCGTGAAGGTTCGCTGGAATGCCAAGCGAGGACCGGAATTCACTTGGGAACGTGAGGATCAGATGAAACTGAAATACCCTCACCTTTTTCCTTAGTTATTCGTAAATTCTAGCTTGCTTAAATTTCTAATTTCGGGACGAAATTCCTTCTAACGGGGGGATGATGTGACAACCCGATATTTCAAGTCAATGTAATGTAAAACCGATCAAATTTAGGTCAAAATGTAACCTTCCTAAAATCTTGTTCGGATTAAATAAAGTAGTAGGAATCATATCAAGGTTTGCGTACATAAAAAGAACGTCCAAATCTGACCTCGGATGAGGAAGTTATGAATTTTTGAAGAAATTCCTTAATCACGTCATTTTAATAAATAAATAATAAAAAATAATTTCGGAATTTGCCAGCGGAATCTAAACGAAAGTTGTAGATCATGGTCTCACCTTCGCGTGGATATAAAGAACGTCAAAAACGGAGTTCGTATGAGAGAGATATGAATTTTTGAAGTTTATTTAAAATAAATATGAATTTAATTATAAATTCCCGGTAATATCCGAAGGGGAGTCATCGGATTGGACCGAAGTACGCCCTGCGTACCTTCGTACGCCCCGCGTACTGAGATCGAGGGTCTCGGATCGTCCACGTCGCGCTATCCGAAGAATCTAACCCGTCCGACCCGTCCGAAGCTCCGACCCGTCCGACCCGTTGTCCCGTCCGACCCGCCGTCCCATCCGACCCGCGTACCCAGCAACCCGTCCCATCCGAACCGAGGCAGTCGAGGCTTCGGTCATGCATGACGTACGCGTACGCGCTGCGTACGAGCGTACGCCCCGCGTTCGGAGGCGGTTCAGCCTTCCTATAAATAGGATGCGAGGCTGTCCGAAAATGTTGCTCATTTCTCTCCTCTCTCTCACAACTTTGTCTCGTATTCCGTGCCCGTTATAACCCGAAGCTCTGGTCTTTTTGCTCAAGTCCCGAGGGTCGATTTTACTCCCAAGATTCCCGAGAATCCCGAGAAAAATCCGTTTTCTGAGACGAGACTCTGCCCGGTTTTCCATCTCGCTTTCTTCAATCAATCAAGTGAGTTTCATACCCCTTAATCAACCTGTTAAATATTCTAAATGCTTTTATATGCTTTCAAAAGGGGGGAATACAAGTTAAATACTTATAGTTATTGTTTCAACCACATGTGATTGTACTAATCACATGTGATTAATAACTAGGGAAATCAGTGGTTTTATCACTATTCAAACTATCTATCAAACTGTTTTACTTCTAAATGTTTTCCAAACCCATTTACTTTTCGAATTTACACTGCAACTGTGATTTAAACAAATGTTCCTTATACTTAATCTGTTTTTAATCAAATCTACGCCTTCAAATTGTTTTATAGATTGACATCAAGTCAGTCTTTCTTTAAAAAAAAAAAATATACTTATGTTTCAAATGTCTTATAAACACCTATTTATGTTTTTATATTACAAATTTCATGCCCATATATGTATAGACGTATAAATAATGTTTAAAGGGCTTAGGAAGGCTATCCACCTTGTTTCCTTTTCCTCGATTTGGATGTGGTCTGATAGGATTTCGGGTGACCATCCGAAGGTCGTTTCCATATTAATTATATATCAAATATACATATATAGACATAAAAGTACTTCCATAATCATACGTACTAAACGCACTTTTAACAAGTTACCATCGGGGTGACACAGAATCATACTATTACAACTACTAGATCAATGAGTCAGTTCATTCATGAGTCTATACTAGGAAGAGAATATATACAACTATACTACGAGAACATATACAACTATACTAGAACAAGAAACATTTCATCAAATATGCAAGAACACGATAACAAATGTGATCCACTGTATCGGAACATGCCTTAAATGTCATGGCCCGAGTTGTAGCCAGAATTCTCTTGGAGGGAGAGCGTTGAGTTTGCGTATAGATCTATACTGGATTGACTATCCTACACCTTGCTGCTAGCTACAGCCGGACCTGCAGGTCTGCGGGTGCCAAACGTCATTCCGTTATTACGACCGTTCTTTATGTCGTTGCTATCAGTCGATAGTATGGTGCAATTATCACATTATACCTTAATATAAATCCGGTTTAAGGTAGTAGTAATTAGTACAACAGTAGTTCTTATTATACAAAACTACAGTACTACAATGATTTACCCATTACATATTTTGGTGATAATCTCACTTAAGCATTAATGTACAAACTATATTTTAACAAATGATAGTTATACTTGGGTAATTATACACTTTTACAACAGACGAGTTTACAAAACAGTTAAGCCTTGGTAGAAGGCTACTTTTATAGAAAATATGGGATTTTCTGAGAGATTCAAACTTTTACAAACTTATACATTGAGACAGGTTCAAACGTTTTTGACAACGAACATTAACACAAAAATACTTATGAACTCACCAGCTTAATGCTGATAAACTCTTTCAAAATAACTTGTATTCTCAGGTCATCAGTAGACAGGTACCGATGCCAGCTTTTGAGATGATGGAGCGTACTCAAGACTCATCATCTTATTATTTTGATTTACGTTATATTTTTGGTGTCTAAAACTGTACAGAACACGCATGTATTAAATTTTTATATTTAATGCAATGGATGATGTTGTTTGCCTATTTACATTTACTGTGTTGTGATTACCTTACATGACGTCCTCCGCCCCAGAACGTTTCCGCCGTTCTTGGTTTTGGGGTGTGACACTTGTCACCAGTCATTATAGAGTATTCCAAAGAAGGTCAACTTCTATGGAACGGAAGTCTCATATTCAAAGTACATTGCTTTGAACATCCTTCTTGCATTAAGGTTTTCTAATCTTACATAGATTGAATAACTTCCACCTATGGAGACATTTCCATAGTCCCATTTTGACTATCACTTCCGAACAAGAGTTACTTCTTTTCAAAATATGTCAATATGGTCCTTTCCGACATCATACTTCCATTTGTCCCTAAGCAACCAATCTTTGGCGAACCTCAGATTTGTCCTCGACAATTGCTTAATCACTTTAGTCATATCCAGTTCTAGACTTTTCCCTTCTCAATGCCTTAAGCATTTAGAAAATTTAGAAAAGATGAATATTATAGCACATGCAATCGATCCTATATCCGAAGCATATGGGACACGATTCATGATGTTTAACATAAAGACATGATACTAGACAAGTCTTTTGCTACAATATTTTTTATTTTATTTGCCATGTTTTCAAAATTTAACTATGAAGAGGGATGCCGTAATGATAATTGAATTTTGAAAACGCAATATATATAGAATTTCTTCAAGTTGAACCATTCCAACATAAAATTCATATATATATTCTTGACTAAAGATGATTAAAATCTCAATCTAAGCTTTTAGAATTGAAATGAAGTATAATTTCCTATCCCTTAATTATAGCAAGACAACTTTTCAACCCCTGCAACTTCACGAATTGAAACTTTGTTTTCTATAATTAACATTGCTAGCTTGCAATACTAATCATAATTATCATGCTCCCACTAACATGATGATTATCAGCATAACACTTATGCTCCCACTAGCTCTGACATATTTCCAGAAATTTGTTGGACTTCTGAAATTTAGATTCATACACCCTTTCTTAGATAGCTCACATGTGTGTCTAAACAATATGTAGGAACTATGAAAAGGGATGCCGTAATCATAGTCTCAATTTCTTAGACCTTTGCCATTTCTCACAAGTCCATGTTAGTGTGCCGGTTAACCACACGCGCTCCACTAACGACTTTTGAAAATGCAAATAACACAATTGATATCTACGTAAAATCTACTTAGTGAAAGCGTTTTCTCACCATCATTTTCATGAATCGGAGAAAAACCTTATGACACTTAGATTTTATAGTGTATGAGTTCCTATCCATGTTAATTTGTTAAAACCATAATCACAAGATAAGGTTAGTGACAAATTCAGCCTTACATGGATTAAACTTGTTCAATCTTAGTTTCTTGTCACCTTGGTAGCACAAGGCCCACCAATGCTTCCAAGTTGAACTCTGATAACTCACATGCAAATTCAACTTATTTGAAGTAGGTACAGAAACAAGAATTATGTCAACACGATAGGTTTCAAAACTTAAGTCGTGTGCTAGTGATAAATTACATGTTTTACTCTTGATTAAATCTTGAAACTCTTTCAGGATCTTTAAGGCTCCCACTGTCCCCTTGACATATAAGTTTCCCCAGTCAAGAACCATTCCTTGACAAAACAAATATTCAAGGGATAGTGCGGATTCTTATCAAGACTAACACTTCACAGAATTGGTCTTAGTTGGTCGTTGTCTCATCCAAGACATCACAACTTACCAATCTCAAATGTACAAGAGTAGAAAACATTTTAATCTTACATTTGATAAGTGTTTTAAATCTTCCTTTATGTCACTCAAAGTTACAATCTTGGAGTACGACTCTAAGAATTGTTTTGGAACGAAGTATGACTCCTCTTCTTGATTTTAACCAATCCAACAGTTCATGACCTCTCTTCTTAGCCATAACAATGCACTAAGACGTCCTTAGAGTATGAATTTGTCCCATCCTTTCAGATTTGAGAAACTTTTATCTTTCTGCCTAAGTTGATTCTTCTCATTTGTTTTGTCATACATTGTAACCTTTCCAATGTTACAGAATTATACTTAACCTCATAAGCAGAATCATATTTACTAATCTTTAGTAAATCATAACAAATCAATCTTTGTGGTGGACTTTGACCAGCGCACATCCAGTGTACCTAATTCCTTAGTCCTTCAATTGACTCACATATACATGTGATCAAAGAATTAGTCTTAATTTTCAAAGATGAAAATTCTCATTCATCATACAATACAACTTGTATGATTCCAAGTTTCTGTCCAATTGAAACTTGGGTGATGAAAAACTTTCTTCATTTGGTAAATTTAGACACTACCACAAATGAAGGAATCAAATCCACTTTCCAATATTGCTATTACTTGAAACATATAAGCAACAATTTTCCACAGATGCCATTGTAAGGATATTTTTAAAAATAAATAAAATTAAAACTCTTTTTTTCTTTTATTTTAAAACTTTGCGGAAAAACTTATCCTTACAATCCACATGAAAACCTTGTTGTTATCTATTCATAAGCAATATATTATAACTCTTAAGCAACAGCTCAAAATTCTGATTACCGAACCATGCGATCAAAACCCACCTTCGCAATCAGAATCAACATATACTTACTTTAAGCTTCCTATTTGATTCTTAAAACATCAGCATGTGACCCATTCACATTATGTAATAAGAATCTCCAAATAGAAACTTAATAGAGTTAGTCAGTGGACTTTAACTGAAGTAGAGTCAAACTTTTTGACTTGGTCAATCTTATGATCTTTCAGGTAAATATGGCAGCTTCGCAATCAGTGCCCCTTCCTTTGGCAACAAAACACATGGACCCTTTGGTAATGGCACATGAGACTATCTCAGACTAGCCTTTCTCTTTACCATTTGGTCAACTTAGTTGACTATGGTCGATCCCTTTCCATTGGGAAGAGAAATCTTTTTCTAGATATCCAATGCTACCATTGTCAATGTCCATTTAAGACTTGGGAAGTTGTTCTTTTAATCAAATTTGCTTTACTGGTGTTCCAAATCATTGCTGATTCCACAACACCAAGCAAATAGATAACATCATTAAGGGTCATGTCATAGTCTATCTCATAGTAGTCCCAAAGAGACTCACTATGTTACTAAGAAAGTGATTGAACATCCAGCTTTCACAAGACTTTGACACCCAACTCTCCCGGCTTGTCAATATGTGACTTTATCTCCAAGATGTGAGCACACATAGACTATGCTTGCCAATAGGGATTGAGTGACTTTAAACTTTTCAAGAACTTGTGGGTGAGGGAGAATAATTGTAGGAGGTGGAGGAAGTGAAGCATGATGTTGAAGGACACCATCTTCAAGAGATTTGGGAGAAAATCAAGTTAGTTGATTCAAAATCCTTAATATAACACCCAATATGAAATATTAAGGCTAGGACCCAACACAATATTTTATAATTTGGAAGAGGGATGCCGTAATCCAAGCTATAAAATATTTGAAGGTAGGCGAATGACGATTCACCAATTTCCACCATGAAAAACGAAATAATTTATTAGGTTTTAATTGGATTTGAAATTCCTAGATCTATTGAGATTCATTGAACTTTTCAATGGCATGTTTCAATCTCGAGTGTGCCCTCTCAAATTTTGTGACTGGGATGCCGAGGATCACAAAACAAGGTGTGAATAACCATACCAAGTCACTTGGTACCCTTAATATTATCACCCAATCAATGTGCCGGTTAACCACACACGCTCCATTGATCTATGACAAACATTAAGTCCCCTTCGTGATCCTTACTAGTCCAAGTTAGTGTGCCGGTTAACCACACACGCTCCACCAACGACTTGGTAAGGTACAAAGTGTGAATTCCATGGGCTAGCACCAAATTCACATTTTTCCTAAAGTAACTAAGATTGGGAATTAAATAAAAAATATTCAGTTACTTTATAATATTCATTATACTTTTAATGAGAATTTAAAGTCATTGTCCTACCCGTTCGGCTAACGACCCTCCACCAGTCAAGCAAGCGGTGGGTGAGAGTGGACACCCATTATGACGCCATTTTATAGGCAACAACCTTATACCCACCTTATAGACCGGCTTCGTGAATGAGGCCTAATAACGGTAAAACGACTTGTTCTTATACATATATATAATAATTAACCATTAATGTTATAAATAGTATAAGTGTTGAATTTTAACTTTTTAAAATTCTAAGTGTTGGAATTAAAGTTTATTAAAGTGTGTGAAACTTTTCCAAATTCCAAAACTTGAGGGCAAGTTTTGAAACTATTCAAAACTAATTAATTCCATGATTTATGTGTTTAAAGTAGTTTTAATCCAAAAACTCTTCAAGTTCCATAACTTGAGGACAAGTTATGGAAGACTTTAAACTAATAAAAGAATTACTTTTCTTTATTTTATAACTTATGGAATTAATTAAGGTTACACTTTATTTATATATTTATTAATGAAGTGACTCTTGAACCTTCATAACTTAAGGACAAGACTCTTCATCTTTTGTAACCATCCAAGACTTTTCATTTCATGACTTATGAATTAAAGGTTCATAAAAATGTAGACTCTTCATTTTCATGTAACTTATGTGTTTTAAGTGTGTGTTAAAGAAAAGTGACCTTTGGATATCCATAACTTGAGGACAAATTATGGACTCCATTAAAACACATAAATGATCAAGAATTAATCCTAAACAATTCAGCAAATAATTCCTATCATCTTCTAAATTCATAAGAACAGGAACATGATCATCAAAATTTCAAGAATATATATGAACACATAAAAATCATGGAATTTTGATATATGCTATTGTAAATGGATTAGAACCACCATTACACCAACTAAAACAAGTTTTAAAACACCAAAACAGTTTAGGGTAATGTTTCTAGTCCATTTCCAGCAGCAAAAGTCAAAATTCTGCATTCTGTTCATTCTACTCGTCGAGTGCACGAACCTACTCGCCGAGTAGGATGAATTTTGCCTTGAAATCGGCGAGTCCCCCCATGGACTCGGCGAGTCCATCAGCCAGATAGCAACAATTTCAACTTTTTTTCACTATTTTGCATCAAGTATCAAACAAGCAAGCCTAGGCTCTGATACCACTGTTGGGTTTTGAGCAATCTAACACTTCCTAAGTGTGCATGCAACCCTAATAAACCTTGGATCTATGTTTGTCTAAATACATGCAAAATAATAATTTTCCAAGGTTCATAACCTATCTAACATGGCATGGGGTACTTTTAACATAAAAGTATTAGATGAGATTACATACCTTTTGATGATGAGTTCAATTCCTAAGGAGTTTGAGGGCCAAGCACCAATAGTGTGAATGCCTCAAACGGAATCAGAAAACACCACAAACTCTTGGAAAACTTTGAGAGAGTATACACACTTGTATATTTCGGCCACACACAAGCACACACACACTAGTTCACTAGTTACCCTTAGGGGCCATTTCATGCAACATAAGCATGCTTATATAGTGTACATGATTAGGGTGAAACCCTAATAACCCATGACCTTTCCTTTCCAAGGATCCATGGGTTAAAAGCTCCATGGATCATCCATGGACTTCCATATAAGCCTAGCCCATTAACAAATGAGTGTTAGCCCACACCATATAAAACCAATAGCCCATAATCTAATTAGTCTTCCTTTTAATCTCTAAATTAATTCATAATTAATTTAAGACTAAAACTAATTAAATAACATAACTTCATATTAATATATTATAACTTATAATATATTAATAAACATATGTGTATAACTCGCATAAAATTATCCATAAATAGTTTGGATGAGATGCAACCCAAATGGACCATGTCGGGTCAGGTCAAGTATATACCAAATAAGTTATGGACTTAGACACCTTATCCAATAATGATATACTTCCCACAATATCTACGTGAAATGGTTGTGCGAGTGCATAGCAAGCAGTTTGAAAAGAATGCGCAAATTCATAAGATACAAAAGAATCTGAGGCACCAAAATCAAATAAAAGGTGAGCAGGTCTAGAATTGAAAAGAAATGTACCCGTCACAACATTCAGGTCCTCGCGTGCCTCCTCTATGGTAATTTGGAACATGCGACCCTTAGCTTTTGGTACCTCCTCCTTTTTAGCTGGAGTATTCTTTGGTTGTTGGACGGAAGCTTGACTTCCCGTCACTTGGCTGGTAAGAGTACGACAGAAACGCTTCTTATGGCCAGTAATACCACATGCATAACAAGTCACATCCTTCCTTGGGCAAGCTGGCATTATATGACCAGTTTGTCCACATCCTTAACAGATTATGGATTCCTTGTCTATTTTGCGTTGGCTCGGATGATTCCTTCAACAAACGCGACATGAAGGCGATTGAAAAGAAAAAGATTGTGACCTGCCGAGGCCACGGAAAGCACTTTGAGAATATGCTTGCTTTCTAGGATCAGTTCGAACAGATTGAGCTGGTGGAATAGTGAAAACAAGAGCAGTTCTTTCAGTATGTGGATGCTTTGGAACAGTAAGAGGGGCACCACGTATCTCTAAGTCATGCTCACGCCTTCGAGCATACTCAACAGCTTTATCAAACGACATAACATCCTGATTGGCTACAAAATCATGGATTTCATGTCGTAGTCCTTCTAAGAATGACTGAATTTTCTCATCTTCAGTTGGAATATACTTTGTAGCAAATCGTGCTTTTTGATTGAACTGAGTTTCATACTCATTCACAGTTATTCCTCCTTGTTTAAGCTCGAGGAATTCCTTCTCCAATCTTCTCCTCATATCTAGAGGACAATAATTCTCTAGCACACGAGTTTTGAACAACTCCCAGGATAAATTCTCCTGGTCATACCCGTTGAGAGCTTCATATGTTGCTTCCCACTAGACCAAGGCTTCTCCGATGAGTATTACAGAAGCATAGATAGCCTTGTCTTCATTATCCACATGAGAGGCATGAAATACTTTCTCGGTGTTCTGAATCCAAGTTAGAACAACTATGGGACTAAGGACACAAGAAAACTCTGTAGCACCATTACTCTTGAAAGTCTTAAATGAGGGATGTCTCGCCTTCTCTCTTGAAGATTGACTAGTGATTTTCTCTTTTCCTTTATCACCATTATTTTTGTGTTCTTCATGAGTCCGTTGAATAACACTGATAAGTTTACCCAAGAGTCGCTCCTCACGAGGAGATACTAGAGTATTTACTTCCTTAGGTTGAGGACCTCCACCAACCTCAGGGGTATGGCTACTTACTTGTTCAACCATCACTCTATAATATGAAGTAAGATTGTATTTTATAATATTAGGATTTATTATAACCTAATACTTCACTTAACAATTCTTATTTAAATTTAAAAATTCTCAAAATTTCAAGTTCACTTAAGCTAATTCTCTAAAAATTCTGAAGTAACTTAATATCTTAGAATACTAGGGTTTATCACTATCCAATACCCAACTTAAGTTTTTCCTATGGTTTGTATCCATATATTAACTATGAATCCATTCATATATTAAACATCCAATAGTTTAAGTCTAAATACCAATCCGTGGCATTTAGTTCACTTAAACTACTGCTCTGATACCATGATTGAAAGACCCAAACTTTCGTATTTATGAAAGACCCAAACTTTCATACTTGACAATATAGTTACTACAAAACATGCTACTTGCATATTCATAAAAACAATATTTTACATTGATAAAGATGTTACAAACTACTGGATACAAACCGACTATTACAAACTGTTATATATTACATAACTACCCAGTATATAGTAATATTGTAATTTTTACAAACATAAACCGAAGTACAAAATTACTATTACAAACTATTCTAAATCTGCGAACAGTATACGATCATACCGATTACATATCTCCTACAATTGTTAAACATTGATAGGGTAAGCGGTGATGCTTAGTGAGTTCAATAATAGATAAAATATAACGTTATGCCATATATATACTTCAATATGGCAGAAGCAAAGAGAAACAAGGAACAACAAAGGCATATGTGAATCATGTGTTAAGCTTTCCATATCAATCAATGACTTGATTCAAAAGTATACAATCAATGAGACATAACAATTTTCATACTTGATATACATCAATAAAGCTTCAGCCCAAATGGCACAGAAGACATAAGATTTCTGATTAACATCTTGGTAGATTTCAGGCTTATAGCCCTGTCTAACCATTTGCCAATGCCATAGAATAGAAGTCATTCTCTTACGGAGACATACTCTACATGGCCAGAGGCTACGTACTAGTACCAATGTGAATCTAAGTCCTTTCACTGATCACATGGTTAAAGGTATTACTTTTGCTATAAAAATAGCGAATAAAATAACATGGGAAAATAACCCGGAAAAATAACATTGAAAAGCACATAGCACATATGACACATAACATACAATTGTTCCTATATATTGAACTCACTTTGAATTAACCGGGGGTCAAAATAGTAATTTGGGCAGCACTTCAGCTTTAAATATGACTTTCTATGTTGAAAACTGGGATCCTTATTGAAGATCGTGCTCTGCGAAGGTTGAGCTTCAAAACCGAGAAGCTACATTTTTCGGGCTTCACGAGTACTTCGGGGTGTGTTTCGGGTGTTAGAAATGATACCGGGGCTTCGGGGGATGTAAAAATAGTGAAAATATGGAATTAGGGGTGAAAAAGGGCAATTTCTTAAAATTACCTGAGAAATCTCGCAGGCCTCCCTTTTATAGGCGAGGTCCGAAGGTTGTTCGAGAAGGGTGGAGTTAGCAGCGAAGGTAGTTGGCAGCCGTAGAGCGATGCCAGGTGGCAGGTGCGAGCTTCGGACATGCGAAGGGCATGCGGCATTCTCGGATTGCACCAGCAAAGCTCGGAACGCGACACGCGTCGCACCTCAGACGCGACACGTCTCGGTGACGTAGTTGCTTCATGCGAGGTGACATAGCTGCTTTATGGTCGGTACTATTCATGAAAAAATTCTTGGAAAATGTGCCCCAAATGACGAGACCTTCGATTTTTGTTTAGGTTGTGTCGGCTAAATATCTCTCGATCTAAAATTCGAGCTTTTAGCTGTCTACTACTAAGCTGAAACATAGGAACATCATAACTTCCTCATTCGAAGTCAGATTTTGGCGTTCTTATTATCGAACTTCTCGGTTTAACAAATACTACGACTTTCATTTAGATCACTAAAGCTAAAAGGTAGTTTGTCAAAAACTCACTTTTTACGTCATTCGACATCATGCCGGTTTTGTCGCGGATCTTCGATTGGTCATAATTTCTTCGTTATAACTCGGATTTCGATGAGGTTTTCGCCTAAATGTTTCTAATGAGACTATATACAACTTCCAATAATAAAATTTTACTTATTCCAAAATTTATATTTTCGCTAAATTTCACTTTTTGGCTTTTAATTGGAATCTTATAAGACTTCCAATATTTTTCGAATGATTCTAAACATAGTTTTACTTCATTTCTAACAAAAACTATATGTTAGAATTCAATACTCAAATTCACATAGTATTTCACAATATTATTCATTATAAAACACGATTTCAAAACGTGTATGTTACAGGGTGGGAATAAATACTTTATCACGTTCATTAATGATAGCATGAAATATTGCTACGTATATTTACTTATGAGTAAAGATGAAGCAATAGACAAGTTTGTCTTGTATAAAAATGAAGTTGAGAATCAACTCAACAAGAAAATTAAGGTGGTTAGAAGTGATAGGGGTGGAGAATATGTTTCTCCATTTGCTGAATTTTGTTTAAAAATGGAATTCTGTAACATCCCAAAGATACAAATAAACTTCATGTTTTTAAAAATCATCAATCCATACATCTGGTATCTCAATATCAATCACAATACAGTGTATCAAAATCATTAGAGTATAATAGTAATAAATGCGGAAACATACGGGGATGTTGTGTGATCATGTTGGGCCTTCCCTTTTGAACTGGAAGCACCTGGAAATATTTAAACCACAAAACTGTAAGCACAAAGCTTAGCGAGTTTGCCAAAATACCACATACCTTATAAATAAGTGCGTCAAACCCTGGGGTATATTCCAACCTAAACACAGAATAGTAGGCTCAGCCCTGTGATGGCTTTTATATGTCACAAGAAATCTATTTTTAGTAGAAAAACATAAACCCTAAGTTCACATGCACCCTAAAGGATCTATGTTCTCAATATGATTTGCAAACAACTATTGAACATCAAGAACCCTAGGAAGTACATTGGTATTTTCGAAATTACTAAAAGGTTATTAGAAAATGCATACCTTAGTTTATTATAGGAAATAAACTAGTATTCCTTCCTTGTTGTTCTTCAAAAAGCAAGCACCAGAAGTCTCATGCCTCTAATGACTGACACCCAAACCTTACCAAGTTGGAGGCTTAAGGGTGGAGAGTAGGATGAAGGAAATTTTCGAATTCTCTCTTTGGAATGAGATGATTTCAGAAATCATAGACCAAGGAGGTTTACATAGGTGATAGGGAGGCTAAGGATAAGGTATGTTATTTCTATATAACCCTAATCCTTTTGCTTCCCCCCCTAAGGCATCCAAGTTTCTTTAGAGACTAGGAAAAGCTCTAGAAACCCTCTATAACTCCTCTAGAACTCTCCCTCCTATTGGAGATTCTAGAATTGGTCAATGTTCCACTTTTGAACATTTTCACCTTTAGTCCTTCCACCTTTAATTAATCCAATTAATCCGAAAATTAATTCCAATTAATCCCAAAATTAATTCCAACTAATTTTTAATTAAAAAAAAAATACTATTTCTAATTAATATATTATACTCATAATATATTAATAAAATATTTATTTTGATTTCTAATTAATTTATTAAGCATATAATAAATTAATAAATCATTTTCTTTTTCCAAAAAGCATTCCAGTTAATTACTAGGTTTGAGGGAAACCCAAAAGTATTTTGCTAATAATTCAAGATTATACTAATTTAGTTATTGGCTTAGACACCTAATCCAAGACCATAGGGTATCTTTTAGTCCAACATAAAGTAATGGGCCCAACACCGGTGTATCTTTCAACCCAACATACAATAATGGGCCCTACCCTAGGGTATATTTCAACCTAACGAATAATAATAGGCCCAATCCTAGGGTGTATTTCAATCCAAACATATTGTAAAACCATGATTTCGGTTCAAACACAACCGAATTCATTCTGTTTTTAGTCCTAGGCTGAGAACTCTAAAAGCTTATGTAAAGTAAAGTATAAACCACAAATCATGTCCCAACAATCACCCCCTTGGTTTATAGCTTTCTTTTCTTTTTTCAATCTTCTCTTTATTCTTGACCGTTAGCTTTTATCTTTGATATCTTCACGACTTCAAGATGAACATATGAATTTCTACATGAATGACTTCATCTTGAATAGTTGGACTTCCTTTAAAATTTGACTTTGAATGCCCATTGGGTATAAAGGCTTCTTGTATAGGTTCTTCAAAATCAACACTTTCAGCTTTCAAATACTTCAGAGATAATTACAGAGAGACCGATTCTTCTGGATCACTTCCGCAGGTTCATAGATAATAGCAAATTGATTGAGGAGGCTTCAATGCAATTTGTCACATAACTTCAAATACAGCTTCACCATGTTTCTGGGGTTGAAAGGTTGTGTATTGAAGAATAATCTTCACTTCTTGTTCGTTTCAATGAATATTCTTCACCGATCACAAGTGCGTTTTGAAAAATAACCATGACTAAAAATCCATGTGGATCACAAAGTCATAAAGACCCTTCTCACCACAGTTGTTCAAGGATCCAACCTAGGCTTAGATGGAGACTAATCGCAGTATCTGTATGAACACAGAGAAACGCACTGTAATTTTTTGAGTATCGGAGAGCTACTCGTGGCTATTTTGATGTTAGCGTATGTATATCTTTGATCAAAGATCTCAATATAGTTTTTCAAGTTAACAAGTTAACTTGGCCCTTGGCGAGATGATCAACGGTTTCTAAATCTCAGTTGAGTGTACCATTCTAGTGACATTGAGAGTTAATTAGGAATAACTCACAAAACCATCTTGTGACAAAAGTATCCGAAGACATATTTCCATAGTTTAGCATGACACGAGGTCAAGGCCCTTTAGCGGGGCATTCAACAATAATCGTGCCTTGCGAGGTGCATCGCCCTAGTGCCAATAACCGTTAATTTCTTACCTGTAGAGAATGTATCTGAGAATACATTTAAGTCTCCGTAGTTTTGCATGACAAAAAGAATGTCAAGACCCTGGGCGGGATGTTCAATGATATCTATTTCCCGGTTGGGTGAATCGCCCTGGTGCCATGATAGTTCTTAGGTAAAGATAACTGCTAAGATCAATTTTGACAATTTGTATAGTTCAAACTTTCAATTCCTTAAATATGACAGTTCTTACAAAGATACTGTCTACCTGACAGTTTGTAATATTCATGCCTTCAATTCTTTGAATACGACAGTTCTTAAAAAGATACTGCCTAACTGACAGTTTGTATAGTTTCATGCCTTCAATTCCTTGTGAAAGTAGTGTGAAGTGTAACAACCGTCAATTTCTTTCCAGGTCTCTTCTCCTTGCTCATCCACATATCACGACAAAGAAATTATCGAAATAAAAATAAAATAAGATAAACTTAACACAAAAAAAACAAAGAATAAAAAATAAAATTAAAATACGCTAATTGGATTTTTGATTTTTTTGAAAAAGAAATAAAAACAGAAATAAACATATTTTTGGAATTTTGGAATTTTTCTGATTTTTCTTTGCTTTTAATCCCCCCACCCCCCCCCCCCCCCCCCCCCCCCCCCGCTAAATTTGTGCATAGAGGAGAAAGAAAGAAAAAGATATGAACAAATTTAATTAAAACAAAAATGAAATACAAAATGTACAAAAAAATAATTCTGTCAGTCTTCAAAACGAATCATTTTAAGAAAAGTCACGAGCTCGTCACAACGAGCTTTTCCAAAAGGTTTTGTGAACAAATCGTCCACCTTATTATCAGTGTGGATTTGTTCCAAATGAACACGTTTATGCTTCAAAACAATCTCATATAAAATGAACGTTAATATCTATGTGCTTGGTTTTAGAATACTGAACTGGATTTTTAACAATTTGAATAGCAACATCATTATCACAAAAGATAGGAGTGTCAAGAAAATTCAAACCATAATCCAACAGCTTATATTGCATCCAGATGACCTGCGAACAGCAAGCAGATGCAACAACGTATTCAGCCTCAACTGTAGAAGTGGACACAGTTTGTTTTTTGTTGCACTGCCACGAGATCAATTTGTCTCCCAAGAATTGACATCCAACACTTGTAAATTTCCTATCAATGTCACAACCTCCATAATTGTTGTCAGTAAAAGCATAAAGATCAAATTCACGATTTTTAGGATACCAGAGACCCAATTTAGGTCTCCCTTTAAGGTACCTAAAAATTCGTTTGACAACAATTAAATGAGAAAGTTTAGAATTAGCCTAATGGCAAAGCATTGAGAGACTGCAAAGAGTATATATGGTGTGTTAGCGGTCAGATACATCAGAGAACGAATCATGGATTGATATAGAGTTTGATCAATTGATTCTCCATCTGGATCTGATGTCAACAGAGGTCGTTTACCCATGGGAGTAGAAGCAATTTTAGCGAACCTGAATTTCTCCAAAATGTCATCCACATATCTGCCTTGATGTAGTAGAATGCCCAAAGAATCTAGACGCACTTGTAATCCTAGAAATATTGTCATTTCGCCTAGAGAACTCATCTCAAACCTTATCTTCATGAACTTTTAAAAATCTTTTCATAGTTTATCATTTGTTGACCCAAAAACGATATCATCCATGTAGATTTGAACAACTATGAGGTCTTTCTTCACTCTTTTGATGAACAACATCTGATCACTCGTGCCTCTTGTGTACCCATGAGTTAATAGATGCTCGGTAAAAGTGGAATACCATGCTCAAGGGGCTTGATGAAGACAATAAAGTGCCTTTTATAGCTTGTACACATGATTTGGAAATTTTGACTGAACAAAACCTGGTGGTTGATCAACGTAGACTTCGTCTTTTACTTCTCCGTACAAGAAGGCAATTTTGACATCCATCTGATATACAATGAAATCCATGTAGGAGGCGTATTCTAAGAAGATACGAATTGGTTCCAGTCGATCCATGGGAGCATATACCTCTATGTAATCAAGACCTTCTATTTGCCTGAAACCACGAACAACCAAACACGCCTTGTTTCGCACAATCACCCCGCTATCATCTTGCTTGTTGTGAAAAACCCATATTGTGTCAAGAGACTTCTTTCCTTCAGGAAGTTCTCCCAGTCGCCAAACCTTAAGCTTCTCAAATTGATTTAGCTCTTCAGGCATGGCATCCACCTGACTTGGTTCATTAAGAGCCATCTCAACATTCTTTTGCTCGATTTCGGATATGAAGCACAAATATAGACATTCGTTAACATATCCGCTCTGGCTTCTGATTTTGACTCCTTCCGCCAGGGAACCTATAGCATTTTTGATGGTATGGTTGCAATGAACCCTTAAAGAAATATCATGTCCACTGTTTTTGAAGAGACTGGAAGATTCGTGATGTTCTCCACCCTGCCTGTGGTTGAATCACTTTTATCCGATGAACGGAAGTCGTATGAAGTACTCGCTACATGCTCATCAGGAATTCTCTCAGGAAAGAGAAAATCCATAAAAGTAGAATCAAAAGTTTCTGCAGAGTCAGAGATGATATTTTTAGTAGAGGTGACAGTTTTTTCTAGAACTAGTGAATCATCAGCCTTTTCCGGAGATTTAGCAGGTGAGTCATCATCTATTGGTAGACGATCTGGAGTTACATCATTCAGGCTTGTAGTTTCATCCTGTAGTATCAATGGCTGGATAGGTTCAACAATGATCACTTCTTCTTCATCGTCCCTACTTGATCCACACGAGTTTGGATGGGTACCTGAAACATTATCAGAAAACACATAAAATGGTTTAAACAATTCAACATAATCATATAACCAATCAGGGTCGACTCGAGAATCTCTCTGATTTTCTTCTAGCCAACGGACATCAAAGGGTTCCACAATCTGCTTGGTAGCTGTATTGTAGACCCGATAAGCAGTGCGTCCAACATACCTAACGAAGTAGCATTCTTCAGCTTTTGAATTGAACTTCGGAGTGGCTTCGAGATGAAGAAGATTGCATGGGTAGCCAAAAGTGTGGAAATGAGCAACAGTTGGTTTGTGACTGTAGAGAATCTCATACAGAGTCTTCATTTGACGTTTGTTGATTAGGATCCGGTTGTGAACATAAGATGTTGTATTGATAGCCTCATCCCAGAAGAACATCGGTAATTTTGAGTCACATAGCATTGTTCTAGTAGCATCAATTAGGGTTATATTCCTTCTCTCAGCAACACCATTTTGTGGTGGTGTGTGAGTAGCATTGTATTGACGTTGCACCCCATTTTCAACATAGAAATGGTCCAGAATAGCTTTCTTGATTTCTGTCCTATTGTTGCACCGGATGCCTTTCACTTTCTCATTTTTCTGATTCTCAATCAAGATGATGAACCTCTTTATCAGCTTTGCAGTCTCATTCTTATTCTTCAGAAAGAATACCCAGTAAAACATGAGTAATCATATATTATAACCAAACAGTACGAGCTTTTATTGATGCTAAGAACATTGACTGCTCTAAAGAGATCCATGTGAAGCAATTGAAGAAGTGTGTCGATTGAGTTGACCAGTTTGGGCTTGTGTGGTTTTCGATGATGCTTTCCCTGTGCATAGGCCAGACACTTCTCAAAGGTGACAAAAGCTTTGATAGGCAACCCTCGAACAAGATCATTTTTGGCAAGACGATTGAGCTTCTTTGCATTTGCATGACCTAGCGACGATGCCAGTGTATAGTATTATGTTCAGAAGTCTTTGAAAACATGCAAGTAACGTTCTTTGGGATGTTGTGATTCATGTCAATGATATAGGCGTTTTTTTGACGTTGTAATCCCACCAAAATCCATTCATCTGGTATGACGATACCAAGCTTTAGAATTAAGCACTCCTTCTTGGTAAATTGAGTTGAGAAGTCTCTACCGCAGATTTGAGAGACACTCACCAAACTATGTTTCAATTCGGGAATGAAGTTAACATTTTCAAAATTCAACACACCATTTGTAACGGGCCCCATTTGAGTGATCTTTCCATTTCCTCTCTCGCAAAGAACACATAACCACAATTAATGTTTTGAATGTCGTGTAGTTGGGATTTGTCTCCTGTCATGTGCCTGGAACAACAACTATTAACATACCAAGCTTTGATGACATTCCTCCATAGTTGTTCCTGCAAAAGTTGCTGGATTAATTAGTTTTAGGAAGCCGGTCCATCCTGAAACTGGGTTGACCATTACTATTAACTCGGGATACTCTTTCACATACCATATCCTGTTTATCAAATAATGATTTGGAAGAAAGGACTTTGGGAACCCATTAGTAATTTGATTTGTGTACTCTCTTGTTGGACCGAATGGGACCTTTTTCACTTGTCTTTGGGGTGGAACTACCTTTCGATTTAGGCTTGTATTGAAAGTGTGAGCTAAAGGACAACCCATGAGATGACTTTGACCTCACCTGATTTGGTTTGGTTGAGCCATCTCTTGAGTCAACTTTCGTTTTGTCCTTGAAGGCCTGATTCTTTCCCTTGTCATCATTCCAATTGTTATTACAGGGATGTGACCTCGAAGGATTTCTTTAGGAAGATCTCCCCTCTGGCACATTCGTCCATCCGAATTCAGAGAAAGGAGCATATGAATGATGTGGAAAGTTTCTTGCAATGTGACCTAGAGTCCCATAAGTAAAAGAAGTCTGTCTTTTCAAGAATGTGCTATTGGAGCTTGGTGCTGGCCCAACAGAGTCTAGTTTCAAATAATTTCCGCACACACATTTACATTTATCAGACTCTTTCACAACTTTATGTGGCTTAAATTTTTCAAAAACAGGACGATTTAAATTTGAGTTAAAAGCAACCTCACCATAATTTTTAAAAGAATCTAAAGCATAGTTTTTAATATCTTTATTTACACAATTATTTGAAACAGACGAAAAAGAAACGTTAGTCTTTGAAAGGTTTTCAACAGAGCTAGCATTATTAATGTTGTCCTTTTCCTCATCTTCACTAATACTTGATCTGCACATGAGGTAGAGACATTAGTATCGTTCACCTCAACACTTTTAGTTGGTCCAGATTGTTCTGTCTTAACTGAAATTGATACAGGGGTTGGCCATATTAGACAGGTTTTTCTATTTCTATAGTCTCAGATGCAGATACATAATTATCATTAAAAGGAGGTGGAGCACTATGATACTCTAATCCATTTTTCTGGTTATCTTTCCATTTCAATTGTTTTTCTATCATAGATTCATCTTTAAGAGGCTTGTTTACTTTCTTAATTTCATAGATCTCACTTTTAAGATCAACAACTTCTCTAACTAATAACCCATTCCGGTTAAAAAAAAACTAATAACTCATTTTGCTCACGATATTTATTAACTTTATCTACACAAGATTTAAAGCATGAAACTTCACTATGCTCTTTGGTGGTAGGAGTGGTGGAGACCATGAAAGTGAACTACAACTCCAACGTCTTCTCCTCAGCAAAATTTGCAACCTCACCATCTTCAATCTGGGCAAGATTAGCTCTTTCGTCTTCAGTAAGATTGAGAGCCTAAATCTGATATTCCCACAAAAAATGTTGTGCCACCATAGCATTCTCATTATTCAGAGGTGCTTCTCTGTTGTTTCCAACTGGAACCAAAGCCCCATCAACATTATTCTCCACTCTTGGCTTGGTGCACTCATGAGCAAAATGACCTTCCTCGTGGTAGTTGTAACACCTCAGCTTACTCTTGTTGAAGCCCACTTTCTTATCAATATTCACTCCCCAGTTATTCATTCCAGTTCACAGAGAGAACATCTTCTTCCTAAACACCACCATAGCAATTTGCCATGATATGTCCGTCTCTTCAACATCCTCAGGGTGAATTTGATCGAGTTCTCCAATCATAACTGGAGGAACTAATTCACCAGCAACAAAGGGATTGTAGCAATTCATGAATCCAACCATCGTAACCATGTTTTCTTCAGTTCCTTTGGCAGTGGTTGGAGTCTACGAGGTGGATTTGGTGGTGGAAGTAGTCTGTAACACTCTAAATTTTCAAATATTTTTTTCATTTTTAAAAGCCTATAAATCAAAATCACACCATTCTTAAAACACAATTGTATAAATTGTTCAAAACACAAGACAACAAAATGTTGATGATATCCTACAATCCTCAAAATATAATCTCTAGCTGGTGTGTACAATCATGCTGGTGCCTTTCTGCGATCTCGAAATGTACCTGAAACACATATAACTCAACATAGTAAGAACGGAGCTTAGTGAGTTCCCGAAAATACCACAAACAAAATAATAAGCCTCTCATGGCTATAGCTCGGCATGGACCCTCCGGTCATGCATCTCGGTGAGGACCCTCTAGTCTCACAGCTCGGTGTTGACCCTCCGGTCGTGTGTCTTAGTGAAGACCCTTCGGTCTCACAGCTCGGGTTGGACCCCCTAGTCATGTATCTCAATGAAGACCCTCTAGTCTCGTAGCTCGGGTTGGACGCTCCAGTCTTTTATCTCAGTGAGGACCCTCCATTCTCACAACTCGCTTTGGACCCTCTAGTCCTAACTTAGTAAATCACAGAATCATATAGCATATATCACAAAGACAAAATGCATAATATCACATAACTCAGTATAAGCACATAGGACCCTCCGTTCGATAACTCAAATAAGACCCTACGGTCACACAATATTACCACTCAGGTAAGTATAGTGAGAAGACTCACTTTGCGGTGTAAAGCAATTAGCTGAAAACTATAGTGGTCTGTCTCCCTGACAGGCCGCCCATGTAGAATATCATCATGTTAATCACTCGTCGAATAACAGACCCTGATAAACACTTCCAACTTCGATTATATTGTTTGAACTGATGGGCACAAGTCGTTGACCAATAATTTTCTGTTGATCACTCACGATTGATATACTAATCAATATAGATCGTAACTCAAAAGGAACGGAGGGGTCACATTTCACCAAGGATCAACCACCGGTGCCGCTATCAGAACCCTTCTCAAGAATGAACCTCAATACTCTGTCCTCAGACACTACAAGAATGACCATGCCCGGTCGGAACTATCCTCTGATATCTGCAATCATAAGCCCCAACCTCCTCTTAAATGTCCCTTCCAACACTGAGTACCAGGTTAGCTCCCAACCTAACAGTTGAATCCCTAAGGCTACCCTTGCACACCCAATAAAATGACTTTATAGATTTCCTTCTAACAATAGCTATCTCAACCCATCATATGACACACAAATTCACAAATTTCGTTTTACCTCATGTGAATACTACAACTCGTCTGAATTCGCCTCACTTCCAACCTCTATCGTCTACGACTTACTAGTTCCATGTGTCTCGTGGTCCTTCCCAAACCAACGAGTCGACCCACGCAGGTCTAAAAACATTAGATGGAAACAATTACCACTCAAAATGAAATCCATCTGAAAATCTAGAATCTCATCTTGCCTACCCAATACACAAATAGAGCAAACTTAAGCTTGAGAGTCTAGTTTCATAGCAGGATTGGAATCACTCACATCCAATTTGATACTTAACTCACGACCCAAGATCCACGAATCCAAACATACATTACTCCTCCCATCCTTTCGATTTGCAACAACTTCTCCCTTAATTGAGATAATATGGTTTCCGACCATCATAGAGACCTCAATCTCGCCCTAGTCCGGCCACCATACTCCAACGAACTCATTTGGCTAGGCTACCCAGGCCTAAGCATCCCTCTGCGTTATACCCTAACTAGTAAAAGCTACGGATCCTAGCAATTTTACAACACTCTCTCACTGACTAATAAGTGCTATGGCTCCCCGTTGTCCTATGACACTCTCTCACTGCCTCGTAATAACCTAACAATTTAAGGCATCTTACATGGATACCCCGATACACCATCACATAATCTCACGATAGCTTGTCACGACCATTGATCTTCCGCTCACACAACCCAAAACCTTGAAGTACTCCAACTCATAATTTGAAAAACAGAGGAGTTGTTAATTTGTTATAACGTGTTGATGAAAATTCGAAACCCCTTCCTCTACTAATCAAAAACCATGCGAAACAACTCATATCGACTCTGAAGTTGATTGATAAATCAACCGCTTTCCATACCGGAGTACAAATAACATCATCTACGTCGAACCATTAGTCTTTTCATAATCAAATCTTGACCTCAGCAACCCAACCGCCCTGAAACTCAAACATTGGCACACCTGAAGAAACACGGACCATAATCAGATTCATGTCCAATGGCCACCTGCCATGAAGACACTCATTCTCTACTGAGCATACGCGACATGCATCATCTTGCTCTATATGTTGCCTTGACTATCACATGAACCAAGCCTCATATATTTATCCTTCCTAGGGTTAGTGGTCATCTTCTTTATTTGCTCTTCTGAATCAGAGACGAGCTTTCCCTTCCCTTTAACATCCTTGAGAGGAGTTTGACTTGGTTGAGAGCGAGGATGGTTGTTTTTTGCGGTGAACTTTCTTGGTGATGATGACCTGTGAGCGAGATTTCCCATTTGTTTCTGTGAAGCACAGCAATGATAGTGAGAACACTACTTGGGTTACGCCTGCGAACTTGCTTTCGCTCTTTGACTGGAAGCTTTTTCTTTATGCACATAGTTAGAGTTCTAGGATTTCCAAAACTACTTTCTCTCGTTGATATTTTATGATATCTACTGTTTCGGTTGCGCTTTTGCTCTGCATGTTGCTTGGAAGATTTATGAACATTCACATTCGGTTTCTGTTTCCTAGCATGAGTGTCGCTCCTTACTGACTGAGATTCGCTTGTCCTTTTGGTTTCTCTTTGATCTTCTTTTGTACCACTTGTACTTGCTTTAGCGAAGTTAGATGGCTTATTGATTGGTTCAGCCACGTATCTGCCTTTCACCTTCAAAGAGGTTCGTTCCGATAATCCTTTCATTTCATCTGCATTATCAATCGGGGAAGACCAAAAGTACTCATCACAGCCATTGGCATTGTCTTCATCTACCAAGGAAGTTAGCTCAACAGTTTGCTTCTTGGTAACTCCAGTGGTGGCGTACACTTGATTTGGTACATTTTATACCTTTCGGTATACCACAGCCTTTTCTTTTAGGACTTTGTTCTTGTCTTTAGACGATCGAGCGAACTCAACAGAGTTTTCAGATATAAGGAATTTTGTTGGTTCGGGTTCGGTTTTAACAAATTCAGAACAGTCAACCTCTTCATCTATAGAAATTTCACTCATATCATTGTCCTCGTCAAACTTAGAAGTATTGTCAACAACAATCTTATTATCTGAACTTAACTTGGTACTCAATGAATCAAAAGTCTGTACAGTTTTGGTCTTAATTTTCAACTTATTATTTTCGTCCAATAAGTTTCTAAGCATGTACTTGTGGTCTTTAGACTTAATAAAGGACTCAATTTTGTCTAGACCAATCCTATAGGCATCAGTGGTTTCTTTTGATGAGACAATCAATTCACAGTTATAGCAATCAGCATCTATTTCGTCTTCCTTTAGTTCAAGAAAAGGAAAAATCATTTAGTGAATCTTTTTGCCAATATCGCAATCTAAATGCAACTGAGTAATATTTGTATAAAGACGCTTGGCAATTAAGCAAAAACTATTCATTTGTTTCAAAATTTTCAAATTGTCACTTTGCAAATATATCAATTCATCTCTTGCCCTAACAAACTCTAACTCCTTCTTCTTTATCCATATCCTTCGCTCCTCACTCTTGGAAGACACCCTGCTAATTTGATCAGTTAGGTTAGCATTTGCGAGGCGAGTTTGTTTAAGGCTACTACTTAGACTAGAAAATTTAAATTTTAAATCATTTAATTCCTTTCCATAGTTAGAAACGGGTATTATGAGTGTTTCAAGGATAGACTTTATCTTCTTCATCAACTGATTTGTTGATCTACTCCCCAACCGGTTTCATTGTGAAGCATCTATCTTCCTTCTCTTTTGCTTCACCATTCCTGCTATTTGTAGCATAACCTCTCATTTGTGACACTCCATCCATCACCATTAGACACTTTCTAGCAAACTCAGAACCTTCTTCCTTTGCAACAAATGCCCTACCATGAGTGGGCTTGCGTACTTCCTCATCTTCCGAACCAGTAGACCATACCTCTACTCCACTGAACTCGTTTTCTTCAACATTTTCCTGTACAAGTAACACAAGCATGGATTTATCGTTAGACTTCTTCTTCTTGGCTTCTTCAAGCTTACGCGTGTGGTAAGCTTCATCGTCTTCACCCTCTTTCTTCTCATTCATCTTCTTAGCATGCAGTCCATCGCTAGATGGTTTTTGCCATGACAATAGTTGCAGTCATAGCCCGAGTCACCCACAATTTTGCTCTCTTTCTTTCTTCTTCTTTCAGAGGAGTACTTTTAATCTCCTATTTCTCCTTCTCCGAACTATAGCTTCCTCACCAGTTTCAGTTCTTAGATGGGAACTTCTTTCTAGCAAACCGCTTGGGATTGGATACCATCAATGCATATTCTTCATCAGTCAGATCACACTCTGAAAGGTTTGACTCTGCTTCTTCTTCAATCACATTCTTACCCTTTGAGATAAGAGCCAATGATCCCGTTCCGGAAACTACTTTCGTTTCCTTTGTCACAACACTTTCATGAGACTTGAGAATTCCCACAAGCTTCGCCAACAAGTAGGATTTAAATTGTTCATGAGCTTTAACAATTGAAACCACCACCATCCATTCTGGCCTTAGACCATTCATAAAAGTGACCTTCTGCTCAATCACCTCTCTGCCAATTCCATGCTTGATCATCTTGCTAAGAAGATGGTTATAACGATCGAATGTTTGACTGAGACTTTCATCTTGCTTTTTCTTGAAGTCACCAAACTCCGAAAGAAGAAGAGTCTCAGTGGAATGTTCGAGATCCTCATCAGTGGAATATAACTCCTTAAGCCGGTCCCAAATCTCCTTTGCAGTAGTACACGCACTCACCAGACGAAAGGTATCAGATTGTAAAGCGAATCTGATCATCCACATTGCTTTTACGTCGCTGATCAACTTATCATTCTCGTCTTGAGTGACATCTTTCACGTCGATCATCAGCTGATTATACTCTTTTTGAGTCTAGATGGTTCTTTCGGTTTCTAGCATGACAAAAAGGACCCACGGTAATAGCCTCCCAGATCAAATATATGTTGTCCTCTGAACCAAGAACATAATGTTTAAAGTAAAGAGCACAGACTTCATACTCTTGAGTATACAAGATCGGAATCCTTGTAGTCGAACCAATGATGTTGGAGATGTTGATGGGATTGGTTTGAGAGTCGTCGTGAGACATAATTACTTGATCTGTTTACCTATCAAGAATCAGACTTGTAAAGCAGTATTAGGGTAATATCGAGATCTGTGAACAACGTCAATGAAGAGATGACGGCTCAATAGATTCAATAAAAGCATAAACCCTTAAGATACTCTTCAAACAGAAGAGATACGTATGATTTACACAACCTCCTGCTCTGATACCAATTGATGAGATTAAAACATTTAGATCAATAAGATTCTTAGTTAGATAAATCAAGAACACAATGTAAAAAAGAACCACTAGATGAATCAATGCTTATGTCGAATGATTAATAAGCCACAACCTCAGAAGAACTCTATGAAGAGTTGCTACTGTAAAGGTGTGCTAGGGTTACAATACGATAAAAGAGAATTAACTGTCAAAAGCGTACATTCTATGGTGCATGCATGCACTATATAAAGTAAAACCTAATAAATGAAACATGGTTGGACAGGCCCAGTACCATGAGAACAAAAGAATTAGACTAAAGGCCCAATGACGCAACACTTCTTAACCCAACAAGGCTTATGAAGTATAATAGAAAGGGGAAGTTTATGTTTCTATAACATCCCAAAATTTGAGGCAAAAAATATTGTTTTTAATTAAGTGATTTATAAATTAGTTTATCAAAACATTGGCAAGATCATGTCAATACATAAAACCATAATATCATGTCTCAATACCAAAACATCTTGAAGTAACAAAATATCAGAGTACAATCCCAGAAAATTCTAAGCGAAAATCATATGTGTATGTGTGTGATGCGCTGCTACACCGCCGGCTCCTTCCCCTTAGACGAAGAGGTACCTGAAACCAAGAACTAAAACTGTAAGCATGAAACCTAGTGAGTTCCCATATTATACCACATACCATACAATCACATAGCATACATACTGTCGGGCAATTCTAGGACACCCGTGCTACCCATGTCAAGCTATTCTGGGGTGCTGACCTATCCATGCCAAGCCATTCTGGGGTGCTGACCTACCCATGTCAAGCCATTCTGGGGTGCTGACCTACCCATGTCAAGCCATTCTGGGGTGCTAACCTACCCTCCAGTCTATCCCAACCGAACATGGGGACTATCTCACCACCTATTACTAACATATAATATCATATCATAATCACGATGTCATACATATATGAGGTGTCCGACCTACCCATTGGTCCTAACGACCGAATCAGGGATTAGTCCCCTTCTACTCATACTATCTCATATAACATGGCAACTAGAAATATAGCATACTCACATGTCTAGCAATCTAGCATATTCACATATCCAACAATAACAGACCATGTAATTATCACAAAGATAATCATCCCAACTAACAATTACTAATGGGTCGGCCTTGGTGCCTTATACCCACTTCTACTTGATGGTAACTCACCTCAATGTTGGGTAGTGTCTGAACTGTCCTCGGCGTGAAGGTCGGCTCTCCTCGACTCCTCAATCCCTACACGACAACCCTCAAGTCATCAAACAGAACATACAACCTTAACCCGGGTCAATACCAAAACCAGGCAAAGTCAACACCCAGTTGACCTGACTCACCGAGTTGGTCTACCAACTCGTCGAGTTCATACTCCATTAACCCGATCCAACCCCGACTCTACTCGTCGAGTCTAGCAAGAACTAGATGGGTTCTCTTTCATTCAAACCATCGGGACCATCTTCATCTGACTTGCTGAGTTCATCCTTGAACTCAGCGAGTTCATCTCCCTCATGAGAATGTGTCCGATCTACGATTTGTCAAGTTGTATGAACAACTCGTCGAGTCCATCTTCAAAGATTGCGAGATTGCCTTGGACTCGCCGAGTCTTCTCATACACTCGTCGAGTCCCATGATTCCCAAGTCCCTTTTCGAATCTAAACATCTACGGGACTTTCCTCCCTAACAACGGGTCCATCCACAGAAATGATTCGGTGGTACTTACACCGAGACTCGTCGAGTCCCAAGAGCAACTCGTCGAGTCCATCCTTGACCAACACTATACAGTCGATTTAAATGGGTCTTAACACACCAAAACCATAGATCTGGCCTCATAATCTCCATTTTACACGTAAAGTTCCAAACTTGGTTCACATGCAAGGGGTCTTTGGCCCAAAAAGCCATAAAAGATGGCCTCCAAGGTACATGGGGTGTTCATGGCAACAAAATGGGCACCTTTGTGCCATAAAACCCCCCAATAGACCTGGATCTAATGCATACACTGACTTCCAACACTAAATCCCAAATACAACCTCTCTAGGGCTTAGAAAGATGAAGGAAAAGGCCCAAAATCAAGATCTATAAACAAAGGTTCGGCTTCATACCTCCAATAAGCTGAAAATGAGCTCCAAACTCTGGATCTTCTTGTTTCCCCTTGGTCTCACAAGCTCCTTTCCTCTTCTCAAGCTTCACAACCCACCAAAAAGCAGCAAACTAGCCTTAGAACTCACAAAAACGGCTTGGGTTTCGATATGATGTCTTATGGGAGTATAAGAGACGATGGAGGCTAAGATAAGGCGTTTAAATAGGGTGCAAACCCTCAATTTAGGGTTTTACCAAAACAACACCTACTTGTCGAGTCAATCTTCCGACTCGTCGAGTAGGTCACTTAAACTGTTCACAGATCTTAACTTTACTCGACGAGTTGGGCCTCCAACTCGTCGAGTCCCAGAGAAAACACAAGAAATGCCTGAGTTAACTTCGTACCAGGAATCGGGTGTTACAAATCTCCCCCACTTATCTTAGTCTTCGTCCTCGAAGTCTGCTACTCGATCCTAAAAAAGCTCGAGGTAATGCTCCTCCATCTCGTCCTCCGGATCCCAGGTCCATTCTGAGCCCTTTCGGTGCTGCCACTACACCTTTACCAACTCCACTCTCTTGTTCCTCATATCCTTAGACTTCCTGTCAAGGATTGCCACTGGCCACTCGATGTAGTTCAGGCTATCATCAACCTGAATATCCTCCAAAGGCACCACCGCCGAATCGTCTACCAGGCATTTTCACAACTGGGAGACTTGAAAAGTGCTATGAATCTGACTGAGTTCGACTGGCAGATCCAGCCTATATGCCACCTTGCCCACCCGGGCCATAACCCTGAAGGGTCCAATATACCTAGGGCCCAGCTTGCCCCAATTCCTGAACCGAATGACGCCCTTCCATGGCAACACCTTCAGGAGCACCATATCCCTGACCTGAAACTCTAGGTCTGACCGACGTTTGTCGGCATAACTTTTTTTCCGACTCTGAGCAGTCTGAAGCCTGCTCCGAACCTGCTGGATCCTCTCCGTAGTCTTGAGTACCACTTCGGTACTCCCCATGACTCTCTGCCCAACCTCTCCCCACCATATCGGGGTCCTGCACTTCCTCCCATACAATATCTCGAAAGGAGGAGGGTCGATACTCGTATGATAGCTATTATTATAGGATAACTCAGTCAACGAAAGGTAAGTATCCCAACTACCTCCAAACTCTAAAACACATGCCCACAACATATCCTCCAGAGTTTGGATGGTCCGCTCGCTCTGTCCATCCATCTACAAGTGAAAGGTGGTGCTAAAATGCAGTTAAGTACCCAGCTCGTCATGAAACTTCTTCCAAAATGTGGAAGTGAACCGCACATCTCTGTACGAAATCACTGAAACTGGCACCCCGTATCGCGCCACTACCTCCATGATATAGATGTCATCCAACTTTTCGGCCGAAATACTCTCCTTAATTGGAATAAAATGGGCACTCTTAGTCAATCGATCCACAATGACCCAAATCGAATCCACTCATCGCGCTGTCTTGAGAAGCTTCGTAATGAAGTCAATAGTAATATCCTTCCACTTCCACAGTGGGATATCCAATGGTTGGACCTTGCCGTGAGGTCTCTGGTTCTCATCCTTGACCTTCCTATAGGTCAGGCACCTTTCCACAAACCAAGCTATGTCCCTCTTCATACAGGGCCACCAATAATCGAGACGGAGATCCCTGTACATCTTCGTCTCCCCGAGACGGATAGCGAACCTGGATTTGTGCCCCTCTGCCATCAATACCTGGCGCACACCCCCATGATAAGGGACCCACACCCTACGGTGAAGAGTCAACAATCCCCGGCTATCATAGTCGCATGAGGAAACCTCACCCATAATTCGCTCACTCTTTCGATGCTCCTCCTTCATGGCCTCCTGTTGGGCCTCCCAAATCTACTCCAACAACGGAGTCACAACTGTCATCCTCAGACAGATGTCCCAGATCGATGCTGCCTTGCGGCTAAGCGCATCGGCCACGACTTTAGCCTTCATCGGGTGGTAGAGGATCTCGCAATCATAATCCTTCACCACATCAAGCCACCGATGTTGCCTCATATTCAGATTTGGCTAGTCCATGAGATACCCTAGGCTCTTATGGTCCGTGTAAATGGTACAACGAACCCCATAGAGGTAATGGCGCCAAATCTTGAGGGCGAAAACAACAGCCCCCAGCTCCAAAACATGTGTAGCATAATTTGTCTCGTGAGGCTTCAGCTGCCTCGAGGTGTAAGCTATAACATTCCCCCTCTACATCAATACCGTGCCCAAACCCAAGATGGATGCATCGCAGTATACAACAAAATCCTCCATGCCCTTCGGCAGGGCTAAAATTGGTGCCTCACACAATCTCTGTCTCAATGTCTCAAACGCAGCCTGTTGAAAATTCGTTACATGGGTTCCATAGAAAGTCATGAACTTAATAATAGCAAATAAAGCTAATCTGTGGCCTTTGAGATTAAGGCAAGTAAACCCGAGGGATCTCTTTAACTCTAGCACACTAAGGTCATTTGATTTGGATGTGTTGGTTGGAAGCCCGTTACACGGATTTCAAAGAAAGTCGTGAGCTTTATTTGTAAGAAAAATATAATTAAGAAGTTTGTATATAATTGTGTTCATAGTTTAGTTGAATATTGTGTTTAGGAAAAATACTTGGCTGTCAAAAGATTCCCTTAGACTTGGATTTGAACTTATGACATTGGACTGAATGTTAATTACTTTGACTGGTGTAAGTGGTTTGAAGTTTGTAACCAATCTGGATAAATATTAGGGAATTTTTAGAAAGGATTTTTCAAAAAAAGATTGTTGTTGACTAACAAATAGCTGGAATCGGTCATTGTTATATTTTATGAAACAAAGATGGTTGAGCATGTTTTGTCACATATAATTTCACGAGAGTAGGACCATAATTTGTTCAAAGAATTGACTTGATATTGAAAGGGAATAAGTGTTGTAATCTTTGATTCTGTTGAGTTGTATTAGGGAGTGGCCAAAGTCTTATTTCTATTATCATATAATATTTTGAGACTAAAGCCAAGTTGACTCTAGGCATGACAGGTATATTCTCAACTATGGTACAAAACAGGGTAATTGGGTTGGATCTTTTCATGTTTGTTTTGACTTCATGCATTAAGTTTCAAATAGTTATAACTTTAATTTTCTTTTCTTTTATTCTATTTTATTTTCTCCAGTTTAAATCTTCTTGTTCTTTCTTAAGGACAAGAAAGGTTCAAGCTTGGGGAGATTTGTTAGGTGAATTTAATGCATTCATTTTGTAGTTTTAGTTCATAAAAGTGCATTACATTTAGGTTTAAACTCATGCATTTTGCATATTTTTTTGGGATTTTTCATGATGCAATTCCATTCACACACGTTTATGATATTTCAGGGACTTTTGAAGGTTGGATCTTGATGGAGGAAGTTAAAAAGAGTTGGAGACAAAGTTTCAAAAGTTTTGGAGCATTGAAGAGAGAGAATGAAGAAATAAAGAATTTGGCTTCACAGGTATTTACATGGCCATGTAAATGATAGCTTATAGTTTACACGGGCCGTGTAAATGCATATACAAGAGCATTCCACTTCGAAGGCCTAGAAGGATTGAGCATTCTAATTTTCTTGTTTACACGGTCGTGTAAAGGGCACCCTTTAATTTACATGGGCCATGTAAAATTCTCGACAGTTTTTAAAGTAGTTTTACTCTCATATAATTCAGACAATCAGTTTTTTTGGAAGTCAGGTCGGATTTTGGGCAGAGAGAAGGAGATTTTCAGAGCTTTTGGAAGTAGATTAACACTTGGAAACACTTTAATTTCCTTTTTGTAAATCAATTTGAAGTTTAAACTTGTTTGATTTGTAGTTTAACCTAGACATGTGTGGTTGATTTCATTATCATTTCCGAATCTAAATTCTTAAGTATGTGTTGTTAGGTTGTAACTTGAACTTGATTTGTGTTTAACATCTAGTAATCTTTGATTTGATCTTAATCATGTGTTTGGTTTATTCTCTTTTTCACTTGATCAATGAATTAGGGTTTTTATCAATCTACTTAATCAAATTGTAAAATTCGTATATGTTTTATGATTTGATGTTAGTAACATGCACTTAATTGATTGTAATTAAATCAAAATGAGTGCAATCAAAGATTAAATGTTCATAATCCCAAGCTTATGAGGAATATTGAATATTGTCGGTAATTGTTGCAAGAACTTAAAGTCATTTAATGATTTGATGAAAGAGCTTATTTGAGTTGAATCAATTAAACGAAGTTTTATTTGAAGAACATGTTTTGAATAAAACATTTTTTTGTCAACTTGGATATTAGAGTTTATTAGTATCTAAATTACCAACCTAGATAGAACATAATCATATTCATTTTGCATCTTTCAACATAATACATGTATAAGAATCAGAATCGGAAATGTATTTCTTTTACTAAATTCTGTTAACAATCTTGTTTATTTATGAAGTTTAAATCTAGTTCAAAACAATCCCCCATTTTAATATTATTTGTATTATGTGTGAAAATATGGCAAGATAAGAAGTCATGTATTCCTGTGGACCGACCCTGCTTACTCTATATTATCTTTAGTATAAGAAATAGCAGTGACTTGAGCTTTATTAATATTATTTTATCCCATTATTTGTTTGCATGACAGCCAAACAATGTTTATGAATAATAATAATAATAAATTATGTTTTAGTGATGGAGATAGACATCAAACGTATGATGCATGGGTACGATATTTTTATAGCTAAGAATTAAATTTGTATTTTGGATAAAAATGAAAATCTCCCTATTCTAATAAATGAATAGGTTTATTCTTCTATTGACAAGTGTCATAATATTAGAACTCATCATTAATATTATATGTCTTTTATCATGCCACTTGTCAACCTATTATTTATCCATTTTAAATTTTAAATTTTAAATTTTAAATTTCCCATTTAATTATATTAAATTAATAATTGATTCCCCACTTTAAATTTTAAATTTTAAATTTTTTCAATTTAATTATATTAAATTAATAACATTAGATTAAAAGTAAAATAAAATCAATACAAATTATAAGGTGATATAACTTCACGTATTTATTTAAATCAACGATTATAATTTTATATAACTAAAAAAATATATCTTAAGTAATAATTTATTTAAAATATTTGATTAATAGATTTAATTTTTTATTATGAAAATTTAATTAATTTTATAACCGTGGTTCTCACGGGTTATAAACTAGTGATCTAATATGATGATTCATATAAGAATTATACGTGTTGAACATTTAAACAATATAGTACAAATTGGATTGATTATTGGGTATACGTGTTAGTTATTGAGAATGACTAACCATGTACAAATGTACGAAATATCTCGATAACTTGTAGTATAAATAGGATTCTCTCTTCCATATTTTGAAATCAAATAAATTATTCTTTTGCTAAAGGGAATGTAGTGAAATTTTATAAGAGCACAAATTCTTATTAGAATTTTTAATATTAAGCAATTAAATTAGTTGGCACATTAGCATGTTTCGTAGATAAGTATAAATAGCCTAGAGTGCTAAATTTCTCCGACAGAAATTCTGAACGTTCGAGTGGTGATTTGTGCATAAGGGAAGTGTGTAACGACGCCAATTACGAGAATACGCTCATATATTGGGATAAGGTTTTGGCAAGATAATAAGTTGGCAAGCAGTCCTGAGGTTGGAACCATGATAGTAGTTTGTTTCCACTAACTAGTCAAGTGAGTGCATAGTTACTTTCATGAACATGATTTTAATACAAGTATTAATTAAAATATTAAATATTTGTTCAAAGTTTATATGGCATTTATATGCTTATGGCCTAAAATGTGTGTTAGATATATATTTGATGATATACGATATGCGAACCAGTTATGGATCTATATGTGTTAAGATGTATATATATGATATTATTACGTGATAATAATAATAATAGAAGTATTATTTATATAAAAAAAGGTAAATTAATACCTAAGGTAAATTAATACCTAAAACTCTGTGTTAAGTATACACTAGTTAGCGTTGCCTAAACGGAGTTGGTATTGAAAATTGATTATAAGCATTGTAGTTTTGCCTAGCGATGGGATAACACTTAAAAGGGGATGTTTAGTTCAACTAAGTGTGGACATTGGGTAGCCTCTTATTAGGAATACGTGTGTGCTGAGATTGATGATCGATGGAGTACGTCCTATGTACAAAAGTATATTTTATGTACGAAGTCTTCTTCAAAGCTCTGTGTCTTAAGTGCTGCTTATGTCGAGGTTATGTTATGGGCGTACGAGTCCTAATCATACACGGATACCATAATATGCCAGAAGTACTATCATGTACAAAGTATTTTTTGACACTATTGTGTGTCGGTTACGGGAGCGTACGGGAGTACTCTATTAGTATTTCCCCATACTTTTATTTTGAAGAGCTTTGGAGTCATCGTTTCTTTTATGAAGTGATCAGACGAGCTTCATGTGTCATTGTTTCCTTTCATGAAGTAATTGAGGGAACTTTGTAGACTGCCTAATAAAGTGTGTCGGTAATAGACGACTACTAGGTATGTCTGGTGTTATATTGTAGGATAGGGTGAGTCTGGGGGTAAATACCCCATGGTGTCAGACCAATGCTAGGCACAATTATCTAGATAACTACCACTGACTTAACTGTCTTGTGGTTTTTACGAACGAAGGTTCGTGGTGAAACTTATTACATTCCCCTCATTTGATGTCTTTATTGATCCTCGTTTGCTGCTAGGTAATTTCCGAAGTAGTGGCGTCAATTTCTTGTTCATAATGATCCTTTAGGCTAGACCTCGTAAGATCATGGTATAGGATCAATACATGGGGATCGATGGGGATGGGATAGATTGTTTTAGAGATATGATATATATGTGTTAAGGATAATAGTGGTTTGGAGGTTTGAGATATACATTATAATCACATTATGGGATTGAAAACCCTATGTATCTCACTAGGTTTCCCAACCTAACCCACTCAATTTATATGCATCACAGGTAGCAGTGTAAGACTATTGAAGAATCGAGTATGGTGCTGAGAGCAGACATGCAATAGAGTTTAGGATCGCTAGGTCTTTATACTGTAACATATTATGTGTATCAGTTATGACATCCCAAGAGTTGTACTATTTCGAGACAATATTTTATACTCAAATTGTTTTAATATACTGGGATTTTCCGAAATAAAAGATTTTATGATTTTTAAAGCGTAAAGAATTTTCTCGGTTCTGAAAATTAGGGATGTCACACACACACACACACACACACACACACACACACATATATATATATATATATATATATATATATATATATATATATATATGTATATATATATATATATATATATATATATATATATATATATATATGGTTCGCTTCATGTAATGACTCATTTTAAAGTAAGGACCCGTGAGCACACCTTAAAAAAATTTAAAAGAAAAAAAACAAATCATCAAATCGAACATAGATCTATGTTCGGGAGAAAAAAAATTGGAAAAAAAAATTGCATCATTAAAATTGATCCATGATTCAGTTTTAATTATTTATTTTGCATCATTATGATCCATGATTCAATTTTAATGATCCAAAATTTTTTTTCTAATTTTTTTTCTCCCGGACATAGATTTATGCTCAATTTTAAGAATTGTATTTCTTTTAGATTATTTTTCAATTCTTTAAAGGTGTCCTCACGAGTCATCGCTTTAAAATGAATCCTCACCCGATCCTGTTTCTCTCTCTCTATCTATCTATCTATCTCTCTCTCTCTCTCTCTCTATATATATATATATATATATATATATATATATATATATATATATGCTTTGCTTAAGGAAACGGGAGAGTCGTTAAACCTTTCTCTTATAATCTTGAAAATCTTACATACTTATAAAGCTTGCATTTGCATTTTCCCTTGATTGTCATGCATTTGAAACCCCCCACAATAATTTGCTAAAATCTCATGCATTTGAAACCCCCAAACCTTTTCACCTTCTTAATAATTAATCACACATAATCAATGGTAATTCAAATGAGATAATAATTTGCAAAAACCTCATGCATTTGTATGGTATTAGAACGTCTTTAAGTTTTTGGGTTTTAGACTTTAGTAAATGGGTAATCCGTTTGATACGTTGGATTTGAAGCTATCTTATTCGAATTACTCAAAACAAGAGATAAATTAATAATATATGCGCATGCATGTTTTCTACAAGCCTCAATCAAAATACAATATATCATGATCATACAATTAAGTGTCTTTTATTCCATTTTTGGCTCTATAACAAAAGTTTGTTTACGTGTGACGAAGAAAGAAAACTTGAAGATTAATATTTAGGTTGGATGTTTATATGAGATTTGTTTTAAATATATAATATAAATATAAATACGCAAATGTGTGTCAAATACAGCCCATCACAAATTTAATGTTATAAACTACAATATAACTCAAAGTTGTTTTCCAAATATAATGTTTATACTATAATATAATATATTATAAGAATACCATATAGTAGACGAATCTCACATGTTGTGCAGAAATTTAGTTGCATAGATAATATATTATAATTATATTTCATTTAAAATATGTTAGGGTCATTTGGTTATTACATTGTTATATTAGGCACTATAGTCTCATATATTTTGAATGACTTTTACAAAAATGATGTCTATAATTTGAATATAACGTAATATCTTATGATGTTTATTGAATGATATTATCTTCGATTGAGCACTTTTAAATTGGAATCAACTTTATTATAGTTAAAATTTTTGGCTCCATTTTTGCTTTTCATTAGTTCTAGAATATGATTTTTTATATTAAGTTAAAATATGTCACTATCTTAAAATAGATTGAGAATGAGATTTTTTATATTTACTTAAAATACGGCACCATTTTCTATTCAATAGTAAAACTAACAAAAGTCGTTAAATATGTATTTTTATGAGGTTCAACATAAATAGACGACCACAATTGAGAATCCATATCTAATCAATCATCAACTAATTACATTAGATACTAATGTGTACATAAAAATAACATTTAAAATTTTAAACTAATAGTAAAAAAATTTCATTATTTATTATGATAAAAAATCTGTAAATCAAAAAATATACATGCTATTTAATCGCATACAAGTTTTATGTATGGCTTATTCACAATACATTAAACCATATATAACCATATTAAACTACATAATTATCCCACTGCGCAACGCGCGGACATTCGCCTAGTTCCATATATATTTACTAAGCATTCTTACGATTGTCCTTATAATTAATTACATATAACTATATATTAAATGTTGGTCTATGTTAATAACATGTACCTTACAATTACATTATTTCATTATTGTAATCTAATGATCAGAATTTAGTCATATATTTACACAATACTTTTGATTCATATTTGATCCTAATACACCTCTCTCTCTCTCTCTCTTCTCTCTCTCTCTCTCTCTCTCTCTCTCTCTCTCTCTCTCTCGCTCGCTCTCCTCGTATATATGTATGTCAAAATTGCAAGAACGGTCCCAGTGGTATATCGAAAATTGCCACTTCGGGCCAAACAAGTTTGGACTAGCACTAATGGTCCAGAACGTTTCATTTTGTTGCGAGTTTGGTCCATTTTGGTTTGATTTTTTATAAAATGACGATTTTAACCCTTTCTATTTGTTTTTTGCTTTTCTTTTTTTATTTGATTGTTTTCCTAACTAAAAAATAAAAATAAAATAAAAGAAGAGAATCTCTCTCTCTCTCACTCCCTCCCCTCTCTCTCTCTCTCCAGCTAAGAGAATGTCACCACCCTCACCTTTTCCCCCAAGCTTCACTTTCACCGGAAAGATTGAACACCACCAGCAGAAAAGATGAACGCTACAAGATCAAAGCTCTGGCAGCGAAACCCTAACCCTAAAAGTTCCAGGTTGCGACACACAGATCGAAGCTAGGGATTGTAACAACGGCAACCTCTGAAAACCCTAGGGTTTCAAAAAACGAGAATGGTGGCAGCCTCTAAAAACCTCAGGGTCTCATGCTTTCCTTCTTCAAACTCGATTGAAGCTCATATGAGGGTCGTTTAATGGATCCAGGAGGGTCGAGAAATA
The DNA here is from genome assembly GCF_002870075.4 of Lactuca sativa. Lineage (NCBI taxonomy): Eukaryota > Viridiplantae > Streptophyta > Magnoliopsida > Asterales > Asteraceae > Lactuca > Lactuca sativa. Next base: position 9,375,601 of record NC_056627.2, read on the forward strand.
GTGGGGACAGTGTGAAACGGTGGTAGGGCTTGAGTTTTGTCAAGATGAAGCTTGTCGATTTTCAGGAAGCAACAAATCTGGAACCATCGTTTGCAAACCCTCGTTACCCATGAACTCCGACGTTGCTAGGGCTTGTGTTCTTTTCATCTTGTCGATTCTCAGGAGGCGGCAGTTCTGTTCTATGAGAGAGAAGATTAAGAAGAAGAAAAATGGTGTTTCAGATCCGTACAAGAGAGATAGAGAGAGAGAGAGAGAGAGAGAGAGAGAGAATCGATTTTTGGGTATTGTGTGTCTGTGTTGAATTTGTTGAAAAATCGATGAATGTTTGTGTTGATTTGTTTATGTTTTCTTTATATTTCATGTGTTTGTGTGTTCATCTGATGTCGTGTATGTTTGTTCATCTGTGGGTGGTAGCGAACGGTGGTGGTGGTTGCCGGAAAATCCGGCTGATGTTGGTGGTTATCGAAAAATCCGACTGGTGTTGGTGGTTGCCGGAAAGTCCCCTGTTCTTTGAACTCATATGATCGAGGTGGTAGAAGGGGAAGAGGTTGTAGAAGTAGGGAGAGAGAGAGAGAGAGAGAGAGAGAGAGAGATTTTATTTTATTTTAGATTTTTTAAACTGATTTGGACTAAATGGAAAAGGGCAAATCCGTCATTTTTAGATTTTTTAAACTGATTTGGACTAAAACCTCAGCAAAATAAAAACTTTTGGGCTATTAGTGGTAGTCCAAACCTGTTTTGCTCAAAGTAGCAATTTTGGACATAACACAGGGACCATTCTTGCAATTTTGTCTCTCTCATTCTGTGTGTGTGTGTATATATATATATATATATATATATATATATATATATATATATATATATATATATATATATATATATATGGAAAAGTTTAATAGAGAACCATAATTATTGGTTCTTCAAGGAACCAAATCTTTTTTTCAATTTCTAGAGCTTATTCTTTATCGAAAAAAAAATCTAAAAATAACTAAATTCATATATTAATATTGTGAATGTGAAAAATATTTTTCGGATTCACCGTGTGAATCCGGATTCACGTTGTGAATTTTCAAAAATTCACATTGTGAATTTGACGTAAAAAAAATTAAATTTTATATTATTGGAAAAAGGATAAAAAAGTTATGAATTTCTTTATTTTTAGTTTTTTTTGATAAAAAAATAAGTTCTAAAAGTTGAAAAAAATATTGGTTCATTGGTTAATTATGGTTCTCTATTGAACCTCACCCTATATATATATATATATATATATATATATATATATATATATATATATATATATATATATATATATAATTGTTCTTATCTATAATATTAATAGTGATAAAATATATTACTAGCACTAAAATCCTTGATAATACATTATTATTTTTAGGTATAACAATAAGAATTAGTATAGCTGATAGAACATCATACCTAATAGGGTATACGACCTAAGATTGCACGTATACCCTCACCATAGAGATGACCGAACTATAATCACAACCGAACCATTAAGACTACCAAACCATAAATATGGTCGTACCACAAACTGCTAATCGACAATACCCGAACCATCGTGAGACAACCCGGTTAAGTGCAATTTGACACTCATGGATAACAAATATATACGGAAAAGCATCATTAAATGCTAAAGAACATTGAAACTAGTAAAGAAAGAAGTCATGGTGTTCAACTATATATACGATATCCATCCAATTAGCAAGGTACACAACATTTGCACCATTTTAATTTATGAATCCCATCATATTTATCGATCGATCAATGAACTTAGCATCAAAGCGTTGTCCCATGAACGATTCCCAGTCAATGCCTGACAAATTGTTTGTGTTCCTAAATTTCATAATCTTCATCAGCCCAACCGAAGTTTTCGCATACGAAAGATTGAACCTCATGGCACAACAATACCTACACTATATTCATAATTAGCTAAAAGAATATCTTTTTAGAAATTAAAAATGTCTATTATCCTATTAGAACCACAACACAACTAACCAATTTTTTTTGTTATAATTAACCTTTTTTAATACTACAAGCAATATAAACAATTTATTATATTTAATATAAAACTATGATTTTATTATTATTTGTTTAAAGATTATAAAAAAATAATTAATATATGTCAATATTTGCATCTATATATTTAGAAAAACCAAGTTAGTCTAATCAATTGCAAATGACACATGTAAAGGACTAAAGGTGCACATTGGAACTAGAGCTTCGATAATGATATTATCTTAAATGAAAATCGGATATTGACCAAGCGAGATAGGATTAATAGGTCCATTGGAATGTAATCAAAGCAAAATCCTACGGATAAAATCGAATTATATACCGGATTGTAAACTGAATTTACGAAAAACGAATCTAAATTCACACTAATTCCTAATTAACTAAAAAGATATCTTTTCAGAAATTAAAAATGTCTATTATCATATTAGAACCACAATGCAACTAACCTAATTTTTTATTAATTTTTATTGTTATAATTAACCTTTTTTGAATACTACAAACAATATAAACAATTTATTACATTTAATATAAAACTAAGATTTTATTATTATTTATTTAAAGATTATAAAAAAAATAATTAATATAGGTCAATATTTACGTTTATATATTAAAAAAACCAAGTTAGTCTAATCAATTGATGGGACACATGTAAAGGTGCACATTAGAACTAGAGCTTCGGTATGGATCAGATCTTATCTGAAAATCGGATATTGACCAAACCAGATAGAATTAATCAGATCCATCAGATTGTAATCAAAACAAAATCCTACGGGTAAAATCGAAGTAGATAATGGATTGTAAACAGAGTTTACGAAAAACATATCTAAATTCACACTAAAATCTAGTAAAAACTACCACAATTTGGTCAAAATCAATTCGAAATCAGATTTAAATCGGATCCATTTCAATCTTAAAATCTCCCGAAACCGGATCGGATATTGGATGGATTCGGATGGGATTTTGAATGATGTAAGCCAAACATGCTTACATTCGGATCTAAATCGGATAATATCGGATTCTTTATTTGTGCACATCTAGACACCGAGTACATATGAAAAACAATGCAACCTAGTTTTTAGTTGCTTATGTATCTTTTTTATATTTTTCTAGAAATCATCCCAACGAGTTGTCATTAAATATAGTCTTACGGACGATAGAACGAACGATCTCAAACTATAAAGTTATACAATCTTTATAATATTAACACATATATTCCATCACATTATTAAACTACTGTCTTCAATAGATCCAAGCAACAATTATAACACCAACTAAACACGTCTTTAATATCACTTTTGTAAGTTGTCGATAAATTACATCTAGTGTGTAAAAATATACCTGTCGGTTAGTTCGTATATCTTTCGTAATTCGTCACACATACCAAGGATGATTCTTGTTATAAGTTAATATAATTAAAGGAAACTCAATTGCTCATGTTCTTCCTTTACATATTATAACAAAAGGAAATTATCGGTCAGTATATCATCACAAAAAATAACAAACATCAAGTGGATATTAATCATAATCAGTAGTGAATATTTGAATAAAGAAAACATCGATGACAACCTGAAACAAAGCCGAAACAAAGAAAAGTGATTTATACAAAATAATTTTTTCAATACATAAAAATTTATGCATTATAGAATTATAATGCACAGCCTTTTAAAACAAAAATTACATATATATCATCTCTTTAAAACAATCATCAAGTATTAACAAAATCTCGTTTTAAGATATATATATATATATATATATATATATATATATATATATATATATATATATATATATATATATATATATATATATATATATATATATATATATATATATATATATATATATATATATATATATATATATATATAAGAGAGAGAGAGAGAGAGAGAGTGTGATTCAAATGAGAACCAAAAAAAGTTAAGAGCCGTAAAAACCTCTAACTATAGATGTTTATAAAGGGTTTAGGGTAACCCTAAACCCTAAACTCTTTATAAACATCTAAAATTAAAGATTGTTACGGTTCTTAACCTTTTTTTGTTATCATTTGAACTTTTACCTCTCTCTCTCTCTCTCTCTTTCTCTCTCTCTCTCTCTCTCTCTCTCTCTCTATATATATATATATATATATATATATATATATATATATATATATATATATATATATATATATATATAAAATTGTCGTTTTAAGTCACGCCTTACAGATGACGTGGTTGGCCAAGACTCAAAAAACCTTGAAGTTTGACATTGCGGTCAAGTCATGTCTTATCTTATTTAGAACTTTGAGTATTAATCTATTAGGCATTTAAATTTCTGTGTATGATTTGAAAATTTTCTTTTTATTAAATACAAACTTAATAAAAGCATTCCCAACGATCTACATAAAGTCTATGGCTTGTTTTAAATATGAGTGACATCATGTAAACTGTAAAGGATCCAAAAGCTCAGACGAGCGGGTCGGTCCAAATGTCCCCTGGCCACATTTACTTTTTATATATAAAAAAAAAGGTTTCAGCTCTCAACATCTTATTTTTCGGTTGTCAATGTCGACTGTGACTTGTCATTTGAATATTTAACATCCACTTTTTTCCATAACTTCTTAGTCTAATCTTGTTTATGTTTATTCACGATATAATATTAATAATTTTAATTTAATCTGTACGATTTTCGCTTCTTATACATATATATTCTTTAATTGATGAGACAATTTTAAAACAAAAATACACGAACACACAATCCGACAAATTCATTATATATATATATATATATATATATATATATATATATATATATATATATATATATATATATATATATATATATACACACAGAGAGATGCGGGTTCAATTGAGAAAATAAAAAAGATTGAGAATGAGGGAACCATTCTCAGTCAATCATTTAATGAGCTTAAAAAACGCACGGTGACAAACTTGTAAATAATCTAAATACAATAATGAGCGGTGACAAATTTGTCTTGGACTCCATCAATATCTTCGTCTGTAATCTACACATAAGCAACGTGAATCTGGGTCACGAAATCCACTTGATGGCGACGATTTGGCACCGCCGTCAGAGGAGACGATTTAGCACAACCATTGCAGATCAAATTCCGATTAGGGTTATCGTCACCATCTCAGTCAACGGCGACCTCAAAATTCATCTTTGTCCTTCTCCGACGACCGCAAAGCGAAAGTAAGCGACGTCTCAGGGATCGATTTACATGGCAACCGCTAGTGTAATGGGAACAAAATGTGAAGTTGGAGTAGGAGCAGATGGCGGTGCTGATGATGAAAAACCACCACATTGTAGCTTCCTGCAATCAACATGACCAACATTTCTAGAGGAACACTCCCTCACCAGCTAAAGTATTATGTTTTTAATATTTTTAAAAAAGTTAACTTGTATGCACTCTAACTGTTTGATGAAATGCATAAACTAAATTATCACGTTATATTCACATATGAATATGCTTTTTCATTTGAATCAGTATATGATTATTAAAACAAAAAAACAAATATGCAAGTCTGTATGTTATTCATATGTGAATTACATATAAAAATTATATATATTTGTGAAACACCTTGTAATATTCATATGTGAATATATTGTATAATATTCATAAGTGAATATATCATCTAAAATTCACAAGTGAATATACTATGTAATTCTCACATTTAATATACCATGTAATACTATGTAATATTCACATATAAAAATATCATATAATATTCATAAATGAATATACCATGTAATATTCACAAGTGAATATATTATGTAATATTCACAAGTGAATGCACCGTGTAATATTTAAATATAAATATACTATGTTTAGTATATGATATATTCATATATGAATGATACTTAAATTGTAAAAAAAATAAATTATATTTTTTTATTCATAAATGAATAACGAATGTACTGTAGTAAAAAACCTGATTCATTTTTATTCACTTACTAGATGTAAGACCCGTGTAATACACGGGTTTATTAAAAATAAAAATTTAATATCAATATTTAAACATAAAATTTAATATCAATATCAATTTTAGAGTTCTCATTAATTATGACATTTATTACATTATAAATATATCAATTCTTTTTCAAAAGAGCATTTATTTCTCTCAATATTATAACCGAAATAAGTTATGATATGTGAACAAATCAGAAAATTACATGTGGAAACAGTGGCGGATTTAGGGGGGTTCCGCGGTGGCACCGGCAACCCCTAAATTTTCCGGCCGCAGTGGAAAAGTTTTCGAAATATTTAAAAAATTTTATTTTTTCTACTATCGTGCAACCCCTAATCTTCCCGTGCAACCCCTACTATGAAATCCTGCGTCCGCCCCTGTGTGGAAATAAATAAATTCTAAAAATCTATTAAAATGCCATGTGTCCAAATCAATGAGGACATGACATGTGGCAGAAAATGGGTTTTATTTATTAGTATAGATGCATAATGATAGCTAAAAATATAAAAAAAAAAATTATTTTATCTTAAAACTATATCAATATGGATGTCTATTTGTAGAGAATAAAAAATCATGAATTTTGGTATATTTAAAATCATTTTTCGATAAAAATAGCTTCTTAAAAATTAAAAAAAAAACGAAAAAACTATGTTTTTGTATATATTAAGGTAATGCTTAGCATAGTTTAAGGAAACATGTTTTATTGGAAAACACATGTGCATTCCTTTCCCATTTCCGCCGATACATTGGAGGCTTTTGCGGCAAAAATAAATGATTGGTTGAGAATGATTCCCCTATTCTCAACCTTTTTTTTTCTCAATTGAACCCTCTCTCTCTCTGTCTCTCTCTCTCTCTCTCTCTATATATATATATATATATATATATATATATATATATATATATATATATATATATATATATATATATATATATAGAGAGAGAGAGAGAGAGAGAGTAACTTAGAGGGTAATCATCATTTAACTTGTTATATATGTTCACATATTGCCATTGTTACCGGTTATAGCAGGTGATAATGGTAATATGTGAACAAATTAACAAGTTAATTGGTTAAATGTGTACAAAAAATAACGTTGTCTAAATGTGAATGTAACACCTGGTTCCTAGTGCGTATTTTTAAATTAAGTATTTTGCATTTTGTCCTAGGACTCGGCGAGTTGGTGGCCCAACTCGTTGAATAGAAGCGGTTTGGACACGGGAGTTAAGTGGCTGCAGTGGCGGATCTAGGATCAATGTAAAGGGGTATCCCTAATAAGTAAAGGAGTATCCCGAAAAAAAAAATCGTGTAATACACAATAAGAAAAAAAAATTCCGGAAAAAATTACACCATTAAATTTTTTTTAGGGGTATCCCGGGTTACCCTGGGATACATAGTAGATCTGCCTATGAGTGGCTGACTCGGCGAGTCAGAGACCGGACTCGACGAGTCCGTGCTGTCTAGACAAAAACCCTAATATGAGGGTTTGCACCCCTATATAAACGCCTTAACTCAGCCTCCCTTGTCCCTAACACTCTCCTAGAGCTGCATATCGAAACCCTAGCTGATTGTGTGTGTTAAGGCCATTTTGGTGCTTTTGTTGGATTATGAAGCTTGGAAGGAAGAAGAGGAGCTTGAGTATTCGACTTGGGGCTTGTGGATCCAGAAATCTCATTCCATCTTCAGCTTAATCAAGGTAAAATGCTCCTGTTTTGGTCTTCCATTTGGTTGTTCATCTTTAGATTGTGGATCTTGGGTGTATTTAGGGCTTTCAAGCCATTTTCGGATTTAAAGGGTGTTATGTGGACTCTAGCCTTCAGATCTGGGCCTTAAGAGGGGTCTCATGGCATAAAGGTGCCAACTTTAGGGCCATGAGATCCCCATGCACATTGTAGGACACTTTATATGGATTTTTGAGCTAAAACCCCCATGCATGTGTGTAACATACACGTTTTGAAATCATGTTTTAAGTAAATAATATTATGAAATATTAAGTGAAATTGAATGTTGAGTTCTAACAGATAGTTTTTACTAGAAATGAAGTAAAACTATGTTTAGAATCACTCGTAAAATGTTGGAAGTCTTATGAGATTCCAATTAAAAGCCAAATAGTGAAATTTAACGAAAATATAAAATTTGGAATAAGTAAAATTTTATTATAGAATGTTGTAGATAATCTCATTATAAACATTTAGGGGAAAACCTCATCGAAATCCGAGTTATAACGAAGAAGTTATGACCAAACGAAGATCCGTGATAAATCCGCAAAATACTTTGTCGCGTAAAAATTTAGTTTTCGATAAACTAATTTTTAGCCTTAATGATGTAAATGAAAGTTGTAGAACTCGTGAAATTAATCAACTTTCATATAAAGAACGTCAAAATCTGACTTCATATGATGTATGTTATGATTTTTCGAAGTTTCAATTTAGCAGTAGACAACTAAAAACTCGAATTTTAGATTGAGTGATTTTTAGCCGACACAACCTAAACGAGAATTGAAGGTCTCGTCATTTGTAATACAACGGTAAAAAGTCTGACAAAAACGGACGTCGGATGAAGAAGTTATGAATTTTTAACGGATTTTCCTGTCCCGGTCTGTTAAAAATAATAATATTAAAATTAAAGTCAAAATTAGCCGACGAAGTCTAAATGAAAGTCGTAGAGCATAAATTTAGCATTCGCGTGCATATAAAGAACGTCAAAAACGGAGCTCATATGCGAAAGTTATGGATTTTACAAGATTTGGCACATTTTTCGAGAAAATTCGCATGAATAGTACTGCCACGTCACCCTCTTATGCGAGGCTTCCACGTGTCGGACACGTGTTCGCTGCTGATTGGACCGCAGCTTTGCGTGTTGCCTTTTGATTGGACCAAGTCCGAGGTCCACTAAGCATGGGACACCTTCGCATGAGACACCTCCGGATCACCCTCGCACCAACGTGGAGCCTGCCCATTGGACCGAAGTTGGGTCCAATCCGAGGCTCCCGTCAGCGAGCCTGCTATTCCGAGCTGAAGACCTAGTCGAAGACCCAGCCGAAGACTCCTCGCATCCTAGCCTTTCTGAAGTTGCCATCTGGTCCGAGCGTCGCAGCCACCTGCCCTCTTCCCTTCGCTTCGGATCTGAACCTCGGCCCTATATAAGGGGTGCGAGACCTCCCGGGTAAATGTTTGAAATTTGCCCCTTTTCACCCCTAAACTTATATGTCTTCTACTTCCACTTCCCCCGAAGCCCCGGTAGTAATTCCAAAGCCTGAAACACACCCCGAGACTCCCGAGAAGCCCAAAAAATTTATCTTTTCGGTTTCGAAGCTCTACCTTCGTAGAGCCCGGTTTTCAAGAAAACTCTCGTTTTAATCGACGAAAGTCATATTTAGAGCCGAAGTACTGCCCAAATTAATATTTTAGCCCCCGGTTATTTCACGGTGAGTTTAATATATAGAAATAATTGTATGTTATGTGTTATATGTGCTACGTGCTTTTCAGTGTTATTATTCCGGGTCATTTTCCCGGGTTATTTTTATTTGCTATTTTTAATAGCAAAGAAATACCTTTGACCATGTGATCAGTGAAAGGACTTAGATTCACGTTTGTACTGGTATGTAGCCTTTGACCATGTGGAACATGTTTCCGTAAGAAAATGAATTCTATTCTATGGTAGTGGTAGAAGGTTAGACAGGGCTATAAGCCTGAAATCTACCAAAATGTTAATCCGAAGTTGTATATCTTCTGTGCCGTTTGGGCCAAAGCTTTATTGATGTATATCAAGCATGGAAATTGTTATGTCTCATTGATTATATCATTAAATCAAGTCAATGATTGATACGGAATGTTGGTCACATGATTCACATATGCCCTTGTTGTTCCCTGTTTCTCTTTGCTTCAGCCATATTGAAAGTATATATATGGCATAACGTTATATTGTATCTATTATTAAACTCACTAAGCATCACCGCTTACCCTCTCAATGTTTAACAAATTGCAGGAGATAAGCATCCAGTATAGTTATATAATGGTAGAAGATTTTTGAATAGTTTGAAACTATTGTATCGATAGAAGCTTATGAATAGTTTGAAACTATTGTATTTTGCACTCCCATATGTATAAAACTATAGAATCATGGGAAGTTATGTAATATATAACACTTTTAAATAGTCGGTTTGTATCCAGTAGTTTGTAATCTCTTTATCAATGTAAAATATTGTTTTTATGAATATGCAAGTAGCATGTTTTGGAGTAACTATATTGTCGAGTATGAAAGTTTGGGTCTTTCATAAATACGAAAGTTAGGGTCTTTCAATGTGCATCAAGTTTGGAACTTTACGTATAAAATGGACATTAGGAGGCCAGATCTATGGTTTTGGTGGGTTAGACCTCATTTAAATCGACTGTATGGAATTGGTCAAGGTTGGACTCGGCGAGTTGCTCTTGGCACTCGAATAGTCGGTAACCATTGTGCATCCAAACCCTTTCGGTGAATGGGTAAGTGTTAGGAAGGAAGTCCCTTGTGGGTTTAGACGTAAAACGGGACCTGGAAGTCATGGGACTCGGCGAGTGGTATGAGCAGACTCGGCGAGTCCATAGCAATCTCCCAATCTTTGAAGATGGACTCGACGAGTTGTTCATACAACTCGACGACTCATAGACTGGACAAGATCTTCAGTTGGAAATGAACTCGACGAGTTCAGAAAGGAACTCGGCGAGTCGGATGAAGATGGTCCCGATGTTATGATTGAAGGAGAACCCGTCGAGTTTTGCAAGACTCAACGAGTGGAGCCGGGGTTTTGTGTGGGATTAGAGAAGCACGGACTCGACGAGTTAGTAGGCCAACTTGGCGAGTCAGGTCAACTGAAGGTTGACTTTGACTGGACTTGGGCTGACACTGTTTAGGGTTGTATGTGTGTGTGTTGACTTGAAGGGTGTCATGTAGGGATCGAGGAGTCGTTGGGGGTCGACTTGTGCGCCGAGGATAGTTCAGACACTGCACGACATTGAGGTGAGTTAGCTTCAAGTAGGGGTGGGTCTAAGGCCACAATGCCGACCCACCAAAAAGGGGTATTTAAAAGATAATGGTCTTTGTGATTATTATCTTGGTCTGGTTATGTGTTGGTTATGAGGTTTATCTGGATAGTATGTTATGGGTATGATAGGGATTAGTTTCCCTGACAGTGGTCCCTAGGACCCAAGGGTAGGTCAGTACCCGGATATGTCTGACTGTATGCTTATATATGTTGATTGTATGCGAGTTGTAGGGGTGAAATAGTCCTGGGTACCGGTTGAAAGATACCAATGTTGATTACCGGTTGAGAGATACCGATGATTGTTACCGGTTGAAAGATATCGACGATATTTTATGGTATGTGGTATGATGGGGGAACTCACTAAGCTTTGTGCTTATAGTTTTGGTTTTGGTTTCAGGTACCTCTTTGTCGAAGGGGAAAGAGTCGGCGGTGTAGCAGCGCATCACACACACACACATGTTTCCGCAAGAAGTTTTTGGGGCTGTACTCTGATTTTAATACTTATGATGTTATGGTTTGAAATCCAACATTATGATTTTGTAACAGAATGTTTAATTGACAAGGTTTTGGTAAAATGTTTATTAAATGCGTAAATTCAAAAATGAAACTTTTGGCCTTGAAATTTGGGTTGTTACAGTGAACAAAACGAAAAGTTAATTACCATGATAAGTCATTTTCCACTTATTTTTCATATTTGTTTGTATTATTTTTTCAAATGCTATTTTTAAAATATCCATAGTTTCCTAAATATTGATTAGTTTTAAACTTTACTTTCTAATTAATAAATATGTTTTTGTTTTGTGAAATATTTTATATAGCCTCTTATATATATATATATATATATATATATATATATATATATATATATATATATATATATATATATATATATATATATATATATATATATATATATATTATTTTTAAGCATATACAATATTTTTAAAGTAAATAGTATCTAACAATAAAATTAAATAAATTAAATATGTAACAATAAGTATGGAGGTCCTTTTAAAAAATTAAAAAGAAAATATTACTTAGCAAATGAAAAAACAAAAAAAAAAATTATATAATGTAAATGTTTTAAAATTATTCCAACTTTTTAATACTTTTTAATTAGAAGTTTATAAACTTTTAATTTATTCTAATACCACCTTTTAAACTAGTATTTTATGAAAGTATATTTTAAAATGTTATAAAAAAATATTAAATTGCCATATAAAATATGTGAAACACTTTAAAAATGTTGTAAAAGAAAGTTTGGAAATAAATTTATGAAAGTTATAAAAAAAATTGTATGAAAATATAAAAAACAAGTTAAAAAATTGGTAAGAAAAATTTAAAACATTTATAATATATTTGGTTTAAAAGATTTGTATTAAAATTATATGAAAGTATAAAAATGTTTTAAAAAAATTATAAACTAAGTTTAAAACATTGTATTAAAAAAACCTATAGGAAAAAAATATCATAAAAATGTTGTAATAAACTATAAATTTTTTTAATAAATTTGTAAAAAAATGTTCACATTTAGACAATTTTCTTTTTTATACACATTTGACTATTTAACTTGCTAAATGTGTTCACATATTGTTATTGTCACCTGTTATAGCAGGTGACAATGGTAATATGTGAATATATTTAATAAATTAAATGGTCAAATATGTACAAAAAAATGAAGTTACCTAAACGTGAACAAGAAGAAAAAATAATTACCCTCGCAAGTCATTTTTCCCATATATATATATATATATATATATATATATATATATATATATATATATATATATATATATATATATATATATATATATATATATATATAAAATTCATTAATACAATTTTTAGAACTCAATTATGTATAAGTAATTCATTAATACTTGTCTAAAATTTGCACACTTAAATTAAAAAAAGTAATTAATATTTCCCTGTAAAAACTATTCACCAAAAAACCTATTTAGCGCCTCTGCTTTGCACGGTCACACATGTACTATATATATATATATATATATATATATATATATATATATATATATATATATATATATATATAAGCATTTAGCCTGAAATGTTGAAAATTAAGAGGTACAAACTATTATTCCGTCATGTACATTTATTTTATGCTGTGAAATCTAATCCGATCTAACAACTGTAAAAATCAGGATAAGAATCAGGATTCAATCGACCTAGTCATACGATAGTTTAAGGAGATATAGTTACATTCAAACTTGAATCCCAATTATGTCGGCCCCGTCCTTAAATTCCTTCGATCTACAAATGGTTTCAATTTAAGGTTAGATCAAAGCCCTAAAAGCCCATCAACCACCTTCTGCTTTGTTCATCACCATTGTTGCATCGACGGCCACCACCATCGCATGCTGCCGTCCACCATTTCCTTTAATGTCTTTTTTTTTTCTTTTGATTTTCTATTCTATTATATGTTTATGTCTTTGTATTTGATTATATGAGTTGATGTTTATTTTGAACTACTGTGAACTTGGGGAGAGGAAGTAGGAAGGTATGTAAATGAATGAAGCTAACTCTCTTCTCATTCATCTCCTCTCTCTCCATCGAAAATCATATATTGCATGCTTCTTTTGTTCTCACTCTTCTCCCTCTGTCTCTCAAATCAGATAAAGGTTACTCTTTCTGATTGGTTAAAAATTAAAGGAAATAGAGATCGACATATGAAGACAGACCAATCTTGATTGATTTTGAAATTGATCTTATAAAGTTGAAGCCTTCAACATATCAAGGTTAGCATCTCTTTGGGTTTTTTAGTGATCGATTGTTATGTTCGTTTTTGGTTTTTTCACTGTCAAACCGCTCACCAGCTTCAAGACAATCACCATCGATATTGGTTCTCTCTCTCTACTCTTCTCTCTCGACTCAAGTATTTTGTTTTTGTTACGTAATATCTCAGTATCTAAGATGTTTTTGTTTTAAGTGAAGGTTTTTGGGGGTTTTTTGTTAGTTGAACAAATCGTAAGAGTAGATATAGACAACCACCATCATATTCATGATTTTCTCATCCAGGTACATATAAGATATCTATCCCACTATTATTAATTGACAAGTTTAGTGTTAGATATTGATTATAAATAATGGGTCTTAAAGCTTATGTTTAGATAAGGTTGGTGCTTTTTTCTGTACCTTTTGTCTCTAACGTCTCAGTGTGATGTTGGTCTCTAAGTTTTATATATTATTTTGTTGGCCTTTAATAAAAAGATAACTAGGATTTGGATCTAATTTGTAACAAGTATTCTGCCATTTCATAGTGGCGAAAAGCAGAGTTTAGGGCTAAAAAATCATAGAGTGCAGTGTCTAAAACATCGTTTCATCTATTCTCACATAAAATCAATTCCATAGTCAAGGTATCTGGAATGAACCCTTTTTTGTGTGTTGGTTTTATGATGTTTTTGGGTTTGATTTCAGGTTAATGTTATTACATATGCAGGAAAGGCTACCAATGGTTTGAACAAGTGTAAGAGCTTTGTTCATGTATTTTTATGGCTAATGAACAATATTTAACACTAGGAGAAAGTAAAACATTGTCCATCTTCCAATTTAGAACCCTGATTCAGGTATGCATACATATATTGTTTATGATTAATCATGGTGTTCTCTCTAATATTACCAATTCCTTATTAGTCCACGATGTTTTAATATTATGGAAATAACTAATCTTACATGAAGCTAAACCTGCTAGAAATCCCAACCATATAGTTAATCATACACACCTTAAAGCCTAACATCAATATGATGACTTGGTTACAAAGCATAATGAATGTAGTCTTATCTAATACTACCTGCTACTTCAAGTCGTTACTGCATTAAGATAGTCGGATGGAGCTTTAAGGAGGTATTCTTACCTGCTACAACCTACAACTTCTTTTCTATAATGTAGTAAACATGTAAGATTTATTTGTTTTTCTTTTGCCTCTAATTCATTTAACCATGCAAGACTACCCCAAACCACAAAGACCATCAGTGTAATTTACCCTAGAAGTTTCAATGCTTTTTATGCTTTTATGCTTTTATGCTTCAAGGTTGGTTTTACCAGAATAAAAAAGGAAAAAGTAGTGCAAAAAGGGGTTTATTAAAGAGGCTTGGTTGTTCTGTTACAAATTTTGTAGCAAGGGCATTCTGATTTTTGTTTGGATTTATTCAAATGTGACATGTTTTGTTTTTATCTTGCTGGAAACATAAAAGATTATGGTTGATTTGAGATGGTGGGGATTAGATTCAATGGAATAAAGATAAGATCTAATGAGATTATCTGGTGTGACATTGATTCAGTAAAGAGTATTTTTGTCTTTTTTAGGATTTAATCAGGAAGCTGCATTTATTTTCATAATTGCGCCTGCAATAAATTTACTTGTTTTGTTCGATTAACTCATAACCATCAAAAAGACTTCTTGTTGTGTCTCATGTGATGTAGTGTGATCAAAGGGAAGATTATTTTTGAAGCTTCTAAATGGAATTGTATCGGCATCAAGGATTTAATAACTATTTGGAATATAAGAAAAAAAAAGATTGAATTCATGGTGTTTTGGGCTCTCATGCGCAGTGGGATTTTATGGAGTAGATATCAATTTCTTTTTTGGAATTATGGTATATATTTGATTTATTACCATTTGTTTCTTAAAATTGGTTATAAATTTTATAATCTTTTCGGTTAAAATCCGAAGCGTTTAGTTGTTCGGTTTTATATATTAGTTAACAAAAAGATGAATAAAATAAAAGTCTCAAAAAATCGAATGGAAGGAATATTTTTTCTCGGTTCAAGCCCAAACCTTTTAGTTGGTTGGTTTTGTATTTTAATCCAAAAATAATAATATGCTCTTGAATTTTTTTTATTCGGGTTAATCTGCTTAATATTATGAATAAATTGTATGATTTACCGTCAATGTTTTAAAAAACCGGTTTTTTAGTTGAACCGGTATGATGACCGGTTTCCGGTTCGACCGCCGGGTTAACCGGTTTCTATAATTTTCATTTTTTTCTATTTTCCTATACATAAATAGATATTAATTCATGAATTTGACGTTTACACGTTCAAATATTAAAAATATCCTCCTTAATAAATGAAAGTTTTTTTTGCCACACGTCAATCTCTCATGAGTTTTGACACTTGTCATTTTGTAGTATTTTTGAAATATATATTATCCACTTGTCAATTTTTGATTTGTTTCAATTTTTAAAATCAAAATTATATATATGTAAAATATTAAATACGTTAATTCCTTTCTTATTTTAAAGTTGTACATTAAAAAATATTTTCAGTTTACACTTTAGTTTAATATTTCATTTTTTTTTTAAAATCAACCCGTGCAATACACGGGTCTCACACCTAGTACATATAAAAATAAGTTGTAGATTAATCCAAATACATTAAAATAACACATAATCATAAGTTTTTGTGTTTTACATCAATCCATATATGTTAAAAAGAAAATAAAGTATAATATCGAAAAAAAAAACATCAGAAAATTTTATGTTAGATGTTAGATGAATAAAAACACATCAGAAAATTTTATAACATTTACCATATATTTTTATTTAGAAAAAAAACTAAATAAATTTGAAAAAAAATCACCAAAGTTTATTATGCAAATGATTTTTTTTCTAAGTATTTTTATTCGGTTTAACCGGTTCTAAATGTTTATTTTGACCGTTTTAACCGTTTTTTTCTAAAAACCGGTTGGTTCAATCCGGTTCAGAAATCGACGTAAAATCGGTGATAGTTGAGCCGCTCCCTCCTCCTGTTTTGGTCCAACCGGTTCTACCAGTTGGTTCAAACCGGTTTTAAAACATTGTTTACGGTTGGTATTAAATTGCTTTGGTAACTGATAAATTTATTGTTTATTGCTACTATTGTTTTTATAATTGTGTATAAAAAGTGGCTTTAAACTTAAAGATTTATTTATAAGTAGTTTAGTTGTAATTATCTACCAAACCTAAGAATAAGAAACTTAAACTAATTAGATCATTTTTTTTAGCAAAAACCCACTTATAATGTAATATTTTATTTTTAAATCATTTATCATAAAACATAAAATATCTACAAATTTAAACACAAATTAAAATCAAGTAAGAATTATGTATATTTTTCATCATAATATCATACAAACCATAATCGATTTTAATAAAATATTTTAATAAAAAAACAAAAAAAAGAAACACATAAAATATCAATATTACCACAACGCAATGGCACCTCTCCCATTAAAGGATATTTAACCTAATTGAATCGGAAGTTGATTGATAGTTGTTCCTTAGCAAAAGATTGAGGGTTCAAGTAGAAAGATGTAAATTTAAGAGTACAGCAATGCGTGCGTGTGTAGACTGTTTTAAGATAAAAAAAAAAGTGCCCCTGGCTGTAGAAAACTTAATCATCGTAGGACACTACTCACTGAAAATTCATTAGGCTCTCTTTCATGTCTTGAGTTCCCTCGAAGACCTCAAAAACCATTAAAAGCACAACTTGAAGCTAAAATCAAACAAAAAAAAATGTCAAATCGAAAATCTAAATTTGAAAATTTAAAAGTCAAACGAGAAAATCAAAGTTTAAAGTCAAAGGTCAAATTTTAAAAGTCAAAGTCAAAATTTTAAGTAAAAAATCAAAAATTAAAAACTAAAATTTTTGTAGAAAATGGAATTTAAAAATAAAAGAAATTTGAATTTAGGGTTAAAAATGTTAAATTTGCGTAAGTGGGAACCGAGAAGGACTGCTTTTGAATTAAATTTCGAAGGATTATTCCAAATAGCAAGCTAGATCTGCTGGAAAAAGCATTGGGGTTTTTAAGCAAAGCACCCAGGTTCGAATTTTGCAATCCTCGATCTCCTTTTGATTATTTTCTGCTTGCTGCGAAGTGTATAAAAGTTAAACGAGCAAGATGTTTAACGAGTTGCCTTGTAGCTCAATTGGTTAAGGCGCGTGATTGAAGAGCTAGAGGTCTTGAGTTTGATTCCTTGCACCCTCAAAATCCCTCCTTTTTTAATAGAAGCATGCTGCGAGAATTCCTACTCGCCGAGGTTGCGATGCGACGACGAGGACCGCAAACGAGCAGACCGCACACTCCGAGCCGCATACTCCGTGACCGGCCGCCCACTCCGAGCTGTACACCGAGGACCCTACACGCGTGTGTGGCCGTACACCTTCAACAGCTCGCGAAAAACGACATTTTCACCCTTTTTGCTCCAAACTTCGATCAAAAACTCGTTTTTAGGAAAAATGCAAGGAACAAACCCCCCCTTATTTTGCCAAGATCTATCCAAAAACGTAAAAATCCTTCAAAAATAAGATAAAATAAGCTCCAGATTTGACAAAATTGATTGATACAATCCAAGCTCTGATACCACTTGTTAGTCCCCAAAATGCTTGAGTATCAATCAGCAGAAAAGGAGCACTTGAACAAAGTCGGTAGAGGAACAACTTCAGTGAAAGAGTTGAATGCACCATAGAGTGGATGCTTTGGAAGGATCTTGATCATTAGTCTCATTGCATTGCTGTATGACAGATCATCTTTGAAAACCGCTCTGAAATTACTTGAGGCTATGGACGGTGAGTGGTCTTTGATGGTTGTTTCTGATCCAGTTTGGTGAGCAGACCCAGAAGGCTTTGATTGCTTCTTGGAAATATCCGATTTCACCATGATTGCAAGAAAAACTTTAGAACTTGCAGAAAAGAGTTTGAGCAAGAGGGCGAAGAAGATGAAGATCTTCTTTAAGGATTCAGAAAGCGTAAAGCGATCTTGGGAGAAATTAGGGTTTTTATACCTCTGGATGTGAAATCTTATTGTAATTAATTTATTCACAACTATAAAAGTTAAAAACCTTTGGGTTTTTACCATTATCAGCAACAAATAAAGAAAAAGAAAAAGAAATTTATTTCCTAGAAAAATGGGGCATTAAAAGCATGTCAGTTCCATGATCACATGCCAATCAATCGTGTGGTGAGGGTTTTTATCCGTTGTAAAAAGTAGGGAGTCGAGGAGAATTTGACATTAAACGACTATGTGACGTGACTAGTTGGGGAAAGAGATTTCTTTAACGATTGTGTTTTTATGGAAAAACGATTTATTTGTTTATTAGCGTAAAATAGGCCTGACTAAGAAAAGTTAATTTGAAGGAGACTGAAACGTTGTATGGTACAAATGAATGTTGTAAGGAATGTTTTTTTTTTGGTTTAATGAAGGACATCATAGTCAACACCTTCATGTTGGTTGTACCCCATAGCCACTAGTCTTGCTTTGTTTCTTACTACTGCACGGGAGTCATGAAGCATGTTTTTGTAAACCCATCTAGTACCAACGATTGTGTGGCCTTTTGGCTTCATTAGTAGCTTCCATACTTTGTTCCTTTCAAACTTAGTTAACTCTTCTTGCATTGCAGTTATCTAGTCGGGTTCCATGTAGGTTTCTTTAATCGTTCGAGGCTCAACTGAGGACATCAAAGCTGCATAGTGGATATGTTCCGTTAAATCACTAGAGGATCGAGTTTGTATGCATGCGGATGGATTTCCAATGATTTGAATCGGTGGGTGATCTTTCATCCAGATGTGAAGATGAGGTTGTTGGTGATCAGCGGCTGTGGTGGAGGGAACATCTTGAATTTAAGAAGATCCTTCGGATGGAGAAGGGAGTTCCCCCTTGACTTGAGAGAAGCCCGCAGAAGTATCTTGGACTGTAGGATTTTGAGCAGCATTTGAGGGAAGTACCACTGGAGCTGAGAGTGAGAGTTCCCCCTAAACCAAAGATACCCCCTGGATTGATGAGTGAGTGATAACTCTTGAATCTTTTTTTTTCGATGTTCTCAATCTTTTCATCCTCAGAGTCGGTGGAAAAATTTGATTGATTATTGACTCTGCAGATGGACACCGGAGCTGTATCTTCTAGTAATGGAACCTCGATGGTTTTCATTGGAACTGGAATCGAACATTCCCCCTCAACTGGCGAGGTGGAAGTATTGAGTGACAATTCTTCAGATAAGGTTGGACCAGATATTTCAGCATACTGTTGTTGCGCTACCAGAGACACTAGGATTTCAGAGAGATGAGTTGTCTCTGTGGGGTCAAAGAGATCATCATAGTTGATTGTAACTATATTTAGGGGACCTAAAGAGACTGGGATATCAGTTTCCAGGATAGCTTTTGTTTCACTTAACGGAGCAGTGTTGCAGACATAATAGTCTTAAAATTTGACATCAAAGCTTTCAACTATCAGTCTTGTGAGTCTAATGTGAACCCCATAGGCCACTTTATTGGTTGAGTAGCCAAGAAAAATGCCTTCATCTGATTTTGGTGCAAATTTGTTAAGGTGATCCTTGTTGTTGATCACAAAACAGGTGCATCCAAAGATGTGGAAGAATCTGACATTGGGTTTGCGATTGTTAGGACCCTCATATAGAGTTTTGTTAAGACGCTTGCAAATGATACTTTGGTTTTGAAAAAGAATGTAGTTGCCACTGCTTCGGCCCAGAAGTATAGAGGAAGGTTGGAAAAGTTTAAAATTGATCTAGTTGCTTCGACCAATGTACGATTTCTCTTTACTACTCCATTTTGCTGCAATGTGTAAGGAGCTGAAAAATTGTGACTTATGCCCTTTGAAACCAAGAAACTATTCAAGAGATGAAATTAAATTCAGTTCTACTGTCACTTCTTATTCTTCTAACTTGTAACTTGAATTGAAGCTCGATTTCCTTTATGAACTTGATCATGACTTGCAGTGTGTCTGATTTGAGTCTTACGAAGAAGACCCACATGAAACGAGTGAAGTCATCAACTATAACCAGAATATACTTTTTGTGATGAAGACTACCTACGGTAGATGGACTGAAGAGGTCAATGTGAAGTAGCTTTAATGGTTCAACAATTGAAGAATCAATAACCAGTGGATGGCTTCCCTTTCTTTGCTATCCACACTTACATGTTGGGCAAAGTGTATCATTGTTGTATTTCAGAATTGGGAGATCACGAACAAGTTCTTCGGTGACCAGGTTGTTGATATACCAGAAGTTCAAATGGGCTAGCTTGCGGTGCCAAAACCAGCTAACTTCGGATACCGCTTTGGATAGAAAACACAATTGCAATTTGCCAATGATCAGTGAGACATCCAAAAAATACATTGTTCCTTCGGATTTGGATTTGATCAAGCAGGTGCTTCTATCACTCGTCATTATGTAGAAATATTCATTATCAAATTCAACCTCATGACCTGCTTTACATAGTTGGCCCACACTGATCAAGCTGTGTTTAAGACCTTCTAAGTAAACAACCTTTTGAATTGAAAATTTTCATGTGGTCAAAACACAATAACCCCTGATGATTCCATTTGCCTTGTTCCCGAATGTGACGTGTCCGCCGTTATAAATAGGCCTAAAGTACCCTAAGTATTCTAACCTTCCAGTCATGTGCAAGGAGCATGCGCTATCAATTAACCAATCCTCTTCTTGTTCCTCCTTGCACATTGCTTGAAAATTAAACGGTTAGTTTGGGCACCCAAACACGTTTGGGGACTAGGGACCCATGAGAAATTTGCTTACTGAATGTATCCAGGTGAGACTTAGGAACATTTTTCATGTTAGTTTTTAAAACTACTCCTGGGTGTTGGGTAACTTTTGGGATATTATGAGGTGGGATTGGAGAGAATGTCTTGAGTGGATAAAATCCAAAAGAAAGATTTTTCTCGTTTATCCAGACACCATATTTTGGTCAATGGTCCAGAGGGTGTAGTTTGAGTCTTGTGTCTGGTCCGTGAGTGATTTTTGGCTGCAGTGCCTTTGGAATTTGAAAACATTTTTGCACGTGAATTACTCCTAGATTTTGACCTGACAAGTGATTGAGATGATTTTGAAGGTTCAGGAGTTGGTAGAATAAATTTCCACTTTGGATCATTTAAGGAATACTTTTGAAAACAATACTTTTGAAAAGATGTGACTTTTTTCTGGGATTTCATAGGCGTGTTTTAAAGTATTTTTGTTACTACATACTCCTTTTTGTCTGATCATTTGACTACCGTATTTTTTGAAAGATTTTTGGCAGTGATGGGTTTTTCTAAATTCTTTTGATTTGAATCCTTGGTATGTTTGAAATTTATTTGTATTCAATATCCCACTTTTTGCCTCGGGATCTGAGTTCCTCTCTGAAAGCCAATTTTGCTTGAGTTTTTGGAGATCTGCAGTCTGAAATGTTCAACTGCAGTTTCTTGAAAACTTTTGACTGTTTTGAAAAACAAGAACTTCAATCATCTGAACTATAGAATTCAGTACTTTGTGAACATTGAACCTATTCAAAATTTTCAATTGGTAACTCATGAATGGTGGGCTGAATAGTCACCGTGCTTTTGACTGTGGTCTGTGCACGAATGACTGAACAACAACAGAGTATATCAACGATGGTTCACTATTGGGAAACTTTATGGAAGGCAAAGATGAACAATTTGCTACTACTTCTAGTCCTTCCACAATAATTTCTTCATCTACATCCGAAGTAGACTGAGAATCGGGACAATTTGTGCCAATGATGGGTATTTGATTACTTGGATAATCAGAGGATTCAGGAAGAATTTCCTCGATGACACAATTGTTGCTCAATTCATGAAGTTGACCAAAGTGACATCTTATGTCTTCAAGAAACTTTTTATCAATAACTGGATAATGAAACTCACGATCCGGTGGGACATATGGTCGACCAGCATTGAATCGGGGAGTTGAGTCCTCATTGCTTAACCATTGGACCATCCCCAATTGTAAGCGTTGTCCATAGTTCCTTTTTTAACTAAGTTTTCAATTGCTCCAGATTCATTAAAAAGCTTTTCTATTAATTGATTCAAACATACAATTTATTTTTAGGCTAAATCCCTTTGATTTAAAGCAATATCTAACTGAGTTTCATTAAACATCCTAATATCTTTTTCTAATAATAGATTCTTCTCCAGTATAGCAACCTTAAGTCTCTTATCCTCAAGTCTTCCTCTCACGTGATATAGCTCTTGGGACGCCATTTCTTCTTTTCCCGTGATCAATATCATCTAAATTGGCTTTCGTACAAGAGGGTATCACATATGAACTTCAAGAACATTTCAAAGATTGTAGGGAATCATCTTATAAGAGAAATTCCTAAAGTGTAGTTTGTCAAGGATAAGCCTTCATTCAAGCCAAAGTCCTGCTCTTCTATTATCAAACCTCTTCATCTTCTTGGACCAGTTGCGGTTAAGTCAAGGGTTGGAAAGAAATACACTCTTGTCATTATGGATGAATTTTCAAGGTTTACATGGGTTGTCTTTTTAAGAAAGAAGAGTCATGTCACTAATGAAATCATTGCACTCATTAAGTAGCTGGAAGTACTCTATGATTAAAAAGTAAGGCAATTACGTAGTGATCATTGATTGAACTCGGAAACTCCTCTATGATTTTTGCTCAATCTCAAGAACTTATTAGAACTTTTTGACAGTTAGAACTCCTCAACAAAATGGTATTGTAGAGAGAAGAAATAGAACTCTCATTGATACTGGAAGAACTATGGTCATTGAAGCTGGTCTTTCCTTATCATTTTGGGCTAAAGCTGTCACTACAACCTGCTACACCCAAAACCATTCTATTATTATTAAGCGTCATGGGAAAACTACTTATGAGCTATTGAAATGAAGGAAACTGGACATGTCTTATTTTCATGTGTTTGGATGTGTTTGTTACATATTAAATCAAAGAGATCAGCGTTCGAAATTTGAAGCTAAAGCTGAAGAAGGATTTTTTCTAGGTTACTCCAACAAATCCAAGGCTTTCAAAGTATTCAGTTTTTCAAGGCAACTTGTTGAAGAAACAATTCATGTTAACATTGATGAAGAATCATTCATTCATGATCGAGTTGATCACCTCATCAATTCTGAATGAACTTACTTACAATCCCTCTAATCCCATTCGTAAGTTTTTACCAAGTGACGTTGAGCATGTTGTACCAAACATTGAACAATTATTCAATTCACAACCAATCTTTGAAGATCAGGCTGCCATCCTGAAGAAGTTGAACCATCAAATCAAGATGAATCTACTCAAAATAATGCAATTGAAGGTTCAAATCCAAGAATTCTCAAAGATCATCCTGAATCTCAAATCATTAAAGATGTAAATTTTGGAATTCTCACCCGCAGCAGAGTCAGCAACAACTTCTGCATTTTTGTTAACTTCGTCTCAATGATTGAACCAAAAAATGTCGTTGATGCATTAAAAAAGGCTGACTGGATCAAGGCCATGCAAGATGAGCTGAATGAATTTCAAATACATCATGTGTGGACTCTTGTTCCAAAACGTCAAGGGAAGACTATCATTGGCATGTGCTCGGTTTATAGGAACAAAATGGATGATGATGGGATTTTATAAGAAAAAAATCTAGACTTGTGGCTCAAGGTGTTTGTCAGCTTGAAGGGTTGGACTATGATGCAACATTTGCTCCCGTTGCCAGGCTTGAAGCAATTCACATGTTTCTTGCTTTTGACTCTTTCAAGAACCTCAAAGTTTATCAAATGGATGTCAAGATTGCCTTTTTACATGGTGATCTTCAAGAAGAAGTTTTTATAAAGAAGCATATAGCGTTTCGAAAGTGAAGAATTTCCAAACCATGTGTATCGTCTTCATAAAGTTGTTTATGGTTTAAAGCAGGCACCTAGGGCATGGTATGAAAGATTAGAAAGCTATCTTCTTTCGAATTGATACAATCGAGGAAAGATCGACAATAATTTGTTCATAAATAATTCAGGATCCCATATCATTTTTGCCCAATTGAATGTGGACGATATCATCTTCGGATCCACTGATGAAAAGCTTAGTTCAGAGTTCACAAAGATTACGTTTAAAAAGTTCGAGATGAGCATGATGGGTGCACTAACTTTCTTTTTGGGTTTGCAGGTCAAACAAATAACTGATGGTATTTTTTTGCCAAACTAAATAAATTGCAGATATGTTGAAGAAGTATGGATTGTCTGATTGCAATCCGGTCAATACTCCAATGTCCTCAACAACGTCTATTGATACTGATCCAAATGGTGCTGATGTGAACGTAACTCGGTTTAGAGGAATGATAGGATATCTATTTTATCTTACTGTTAGTCGCCCTGACATTATGTTTGCTACTATATTGTGTGCTCGATATCAGGCCAATCCAAAAGAATCTTATATATTCACTATGAAAAGAATTTTTCGGTATTGAAAGCATACACCCAATCTTGGATTTTGGTATCCTTGTGATTCTGAGTTCCATCTGGGGGAAAATACATTGAATCTGATCATTGTGGATGTTGTAACGCCCGCGTTTCAAGGCTAGGAATTATCGTTGATGTAATAGTCTAGGTTAACCTTTGTAACTATTTTTGAAGTATTAATGATGAAATATTTGAGTATTATGTGAATTATGTGATTTACGTGTTTGTTTTCTTAATTATTATAATTTAATGAATTAAGAATAAAATAAGCGTTAAAATTAAAGTATGAGATATGCCCGATATCCTTGCATGAAGATGTAGTGGTTGAAACAAGGATTCCAGAGATATAAAGAATGCCAAAATCCGAGTTATAACAAAGAAGTTATGACCTGTCAAAGTTTCGCGACAGGACCGGCACGACGCTGAATGATGTAAAATGTGAATTTAAAATAGAGCGATATTTAGTCTTAGTGATCTAAACGAATGTTGTAGAGTTTGTTAAACCGAGAGCGTGCATAAAAAGATCGTCCAAATATGACTTTGTATGAGGAAATTATGATTTTTCCGAAGTTTCGACTTAGCAGTATGCAGCCCGAATACTCGATTTGAGATCGAGCGGTTTTTAGCCGTAAAATCTAAATGAGAATCAAAGATCTCGTCATTAGTAGTGCAACGATAAAAAGACAGACAAAAACAGACGTCGGACGAAGAAGTTATGAATTTATATCGAAGTTTTCCTATCCCGGCCTACTAAAAATAAATAATAAAAATAACATCAAAATTAGCCGAAGGAGTCTAAACAAAAGTTGTAGAGCGTAGTCTCACCTACGCGTGGATATAAAGATTGTCGAAACCGGAGTTCGTATGAGGAAGATATGAATTTTTGAAGTTTATTAAATAATTAAGATATTAAATTTTAATAAAAATTCGGATATTATCCGAAGGAGGAGGAGTCATTGATCCTATCCGAAGGGTACGCCCCGTGTAACCTTTATGTACGCCCAACGTACTTCGGTTTTGTGCGGTCTGAAGAAGAGATGCGTAGCACCACCGAAACGTCGCCACCTGGAGGTTTGATCTGGACTACGCCCCGCGTACCAGAGCATTACCCCCAACGTAATGCGCGGACTCAACCTCTATAAAAGGCATGCGAGGGCAGCCGACTTCTTTTGCCAAAATCTCTTCCCGCTCTCCCGTTTTACCTCGATTTTTGTGCAAGAAATATCCCGAAGCCCCGGTATCATTCCCGAGTCCCGAAGCCCCGAAGATCCCAAGAAGTAAAATTTCCAAGCCGAAGCTCTACCCGCGAGCAGCCTGGTTTTTGTGAAGATCTCCTGGTTTCACCGAAGAATACTACTTCTACAAGCCGTAGTGCTGTCCGATCATCTTCTGATCAAGTGAGTGTGTAGTCACTTTTTTCTAACGCATAATTATGAAGTATTTTTACATGCTATGTGTTTATTTTGTTTTTATGTGTGAATGTATATTGACTTTCTTCTATCTCATATATATGATTTATTCTCTATGAAATACGTGTTATGTGTATGTGTCTCTTCTGTTGCTTGGAATATGTATTGAATGAGAATGATATACAGGTTTTAAAATATGTATAAAAATATATATTTTTATCTACTAATATGTTGGGTAGAACATGGGTATATAGTTGATTTGTGATAAACAGATGAGACGCCTCGATGTTGTTTTTGATTCGGTATTGAAATGTTTATGCTTTTTGTCTGTTTATCGGAACATGACATCCCGAGTATTGTAATATAATGAAGAATACATTTCTTTAAGAAATGCTTTCGTAAATCTTATTTTTATCATATTTGTTTTGGGAACAAATTCCACAACTCTTTTTAAATCAAAGGATTACTCTGAAATCATTTTAAAAGCATAAATTAAACCGGTGTTTTCTGGCCGTGATTTTGGGGATGTCATAGTTGGTATCAGAGCATTAGTTTAAGTGAACTAGGAATTTGTAGGATTTCTAGACTTAAACTTAGAATGCTAAGTGATGATTATGTTTTCTATGCGAGAATTTAGGGTAAGAGAATAATTATTAGACGAACTATCTAGATAATTATTTAGAAAACCTTCGTTAGTTACATCGCTATTTGTGAAGTGCATACCAGCTATGTGTAATCTAAACAGGATAGACCTTTGAATAAGAGATCTAAACTCCAAATTCACACAGAATAGGGGTAAAGTAAAATTTTCACAGATTCTTAGTCTATAACATCCTAATTACATATAGCCTTAGTGTATCCACTTAGCAACTATCAACTTAGTAATGAAGATCCCATTTTAGTTCTCAAGTATAAAGTACTTATAGTAACACCAAATACTCCTATAGTATTTTAATTTTAATGTTATGTTCTATTGTTCTCATTGTGGTAGGGTTGGTAAGATTTTAGCATTGTTGCAACCACACAATTAAACTTAGGCACACGCTAGTCAACCCTCGGATAATATAGGTGATCAGGCTATATCTTCCCAGTTTTGACCATATGTCTCTAAGCCCACTCGTGTTGCCCAACAATCGTAATTCTTTTGTACTGTCCTAGTGACACTGATTTTAGTATGAATGCAGCACGTATACTTACTTAAATATTTTACTATTTAAAGTATAAACTCTTGGTCAGAGTATTTTTAATCCCTTATGTATTTATAGTTAGTATATCTTTTATGGGTTGATATACTTAATTCACTATAAACAATGCTCTGACACTAATCTGTCACACCCCAAAACCAAGAACGGCGGAAACGTTTTGGGGCGGAGGACGTCATGTATAATAGCAACAACAATGTAAAGTAGTAAACAAGCAACAACATCATCCATTGCATTAATAATATAATTATTATACAAATGTGTTCTGTCAAATTTTGATAAACACTAAAGCATAAATCAAAATGAAAGATAAGTCTTGAACAAGCTCCATCTTCCATTCTCCTTGCATCGGTACCTATCTATGATGACCTGAGGATAGAAGTAATTTTGAAAGCGAGTATCAGCTTTGAAGCTGGTGAGATCATAAGTATTTTAGTGTCTTAATTTGTATGTAAGAATTTGCAAGTATATGTATTGTAAGTATTGAAAGTGTATATGAACTGTAAGTGTTTGAAAAACCCTAGAAATCCCTATGATTCCTACTAGTATATGAAGGTGTCTTCTACCATGACCTAACTGTTCTGAATGCAGTCTTCTACCAAGACCTAACTGCTCTGAATGTGTGTCTCTTGTAAGAGTATGTATTTTCCCAAGTATAACTATCATTATCCAAAAATATAGTTTCTACATTTTCGTGCGTCGTGTGAATATTCACGAAGTGAATGTAATGGGAAAAGAAATAGTACTATGGTGTAGTGCTATAAGAACTACTGTTGTACTAACTACCTTAAACCGGATTTATATTAAGGCATTATGTGATAAATTGCACCATTCTATAAACTGGTAACAACGACAACGTATAGTCGAAAATAAGGTATGACGTTTGGCACCCGCAGACCTGCCGGTCCTGCTGTAGCTAGCAGCAAGGTGTAGGATTGTCAATCCAGTATAGATCTATACGCAAACTCACGCTCTCCCTCCAAGAGACTCTGGCTACAACCCGGGTCATGACAATTAAGGCATGCTCCCATACAGTGGATCACAATTTTTTTAGCGTATTAATGTAAGTGTAATGTAACGAACTGTTCTAGCTGTAATGTACGTGCTCCCTATCTAGCAAGTATAGTAATGTACTGTAATGTTCTAGAAAGTATTGAATAATGTATGAACTGACTAATTGTATGATATCATGTTCTAGTAATAGTTCTAGTATCTTCCTAAACTACCCATATAGTAGCTTACTAGTAATCTAACTGGTACGTATGGACATGGATGTATACCCTTGCTACCCAAGGGCATGGGATGCACTGGAAGGACCTTTTATGACTATATATGTACACATGATATATGACTAATATTTAAACGACTTTCGGACGAATACCCGATATCCCACCAGACCACAACTCAAGCGCGAAAAGGAAATAGGGTGGATAGCCTTCTTAAGTCTTTTAAACATTTCTTATATAACTATACATATAGAGGCATGCAATTTATAATATAAAAGCATAAATAAGTTTTGTAAGACATTTGAAACATAAATATTAATTTAAGAAAAGATTGACTTGATGTCAATCTATAAAACAATTTGAAGGCATAAGTTTGATAAAACAGTTTAAGTATAAGGAAACATTTGTTTGAAACACAACTGTAAATAAGTTTGAAAGCTAATGTACAGAGTAAGATGCACAGTGAAATAAGGAGTTTAAAACATATAAAACGTTTATAAAAATCATTTGAAGGAAACTGTTTGGTAAAACAGCTAATGTGTAGCCATATCGTTTGAATGTTGTATATTATTCACATGTGATTGATGTAATAAGTAGCATAATTCTACTTACTAATCACATGTGATTGACATAATAAGTAGCATGATCCTACTTGTATCCCCTCATAAAACATTTGAAAATAGTTTAAAACATTAGTTAAGGGGTATGAACTCACCTGCAGTAAGTGACTGGAATTGAACGGACTGTTATCGTAAGGAAGGATCGGGCAAGTGCTTGGTGTCAAGTGAAGAATTAGACACACACACACACTGATCCTAATTACATATGAAGACATATGTATATAAATGATTAGTGATAAAAACACTAATTATACAAGTATAAACATTTAAACGCGAGGAAAACACTTTTGGTCAAGTGCTAGGAGGCTAATGGGTTGCAACAAAGGAGTGCAATGCCCCTAATGGGAGTTTAAGGTCTAATGACCATATTCTTTGGAGTTTACGGCCCAGGGGAGTAAACTCCTGGCCGTAAACTCTCAACCAAGGCTCTAAATGGTGCTTAGAATTATTACAACTCTAGTGGTGAATTGTTTCAAAGCTATAACAAGTGTTTGGGTGCCATATAAACTCCATTGGGGAGTTTACCGCCCAGATACCATATTCCCTTGGAGTTCACGGCCGTAAACTCCCTTGGGAGGATTTTTATGGTGTTTTAAAGTCTCAAACATTTCTAGGTAATGATCTATGTTGCGTTCTAGGCATAAGGAAGGAGTTAGGGTGTCATTTGACCCCTTTATAGGTGTTTGTGGCCCAAGAGTTTATCTTGGCCGTAAACTCCTTTTTCCTTGAGATTCCTTATGTTTTCTTGGCTTTAAACACTTTAGGGTACTTGTCCTAATTGAAGTCTAAGCTTTAGGAGGTGTTTCAAAGCATTTTGGCATGTTCAAGGGAGTTTACGGCCAAAGATATTCTTGGGCCGTGAACTCCCAAACTTGGGTGATTGTAGGTTGATTTCATGTCCCTAAAACAAGTAGAATACTTTCTAGGCATTTGTTTAAGGCTATGGGGGACCCTAGGCACACTTTGGTGCCCTTACTTGGTGTTTACGGCCCAAGAGTAATTCCTTGGCCGTAAACTCCCTTTAAGGGGTGTTCTTGATGTGTTAAAGTCTCCAAATTAGCTAGAAGTAATTGAGGGTTAAAGTCTAAAGCCTTTGGGAGTGATTAGGACACATTTAAGCCCTTGAATTTGGTGTTCATGGTCCAAGAAACTCTTGGGCCGTAAACACCTAAATCTAGGTGTTCTTGATTGTTTTCTAGTCTCAAATGATCATACATATTATCCTAAGCTAGTTACCTAACAAGGAAATGGGACTAGATGGCCTTTAAGCTTCATTTTGGAGTTTACTCCTCAAGAACGTTCTTGGGCGGTAAACTCCCGGATCTCATATATTTGACATACAATCTATGTTAATAAGCATAAAACAAGCATTATAACACAACTAGAGAAGTGTACTCACAATTTGGGATGAAAACCCGAAGATCCGTAAGAGAGAAAACGACTTTTCTCTAGTTGGAAATGTGAATAATGAATGAATTTAGTTCAGAAATCTATTTATAGTCCTGAAATATTTTTGGCAGAAAATATTTTTATTCCTGGAACGAACTCTAATGTCCTAGAGTCTTGGAATAACAGTGTTGCACAAAACCCTAGTGCATCCACTCTCCTAATATCTTCTTAAGTGTAAAATTCTGAAAACTGCCAAACTTATACTCGAAATCTGAGTTTTCACTGTAACCGTTCTAACTTCTATTGGATTGAAATGGTTTGTTCAGAATGGAAATTTCGGGTTGTCACAACAGTCCCCCGCTCCAAATCATGCGTCGGGTAAATCACCTCGTGAGTCTTCAGCTGCCTCTAAGCGTAAGCAAAGACGTGCCCTCTCTGCATCAATATTGCGCCCAAACCCGAGATGGACACATTGCAGTATACAACGAAATCCTCTATGCCCTCTGGAAGGGCTAAGATCGGCGCTTCGCACAATCTCTGCCTTAATGTCTTAAATGCAGCCTGCTGCTCAGGCCCCCAACGGCCTGGTTAGGGGCATGACTATCTTGGAGAAATCCTAATTGAGTATCCGATAGTAACCTGCCAGTCCCAAGAAGCTCTGAATCTCAGATGGAGGCCTCGGGACCTCCCACCTCATCACGACCTCTACCCTGGCCAGATCTACCGAAATCCCGTTCTAGATGACAAGGTGCCCAAGAAACTGCACCTCGCAGAACCAGAACTCACACTTGGAGAACTTAGCATATAAGCTCTCCCTCCTTAGTGTATTCAAAACCTCCCGCAAGTGCTCCTCATGTTGCTCTCGCGTCTTGGAGTAGACCAAGATGTCATCAATAAACACTATCACCGACCGGTCTAACATCGGTCTACACACGCGATTCATGAGGTCCATGAATGCGATAGGAGCATTGGTGAGCCCGAAAGGCATCACCACAAATTCATAGTGACCATAACGTGTCCGAAAGGCAGTCTTCTGCACATCCTCCTCTCTGACCCTCATCTGGTGGTATCCTGAACGCAGTTCAATCTTAGAGAACCAAGATGCTCCATGTAGCTAGTCAAAGAGATCATCAATCCGCGAGACCCGTCCTTCTTCTTCACAAACAGGATCGGGGCTCCCTAGGGTGAACTGCTCGGTCTAATGAACCCCTTGTCTAACAGCTCCTGCAGCTGTCTACACAACTCCTACATCTCAGGAGGAGCCAAACGATATGGTGCCTTGGCTATCGGAGCCACACCAGGAACTAGGTCAATCCTGAATTCCACCTGTCTCTCCGGAGGTATCCCAGGCAACTCCTCGGGGAATACATCCGTAAACTCTCGCACCACGGGCACATCGCCCACCGTCACCTTTCCCGTTTCCCGGGTATCCATAACATTGGTGACATAACCTGCACCACCCTTCTGGAGGTAGCGCCTAGCCCTCGCTGCCGAACACAAGGCTGGTCCTCGTTGTGGCCTTTTGCCCTGAACCACAAGCTCTCCCCCACTAGGGGTCCTGATCCGCACTGACTGCTACGTGCGATCGATCACTGCCCTATTGGGGCTCAGCCAATCCATACCGATAATAACCTTGTTCCCTCGAAAAGGTATGGGAACCAAGTTTACCAGGTAATGTTCCTCGAACAACCGCAAAACACAATCCCGGTAGACCTATGACGCTCGCACGGACCGGTCGTCCGCAATCTCGACCTCTAGAGGGAAATCCAACATGCCTGAAGACTCAGGAAACTTCTTACTAAGCGGAAGAGAGACAAATGATCAGGTAGCATCCGAATCAAACAATACCTGAACTGGGATACCGTTCACATGGAACAATCCTAAACAGAGCTCATACATAGCATATCAAAATCACAACATCATATCATAAAAGCTTAAACAAGAAGTCATACTCGTCACCACATCGGGTGCAGCACGTGCCTCCTCAGTAGTGAACTGGAAGGCCCGACTCCTCACCACCGGAGCCTCAGCCTTGGCCTGCCGGCCATCCGTAATCCGCAAGGTCGCTGGAGATGATGCCTTCACTGACGCTGCTGCTGTCAACTGGGGGCAGTTGGCCTTCTTGTGGCCCCTCTAGTTGCAGTAGAAACACAACAACTTAGACATCTGAATAACCGGTGCAGGGGCGGTACAATCCCTGCTGAAGTGCCCCATCTTGCCGCACTTGTAGCAGCCCGACGATCCCAATCTACACGCTCCCTCATGTAGCCTGCCGCATTTCTTGCAGCGGCCTGGTCCTGACTGGCCCTTCGGCCTACCATCTAATCCCTTGGGCATCTTCCCTGAAGCCCCAATCATCTGCTCCTCCTCTGTCTTCCTCTTCCGTATATGCTCCAGATTGATCTCCCTCTCCCTTGAAATCATGGAATCCAGGGTAGGGAAGCTGAAAAACTAACATGCTCCCGAATGTCGGCTCACAGTATGTCGTGATAGCGGGTCCTCCTCATATCCTTATCTCCCGCGTATTGGGACATCAACAATGCCCTCTCCCGGAACTTGGCGGTGATGTTCGCCACAGTCTCCGTAGTCTGTCTCATGTCCCAAAACTCTATGGCTAACTGTTGGAGCTCCACTGCAGGAGCAAACCCTGCTCTGAACCGGGTCACAAAGTCCGGCCATGTCATAGCCCCAACAGCCGAGGCTCCCAATGAGTCACCAACAGACTCCCACCAGTCTTTAGCTTTGTCTCTCAAACATCCTGCTGCATATCTCACCTTCGACCCCTTGGGGCAGAAGCTGGTCCACTGCGCTAACTCAATGTCCGCAATCCATCGTCTGGCAACAATGGGGTCCTTCGTCCCATGGAAATCCGACGCACCACTGCTCCTGAAGTCCTTAAAGGACAGGGTGTGCGATCCTGATTGGCTGGTCGCCATGTCACTCCTGAACGCCCTAAGGCGATCCTCCATCAGCTCAACAATCCCTTCCTTGATTGACCCAAAGATGATCGAGGTCGCATCAAGGATGCCTCTAGTGATCTCAGACGCGATGAACTCGCGTAGCCTCTCGTCCGCTGGTTCGGAGCCTAAACCCGAACCCGATTCCTCTCCTAAGCTGCCAACTGCTAGCCTCAGACGTAGTACCACCATTCTGCAATACATCATAACGACCGTCAGTGATACTAGTACATCTAGAGGGATCAAACCCACCACAAGTTCCTTGGTCTTGCCTCGGCCTTCCTTAGTTCGAGTACGGATCCTCTGCTTTCAGTAGTACGGGCCCATACTACCTTCCACATCTATCCGTACTTTCCTTAAGGACTGCCTTGACTCCACCAAGTCCCTTTTACCACTGCTGATCTCTGCTACTCTCATCCTAGGCTTACCCTAAGGAACCTCTGACTCCTCCCAAACCGATCCTCAGCTGCTAAAGGCTTCCTTGTGATGCCAGTTAGCCATCACCTGAATACCATCACATGTAACGAGGCTCGGATAATCCTTCAAGTAAAAGACTCATCCCATCAACGGTTAGACTCAAATGAGAGCTGCGCAATAGGGCCGAATCCAACACTCTGAGATTATTCAATCCTAATCACATGTGACACGACGTACTCACCTAATGGCTAACTCCCATCATTCAGAGCCCTACAAGCACGAAGCAAGCAGCATTCGGACACATGAAACTACTCAAGCAACTCTATTCTACTAACGAGAAACTGTACCAACATACAATGCTGAGCTCATACTTCCAGGCATAACCTAACAGGCTATCCTATTACTGTCTACTCAATACGCAATTCTCATAAGCTGGAGCACATAAAGCAGGCACATAAGGCATCATTCCAAGATCCTTAGTCCTATTCTAGCATGTTGTTCTACTGAAACTGATAAACATAATATAAAATTGTATGGGTACTTTGGGGTATACTTACTTGAGCTCGGCCGATCGCGCACATCACACACTTCGTTCTTTCTCAAAACTCCTTTATCTTAGCTTTTAGTAAACCATTTATTTTTCTCGTAAAAATCTTTTAATCCCTCGATTTGATTCCAGACACCCCCAAGGGTGTATCCGAATCCCTCAAACCATGGCTCTGATTCCAACTTGTAATGACCCAACTTTCAAGTCCAAAAATTTGTTTTTAATTAACTGACTCATGAAAACATTCATTAGAAAATACTGTGAAGTCACCTAATCTCATAAAACAATAAATCATGTATAAAAACCCAAGTCATAAAATAATAACATGTCAGAGTACAATCCCAGAATATCCATAGTGCGGAAAACAATGAGTGTGTGTATGATGTGCCGCTTCCGCGCCGGCTCCTTCCCCTTCGATGAAGAGGTACCTGAAACTAAAACTATAAACTCTAAGCACGAAGCTTAGTGAGTTCCCCCCATCATACACATACCATACAATCACATAGCATAGATACTGCCGGACAATTCTGGGTGCCCGACCTACCCGGTACGGCCATTCTGGCGTGCCGACCTACCCGTACGGCCATTCTGGGGTGCCGACCTATCCATGCGGCCATTCTAGGGTGCCGTCCTACCCATGTCAAGCCATTCTTGGGTGCTGACCTACTCATGTCAAGCCATTCTGGGATGCTGACCTACCCGTCAGTCCTACAACTGACCCTCGGGGACTATTCCACCCCCTACTGCTACTATCACATATATCATAACGTAACCATACTATCAGACATGTTTGGGGTGTCCAAACTACCCTTAGGTCCTAACAACCAAACTTGGGGACTATTCCCCTCCTACTACCACTATCACATATAACATATTATGCTATCATATAAACATATCATCACATACTGTCAGACATATCTGGGGTGTCTGACCTACCCTTCGGTTCTAACAATCGAACTCTACAACTATCACATATAACATATCATGCCAGCATAAAACATATCAGGTAGTAGCAAACCTAGATGATAACACAAAGACAGTCATCTAACATACAACTCCTACTGGTGGGCCGACATTATAACTATAGACCCACCGCTACTGGAAGGTAACTCACCTCGAACA
Source organism: Lactuca sativa (assembly GCF_002870075.4). NCBI lineage: Eukaryota > Viridiplantae > Streptophyta > Magnoliopsida > Asterales > Asteraceae > Lactuca > Lactuca sativa. The sequence continues at coordinate 9,411,705 of NC_056627.2, forward strand.
AGTTGCTGTTGATAGTCTGTGTGGGAAGTCTCCATCTGCTGCTACTCCGAAAGTCCTCCGGCTACAAGCCCCATAAACACTTAGTCAGAAATTGACATCTACTCTTAGGGTAAAATGATTATTCTACCCCCAATCAAGTCCAAGTCAAAGTCAACTTCAAGTTGACCCGACTCGCCGAGTTGGGCCGTCAACTCGTCAAGTCCCTATCCCTGTATTCGTCCTCACCCATGACTTGAATCATCGAGTTTGGCGACAAATTGACGAGTTCCCCTTCGTTACGAGCATCAATGAACCTTCATCCTACTCGCCGAGTCGGATGAACACTTTTCGAGTTCACCTTCATCTGATGAACAAATCCTGGCCTTGACTCGCTGAGTTGTATGAACAACTCATCGAGTTCATCTTTAAACATAAGAAGATTGCCTTGGATTCGCTGAATCTGTTCTAGTACTCGTCGAGTCCCATGAACTCCAGGTCTAAAACTAAGTCCAATGTGTTGGGTCACTCTTTCTGTCCTGCTACAACCCGTCTAATCACCCAAATGAGTTCTTTGACCCTCAACTGATATGGGACTCAAACCCTTGGACTCGTCGAGTCCTAGGAATGGACTCGCCGATTCGGTCACTTCCACACTCTAAATCCTCGATTTATGATGTATAGCCTTTGATCAAAAGGTAGATCCAAGACCCTAGACTCGATCTAGCATGTAAAGTGACAAACTTTACGTGCATGCATGGAAGAATGAGCCCAAATGGCTCGAAAAGGAACTCCCAACATGCATGGGGTTTTCCATGGGTTCTAAAACAATTGGTTTTTGCCTTAGGGTCCCTCAAGAACCTTGGATCCAAAACCCTAGCCCTCAATCATGCTTGGAATCATGGTTGGTAGCCCAAATGACTCTTAGAAGCCCTAACTTCCTTCAAGAATGGATCTATAATAATAATGAGCAAGGTATAAGCTTTATACCTCAAACGCACTGTGGAAGATGCACAAACTCGGATCTCTCTAACCTCTTCTTGTTTCTTCAAGCTTTTCCTTCCTTTCTTAGATCACAAAAGAACCAAAATCACTCAAAAGGCCTTAGATCTTCACTCACACGATTGGGGTTCGCTATGGGTGTCTTCTGGGAGCAAATGGGGCGATAGGTGACTGAATGAGATATTTAAATAGGGTGCAAACCCCCAGATTAGGGGTTCTTCCCATTTACGGCCTACTCGTCGAGTCTGGGAGCCGAATCACCGAGTTCATCACCTAAGTCCCGCGTTCTGTCGCGCTTCTATTCGGCGAGTTGGTCCTTTAACTTGCCGAGTCCAAGGCCAAAAAATGCAAAACACTTAGATATAATAAAAAGAAATACGAGAAGTCTACTGAAGGGTATCCTATGCATAGCGAGATATTGTAACATCCCGAAATTCAGGAACATCTATTAAACACTTCTTGTCTTCCAAGTTTTCAAGTTTAGCCCTTAAAAGTGAACCAAGGAAATCGAGTACATTGCGCTTACTGAAGGCCGTGTTTTGGACGCGGACAACACCGGGTACACTGGGCGTACCTTGAGCTACGCTGGGCGTAGCGGGTCCAGACTCAAAACCCTAATGTAGATTTTAAGCCCTATATAAGGAAGGCTATGGTCGTATCCTCAATCACCATTTGAGAGAGTGAAACCCTAAAATAGAGCCAACCTTCGTTCTAAGCCTGTGTGAGTGTTTCTGGAGCTAAAAGTGCCTTTGGGTGTTAGTAAAGAAGTGGAGGAGATTCTTGGGAAGGCTAGAAGTTGGAGTGCAAGCTTGGATCCGAGTTCTACATAGAGGAAAGCTTCACTTGGAGGTAAAAAGATCAGAACTTTCCTTGTTGTTATTGTGGTGTGCTTCTTGGACCAATTTTAGGGTTTTTGGTCCCAAGGTGGATACTTTATGAGCAAAAGGTCTCCTTAATCCTAGATCTTCTATATTTCAGAGTATTATGAGTTGTAGGTTCATAAAAATCCAAACTTGGGCGTGGATCTTAAGTCATGCATGAGATCTAAGCTTTTTGGGGAAAGAGGAGAGGTGTTAGAGTGATTAGTGACCTTTACAGCCATGCAAAGGCTTAAAGGTACCGACTTTATGGAATAAGAGGCTTAAGGAAAGTCAGATTTGAAATTTGGATAAGTTTCTTAACCGTTTAAGACCCAAAGATCAAAGAGCATAAATCTGGGAGTTATGCGGAGTGTAATCCCAGAACGCGCAACGTAGGGGGCCACACACCCCGATCCTGTGAGTGGCCGGGTACGCCCAGTGTACAGTTTTGGTACGCGCAGCGTAACATGGAGGGATGACTTTTGGTTGACTTTTAAGGTTAGTCAATGGTTGGATCTTTGAGTCATAAGAGGGGTAAAAGGGTCTTTTACCCTTTTAAGAACTTTGGAGATGAGACTATGAGGGAGTATCAATCGGGAATGTTATTTGGATGATAGGAGGAGGTTAGGTCAGGACATTGAGCACTAGAGTTATCCGACTTCATTTGAGGTGAGTCTTCTCACTATAATCTACCTGGAAGGGTGCCTATGTGTCATCGGAAGGTCTTATATGCTATGAGATATATGTGCTACATGCTGATATGTGATATGTATGGGTTATGTATGTTATGTATGATAAGGACCGGAAGGTCAAGATGATATGGACCTGATGGTCAAGATAACATGGACCGGAAGGTTAGAAGGTTATGGACCGGAAGGTCGATGCGGGTAGGACCCGAAGGTCTACCGGGATTCAGGATGGAAGTCCCTTGAGATACTTGGACCGGAAGGTTCCACAGAGTTATGGCCTGGAAATGCGTATTGGTTGTATGTGGTATTTTTGGGAACTCACTAAGCATTTATGCTTACCGTGTTATGTGATATGTGTTTCAGGTGCTAGAGAGGATCGCGGGAAGGCACCGACATGATATGTACACATTGATGAAGATTTATGTGCTTGAGATTCTACGATATGTTTTGTAATGATAACATTGGATACATTATGTTTTGGTATTACCTTGTGAATAAAAGTATGTTTTAAAAATGAAAAATTGTTTAAAAATTTCGTCATTACAAGTTGGTATCAGAGCCTTGGTTTGAGGGATTCGGATGCACATTTGGGCGTATCTGAACTCAAACTGAGGATTTGAGGAAGTTTTTCATAAAAAGGAATGATTTTTCTAAAAGCGTAAAAGACTTTGAGAAAAGCAGAAAGGAGCAGTGTGTACGATCAGCCAGTGCCCGAACGGTGATTTCCCAAAATGCGCTTACATTATGTGTTATGAGATATGATATGATATGTTATGCATGCTAGAGTAGGCTAGGTATTCATATTAGGACTAGAGTGGCCTGATTTGTGATGCCTTAGCCTAGGAGATTATTGCTGCTATGAGTTGCTTCGAGAGTGAGTAGGTAGTAGTGAGGAGCTTATGAGAAATCTACCGAAGGGTACCCTATGATTACCAAGAAGTATAGTACTTGTGATCTGGGATCCTAGGAGGAGGACTTGGAATGAATGCTGATGCAGTGTGGAAGGTAGTATTGGGCCCATACTACTGAAAACACCGGATCAGTGTGCAGTCCAAGTAAGAATCTTTAGGGTACTAAGGAACAAGTAGGGTTGAGTTATCAAGTGCGAGTACAATCAAGTGAGTCTTTGATATTTGATGTTGTATTTTAGAGACATCATGGTTGAGAAATGTTGCATAGTAGAGACTAGTGACGTGAGTGATGAGGAGCTTCGTCAGATGATCCACAGCGAGGGGGGGGGGGGGGGTGACTCGATGTTGTTCCGGGAGTTCAGCAACATGAAGCCCCCAGAGTTTGATGGGACGTAGGACCCAATTGCTGTGATAAGATGGATTTATGATATCAAGGGATGCTTCTACACCTGTTCGTGTCCGAGCATCAGAGGGTTCAGTTTTCACTAAACCAGTTTCGCTTAGGGGCAAAGGATAGGTCGAAGTTCGTGGCGGTGAACTTCACTCTTGTAGAGATTTCGGAGGTAACCTGGGAGAGGTTCACCACCATGTTTAGAGACAAGTATGTTCCCCTGGTGAAGCAGGAACAGTTGGCACATGATTTCTGTTGGATAAGGTGTCTAAGTCCATAACTTATTTGGTATATACTTGACCCGACCCGGCATGGTCCATTTGGATTGCATTTCATCCAAACTATTTATGGATAATTTTATGAGAGTTATACACATATGCTTATTAATATATTATAAGTTATAATATATTAATATGAAGTCATGTTATTTAATTAGTCTTAGTCTTAAATTAATTATGAATTAATTTAGAGATTAAAAGGAAGACTAATTAGATTGTGGGCTATTGGTATTATATAGTGTGGGCTAACACTCATTTGTTAATGGGCTAGGCTTATATGGAAGTCCATGGAGCTTTTAACCCATGGATCCTTGGAAAGGAAAAGTCATGGGTTATTAGGGTTTCACCATAATCATGTACACTATATAAGCATGCTTATGTTGCATGAAATAGCCACAAGTGGCACTAGTTGTGTGAGACTTAGGTGTGGCCGAAAATTACAAAGTGTGTGTACACTCTCTAAAGTTTTCTAAGAGTTTGTGGTGATTTGTGATTCTATTTGAGGCATTCACACTATTGGTGCTTGGCCCTCAAACTCCTTAGGAATCAAACTCATCATCAAAAGGTATGTAATCTCATCTAATTCTTTTATGTTTAAAAGTACCCCATGCCATGTTAGATAGGTTATGAACCTTGGAAAAATTATTATTTTGCATGTATTAGGCAAACATAGATCCAAGGTTTATTAGGGTTGCATGCACACTTAGGAAGTGTTAGATTGCTCAAAACCCAACAATTTCTTGTCCCTCAAGTAGGGGACGGAGTCCGTGACTGTGATTACATGGATGTTTCATGAGAGGGCGTTGTTTTGTCCTGAGCACGTGTCGTCTGAACAGGCATGCATGAGTCGGTATTTGAGAATTGAGAAGTGATGTCATGGTTCGAGTACCATGCTAAGTAAGAAATTGAGAAGTGATGCTATGGTTCGAGTCCCATGAGTTGTAGCAGGTCGAGAGTTGATGTCATGATTCGAGTGCCATGATTTGAGGTGGATTGAGAAAAGGGAACATGGTGTAGGTACCATGATTCATAGCAGATCGAGAGGTGGTCACCCGGTTGAGTATCATGTTAGGTGGCGGGTAGTGTTTCTGGTTTTTACCGGTTATTCCGTGGGGGATGGTCTAGACTGAGATCAGAGGTGAATGAGTATGGGGCCAGAAGGCCATGATGAACAAGTTTAGTGGAGCATCCCTTGAAAGGGAAAATCGAGTGAGCTCCAAGGGTTGTGGATGATGTGCCAGTTGGAGTCGCAAGACTCGGGGATGAGTAGGGATGATGCATTATGGGAGAATACAGTCTGAGCTGGACGACCGGCCGATAATGGAGAGGTCACTTTTTGTGACCCAGGTGGTGCAATTTCCGTTTCCTATGGGATTGCACGGATGGTGATCTTCAACCAAAATATATAGCAGTAAGTAGGTCTGCCACGAGGTAAAGATATAGCTCGAACAGGTCGTCAGTAAGGACTGAGATGGTCAAGGACCAGGATACACCCTATTTGATTATAGGAGGGCACGTGTTAACTGCAACGTCGGACGAACAAGATGAGTATATCAGGGCGGTGGTCCTCATTGTCCTTGATGGGTAATAAGAGTGGAGATATGGTTTCTGCTCTTATGATAAATGACGTGATGGAACGTTGGATTGAGGAGTTGATAATAAGGAGTCCGGCAGATCATTATTCCCAAACTAAGAGTCAGGGTTAATATCGGACAGTTGGGAGGTCCAGAGATGGAATGGTGTGAGATTATGATTGACTAAAGGCAGTCATAGTAGGAAGTTATGAGTATTTGATCTGAGTTTCGGGGCATTGGAGTTACTCGATCTCTGTTAGGAGATCATCGAGCATTGTGTAGCACCTTCCAAGTGTCGGTGCGATGGTACTAGTGGAAACAGTCTGTGGGATAGATTGCTGGTGTGCTAAGTGGGGTTGGTTTGAACCCTAAGAGGGGGAGAACTGGATATTTTATTGAAGGGATTAGAGATTCGATCTAGAATGGTTAGGGATCTGGATACGGAGAGACTGACAGTGTGAACTCATAAGCCCATGGTTATTGGTGATTGAGACGAGGTGCAGAGCAAGATAATGAATGTGTTACTTTTGAAAAGGATGAGTGCCTCACGGCATTTGACCGTTGGTCGGAGACCTTGGAGTGAACGGAAATTCTTCGAGGTCAAATGGGGAATTCGAGATGGTTGGCTCGTAGGGTGAGTTCGTCGGTTGAGAAATTCTAGTTCAATGATGGGGCTGTTAGTCATTTGGGAAGGGGAGAAGTTGACTAGTCAACCAATTTCAGGTTGTGGAACAGGAAGATTAGTGGAAGATACGAGATCTTATGAGGTTCTATGGTGGTGTATCGAGGTATCCAAATCTAATGCATTGGATTTCAGATGATTTTGAGTCTTGAGCGGAAATGGAAGGTGGTAAGTCAAGCATCTATGATTCCAGTGGAAGTCGTTTCGTTTAATGACAGCAAGTGAGATTGTCTTAGAGTATTGAATGTAGCAGGGAAGGGTGTTTTGTTATGACAATTTTCGCCAGCCTTAGTGGTGCACAGTTTGGGTAAATGCATGCACCTATCAATGATTGATCCGCCGATCACTAGTCAGAGGTTGTGTCACACCCCAAAACCAGAACGGAGGAAACGTTCTGGGGTGGATGACGTCATGTCAAGTATCACAACACATGCATTATAGTAATCAAAGTACAACAAAACATTGCATTAATAGTAATAGTTTTACATGGTTACATTTCACAGTATCAAAGTAATACAGTCAAATATATGTAAAGTACAACAAGGTACTAAGCCATCTTCATCAACAGCTCCAGGGGTGTACCTGTCTAATGCTGACCTGAGAATACAAGTTATTTGAAAAGCGAGTATAAGCATTTTTACAAATGCTGGTGAATTCATAAGTATTTACTGACATTTCATTAAAATAGCTTTATAAAGTAATAGTTTAAGTGTTCACAGTGCATTAGAGTTCTTTCCAGAAAATCCTATTTTCTTAAATAAAAGCAGCCTTCTACCAAGACTGGTCAGTGTTATGTGGTAAAAAGTCATTTTCCCTAAATTGCTATCATTATCAAAAAACTGAATTTGATTATCGAGGAAAGCAAACGACATCAGGGAATAACATATGCCTCAGTAGTGAGGACTGCTGACTAAGGCGAGGAATCATATACTCCAGGAAAGTATCGAACGAACGACACACCTGGTTCAGTCTAACAAGTGGAGACACAGACCCCAGAAGGTACCAAATGAAAGGTACAACTGGTAAGGTTTAAAACAGTGAATAACAGACCCCAGACAGTATCAAATGAGAGATACGTCTTGTAAGGTCAACAGAGAAAATAGACCCCAGACAGTATCAAATGAAAGATACGTCTTGTAAGGTCAAAACAGTGTACCAGCATACAGTGTAAATTGCCGGTGTGATACCGTTACCTTAAAGCCAAAGAATTATAAGGTAACTCGGGATACTCGTAACCATACTGACTAGAGTACTAGACGCCCTACAAGCGTCTAAGATATGACATTTTTCACCCATTGGCTTGGTAGGCCGGGACTGTAGCTAGCAGTCTAGGTGCGGGGTTGTAATTCCCGTATAGATCTATACACACAATGTCCGCTCTCCCTACAGGAGACTCTGGTTACCAACTAGACGACGGAGAAGGCCGTGTCCTGAAGATGCATCCTAAATAGTGGGTAGAGACTTCCAAATAGTGGGTTTCTTATGTAAGTGTTGAACTAGAGGTAGAGACTCATAACTGAACTGACTGAAGTGAACCCATATGTCTATGCTTGTGTACATAATATATAACTAATGAATCAAACGACCTTCGGATGGACATCCGATCCCACCAGACCACATCTCAACGAAGAAAAGGAAATAGGGCGGACAAGCCTTCCTAAGTCCTTCAATCATTATTTATATGCATCTATACAAGTACGGACATACATCTAACTACGCTTGAGTGTGTATCAAGTGGAATCATATCGGGAAGTATAAGTGTATAGTGTGGAATAACCGACTTGTGAAGTATAAGCATACAGTGAAATATCCGACTCGTGAAGTATAAGCGTACAGTGGAATATCCGGGTCGTGAAGTATAAGCGTACATAGTGGGATAATCGAATCGTGAACTATAAGTGTACCAAGTATAAGTGTATCACGAAGTGGAAACGACGATAAGTGAAGTAAGAGCGTCTATCAAGTATAAGCGAAATAGAGGCAATAACAGGTATAAACGCATCACGATGTGAAAGCGTTATCGAGTAGGAGTCTAAAATAAATGAAAACGAAGCTGCAGTAACTAACAAGTAAAAGTATACATGAAAACCTTGGAAAAACCTTTATACTTAGGAAAATCATAATTTGTATTCTTTTGTAAAATAAGTGTGAAAACCTTTAGGAATCTTTGGAATCTTTCATAAACCAGTTTAAAATGAGTTTAGGTAAAACAATATAAGTAAGAGTTTTGAAACAATTGAAATCCCTTTTGAAAACCATTATAGTGTCCTACTCGGTTAAACAATGTACAGTGTGGTAAAATCTTGTGCATGCGGGTTATCAATCACATGTGATTGATATGATAACTGGCATGTTTTACTTGTATTCCCCCCTATAAAACATGTAAAAACATTTAAAAGGTTCATTCAGGGGTATGAACTCACCTGGTGTAAGTAGGTCCGACGAAGGTGCCGTTTGGGCGTTCGGTGTCACGTAAGGACTCGAACTCACAAAATGACCTATTTAACATATGATAACATATGTTCACATACAATTAGTATATTTAATACTAATTAAGCAAGTATACGCGCTCAAAGGAGCGGAAAACACTTTGGTTAAGTGTTTGGGGTGTCCCGGGTAGCGTCCAAAGGGGTGTATGGCTTAGGAATGGAGTTTACTCTCCGAGAGTAAACTCTTTTATGCCCTAAATCATTGTGTTTTCATGCTCAAACACTCCTAGGCTAATCCCTTAATTTATTTCGAAGCCTTTAGGGACATTTTGGGGTCATTTTGGCCTCATTTTAGGGGTTTACGGCCTAAGGAGGAGCTTATGCCGTAAACTCCTCTTTCACAGCTTCTATGTTCGATTTCTAAGATATAAACATGAATCAATATGTTTAGAATAAGCTAGGGTAAGTGGACTTACGATTTGGAATCGTTTGGTTGCGGATTCAGGGCGAAAATGAGTCTAGAGAGAGAGTATAGAGAGAGAGAGGGTGGAAAAGCTCCAAATGGGGTTTACTCCCCTTTATATATGGGTGGGAGTTGGAGCTCAGTGGAATTCTACCCAATACTGCCGTGAAACGGGGCTTTTGGTCGCACCCAATTTATTGGTCGTAATAATAAAACTTAACATTTTCCAAATAAATGGAAATGGGTGTTATGTGTTTTTATATCCTTTTATCACCGCTTAACAGCATATTAAATGTAAAAAAATGGAATGTTTAGTAAATTGACGACCTCTAATTAATGGAACTTTTATAAACTGGAATATTCCGTTAACAGTAACGGGGAAATGTAACGGAACAACTTGAGTTGTCACATCATCCCCCCGTTAGAGGGAATTTCGTCCCGAAATTTAGGTCTAGGCAAGGAAGTAGGTATGAATGGCCAAGTAGAGGTAAGAGGGTACTTCCTATATGGTTGTCCTCGCATTCCCAAGTGAACTCTATTCTGTGTTTGTCATCCCAACAGACCTTCACGTACGGGAGGCGGATTCCGTCTAGTGTAGCTAGTGGGTTCCGACTGGTGTATCTATGAAGTCAGGGTTCTCAATGGTTCCTATCAAGACGAGTAAGGTACGAAGAGTGATGTCGGGAGATCGCATATCAAGTCTAATAAGTGAATCGATCGGGTGTGAATCTTGAGGTATATCCGAAGGTAGTAGCGGCCTGAAAAGGGTTGAACCAAGTCTCCATGGGGATTCTCATATGGTCCTAAGCTCTCGGAATGGTAGAGCTTTTCAGTAATTAGAACATAGTGTACTTCTATGGCAAGATCATCACTGGCGTGATCGCCGTTCCGTAGTTCCTAACGTTCTCTCCCGTACTGGTAGTGTAGTCCTTCAGGTTGGTTCTTAGGAATCTCGAGTGGTCTTTGGTTTCGTGTTTTATGTCAACTGGCTGATAGAGACTTTCTAGGTCATCGGATGGGTTGTGTATCTGCGGTTATCTGTCTGCTGTAGAGTGTTTATCTCAAGCTTGTGCAAAATGGACCTGCACTAATGAATCTTGAGATACGGAAACCATGAGGGTCGGGGAGATAGGGTTTCACCAGACGAGTGTTGGACTATCTCAGGAGGTGGTTCTACTATTTCTGGGTGAGATAGTATTCGCGGAGCACCTAATAGTCCAATGAATCTTTAAGACTTTGGTTTATTCTAGCGTGGAAAGTGCATGCTCCTGCATAACCCTTCGACTAACACCAGGACTGGTGTCAAGTCTATAACCTCTTTGGGATTTAGGTCATGAGGCTTAACGTAACCTTGAAGAGGCCTTTAGATCAATTGAAATATCAAACAATGACTATAAACAAGAACAAGAGAGATTCACGAAGAAAAACTTTCACTAAGAAAGATAATCTCACAAAGAGATTATTGTGTGCACAAAGCGACGATTAGGGTTTGTGAAAGGCGTAACCATTCACAAACCTATACAAAACAATATATACTGCTATTCTAGACGATCCCTACAATTCAAGGATCGCTAGCTAATAAAACAAGATAACTAAGGAAACAAGATAAATACAAGATTTGTTACAACGTGCTGAATAGACAACTATTACAAACTGAACTGCCGACGTGCTGGTGCTGACGCTGAGACATATGCTGACGCTGAGTCTGTTTCAAACATTATCATATTCCAAGGCTTGACCTTACAATCTCCCCCAAAATGATGATGTTCAGAACAAACTAAATTAATACACCCCTGGAAAGGAATTCTTCATACTCAGCTTCAGCTTCAACTTTAACGGGCCAATAAGGACTGTCCAGCAACTCCTGTCTTCTGTTCAGCAACTCCATGGCGATAAGAATGTGAAACTCTCCGGATAAATCTTGATGACTCATGCACATTTGCCTTAAGCCAACAAGGTGAGTGGTTGGAGCTTTTGGGATCTCAGTAGTGCGCTGAAAGCACATCCTCCTGTTTTTGTCAAGGTAGTACATTCCGTGTTCAGGAGCTGAGATGAATTGATGCTGAACCGGATCAACACCAAGAGGAAGAGAATTCTTAATCACACCAGTACCAAAGTCTAGAACCAATACATCTTCGCCATCAACATGAAACTTGGTCCTTCGAGATCTAGGAACTGACGACCTTTGGCCTGGATGCTGAGGTCGTTCTTTAGGAACAAGATCCAGACGCTGAACCTTTTTGATCAGCAGATGAAGAGCACAAGTCAGTTCGGAAGAATGAGCTGAGGTTTGCTTGGATGCTAGATCGAGCAGTTCCATCCATTCCGAATACCCATATCTGATTAGCTCATCCCTTTTTACAACTTCATTATAAGAGTGCTGAGAACCTTGACGAGTGATCAGCAACGTAAGGATTTTCTCGCTTCGAGGTTTAGAAGCCTTGACCTTGATGATCTTGTCTCCACACATTCGACGATTAAAAACATCTTCAAATCTCTTTCGATCAATCCGGTCAAGAACACTGTCAGCCTTAGGTTTACTAGAGCCAGTAGGAGGTTGAGAAGACTGAGCCTTGGACTGAAACTCCAGGAACTTCTGCATCTGAGCTTCAAACGATCCCTTGGCCTGAAGTTTGTGCTGAATAAGAGATTCATCAGCTTGAGCAATGTTCTTTAGAAGCTGAGCTTGATTAGCTTCATCAAGAATTTGCTTGACTTGGTCAGGGGACATGTTCCATTCAGAGGAAAGATTTGAAATATTGACAATGGACTTGGGTTTCTTCACAGAAGAAGAATTATCAGTTTGAGAATGATCCAAGTCAGTATCTGCTGCCTTCCGCTTTCGAGATAGCGGATGGGGTTCTTCACTTGCAACGTCCGAATCCTCTCCTTGGACCGGAATGATCAGATCCGCAACAGGATTGGTTAAAATAGGATGTGATTCTTCAAGGTCATCTGAGCTTTCTTGCTGAACTGGAATGAGAGGATCAATAAAGTTCATGTCAAGAATTTGACATTCATCATCAGCTTCATCATGCTCTTCATCATGCTCACTGTCTTCCATATACTTTTCAGTAGCTGCTGGACTATTAGGCCCTACAAAATCAGAGTCACGAATGACAGGTTCTGTGTTTGGTTCACCATCAGCATGAGTGCTTGGTTCATCATCAGCATGATCATTTGGTTCACCATTAGCATGATCATCAGCGTCAGCATCATCATCAGTATCTCCCCCTTTTTGAGCATCATCAAATTTGAGACTAGAGGGAGGAGTAAGTAAGAGTACCTCCTTGATTTGTTGAACATCAGCCTCAATTCGAAGCAGACGCTGACTGATGTCCCGAGTTAGTGATATCAGTTCTGAAAATGCTGAAGCCGGAAGTTGAAGCATTGAGGAACCTGGGGCAACTGGAGAGCTAGGAGGCATCCTTGGAGAGAAGTGATGAGCTGCTGGTGACGGATGCTCCCCCTGGGACTGATGCTCCCCTTGTGAGGGATGCTCCCCCTGAGATGGATGCTCCCCCTGAGGCATGAAATCCTGTGGTGCTGAGGAGACTTTGCCAGTGTCTGAGATGACGTGGTGAGAAAGTTGAGGGGAGAAATGTTCACCGTCATGATGGTCCACCTCTTGATCAGCATGATCCATATGATTACCATCAGCACCTCCTTCATCAGTGTCAACGGTGAGAGAGGGCACAGTGTATGGATTCGCAATCCATTCTCTCATCCTATCCGAGATTCCAATGTCAGTATCCAAGGGATCATCCTGATACATACAAACTGACATTCGAGGGCATTGAATTGGATTCCCAGAGTGAGAAAAGTATTTAGGAGCGAAGAATTTGTCGAACACCAAGGCAATCCAACGTGGAAAGGGAACATGATCAGCACGCACATTTGCACGTAGAAGCTGAATAAGCTGATCAAAGAAAAGAGCCCCATAATCCAGTCTTTTGTTGAGAAGAAGGGAGCAGACAACTTGTTGCTCATAATTGCTCAGTTGGTCACCACTGCGAGACTTGTGACCCACACACTTGCATAAAGCACCAGTGAAGAACTTCCATCCTGGGGTCATGCACTGACGCAGAATAAGAGCTGATTGAGTGCCAGCTTTTGAATGATCATAGCCCAATTGATCAAACATGCGTTTACATCTTTCAATAGTAGGAGGTTTAGAAAAGGGTTCGAAAATTGGTAACCTTAAAGCAGCACTGAGAAGTTCTACGGTGATGAAGACAGAGTGTCTGCCATGGCCAATGGTTCCGGTGATGGCATTGTTTTCTTCGTTGACTGTTGCAGTATAGTAGAACTCACATACTTGTTCAGGGAAGAACTCGGATGGTACATCACTGATGGCATATCGAAGGCGGCAAGAAGCCAAGAAATTTATGAAATCATCGAGTCCAAGACCTCGATGCACTTCTGGAATGTCAGGGTTAAAGACGACATTGGTGGCCTTGATGTGAATGGGAAGAGGAGGATAGTTTGGGGCAGGAATGACCCTTCGAGAGGTTGAGGAGTATGTGAACAGAGATGCCGCCATTTGAGAGTATTTTAGAGTTCTAGGGTTTTGATAGACGTTCAAGAATTTTGGGAGGAAAAGATAAACCAAAGAAGAGAGAGGTTTAAATATGGAATGAAAAGGGTTTTTAAAAGGTAATGATTATCTTGATTAAAAGGATGATGATTATCTTCATTAATAAGAACGACGCATCGTAACAACCTGTCAGAATATAAAGTAGCCGTTAGATAAAAGAGCCGTTGACTGAAGGTGAAGCGTCAATCAGTGTTTGCGGAAGCACTGAGCTCAGTGTCACAAATGTTACATGCTGAAAATGTTTCTCCGTCAATTCGAAGTACAACTTGCTTATTCAGGGTTAGCAAGGTGATTGGTGCATGTGATAGATACTAGTTACATTATCTAACCATCGGCACAGAGTGTTGTGACTTCATCAGTGAGTGGTTTATCTTACTGAATCATTAGACACTGAATAATAGGAGGGTAAAGAATGGATTGTTGTGTGTGATAAACCTTGGTGTTTTGGTCTAACCATCGGCAAAGATTTTTAGACTCTCATCAGCGTGTGTTTTGGCACACTGAATCACAGAATCGGTGTAAGATTGGTAAGATGGGGTAGTTGCGTGTGATAGATCTTGGTGTTTTGATCTAACCATCGGCAAAGATTTTAGATTCTCATCAGTGTGTGTTTTGGCACACTGAATCACAGAGTCAGTGTTAGATTGGTGAGAAGAGGTAGTTGCGTGTGATAGATCTTGGTGTTTTGATCTAACCATCGGCAAAGAGTTTCAAGTCGTTATCAGTGTATGGTTTAATACAGTGAATCATTCAACTTTTATTTAGAAGATTTGAAGAAGAGATAAGGATAAGAAATCAAACCAAAGTGCTCAGTAGCAAATATCATTAGTATGTTATCATCAGCACAATGTACATCAGCTTATAATACAAAATCAAACATTAGCACAATTAAACATCAAAATTAATTACAAGGAAATCATTCCCAGCTCTCCAATAATGTGAGCAGTTGATTGAGAATCCAGTGCCTTTGTGAAGATATCAGCAAGTTGCTCCGAAGTCTTGACATGTTCAGAAACAACTTTTCCTTTTTCAACATTATCTCTGATGAAGTGATGTCTGATCTCGATATGCTTTGTCTTTGAGTGCTGAACAGGATTTTGTGTGATCTTAATGGAACTGGTGTTGTCACAATAGATGGGAGTCTTTGAGAACTTGAACCCATAGTCGAGAAGCTGATTTTGAAACCATAAGAGCTGAGCACAACATCTCCCAGCGGCAACATACTCAGCCTCTGCAGTTGAGATGGCAACTGATGTTTGCTTCTTGCTAGACCAGCTGATGAGACGGTTGCCAAGGAAGTGCCATCCACCAGATGTACTCTTTTTGTCTAAATTGCATCCTGCATAATCTGAGTTAGTGTATCCATAAAGTTCAAATGCTGAGTCGCGAGGATACCACAGTGCAAGGTTTTGAGTTCCCTTTAAGTATCGAAAAATACGTTTGACAGCCATGAGGTGAGATTCTTTGGGATTGGCTTGGAATCGAGCACAGAGAATGGTTCCAAACATGATATCAGGACGACTTGCTGTGAGATACAAGAGGGATCCAATCATTCCTCGATACAGAGAGTGATTGACATCAGTTCCAGTTGGATCAGCGTGTAGTTTATCAGTCTTAGATACCGGGGTAGATGCTGGTTTGCAGTCACTGAGAGAATACTTAACAAGCAGGTCAGAGATATATTTACTTTGGCAAATGGAAATACCTGTCTTTTGTTGCTGAACCTCAAGACCTAAGAAAAAGTTCATCTTTCCCATCATGCTCATTTCGAACCTTTTAGACATGATCTCAGCAAATTCCTTGCTCAGTGTCTCATTTGGAGAGCCAAAAATAATGTCATCGACATAAATTTGAACAAGAACCATATCTGAGCCTTTGCTTTTGATGAAGAGAGTGTTGTCGATTGCTCCTCGTCTGTATCCATTTTCAAGCAGATACGATGTCAGCGTCTCATACCAAGCCCTAGGGGCTTGCTTCAGTCCATAAACAGCTTTGTCTAACTGGTACACGTAATCAGGATGATCTTTGTCTACAAAGCCTGGGGGCTGACTTAGGAAAACTTCTTCTTCTAACACACCATGAAGGAATGCTGTTTTCACATCCATCTGATAGACAATGAAGTTCATGTAGGATGCGTATGCGAGAAACAGTCTGATAGCTTCAATGCGAGCAACTGGGGCAAAAGTTTCCCGATAGTCGATGGATTCAATTTGAGTAAACCCTTGAGCCACAAGCCTTGCCTTGTTTTGAGTAATGATTCCATCTTTATCAACCTTATTACGATAGACCCAGCGAGTTCCAGTGATAGTCTTTCCAGATGGTCTTGGGACAAGAGTCCAAACTTTGTGCCTTTCAAACTCATTCAGTTCTTCTTGCATGGCCTTGATCCAATCAGCATCTTGAAGAGCTGTGTGTACCTTGTCAGGTAAGATCATTGAAACAAAGTTAACATACATGCAAAAGTTATTAAGTACACTAGATCTGGTTCGGACACCATCATGAATATTCCCTATAATTCGATCAACAGGATGATCCCGATGTACAATGACTGATGTTGATTCCGGAGGAATAGATACTGACACATTATTAGTTTCAGGAGAATCTTCAGCTTCAAGAGTTTCATCAGCACCTAATGAATCATTTGCGGATGTGGCTGCAATATCTTGATTCAAGGAACATGGAACTGGAATGATAGGATCAGAGGAATCAATCTTATCTTCAGCAGAAGGAGCTTCATCGAATGGACAAGAGAGAAGCTCTTGAAAGATAAAAGGAGAATGAGTGACGTTTTCATCAGTGTATGATTCCTCATCAAACTTCACATGAATGGATTCTTCAACACATTGCCTGTTCACATGAAAAACACGAAAAGCCTTTGAAATAGATGAGTACCCAACAAAAATGCCTTTATCAGCTTTAGGTTCAAACTTGGATCTTGGGTCACGCTGATTTAGAATATAACAAATGCATCCGAACACATGAAAAAAGGATACATCTGGTTTTCGATCTTTCAGCATTTCATATGGAGTCTTCTTGTGAATCCTGTGAATTAGAGATCGATTCTGAGTAAAACATGATGTATTGACAGCTTCAGCCCAAAAAGACATGGGAAGACCAGCATGAATCATCAAGGTTCTTCCTGCCTCAATCAGTGTTCTATTTCTTCATTCAGCAACACCATTTTGCTGAGGAGTACGAGGAGCTGAGAAGTTTTGTCCAATTCCTTTATGATCACAAAATTCTTCAAGAGTTGAGTTTCGGAACTTAGTACCATGATCACTTCTCAGTTGCTTGACTTTAAGACCTGTCAGTGTCTCATTTTTACGAATCAGTGAGATAATTTCCTGTGCAGCATGACTTTTCTTCTTCAAGAAAACTACCCAAGTAAATCGAGTGAACTCATCAACGACCACTAGAGTATACTTATTTCCACCTAGAGAACGAACAGGAATAGGTCCAAACAGATCCATGTGGAGTAGATGAAGAGGGACTGATATACTGGAACATGACTTGGGTTTGAAAGAGGACTTGGTTTGTTTTCCTTGTTCACACGCTAAACACATCTTGTCTTTCACAACGCTGAATTTGGGGAGCCCTCTAACTAGATCTTGATTGGAAATCTTAGATAGATTCTTGATGTTTAGATGAGAAAACCTTTTGTGCCAAATCCAGCTGAGATTCGTCTGAGACTTTGTAAAGAAACATTGCATCAATGCCTTGTCACTTGAGAACATGTCAAGAACATATATATCATCTTATCTACTTGCTGAGAGTATGATGTTCTTGTCAGTGTTTACAACTCTTCCTTCCTTCTTTGTAAAGTGAACTTCATAGTCAGCATCACACAATTGACTGATAGAAATAAGATTGTGTTTGAGACCCTTAACACATGAAACGTTTTGAAAAACCACGTTGTTGCATTTGATATTTCCATATCCCTTAGTGAGCCCCTTTCCATTGTCTCCATAGGTAACTGCAGGACCAGTTTTCTTAACTTAATCTTCCAGAAGAGACTTTGATCCTGTCATATGCCTTGAACAACCACTGTCTAAGTACCAAAGATGCTCCTGACCCTGCAGTGCTGAGAAACTAGTTAGAACACACTGACCCATTTGAAGATGGGTCATTCACAAAGTTATTTGAAAATAAAATATAACACTCCTTAGGAAGACAGTTTAAAGAGTTTGACTTAAGAGTCCATTTTTCATTCCTAACTTTAATATTTTCAGCTCTTGAGGATGATTTATCAAAAGAACATTCACTGATCTTGTGAGAGGAATCACCACATCTGTAACAAATTCTAGTTCCAAAGTTCTTCTTGGTGAGCAAATTTTTTGATTTAACACATTTTGATATGAAAGATTCACCAATAGAGCTTTCAGTCCTTTTGTTAATCACTGAGTCACCCTGAGATCATTGTCAGAAAGAATTTGATCAGTGTTAGGAGATGAACTATCAGTATCTGATTTTGACTTATTCTTAGATGGATTGCAATCAGGGAAGTCCTTGAGTTGTTCATGAACAGCATGAAACACTCCATTAGAGATGGGAAAAGCAATAATATTCTCGGTTAGAGGAGTTGGTCTAACAAGATGTGCAGGATAAGATGTAGGATCAATTCCGGTGATTTCAACATTACACTTAGTAATACCATCAGAATTAATAGTACAATATTCATCAATTAAACTTTGATTAATAAAAGAATTACTGACAAACTTATTTTTGAAATTGTTTTTCATCTCACTCATGGAATAGACCTCAGATTCCTTTTCTTGTGATTTAAAAACTTTTTCAGCTTCGGCAAAATTACCCCCAAGAATTTTTTCACAAGAATGAGGAATTTGAGCTGAGATAATATAATTTGCATTCTTATGAGATTTTGCCCAAGTGTGGAGCACAGTTTGTTCTTTAATCAAAAGATTTTTAACATCGTCAATTTCAGCAGACAAGGATGAATTTGACAAACTGGTGATTCTAAGATTTTCCTGAGTGGACTCAATAATGCTATTTTTTATGGATATATCAGTTTCAAGAAGATCAATTTGATTTTGCAAATTTCTTATGGTTTGATTCTTCTTAGAATTAATGACACCCAAATACTCAAACAATTTGATTTTGTCATTCATTGAATAGGAAACAAAGTTTTTAACCTGGTACATTGAAGAAGAGTCAATGTTGTGCTTTCTGGAATTTTCAGCATCAGACATATCAGTGTCAAAAGTACTCTTGTCTTTATCGGGAATATCCGGGTCCTCTATTTTGACCATGAGACACTTGACTTCATCATCTGATGACTCTTCATCAGTTTTCCATTTTTCTTCTTCAGCTACAAGCACTTTATGTTCCAAATTTTCAGCTTTCAGCTTCTCAATCAGCTTGTTGTACTTCTGCTTCCAGTATTCATCTGTGCCTTGTTTCTTTTGTTTACACCCTTTTGCAAAATGATCAGTGCTCCCACAGTTAAAGCACTGAGCCTTCTCTTTCTTATCAGCAACATGCTTTTTATCAGCTCCTGACCCTTTTGAGAACTTTCCACCAATCTTCTTTTGAAACTTTGAGAAGTTTCGACCTGATTTTTCAAAGGTCTTCACAATCAAGGCTGCACTAGCAACAACCTTTTCAATATCATCAGTGTCAGTTTTAGATGAATCAGTGTCTGAGTCACTTTCAGTGTCTGAGTCTGCCACAAGCTTTTTGTTGGAGAACAAAGCTACAGAAGATTCACGCTGAGAATCCTTCATCAGTTCCTTTCGTTGAAGCTTGGATTCTTCATAGTATCGAAGATTTCCATAGAGACTTTGTAAGTCCATAGAGTTGATCTTCTCGCTGTTTTTCAGCACATCAATATGATTCTCCCAACCTGCACCTAGGGAATCCAAAAACTTTTGCACTAGAACAGTTCTATGCTTCAACTGGTCTAGTCTCCGAAGATCGTTAACAACAGTATTAAATTTGTTAAAGGTTTGAGTCAAGGTTTCACCTTTCTTAGCAAAAAAATGTTCATACCTTCGGTTAAGATCATTTATTTGAGTAGCCTTGACTTCTTCAGTTCCTTCAAAAGATACAGTCAGCGTATCCATCATCTCTTTTGCTGAGATGCAATTTTGAACCAGCCCAAAGATGTTGTATGGCAATGAGTAGCTAATAGCGGCACGAGCACGAACATCCAAACCATGTTTTCTCTTGTCGTCTGCCGTCCAGTTTTCTTTTGGAGTTTTCTTCATAGTGCCATCAGGAACATTGTTTTTAAGAGGTTGATACATTGGAACATAAGGACCCTTTTCAACGATGTCCAGCATGTCTTCATCAACAAATTCCAAGGCATATAGAGCCTTTATTTTCCACATAGCAAAATTAGTTTCATCGAAAGGAGGGATTTTAGCAGAAGGATGATTTGACGAGTTTGATGAAGAAGAAGCCATTTGTTTGATAAAAGAAACCTGCTCTGATACCAATTGAAGAGGCCTTTAGATCAATCGAAATATCAAACAATGACTATAAACAAGAACAAGAGAGATTCACGAAGAAAAACTTTCACTAAGAAAGATAATCTCACAAAGAGATTATCGTGTGCACAAAGCGACGATTAGGGTTGTGAAAGGCGTAACCATTCACAAACCTATACAAAACAATATATACTGCTATTCTAGACGATCCCTACAATTCAGGGATACGCCAGCTAATTAGACAAGATAACTAAGGAAACAGGATAAATACAAGATTCGTTACAACGTGCTGAATAGACAACTATTACAAACTGAACTGCCGACGTGCTGGTGCTGACGCTGAGACATATGCTGACGCTGAGTCTGTTTCAAACATTATCATATTCCAAGGCTTGACCTTACAAACCTCTTCCGCACTTTGATCAAGTATTCATGGCTGCGAAGGTTATCATGTGGTTCTCGATATCCTAGTGTTCACTTCGGAGAGTGTATTTCATCGTCTACAGGGCGACGACGATTTCCTCCATGCGAGAGGGTGGAGGGTGATCGGCACTACCTGTCTATAACAGGGTGGGCAAAGTGCCTGAGTAGTAAGGGCATCTACTGCAACTACTCTTCCGAAGGTTCTGAGTTTCCTCGGTCTAGGTCAATTCTAGTGAGTATAGGGTCTCATCACTCAAAACTTTACTAGCTTAATCCGCAGTGATTCTCTTGACTCCGGCTCGTATGTTATGGAATAGGGTGAAAGTGTTTTGCGAAGAGGTACGTGGTAGAGCTCATGCTTGGCTTAACCACCAATACTTGGTGTATGCAAGTAATATACAATTGAGGTCGACAGGATGTTCAGCTGTGCGACTCCACCCCAAACCCACAACCCAACAAGGAACAGGGAGTAGGGAGGAAACGCACACCTTAAATCTTTTTGATCTCAATTATATGCCACCTTTATGCATATGCCTAGTTATAGTGGTTAGTCTCATGAGTTCGTTTCTCTGAGTTCACAAGCCTGATGTGCGAGGTACGAAGGGTCCTTTTGGGGAAACTATGAAGTACGCTTCGGATGGATATCATCTTCTGGAGTATCTACAGTGTCTTTCGCTTCGGTTTCCATCTGACTAAGAGGGGTCGGTCAACGGCGCGGGGTACCCTCTCTTGGGTACTTCGGAGGGTTTGAGATAAGAGGGAAGATTGACGGATCACATTAGGTTTGATTTATTTGTGTTATGTTCAGGTTTGGAAGAACCTTTATTCGCCGACATGGCTACGGAGAAAGTTCTTTTTACACAGCACTAAGGATGAACACATGGTTGAACGAAGTCAAACCATGATCAATAGAGTCGTCGAAGTTGGCACCCTCCGACATGATGTAAAGTGAAGATCGATAGAGTCATGAGCCAAACAGGAACACAAGTTCTAGGCGTCTCGGGTTTCGTCCTATGCATCACTACCGCGGATACTTGGACCAATAGAGTCGACGCGGAACTATAGAGAGTCCTAAGTGTTTTTGAGTAGAGTATCTTTTCATGAGTGGATTCTCACGAGGCATTTCTATAATCACCTCACATATACTAGTCATGTATATTTAAGGTGGGGAGGATTGTTGACTGAGCGACCCCGCCCTAAATCCACAACCAAACGAGGAACAGGAAATGAGGCGGCATTCGCTTACTCTAGGTCTATCCATCTTAACTATACATGGTCGTGACGTATATGTTTAGCCATTATAGTTTTACCTAATGAATTTTTTAATTTTAAAACAGTGCTGCGACTTTCGCCTTACTGGGAAGAATTTACATTTGAATTAGTCTTTTATTGTTTTTAGTTTAGTTATCCGAGATCGAGAGACGTACCAAAAATCTACCAGGTTCCTTGATGCTTCTCCCGTAAGCATTAGAGTTGGACTCCTCCTGTGTCTTTGTTGTTTCCTTTAGTTGGGCAATCCCTTTTGAAGTGTCCAAACTTGCCACATAGGCGGCAAACCTGCTTGGTCGCTACATTGGCGATTGATGGAATACGCTCCACCGGAGTTCTGCATACGCGAGCAGTATGTTCCTTCATGTTGCACCTAGCACATACGAGGTCTTGGCAGGCACCATGATGATGGTAGCTGCACTTGGTGTAGTGGGGTAGGTCTCCTAGGTACGGTCTTCTTGGAGCCGGGAGGGAAGGATTTACAGGAGCATCAGCCGTCTCAGCTCGTTGCCCTTCGGAAGGTCCTTAAGCCGAGGTACTTCCCTACTTAATTTTGAGTTTTCTCTTTAGTTGGTTCGTTTGAGGTTCTTGGGTGAATGGGTATGGAAGTGTTGGCTGCTGCTGTCCATCGCCAGGATTGGAAATCCCAATAGGGCCCTTGCTAACATTGGCGGTGTTAGCATTCAGGTGAGCCATGACAGCTGCTATGGCTGCTGAGACTGCAGCTTGGAACGTAGCTTCATTGAATAAGAGAGCAGGTTTCTTGCTTGTGGATTGGTTACGCTTCTTCGGTGGCATGGTTTTCCTACACGGAAAGGAATACAAGGTAATGAGAGACGAAGGTTAACCGTGGACATTTCTGTCCCGAACGTATTAGGCATAAATTTTTCCCGTGCTTTGGGTAGTGGTCGTCTGAGTGTCGACCTACATCCCTATGATGTAGTCCTGGTAATCGAAGTGGGTGTATGAGTATCGGAAAAAGGCCATAAGATGCGAGTCGTTCCTACAAAGTTACCTTTATACTGGGGAAGGTTTCACTCTTCGGCCTGGAGAGATTTGAGAATGGTTCGGAACGAAACTGCGGAGAGAGAGGCTCACAAGGGCAGATGGCTAAAATCCTCTCAATAGAGATGCGGGGATCCGCCCTAATCGTGTATCTGGCAACGGGAAACGACGATTTACCTAACACATAGCGTGAGTGGTGTAACCACTAACTCACTAAATTGTATTATTTTATGGGTGTATTAGCGTGACAAACACGAGGAAAAGATAATTCCCGGGTTCCATGTACTGGCTCCCTCGGTCTGCCTCGTATCTTTGACTGGAATCGGCGTTGGTTTCCTTCTGGCAGTTTCCTAGGGTTCTCTTCTCGTATGGACATATTGAATTTCTACTTTACCTCACTTCCGAATCCGACAATGGGTGTCATCACCTCATAAAGGGCAACTGGGGATCTCGGAAGCTTAGGCAAATTTCTCACCAATGTCCCTATAAGAATATGGGCACTTGGTGCATTCAATAGTCTCGATCCAGTTCATTTATTTCCGAACAGGAAATCTTCTCAATGAACCTCCTCGGGGTCGGAATCAACTCTTTTGTCAAGCACTGAAGTGGGTAGGGTTTTCTATAGGATTCGTGCGAGAATGGAAATGTCTAAAGAATCCTAAGAGATTATTAACATTTCACTGTATGATCCATATCGAGTCCTGCTACGATTACATAGGGTATACAAATCATATATAACTTAGATCCGATAGGCCTTCGAATATGTGATACTACTCTATATCCACATCCCAACGAGGAAAAGGAAGTTGAGCGAAACCACACATTCTTAGCCTATGGGATCCTTATTATATATAACCTTGGGAGTACACCCTCTGTAGTTGTAGGTATATCAATAAGGATCTTTTTAGTTATTCACGCAAGGTTGTTTATGGTTCCTAAAATACCCTTATGGTATTTTAATTCTTGTTTGTTTCTTATCTTCTGAGTATCATTCTGGGATTAGTGCGAATCTTTTAGTGTTCTAAAATACTCCTATAGTATTTTAACTTTATGTCTGGCTCTAGCATTCCTAGTTGGTAAGTTTCAGACTTGTTGCACACCACTATCACTCCTGAGCACATGTTCATCGCATATCGGATAAATGTTGTTGATCAGGTTACATTTATCCCAGCTTACGATTACATAACTGCCCAGGTTTGATGGTAATGCTCAACATCTGAAGACTTTTATTCTTGTTGTTCTTGTGATACTTGTGTTCGAGTGTTTAGGTTTTGGATGTTATTATACTTTGGTAAAATATGGTTATATTTTAAAGTATAATTCTTGGTCAGAGTGTTTTATCCCTTTGTGTTTATAGGTTGTATATCTTTTATGAATTGATATACTTAGCTGACTATAAACAATGCTCTGATACCAATCTGTCACACCCCAAAACCGGAACGGCGGAAACGTTATGGGGTGGATGACATCATGTCAAGTATCATAGCACATGCATTATAGTAATCAAAGTACAACAAAACATTGCATTAATAGTAATAGTTTTACATGGTTACATTTCATAGTATCAAAGTAATACAGGCAAATATATATAAAGTACAACAAGGTACTAAGCCATCTTCATCAACAGCTCCGGGGGTGTACCTATCTAATGCTGACCTGAGAATACAAGTTATTTGAAAAGCGAGTATCTGCATTTTTACAAATGCTGGTGAGTTCATAAGTATTTAGTGACATTTCATTCAAATAGCTTTATAAAGTAATAGTTTAAGTGTTCACAGTGCATTAGAGTTCTTTCCAGAAAATCCTATATTTTCTTTAATAAAAGCAGCCTTCTACCAAGACTGGTCAGTGTTATGTGGTAAAAAGTCATTTTCCCTAAATTGCTATCATTATCAAAATAATGAATTTGATTATCGAGGAAAGCAAACGACATCAGGGAATAACATATGCCTCAGCAGTGAGGACTGCTGACTAAGGCGAGGAATCATAGACTCCAGGAAAGTATCGAACGAACGACACACCTGGTTGAGTCTAACAAGTGGAGACACAAACCCCAGAAGGTACCAAATGAAAGGTACAACTGGTAAGGTCTAAAACAGTGAATAACAGACTCCAGACAGTATCAAATGAAAGATACGTCTTGTAAGGTCAACGGAGAAAACAGACCCCAAACAGTATCAAATGATAGATACGTCTTGTAAGGTCAAAACAGTGTGACTCTAAAAAAGTGTTACCAGCATACAGTGTAAATTTCCGGTGTGATACCATTATCTTAAGGCCAATGAATTATAAGGTAACCCGGGATACTCGTAACCATACTGACTAGAGTACCAGACGCCCTACAAGCGTCTAAGATATGACATTTGTCACTCGTTGGCTTGGTAGGCCGGGACTGTAGCTAGCAGTCTGGGTGCGGGGTTGTCAATCCCGTATAGATCTATACACACAATATCAGCTCTCCCTATAGGAGACTCTGGTTACCAACTAGACGACGGAGAAGGTCGTGTCCTAAAGATGCATCCCAAGTAGTGGGTAGAGACTTCAAAATAGTGGGTTTCTAATGTAAGTGCTAAACTAGAGGTAGAGACTCATAACTGAACTGACTGAAGTGAACCTATATGTCTATGCTTGTGTACATAATATATAACTAATGGATCAAACGACCTTCGGATGGACATCCGATCCCACCAGACCACATCTCAACGAAGAAAAGGAAATAGGGCGGACAAGCCTTCCTAAGTCCTTCAATCATTATTTATATGCATCTATACAAGTACGGACATACATCTAACTACGCTTGAGTGTGTATCAAGTGGAATCATATCGGGAAGTATAAGTGTATAGTGTGGAATAACCGACTTGTGAAGTATAAGCATACAGTGAAATATCCGACTCGTGAAGTATAAGCGTACAGTGGAATATCCGGGTCGTGAAGTATAAGCGTACATAGTGGGATAATCGAATCGTGAACTATAAGTGTACCAAGTATAAGTGTATCACGAAGTGGAAACGACGATAAGTGAAGTAAGAGCGTCTATCAAGTATAAGCGAAATAGAGGCAATAACAGGTATAAACGCATCACGATGTGAAAGCGTTATCGAGTAGGAGTCTAAAATAAATGAAAACGAAGCTGCAGTAACTAACAAGTAAAAGTATACATGAAAACCTTGGAAAAACCTTTATACTTAGGAAAATCATAATTTGTATTCTTTTGTAAAATAAGTGTGAAAACCTTTAGGAATCTTTGGAATCTTTCATAAACCAGTTTAAAATGAGTTTAGGTAAAACAATATAAGTAAGAGTTTTGAAACAATTGAAATCCCTTTTGAAAACCATTATAGTGTCCTACTCGGTTAAACAGTGTATAGTGTGGTAAAATCTTGTGCATGTGGGTTATCAATCACATGTGATTGATATGATAACTGGCATGTTTTACTTGTATTCCCCCCCCCCCCACCCTATAAAACATGTAAAAACATTTAAAAGGTTCATTCAGGGGTATGAACTCACCTGGTGTAAGTAGGACCGACGAAGGTGCCGTTTGGGCGTTTGGTGTCATGTAAGGACTCGAACACACACAATGACCTATTTAACATATGATAACATATGTTCACATACAATTAGTATATTTAATACTAATTAAGCAAGTATACACGCTCAAAGGAGTGCAAAACACTTTGGTTAAGTGTTTGGGGTGTCCCGGGTAGCATCCAAAGGGGTGTATGGCTTAGGAATGGAGTTTACTCTCCGAGAGTAAACCCTTAACACCATGTTTACGGCCCAGGGACTATTCACCATGAGTTTATGGCCGTAAACTCATGGTGAGGGGTTCTAGTGTGCTAAAGTGTCTCATATCAATTGTAGATTTATGCTAGGCTCAAATATCAAATGTGTGAATGGTTTTAAAGCATTAAATGGCCCCTTTGAGGAGTTTACGGCCCTAGCAAGGGAGCTTACGGCCGTAAACTCTTATACACACTTTCTTTTGGTGTTTTAAGGCTCTATCTTGTTAGTGGAATTTTTCTAAGTCCAAATCCAAAAGGCATGAGTGAGTTTAAGGTCTTTAAGGGCTTCATTAAGGAGTTTACGGCCTAGGGACAACTCTTAAGGGAGTTTACGGCCGTAAACTCTCATTCTTTGAGTTTTGTGAAGTTTCAAGCCCCTAATACCTTGCTAGTAATTTATAATGAAGTGTGAGGCCATTTGGGGGAATTAAAACTATCATTTTGGCACATTTAGGGGTGTTTACGGCCTTGGTACATACCTGGGCCGTAAACTCCTTTTTCCCCTTTATTTTGATGTGTTTAAATGGTCTAAACCCAAAATACTAAGCCCCTAAATTATGTGGGAAGCCTAAGGGTGGTTTGGAAGTGTTTTTGAGGCATTTATACAAGTTTTAGAGGTGTTTATGGCCTAAGCTTGTGCTTGGGCCGTAAACTCTCTTTTATGCCCTAAATCATTGTGTTTTCATGCTCAAACACTCCTAGGCTAATCCCTTAATTTATTTCGAAGCCTTTAGGGACATTTTGGGGTCATTTTGGCCTCATTTTAGGGGTTTACGGCCTAAGGAGGAGCTTACGCCGTAAACTCCTCTTTCACAGCTTCTATGTTCGATTTCTAAGCTATAAACATGAATCAATATGTTTAGAATAAGCTAGGGTAAGTGGACTTACGATTTGGAATCGTTTGGTTGCGGATTCAGGGCGAAAATGAGTCTAGAGAGAGAGTATAGAGAGAGAGGGTGGAAAAGCTCCAAATGGGGTTTACTCCCCTTTATATATGGGTGGGAGTTGGAGCTCAGTGGAATTCTACCCAATACTGCCGTGAAACGGGGCTTTTGGTCGCACCCGATTTAGTGGTCGTAATATTAAAACTTAACATTTTCCAAATAAATGGAAATGGGTGTTATGTGTTTTTATATCCTTTTATCACCGCTTAACGGGATATTAAATGTAAACAAATGGAATGTTTAGTAAATTGACGACCTCTAATTAACGGAACTTTTATAAACTGGAATATTCTGTTAACAGTAATAGGGAAATGTAACGGAACAAGTTGGGTTGTCATAGGCTATTGTGATGCTACGGGAATCCATAGTACTCACTAGTCAGAGGTTGTTGTGATGCTACGGGAAGCCGTAGTACTCACTAGTTAGAGGTTGTTGTGATGCTACGAGAAGCCGTAGTACTCACTAGATAGAGGTGTGGGGATACTACCGGTCAGTGAGAGGTTGTGGTGATACTGTGGGAAGCCGTAGTACTCACCAGTTAGTGGGAGGTTGATGTGATGCCACGGGAAGATGTAGCACACACTAGTCAGCGAGAAGTTGTTCTGGTAAGGTACTCCTTGATCAGAGCAGAGCGCAGAAGAGTTTTAGGCATGGGGTGACCAACATTAGGAGTCTTTGGGAACCTAGTGGTCGGGCCAGGGGCGAGACCGGGGTCTCCTCAGTAATGGGGAATCATTATGTTCTGTGTATGGTGTGGTCATC
Organism: Lactuca sativa; assembly: GCF_002870075.4. NCBI lineage: Eukaryota > Viridiplantae > Streptophyta > Magnoliopsida > Asterales > Asteraceae > Lactuca > Lactuca sativa. The sequence goes on from NC_056627.2 coordinate 9,440,192, forward strand.
GCAATCTGAAAAAAATGGGATAAGTGAGGTATGTATGGGTTGCGGGGAATGAGTTCTTAGTTGAGTGCTCCGTTAGGACGAGTGGTTCCAACTCTGGGTCGAACCAAACTCTCAAGTTTGAGTTTGGCTCTGGTGGTGCGTTGGATAGGTGAGATAAGATTTTGGACCCAAAGGTGGGTTCCATTTTGATGAGTATTGTTGTCATCTAATGTCTTAGACCTGTGTGGGTCAGTACTAGGATATAGGAAGTATCGCAAGTTGCATGGATCGATGAGTAACAGATGACAGAGGTCGGGGTTGAGTCGATCCCTAGTTGGGAGGGTAGCATTCGCTTAGGGTCAAGCGAACTTCATTACTTTTGTGACACATTGGGCCGATGTGGTTATAGTAAGAAGGAAACCATGGAGACAATGGGGATAATGCAGCGGATAGCACTGGAGGTGCAATTGTTGGGTCGAGATCAGGCCTGGTACTCAGTGTTAAAAAGGGGTACGAGGAATGTAGCTGAGGCTTATGATTTTTAATGTCTGAGGACTTCTGAGCAAGCCTAAATTTTTGTGACAAAGAACAGGTTGTTGAAAGTTATTGTTCGGATGGTTTTTGATAGTTGTTTAGTGGATGAGCCCTGGTAGGAGAAGACTGTTTTGGTACGTTGATATGAGTAATCGTAGCCGATTGTCGGATTTGTCTTGTGAGGATCAGAGGAGCAGTGAGTTTTTCAGGGTTTGATGTTCGAGGAACAAATATCATGATGATAGCAAGAGGGCGTTCTGGTGGTGGGCCAGACCACTAGAGTTTTCCTGGTTTTAGGAAGGTCTGAAGGGCTATTATAGCGTCAGAACGGCCGGTTTTGTTCCAAACTTGGAATTCCTGTTTGGAACCAAATATTCATGAAGAAAGATATCATTTAGGTGTGGGAACCTCTCAGTGGTGCCTTTCGAGAGGTTGATTTTTTTTTATATATCTATATGGTTTGAGGAATGATTTCGGGGGATAAATCTATTTCAAGCGGGGGAGAAATGTAACATCCTGAAATTCAGGAACATTTCTTAAAAACTTCTTCTCTTCCAAGTTGTCAAGTTTAGCCCATAAAAGTGAACCAAGGAAATCGAGTATGTTGGGCGTACTAAGGAGTATGTTGCGCGTACTTAAGGGCATGTTTTGGACGCGGACTCCACCAGGTACGTTGGGCGTACCTTGAGCTACACTTAGCGTAGCGGGTCCAGACTTAAAACCCTACTTAAGATTTAAGGTCTGTATAAGGAAGGCTATGGCCTTATCCTCAACCACCTATTAAGAGAGTGAAACCCTAAAAGAGAGCCAACCTTCGTTCTATGCTTGTATGAGTGTATTTGGAGCTAAAAGCGCCTTTGGGTGTTAGTAAAGAAGAAGAGGAGATTCTTGGGAAGGTTAGAAGTTGGAGTGCTAGCTTGGATCCGAGTTCTATAGAGGGGAAAGCTTCACATGGAGGTAAAAAGCTCAGATCTTTCCTTGTTGTTATTGTGGTGTGCTTCCTGGACCAATTTTAGGGTTTTTGGTCCCAAGGTGGAGACTTTATGAGCAAAAGGTCTCCATAAGCCTAGATCTTCTATATTTCAAAGTACTATGAGTTGTGGGTTCATAAAAATCCAAACTTGGGCGTGGATCTTAAGTCATGCATGAGATATAAGCTTTATGGGGAAAAGAGGAGAGGTCTTAGAGTGTTTAGTGACCTTTACAACCATGCAAAGGCTTAAAGGTACCGACTTTATGGAATAAGAGGCTTAAGGAAAGCCAAATCTTATAGTTGGATAAGTGTCTTAACCGTTTAAGACCCAAAGATCAAAGAGCATAAATCTGGGAGTTATGCTGGGCGTAATCCCAGAACACGCAGCGTAGGGGGCCGTGCACCCCGATCCTGTGAGTGGCCGGGTACGCCCAGCGTACGGTTTTGGTACGTGCAGCGTAACCCGGAAGGATGACTTTTGGTTGACTTTTAGGGTTAGTCAATGGTTGGATCTTTGAGTCATAAGAGGGGTAAAAGGGTCTTTTACCCTTCTAAGAAGAACTTTGGAGATGAGACTATGACGGAGTATTAATCGGGAATGTTATTTGGATGATAGGAGGAGGCTAGGTCGGGACGTTGAGCACGAGAGTTATCCGACTTCATTTGAGGTGAGTCTTCTCACTATAAAGTACCTGGAAGGGTGCCTATGTGTGACTAGAAGGTCTTATATGCTATGAGATATATGTGCTACATGCTGATATGTGATATGTATGTGTTATGTATGCTCTGTATGATAAGGACCGGAAGGTCAAGAAGATATGGACCGGAAGGTCAAGATGACATGGACCGGAAGGTTAGGAGGTTACGGAGCGGAAGGTCGATGCGGGTAGGACCAAAAGGTCTACCGGGATTCGAGACTGTAACAACCCGAGATTCAGGTGCATATCTTTCATCCTTGTTCTTTATTGAATTGTCATGTTTAGTCCTTGAGTGGAGGATATGTAGCAAGTGAGTACGCTGGGCGTACCAGACGGGTGCGCTGCATGTACTCACACGCTTAATTTGGACGCGGAGTCGGCAAGGTACGCTGGGCGTACCTAGAGTTACGCCGGGCGTACCCGGCCCAGGTGCAAAAACCCTAATCCTCCTTGTGCACTATTTAAAGGGTGTTATGGCTCATTCCTTAGCCTCCATAGCAGTGAGTGAAACCCTAAAAGAGATCCCCATCGTTCTTAGTGTGTGAGAGTGTTGATTTGAGCTTGTTGGTGCTTTAGTGGCTTGGTGAAGAAGAAGGAAAGGAGATCTTGGAGGCTAAAGCTTGAGGTGCCACTTTGGATCTGAGATCTACAGAGGAAATAGCTACTCTTGGAGGTTTAAAGTTCAAAACTTTCCTCTTCTTTTGGTTGTTGTTGTATGTGTCCTTTTTAGGGCTAAAAACCCCAAAGGTGGAGACTTTATGAGTGTAAAGTACACCATGGTCCGAGATATGTCCCTTTTCAGTGTTATTAGTGATGTAGAGCCATAAAGTTCTCATCTTGGATGTTACTTTGGAGTCATGCATGTGTTTTAAGCCTTCTAGAGTTGAAGGTTGGATCATTATGGGAGTTAGTGACTTGTTCAGCCATGCAAAGGCTTAAAGTCATCAACTTTATGGATTAAGGGGCTTAGAAGGGGTCAGATCTAAAATGTGGACGTAGGTCTTAACTGTTTAAGACCTCAAGAGCAAAAGGGCTGAAGCAGGGGAGTACGCCGGGCGTAATACCTAGTACGCGCCGCGTACTGGGTGGTGCTCCCCGATTCTGTGGTGCAGCCGGGTACGCCCAGCGTACACATCTGGTACGCGCAGCGTAACCCGGAGAGTTGACTTTTGGTTGACTTTTAGGGTATGGTCTAATGTGGGGCCTTTGAGCTATGAGAGGGGTAAAATGGTCTTCTACCCTTCTCAGAGTGTCATAAGAGACCATAGTCTATCCTTTGAGAGTTATACTAAATGGAGTATTATTTTTATATGATTAGACGGAGGCTAGGCCAGCATTTACCGAGTCAGAGGTTTACCGAGATACCCGAGGTGAGTCTTCTCACTATACTTTACCTAGTGTGGTAATAGAGTTATGAGACAAAGTATTATAGAGTTATATGCCAGTGTGATTGCATGTTATTATGTGTTGTGATTTAATGTGATATGTGATATGCATGATTTAGAGTTATAGAGTTGGGACTTTCGGGTCCCTAGAGTTAGGGCCAGAGGGCCCGCAGAGAGTTGGGGCTGGAGGGCCCCACTGAGACGCATTGACTAGAGGGTCAAAAGAGTTACAACCTCGAGTGGCTATTATGTGATTATTGTGGTATTTTGGGGAACTCACTAAGCTTATGCTTACAGTGTTCAGTGTTATGTGTCTCAAGTACCAGTGATGACCGCGGGAAGGCGCCGGATTGATTTACACACACATATGGGATTGGATGTATATTGATCTTGAGAGATATTTGTGAAACTAAAATATGATGTTATGACATTTTATGAATGAATGGTTTTAATTAAAATGTGTTTTTCAAATGTGAAAAATTGTTTTAATTTTACGGTGTTACAGGGACGGAAGTTCCCTGAGACACTTGGACCGGAAGGTTCCACAAAGTTATGGCCTGGAAAGGCGTATGTGTTTGGTATTTTTGGGAACTCACTAAGCATTTATGTTTATCGTGTTATGTGATATGTGTTTCAGGTACTAGCGAGGATCGCGGGAAGGCGCTGGCATGATATGTACACACTGATGAAGATTTATGTGCTTGAGATTCTGGGATATGTTTTGTAATGATAACATTAGATACATTATGTTTTCGTATTACCTTGTGACTAAGTATGTTTTAAAAATGAAAAATTGTTTAAAAATTTTGTCGTTACAGATGAAGAGTACTTGTGATCTGGGATCCTAGGAGGAGGACTTGGAATGAATGCTTATGCAGTGTGGAAGGTAGTATAGGGCCCGTGCTACTGAAAACACCGGATCAGTTCACAGTCTAAGTAAGAATCCTTAGGGTACTAAGGAACAAGTAAGGTTGAGTTATCGAGTGCAAGTATACTCGAGCAAGTCTCTGATATTTTTATGTTGTATTTCAGAGACATCATGGTTGGGACACACCACAGCCTAGAGACGAGCGGTGTGAGTGACGAGGTGTCACACCCCCGAACCAGACGGCGGAAACGTCCGGGGGCTGTTGTGACTCAATTGAATACCATCACAATGAATATACATGAAACGTAACATCATTCATCACCAACATTTGAATATTACAACTGATAGTGTTTACATCCATTACATTGTCTCAAAATATTACACGCCCAAAAATAAATTGTTCATTGTTAATTAAACAACCGCAAAACATCATAGAGTACAATTCTTTCTTCACTTTACCTGTTACCTGAGAATACAAGTATTTTGAAAAACGTAAACATATGAAATGTTGGTGAGTTCTTAAGTAATGTTTGAAATCCAATGTTTTGTATTGTTTGAAAACCACCAGAAAATCCGATATTTTTTGAAAATAGTATAGTCAAAAAGGTGTGAAGATCCATAAGTATGCTTTTTTGTTTTCTATAGATGTAAGCGTACGATTTGTAAAACTCGTTATGTAGTTCGTAGGTGTAATAGTTGAAAACCCTAGGAAAACCCGACGTTTTCCTAATACTTTGCTTTAATTAGTTTATGTGTTGTTATTTCGTTACGACAGGTGTATTCGTTGAGCTCCGGAGACGTTGGATAAACAGTGGGTTGTGAATTGTTGTAACGTACGTTAATGAAAACGACCAGTTGACAACCATACAAACGATCGCTTAGGCGTCGCTCGCACTTATTCACATAACCCAACCCCCCGGACTCATGTAGCCCCACGATCGAGGGGAAAAAGAAGGTGCGAAGCCCCCGGTAATTCCCTACGTCGTTCAAGGCTATAGTGAATGCGAAGGACCCTTAGCCCAACTCGCATTGGAGAAATCTCGACTTCGCTAGCATTACCGAAGGACCCTTGGGGACCAGCAGCACGTTTGCCATTGAAAGCCCTTTTACGCTATGTTGGATCATGTAAGACCCAACAACTCGTAAGGTTGATTTCTTCGGGCCTAAAGATCAGGTTTGGGCTAGCTAGGCCCAACAAACAAGATTTTACACTTTTGGGTTCAAAGATGGTGTATCGACGTCTGTGCACTCTCATGTGTGTATTGAATTCCCAAATTTTTCCGTGTATGAGTCGAGTTGTCATCGTGTTAGTAGTTTCGGATTTGTTATTGATTCGAGACCGAATCAATTCGTTTGATAACGATTTTTGGTGTTGTTGTGTATTGTAATTCGTCGGTAGTCGCAGTGTCAATATTTGATCACAACGGATGTATTGAATTAACATTGAAAATTTTCTGTTTACAGCCCCTCTTTACTTTGTAAATTTACTTTTTCAACCCTTTGAATAAATTAATTTCCGGTTTAGTCCTTAAACCATTTTTCTTGGCATTCTAACACCAAAACTTATTGAAATTGATATTTTTCAGCACATTTTTAGCTGAAAACACTTTTAGTCCCTCAAAATACAGTTTTCTCGGCTGCAACCCCTCTTTTTCGCAATTTTTACACTTTTGGCCCAAATTGGAAAAATTTTGCAACTTTGGTCCTTTTTAATTATGAAAAGCATTTTTAACCTTTGAAAAGGACTTAGAACACTAGTAGTCCACTGTTTTACAGAAAAACACAGTTTCAGCCCTTCAAATTGGAAAATTTCACATATTGGGCCCTATTGGGCCGAAAATGTCATTTTTAGCCCATTAAGCTTGAAATTTATATTTTTAATCCTCCAAAAGGGTATATTTCTAGAAAATACATTGTTGAAACTGTTTTGACTCATCTCACCCATCAGAATTCATAATATGTCATTTTGGGCCATTTAACTTTATATTTTTAACATTTTGTGTCCAAAAATGAGTTTTTAGCCCAAAGAAGATGTTATTAAGCCACTTAGCTATTTTTCTTGGAATACTTTGTATGTAGAAATATAATTGATGCTAGTATCATTTAACATAAAGTATATCTCGATTTTTAGGGGCTTATGACTAGATCCAACATCATAATCACACAAAAACACACATATAAGCATAGAAATCATATAAGGCATACACACAATGATAGATCTACACATTTGCTTGTATTCCCCCCCCCCCACAAACTTATAAAAACCGAAAATAAGGGGGTATGAAGCTCACCTTAGGGTGTGGTTTCGGTTTTTGGAGAAAAGATGGAAGAAATGAAGTGATTTTTGGCCTTAGCACCCTTTTCTTGAAGATCTCGAGTTTGAGGGGTTCTAAGACACGATTTTATGATTTCATGAGAGTTAAGAAGAGATTTTAGATAGATCAAGGAACCTAGATCATAGAATTAAGTATAACCTTACCTTGGATGGTGATTTTTGTGGAAAATCTCCTTGAATGCCCTTGATTCTTCGAAATTTTGAGAAGAGAGGTGAAGGTGTTTTTGAGAGTGTTTAATATGTGAAAAGTGATGAAAGTGTGTGTGTGTGTGTTGGAATCGGCCGAGAATCAAGAAGGAGAGAAGAGAAAGGGTTGAGTTGACATTTCTAGATGGATGTTGGTCCATGCATGGAAGTATGGTGGACATAAATGACGTGGCATGTATTAAGTCAACTCCTTTCTTCTTGGGTTTGGGCTTTGGGCCGAGAATTTGGAAGGAAGAAAGGATTTTTGGGCTTTATTGCCCCTAAGCCCATATAGGAGTTAAGTTGGATAATTTTTGGCCCCAAAAAAATTATAATATGATTTTTACACTTTGTTGGGCTAGTTTGAGTTAATTATGATTCATAATATTTGATTTATTTCATTCTAGGCCCAATATGGCCCAAAATGTTGAAATGAATGAGTGTGGGTCCAATTAGAGCCCATTAAAAGGTTCTAAACCCATGATAGTCAAATTGGAAGCTTATTGGGCCATTGAGTCCAATAAGGAAGTCCTAGTCCAAAATGGACCTAAACAAGAACTTCTAGGGTTTCCAATTGCTTATTGACTATTAGTAGTATTTGTATGGTGCACTTGTTTGAAAATTAGATGTCATGGAGTAAGCATCATACATGCTCTTTGAGTTTTTGATTTCCACATTTAACTTGAGTGTATAGATTACATGACACAAAATTTCTAGTTGTGACATCATCCCCCCGTTAGAGGGAATTTCGTCCCGAAATTCTGTTTGAAAGCTAGATTTGAGAATGCTAGAATAGGTGAGGGTACTTTTGCTTCACTTGGTCTTCGCGTTCCCACGTGAATTCTGGCCCATGCTTTGCGTTCCACCGTACTTTCACGATCGGGATGCGACTTTGCTTAGTACGCTTCACCTCCCTGTCCATGATTTTGATTGGTTCTTCAACGAACAAGAGCTTGTTGTTGATTTCGATTTTGTCAAGAGGAATGATAAGTGTTTCATCCGATAGGCACTTCTTTAGATTAGAGACATGGAACACGGGGTGAACACTGTTTAGCTATGTGGGTAGCTGCAACTTATACGCCACTGGACCTATTCGGGCGATGATCTCGAAAGGTCCAATGTATCGTGGGTTCAGTTTTCCCCGTTTTCCGAAACATATAACCCCTTTCCAGGGTGAGACTTTCAACAATACTCGATCACCGACCTGAAACTCTAAGGGCTTTCGTCATTTATTGGCGTAGCTCTTTTGTCGGTCGCGCGATGCTTGTAATCGAGCCCTAATTTGGACGATCTTTTCCGTGGTTTCGCGAATGATCTCCGGTCCCGTTAGCGACTTGTCCGACGCATGCGTTTTTGCTAGTTGAGTATCACCTACATCAGCCCACATAACAGTGATCTACACTTATGCCCCGTATAGTGCTTCGAAAGGAGCCACCTTGATGCTCGAATGATAACTATTGTTATACGAGAATTCGATTAAAGGTAGGTGGGTATCCCAAGACTTCCCACAGTCTATCATGCACGCGCGGAGCATGTATTTGAGTATTTGGATGGTTCGTTCGCTTTGACCATCCGTTTGCGGGTGATAAGCGGTGCTCATGTCGAGATGAGTTCCCATTGCCTTATGGAGTGATTGCCAAAAACGTGAAGTGAACCTACTGTCCCTATCCGAGATAATAGATTTTGGCACTCCATGGAGTCTCACGATTTCTCGAATGTATAAACGCGTCAACCTCTACATTTTGTAGGATTCTTTGATTGGCAGGAAATGGGCAGATTTCGTCAGTCGGTCGATTATTACCCATATGGTGTCTAGTCCATCCGACGTCTTGGGTAGCTTGGTCACAAAATCCATAGAAATCCCCTCCCATTTCCACTCAGGAATTACCGGTTGCTGTAATAACCCTGAGGGCTTCTGGTATTCCACCTTTACCTTGGCACACGTAAGGCACTTACTAACATAGGTAGCAATTTCCTCCTTCATGTTAGGCCACCAATAGTGTTGTTTAATATCCAAATACATCTTGTCTGAACCAGGATGAATGGAGTATCGCGTCCTGTGGGCTTCCTTCATAACTACCTCCCTAAATCCTCCGATTTTAGCGACCCAAATACGGTTCATGAAGTAGTATACTCCATTCTCCCTTGCCTCAAGGTTCTTCTCCATCCCGCGCAATGCTTCGCTTGCCTTGTTTTCCGCTTTCATTGCCTCTGACTGGGCTACCGCAATTTGAGTGGCTAAGTGAGATTGGATTGTTATAGAGAGAGTTTTCGTACGACGATTTGAGTACTCCTTCCGACTTAATGCATCGGCTACCACGTTGGCCTTGCCTGGGTGGTATCTAATCTCACACTCGTAATCGTTCAACAATTCAACCCATCTTCGTTGTCTCATGTTCAACTCTTTCTGGTTCAAGATATGCTGGAGACTTTTGTGGTCCGTGAAGATGGTGCACTTCGTACCATACAGGTAGTGCCTCAAAATTTTTAGAGCGAAGACCACGGCTCCCAATTCCAGGTCATGGGTCGTATGATTTACTTCGTGCGTCTTTAGTTGGCGAGATGCGTAAGGTATCACCCTTCCACGCTGCATGAGAACGCAACCTAAGCCCTGATTTGATGCGTCACAGAAGACCACGAAATCTTCCGTTCCCTCCGGTAACGATAGTACCGGGGCGCTACAGAGAGCTTGTTTCAGGTTTGGAATGCGACTTCTTGTTTGTCCGTCCATTTGAATGGTACACCCTTTTGCGTAAGCGAGGTAAGTGGTTTGGCGATCTTAGAGAAGTTCTGAATGAATCTCCTATAGTAGCCTGCTAGACCCAAGAACTGACGGATTTCCGTAGGTGTTGTCGGGATTGCCCATCCTTCAACAGCTTTAACCTTAGAAGGATCCACATGGATTCCATCTTGGCTAACTACATGACGTAGGAAGTTCACACTCCGGAGCCAGAACTCACACTTGGAGAGTTTTGCGTATGGCTTTTCCGATCGTAGAGTTTCTAGGACTTGTCGGAGGTGTTGGCCATGCTCTTCTTTACTTTGAGAATAGACGGCGTTTAGGACTCGTTTTGGGCATTACCAGTTTGTGGTGATGCCTTTTGGGCTCACCAATCCACCGGCATCGTTCATGGATCTCTTGAACAGGGTGTGCAGGCCGATGTTGGATCGATCGGTGATCGTGTTCATCGACGATACATTAGTGTATTCGAGATCTAGAGAGTAGCACGAGGAGAATTTGAGAGAGATTCTCGGAGTTTTGAGATCGGAGAGGCTTTACGCCAAATTCTCCAAGTGCGATTTCTGGTTACGAGAAGTCCAATTCTTAGGGCATCTCGTCAACCAGATTGGGATATTGGTCGATCCGGCCAAGATTGAGGCTGTGATGAGTTGGGACCGGCTATCATCGGAGATTTATCAGGGATTTCTCCAAGATTGCCGTTCCTCTCACCAAGTTGACCCGGAAGGGAGTGACTTTCAATTGGGGTCCTGAGCAGCAGGCCTCCTTTGAGACGCTTCTTCATAGATTATGCGAAGCCCCAATGTTAGCTCACCCAGAAGGGATAGAGGATTTTGTGGTGTATTATGACGCATCGATATCGGGATTGGGTGCGGTGCTTATGCAGATAGGGCACGTGATAGCATACGCATCGAGGCAGCTGAAGCCTCATGAGACGAGGTATCCCACCCACGATTTGGAGTTAGGGGCTGTGGTGTTCTCCCTCAAGATTTGGCACCATTATTTGTATGGGGTTCAATGTACCATATACACGCACCACAAGAGTTTGAAGTATTTAATGGATCAGCCCAACCTAAACATGCACCAGAGGAGATGATTGGATGTAGTAAAGGATTATGACTGCGAGATCCTGTACCATCCGAGTAAAGCTAATGTTGTAGCCAATTCCCTGAGCCAGAGGGTGGAGAGTGCCCCGATACGAGACACTTGTATGAGGATGACGCTGATGACTCCGATGTTGGATACCATTCGAGAGGCTCAGGAAGAGGCCGTGATACCAGAGAACCGCAAGAGAGAGCGGGTCATCGGGAAGATACCTGAGTTCGTTACTGATAGTCAAGGGCTTATGACCTTTCAGGGTTGGATTTGGGTGCCGTTTGGGGGCGGGGCACATACCAATTTGATAGAGGAGGCGCACAGGTCGAGGTTCTCGATCCATCCCAATGCCACTAAGATGTATTTGGAGCTGAAGAGAGGCTATTGGTGGTCCTGTATGAAGAGGGATCTTGTGTGGTTTGTTGAGAGGTGCTTGACCTGTCGCAGGGTCAAGGCTAAGCACCAATGTCCACATGGCAAGTTGCAGCCACTAGAGGTTCCCTAGTGGAAGTGGGAACATATTTCTATGGACTTTATCACCAAATTGCCAAGGACCGCGAGGGGTGTCGATACAGTTTGGGTGATCGTTGACCGGCTGACGAAGAGCGCTCACTTCCTTGCTATTAGTAAGAGCTCTTTTGTAGAGAGACTGGAAGGGTTGTATGTGAGGGAGGTGGTATCGCGGCATGGATTATCGATCTCGATTGTTTCAGATCGAGATGTATGTTTCACTTCTAGGTTCTGGAAAAAGTTCCATGAAGAGTTGGGTACGAGGCTGGATTTTAGTACTGCTAACCACCCTCAAACGGATGGACAAAGTGAGCAGACGATTCAGACACTCAAGCACATGCTTCGCGCATGTTTGTTGGACTTCGGAGGAAGTTGGGACACATATTTGTTGTTGGCTGAGTTTTCCTATAACAACAACTACCATTCGAGCATTGGTATGCCCCCTTCGAGTTGTTGTATGGGAGGATGTGTCAGACTCCCATCTGCTGGGGAGAGGTAGGGCAGCGAGTGATGGGCAACACTGAGATAGTGCTTCAGATGACAGAGCAGATCAGCAGGTAAGACAGAGGTTGTTAACAGCTCAGAGTTGCCAGAAGAGCTATGCGGATAGGTGACGGTCTGAGCTCGAGTTCTAGGTGGGAGACTTTGTACTCCTGAAGGTATCTCCTTGGAAATTAGTGATCCGATTCCGGAAGAGGGGTAAGCCGGGACCCCAATACATTGGTCCTTTTAGGGTGACCGCTAAGGTAGGCAGGGTAGCATACCGTTTGGAGCTACATGCGGAGTTGAGCCAACTACATGATTCCTTCCACGTGTCTTAGTTGAGGATGTGTACTGCCGACGAAATGGCAGTTGTACCGCTGGAGGATATTCAGGTGGATGCTAGCCTGAATTATGTTGAGAGACCAATCGCAATAGTGGATCAGAAGATCAAGGTTCTGCGGAATAAAGGAGTGCCCCTAGTTTAGGTCTAGTGGCAGCATCGGAGTGGGTCCGAGCATACTCATTCATTTATTTTGGACGCTGACTCACCTAGGTACGCTGGGTGTACCCAGGGTTACGTTGGGCGTAGCTAGACCATATGCAAAACCATAGTTGTGGCTTGAGGACTATAAAAGGAATGATATGGTCTTGTCCCTAACCAACATTCCATAGAGAGAAACCCTAGGAGAGCAATATCATCGTTCTTAAGCTTGTGTGTGAGTGTCTTGAGCTAGAAAGTGCCTTTGTGTGATAGTAAAGAAGAAGAGGAGGTTCTTGTGGAGGTTAGAAGTTGGATTACAATCTTGGATCTGAGTTCTTCAGAGGGTGGAGCTTCACTTGGAGGTAAAAAGCTCAAAGCTTTCCTTATAATTTTTGATTTGTGCTTCATGGACCAATTTTTTTAGAGTTTTTGGTCCCAAGGTGGAGACTTTATGAGCAAATGGTCTCCATAAGCTTAGACCTGCCCTATTTCAAAGTAATATGAGTTGTGGGTTCATAAAAATCCAATCGTGGACGTTAATATTAATTCATGCATGAGATTAGGGCTTAATGGGGAAAGAGGTTACATGTTTGAAGTGAATGGTGATCTTTACAACCATGCAAAGGCTTAAAGGTTTCGACTTTATGGCCTAAGAGGCGTTAGAGAGCTTAGATCTAGAATACGAGCCTAGGTCTTAATGGATTCAGACTGAAAATGAAGGAAATATGAAACTGGGACTTATGTTGGGCATAATCCCAGTATGTGTCGCATAGGGGATCGAGTCCCCCGATTCTGGTTAGCCAGAGTACGCCCCGCGTACTGCTTGCTGTTGACTTTCGTTGACTATTAGGGTTTTTTTCAACATTTGGACTTTTGGGTCAAGGAGAGGTAAAATGGTCTTTTACCCTTCTGTGGGATTGTAGAAAGAGTAACCTAGCCTTTGGGAGCTATTATTTAATTGAGGAAATTGTTTATGTGGTTAGGCGGAGGCTAGATCAGTATTTCGAGAGCGAGATTATCCGAGTTACCCTTATGTGTAGGTGTATGCTTGAGATTTTTTATTGTGATATATGTATGCTATGTGTTGTATAGATCGTACCGGAGGGTCCAACGATATAGACCGGACCGGAGGGTCCAACGATATAGACCAGACCGGAGGGTCCAACGAGTTACGGGACTGGAGGGTCCCGCTAAGACACATCGACCGGAAGGTCATATCCAGATATAGCCTCGAGTGGCGTATGTGTTGTATGTGGTACTTTGGGGAACTCACTAAGCATTTATGCTTACCGTGTTATGTGAGATGTGTTGCAGGTACCAGCGACGATCGCGGGAAGGCGCCGGCATGAGTCGTACACACTAATGGATTTTATGTATTGAGATCTTGGGATTTGTTTTATTCGGATAATATGTGAAACATTGGATTTTGGGATTTCCTTATAAATGAAATTATGTGTTAAATTGAAAAATTGTTTTTAAAATTTACGTTCTTACATTTATGGCTGTGAAAATGGGGATGTCACAGTTGGTATCAGAGCATTAGTTTAAGCGAACTAGGAATTTGTAGGATTTCTAGACTTAAGCTTACAATGCTAAGCGGTGATTGTGAGATGTGAGCACTAGCTTATTTTAGGAATTGTGCCTAAAATGCTTTTATGTGCTAAATGATGTGTGCGTGATATGCTGTTATTTGTTCGGATCTATGGTCTATTGCCGACCAGATCTGGAAACCTTATGTGTTTAGGATTCTAAACGTACGACTACGATATTAGAATTACAATGTAAACGTTTTCAGAGGGATAATGATGATTTAAATGACCATCCTAAATAAAGATTTAAATCACTATTAGAAAAACAACCTTTTATAACGCTCATTGTGCGTTGTAAAAGGCTCAGACGACGCGCAAATGCGCGTCAAGGAAGGCCATGTCATAAAGAGAGACGACGCGCATTTACGACGCGCGTTTACGACATGCAATGTGTATCCAGGAAGGCCCTGTCATCAAGGAAGACGACACACATTCGCGTGTCGTAACCTTACGACGTGCATGTTAATGACACGCAATGCGTATTAAGAAAGCCCATGTCATAAATGAATATGACACGCATTTTTGCGTATCATAATTTTAAATGTTTAAAAAAATATTATTTATAGATTTACTAATTTTCAAATTAAATTTGTATCAATGTCTCATAATAAAAAAAATATCATATACAAAAAATACAATCCATTGTATAAAATTTAATATCATACAAATAATCGTTCTATGGAAAGATAAAACAAATCAATAGTTGTAACAAAAATTTCCAAAGTAATTAGATACAAGAAATATAAAAAATTATACCCTCAAATGGGAGGTATTCAAAGTCTAATCTCCCTGTCAGCTCTTCAACTCACTTCTCCAGTTTGTCCTTAGGTTGTGTAAGGGCTCCAGCATCTCTTGCAGCCGATGAAAACATTTATTATAACCAAACCACTTGATATAAAAATCCCATCATTTTCTAATGCAAGCTTTTTGACACCAGCCTACACACAAACATATATACATATCAAACAAGGAATATTAGTTTTACTTTTTACCTTGTCTTTAACCAAACCACCTGATGTAAAAATCCCAGCATTTTCTAATGCAATTAAAACCTTTTTCTACAACAAATAATAGTATCAATTAGCCAACAAGATAACAAAAAATTAATAATTACCAAATTTATGATTAATCTTGATTGGTATTTAAATGGGACCCACAATATAAGTAAATATATAAATTATAACATCTCACTTTCATCATCTAAGATTGTTTCCATGAGATAAAGGTCACATAATTTTGTTATCTCCAAAAGAACATCCAAAATAGATGATCTCACAGTTGCTTGATTCAGTTTAAAGAAAAATTTAGTGAACACTTAATCGTCTAATCACCCGCAACAGCTCTGAAAACACCATTAAGAATGATAAGAAATTAAGAACTACTATTATCTTTCTCCAATAAAAATGGTTACATTTGAATTTGAAGGGATTTTTTTATTATTAGTAAAAATACATATAAGTTGTTACGTAAAAATTTTAGAGGGTAAAAGGGGTAGAAAAGTAATTACCTGAATGTGTATATAAAATGCAAGTTTGAACTATTACAATTCTTACAACTAGAATGCACATTGCTACAACAAGAGCAAATCTCTTCCATCTCAACATTGACATCTGAAATTACCAATTTACCACTAATTATTTGGATTTGAAGAATGATCGATTTTAATATAATACTCAAATTATGTAAGTTACATTGATTGAATATGTAGTTCCAAGAAGAAAACTAATGAAAAGTGCCCAAAATAAAGGCCATGAACCAACAATCCATCCAAGAGTAAAACTTCGAGGGGTAGAATAGTAAATTGATAATGTCACTTGAAGATGTTATGTATAAAAATAATACACTTTATGTATTTTTTCAAAACTAAATTAGCCAAAAAGTGTAAAGTTTATTTATCATTAATGCAAATGAGGATACAATGATAACACTATTTTTAACAGAATATTCTCAGGATGCTAATGGAAGATATGGCTTGTTATCCTCAGAAATGTATTCATCGTTAAGAGAACTTGACTAAAGTTGCTAAAAATAGATATTTTTTCATTTTTTTTAAACATACCTTGTCTATTTCTATATCAGATAGTTGATTCAAGCCAACAAAAAAACATTAAATTTGTGAATAGAAGTGAAAATTTGGGCTTCTTACCTGCTTAGAAGTTGTTAATTGACGTGGTGGTGATGGTGGAAAGAAAAGAAACATCGACCGGTAGATAATGCAATTCTAGTGAAAACTCATGAACTCACAATTCTAGTGAAAACTCAACATCCTTAGGCTTCTCCAGTGAACGAAAGCGTACAACCTATGCAGTTTCCAGTATTAGATAATGCAACAAAATAAAATAAAAATCATGCTCAAGAAAAGATGGAACATCAGGATAGCGATATGGTTCTGTAATGGATACCGAAGTTCCTCCTTAAAGGGATCATAAAGTTAGAAGAAAAAGTAGAATCTCCTCTTTAGTCTTCTCTGGTGGAGAAATTGGGCGTAAATCCTGCAATGAAAACAAAAAGATTTTGAGATTTTGAATCAATAACATCCACCAAGAATTGAAAAAAAGTTGTCACCAGGTATACTTGTCTAACTTCTACTTCCAAAAACAACTTAAGCTCAACATTGTTAGCCTTATTTAACACCTCTCTCAAATGTCCAACATAAAACAACATAGTAAACTTCTCATGTCAATATCCATCAATACGAATACTATTAAGCATGTGCACATTGATTAACAACTACCGTTTTGGGACAAATTAATCATGTAATAGATTTACTACTATGAACTACCAACGTTAACCGCAAGTATTCCATACTACAAATAAACTTTAAAATAAAACAAAAACAAAAAAGGAAACATAAAAAAACAAAATTTTCCAGAAAAAAACTAATAGAAGATTAAGTGTACTTGTGTAGAAAGGGAAGAGGGCTTCCAGTATAAAGACTCTTTCTTCCATCATAAGCAGGTAGCCACTTCCCAAGATGAGAGTCTTTGTACAGTTTCACCAACTGTGCCATCACAGCCCGATTCACACCACGGTAGGTCATATTGGTGTAAATCCTTATCAGGCAGTTCAGAAAAAAGTGGTTGGCCTTAACAATGCACCTTGTTCCAGCAAGTTCATATATACCTCATCCATGTTTTAGCAAAAAGAGTCAACACACATCTAATTTTATCCATTGTTAATTACAAAAGTAGGAAAATACACAAGACATGTTATAAGAAACCACAATTAGTTACATACAAAAAAACGCCATCAATCAAAAACCACATACATATGAAAAAACTTGATATAATAAGAGATTTAGAAGGAAAGAATATGGTGGCCCATTTCTTTATTAATAACATCTGAAAAATGGTGATTGTAATTGAAGGAAATTGCTTTATGCTTTGTTTAATCACTAATAATATAAAAATAAAAAATAATTAATAAATGAAGATAGTAGAAATGACCTGAGCAATGTTGACAACTGATTTGTTTGGCACAACAAAAGATCCAAAGTCCAATGCACATTGCAAAATGCTCTGAATAATCTTAGTTATTTGTCTCATATCATCCGATAAAAAACATCTGCAAATAATATAAAAACCAAAATCTAAAACTGATTGCTTCAGAGAATACTTCAGTAACATAGTTTTAAAGAGATTTAAATTAATTTTACACTCTGTTTATTGTGTGAAAAGTGAAAACAATGCTAAACTTAACTTACATGCATTGTGAATCATTGAGATAATCCATATGCCCAATGTCAAGATCTGTCAAATCCAGGCCAAAAACATTGAAGGAATGTGTACCTGCAAATATAGCATATATAATTTTAAATACAATGAGTGAATTTTTGGTCATTAATAAAAAATAAAGAAAGGAAGTAAATTCCTCCAACTATAAATCCATCAACCATGGAATTTGAAGGATTGTGACAGCATTGGATTCCATCCATTTAACAAACCAAACACGCTTAGAATGGAATCTTGGATTCCAATTCCATCAGAATCCACAAACCAAATATACTAGTTGCAAAACCAGGAAGAGAAATGGAGCCTTGGACACGAAGCCATTAGCATAGAAAGCCACCAAAAGCAAACTAAAACAACACCCATGGGCAAAAATGTCAAAACCAAAAAGGACCCCAGCAAAACTAGATAGAGGAACATGAGCAATACAAACCAACAAAGAAAGCTTGAAAACAACACCAGGGAAAAAAATAAAACATATTCCTATCATAAATATAAAAAAAAAGTCAATGAAAAGCCAAACAAGCAGCTCATGCTTGTGGAATATAGTTATGGGAAATTTCAAACTAAACAAAAATAAATTACTACATGAAAAACTTATATTAATCGATAATCAGAAAACAAAACATAAAAAATCAAAAATTATAAAACAATAATCAAACTGTGGTTTGTGTAACATGGAAAACACAGAAATATCAAAAATAAAATTTATATAACTATGAATTAATCAGAAAATAATAAAAAAATGCAAAACTAAGAATTACCTCAAGAGATTGTGACTTGAGCTCTCTGAGAACTAAGTCAAAATAGCAGATGTAGTGGCTCGTTTTGTCAATTTGATTTCCTAAGCCAAAGCTAAAAGTCATAAGCAGGGAACAACGAACGATTTTGTACTACTAATGCAAGTTTCCCTAACACATATATAGAGTAATAGAGTCAAAGACAAAAGGCAAATGAAGAGTAGCTAAGGCAATTTTGTCCTCCTTTGCTCATAGAAAGTGTGTCTAGGGTGTCAATAATGTGTGTTTCCTTGTAATGATCGTATTTATCACCAATAGAACTCTCTTAAGTCTCCTCGTATCCTGTAATAGGCTTCGAGATGCCATCAATTTTATATGTTTACTAACATGTGCCTTCATAGTAGACGCTCCAATCCTCCTATAAGCTCAGATCCATAAGCTCCATAGATTGGGATAAAATTCACATATTATACCTTATGGACTGGATCAAAACTTTATGCCCCTTCAAGAGTGATGTCCTTGGATGTCGCCCAGGTCGCACATGGCCTGGGCCGGCTCTGCAACTCTAGCATATAGATGATGATGGGGAAGCCGGTAAATGATGGCAAAGTCGACATATCTAGGTTATCAATCGTCCACCCATGCTCTGGTTTGGTTTGCTTTTGTGAGGTCCCGAACAAAAAGCCCTAGAACTTGGGAGGATGAATTTGATGTAGGATATATGAGAGAACATACACGTATAATGTGAAGAAGGTGGAGGAATCGGTTGAGGGTAGACGGGCTGAAGATGGTTAAGAATTTGCCCTAAATCGTCGGTATGAGAGGAAGAAACAGAGACGTATAGTGTTGACGGCTCCAGATAGAAGAAGGTAGCGGGTGTGGATGGAGAAAAGGTATATGAACAACATATCTTTGAGTAACCGAAGAGAAGAATTGAACCTGCTTCTGCGTCAACCGGATGTAGGGCTTGTAAGGAGAAGGGATTTTCGATTGGTGGAAACAAGGGAGAGAAGCACACAAGGCGGGGTTTTTAACTTTTGGGATTTTGTTTCCCCCCTTTGTTATTAATAGAGAAACGCGCATTTCCCAAAAAAATTATAAAACGACAAGCTTATACGACACACTTTATTTTATAAGCACCCTCCGTGTTTTTTTTTTTCGTGACACAAATTTTAGGGCACGCAAAAATACGCGTTCTAAATTCTTCAAATTTCTAAAGATCTGACACTAGTTTAAGGGCACACACTTTTGCGTATCATTAATCAATGCATGTCGTAAAAAGCATGTCTTTAAAGGTCTGCTTTCTAGTAGTGAACTCACCATATTCGGTGTATATATCAAAATGGCGAGAACCCACAGTGGAGCTGGGAATATAAATGGAAACAGAAACCAACCTCCAGTGATTGAGCAAATACCGGTTGTGGTAGCCGCTCGTGAGCCAATAACGATGGCCCGGAGTGCAAGCAATGATCCAGATGAGGTTGGATCGTCAAATGGAGGAAACCAAACGTTTGCTCCAACTGAATTGAGAGGAAGCTACCATACCGATTGAACAGCCAGAGTTGAACGAAGGGCAGTCTGAGGAGGGGAACTACAGTGGGACCGTTGGTCAAGTCAACCCACCAATAGTTGGACAAAACAACTAGGATGACAGATTCAAGAGGAATGGATGCAAGTACAAGAACTTTCTGACTTGCAAGCCATCGACTTTCACTGGAAAAGAAGATCCGATCGGAGTCATGGATTGGATCTCGGAGATGGAGTTAGCTTTCATAGTGTGTGGTTATAGAGGCAAACTACAAACCACCTTTGTAGTACGTCTGTTCCGTGGAGGAGCAGTGCATTGGTGGAACACCCTGGGGAAGACTTTAAGCACCAACGAGCCCCTGCAACTAAAGAGGGTAGAGTTTTTGGTGCAATTCAAACAAAAGTACTTCTCAGCTCAAAACTTGCTCGAGTTATAGAACCAGTTCCTGACCCAGAAGAAGGGAAGCATGTCAATCGATGAATACATGAAGAAATTCACAGAGAAGATGGAGTTTGCCTTGCGTCTTGTCCCGGATGAGCTGACGAAGATCGACAAGTACGCTAAGGGACTCCCATGGGAATATGCAGTGCCAGTACGTCAGACACCTACTCTGGAGGCAATTAACTGGGCTTCCAAGTCTGTGGAGGATATGATTAAGGGAAGAGCTTCCTGCAAGGTTAAGGTTGGTGAGAAGAGGAAATTTGAAGGGTCTGCTAAACACAAAAATAAGAAGAACAAGTTCGGTTCAAAGAAGTTTGGGGGAGGAAGAAATGAAGCAAAATGGTGCGAGAAGTGCAAGATGAAGCACTCAGGAAAATGTAGCGAGGAAGTAACCTGCTACAAGTGTGGGATAACGGGGCACTATGCCAATGAGTGCACCATAAAGAAGTGGGTGTGCTACGAGTGTCGTGAAGAAGGGCATATTGCTAAGGATTGTCCAAAGAAGAAAGATGCGGGAAGGCTCAACATTCCACCGAAGCTGAAGGTGAGAGCCTTCCAGATGACGCTCAAGGCTGCGAAGGAGGCAGCAGACGTCGCTTCAGAACTTCAAGAGTCAAGTGGTGAAGGAACCTCAAATCCTAGCAGTCAACTTGAGGAGCAACCTCATGTTGATCCAATTATACCTCCAGTTGTACCTCTGAGGCGTTCCACAAAGGTTAGGAATGTACCTGAGCATTACTATGCTTTTCATATTACTGCGGAAGGTGAGACACTTATTAGTGATGAGACACTAGTAGGTCTAGATGAACCTAACAGCTATGCGGAAGCCATGGCAGGCCATGAGTTTGCCAAATGGAAAGAGGCAATGGAAAGCGAGATACAATCCATGTATAACAATCAAGTTTGGAACTTGGTTGAGAATATACCAGGTCGTAAAACTGTAGGGTGCAAATGGATCTTCAAGAAGAAGACCAACATGGATGGTAATGTACACACTTATAAGGCTCGACTAGTAGCAAAGGGCTTCTCTCAGACTCCTGGAGTGGACTATGATGAGACCTTTTCTCCAGTAGCCAAGGTTAAGTCTATTAGGGTATTGTTCGCCATAGCTGCATTTCATGACTATGAAATATGGCAAATGGATGTCAAAACCGCTTCCCTTAATGGAAAGTTGGCTGAGGATGTTTACATGAATCAGCCAGAGGGTTTTGTCAGCACAGAGTACCCTAATAGAGTGTGTAAGCTTGAGAAATCCATCTATGGATTAAAGCAAGCACCTCGCAGATGGAATCTTTGCTTTGATGAGAAAGTCAAGGGATTTGGCTTTTCTAGGAGTGAAGATGAATCTTGTGTATATGGCAAGGCTAGTGGGAGAATAGTTATCTTTTTGGTATTGTATGTGGATGACATACTACTCATACGAAATGACATCCCAAATCTGCAGGAAGTTATGTCCTGGCTTGGGAAGTGTTTTGCTATGAAGGACGTAGGAGAAGCTACCTATATCCTAGGGATAAGGATCTTGAGAAACCGGAGTAAAAGACTAACTGGACTTAGTCAGAGTACATACTTGGACAAGGTGTTGAAGAGATTCAACATGCAAGATTCCAAGAAAGGAGAGTTACCCATCCAGAGTAACACTAGACTGAGTAAGACTTAGAGCCCAAGTACTGAGGTTGAGATAGCAGAAATGAGTCGGATACCTTATGCTTCGGCAGTAGGCTCGATCATGTATGCTGTGACCTATACTCGTCCTGATGTAGCCTTTGCTTTAAGAATGGTTAGCAGGTATCAGGGGAATCCTTGTAAGGCTCACTGGACAGCGGTAAAGAACATTCTCAAGTACCTGCGAAGGACTAAGGACTGGGTCCTTACCCTCGGTGGGAGTGATGAATTGAGAGTTGTAGGGTATAGTGATGCTAGCTTCCAGACTAATAGGGATAATTTATGCTCTCAGTCAGGCTGGGTCATTACCTTAAACGGAGGAGAAATCTTTTGGAAAAGTTCCAAGCAGGAGACAGTGGTTGATTCAACTTGCGAATCAGAGTATATAGCGGCAAGCGAAGCGGCAAAAGAGGCTATATGGCTAAAGAACTTCATTGGAGACCTTGGAGTTGTACCAGCTATATCTGAGCCTATAGAGACTTTCTGTGACAGTGAAAGTGCAGTTGCCTTAGCAAAGGAACCAAGGGATCATCGGAGATCCAGACATATTGACAGAAAATATCATTTCATCAGACATCGTATTGAAGAAGGACTCCTCATGGCACAGAGGGTATCATCGGATGAGAACCCGGCAGATCCCCTCACGAAGGGACTGGTAAGGTTAAGCATATCCAGCATGCTAGGAGCATAGGGCTGAAGGATGATATTAGTTTTAGTAGTTAGATAATATTGAAATTTGTAAAATGTAATTGACATTTGATGATTAATAAAAGTTGTATTTATTTATGAGTAAAGTGTTACTATCTTTTGTCAATCGTTTACTATGATTTCTTTTGCATGTTTTGACTTCCAGAATATTTATTTTGTTTCACATATTATTCATATTATCCACAGTCAGTCATATGTTGGAAGTAGATATGAAGTAAGACTGTCATTAGTTGGTTGTAGACGTCTAAGATGTTGGACATGGCCTCAACACTCATGAGTGCTCATAAGTTATGAGTATTGGATTCAACCCACGCTCGCTGGTATCACTTCATGGAATTTATCTCGAGTGATCGGGAGACGGTAATATCATATGAGTCTTCAAACCTAGAGATATGACTTGTTAACTATGAGTTAGTTATGCATTGAACGTATGAAACCGCATTGGTATCTCGATGTTATAAAACGTGCATTTGTGTGTAATTTAACAAGTAGTAGAACAAGCATATGAGTCGAAGTTTATCTATTCCTTCTTGGATTAGAAGCTGATATCTGGGCCCCACGATGATTTTGTTTTGACCTATGTACCTGGCCCGGTCAGAACTAAGTTGATGTGTTCAATTAAGTTCTTTTTCAAACAAATCGGAAATCGGGAAACAAACTGCTGGACAATAAGCAAGACTATGTTCCTTGTGTTTGTCCGGCTGATATCTAGAACAGAGGATTATATGATCCCTTATCTGAAATGGCGTACCATCATCTTCTCAGTTCTGAGAAACCTTGAAAAGATCTACGATTGTCGATCGGTTCCTGAAGTCATACTTGCAGTTATAGTTATTAGACTTATCCAAGCGGGAGACTGTTGGATAAGGTGTCTAAGTCCATAACTATTTCTGGTATGTGCTTGACCCGACCCGGCATGGTCCATTTGGGTTGCATGGAACCATGCAATTGGATAGACTAAATGAGAGAAATAACACTTGCGGTTATTAATATATTATAAGTTCTAATATATTAATAATATTATTTAATTAGTTTGATCAAGAATTAATTTTAGAATTAATTAAGTGATCAAAAGATAACTAATTAAATATATGGGTTGATTATGTAAATCATCCGTATCTTATATAGTGGGCTAAGAGGCTCCATGGATAATCAAGTTGGGTTAAACCCATTGGATGCTCCGTGGAGGCTCTATGGGAGTTACAAAACCATGGTTCATGGAAATGAAGAGTCATGACACATTAGGGTTTACATGGTGTAACCCTAGATGTGTCAACACTATATAAAGCTCATGTCTTCTCCCAAAAATCGGATAGACAAGAAAAAAGAGGGCTAGAGCCGATTTTTTAGAGTGTTATACTTTCTCTCTAAGTTTACTCCATAGCATTTGGTGTTGTGTGAAGCATTTGAGGCATCACACTTGGGGTGCTAGGATCACAAGGTTTCAAGGAGCATTTACAACAACAAGGTATGTAGTTCTATCTATTATTTAAGTTCAAATTGTTGCCCATGTATGCTAGATAGGATGATAGCTTTGGAAATCAACTTTGCATGATAATTAGACAAACATAGATCCAAGGTTATTAGGGTTGCATGTACACTTAGGAAGTGTTAGAATGCTCAAAACCCATCAGTAGGGATTATAATGTAATGATTTTTGCATTAAGGGGCTAAAGGAAACATACCAAAATTTTCTAGTGTTACACGGTTGGCACCGCCTGAGATACAGGAGTTGTCCTCTTTGCTTCAGGAGTTGTCAGGGAAGTATTTTATTAGACTGAATAGTTCACCATGGGGAGCATCAATTTTTTTCATCAAGAAGAAGGATAGTTCACACCGGATGTGCATTGATTACCGGGAGTTGAACAAGTTAATGGTGAAGAACCCTTGTCCCTTGCCACAGATTGATGAACTCTTTGATCAGTTGCAAGGTGCATCTTGGTTCTCCAAGATCGATTTGAGGTCGGGGTATCATCAGATGAAGTTTAGAGAGGAGGACATGAAGAAGACCATGTTTCATACTCGTTATGGTCATTATGAGTCAGTTGTAATGCCATTTGGGCTCACCAATGCGTCTGTGGCATTTATGGATTTGATGAATTGGGTATGTAAACGAATGCTCGGTCGAAGATATTGTTTTCATTGATGATATCTTGGTATATTCCAAGACCAAGGAGCGGCATGAGGATCACCTTCGAGAGCTTCTAGGAGTTATGTGGTTGTATGCCAAGTTCTCAAAGTGTGAGTTTTGGTTACGATAGGTCCAGTTCTTAGGGAATATCGTTAACCATAATGGGATTTAGTCGATCTGGACAAGATCAAGTCTATGATGTAGTGGTTGGTTCCAAAGTCTCCCTCAGAGATCAGGAGTTTCTTGGGTTTAGCATGGTATTATCGGAGATTTATTCAGGGCTTCTCCAAGATTGCAGTACCTATCACTCGTCTGACGAGGAAGGGTGTGGATTTCTGTTAGGTGCCTAAGCAACAGGTTACGTTCGAGACACTAAGAAAAAAGTTGTATGAGGCACAAGTGTTGACCCTCCCTGAGGGTGTTGAGGGTTTTGTGGTATTTTGTGATACATCCATCACCGTCCTAGGGGTAGTTATTATGCAGCGAGGGAGGGTTATTATTTATGCTTCTCGATAGCTAAAGCCTTATGAGGCTCGTTATCTGGCTCATGATTTGGAGTTGGGAGCAGTGGTGTTTGCTCTCAAGATTTGGCAACATTATTTGTATTGGGTCTGGTGTACTATCTACACGGATCACAAGAGTTTGATATATCTCATGGATCAGCCGAATCTGAATATGATACAACATAGGTGGTTTGATGTGGTCAAGGATTACGTCTGCGAGATTCTGTATCACCCGGGGAAAGCGAATGTAGTCGCTCAACTAGTTCTGCTATTGGGAGCCTATGTATATGGATTTAGATTGATTCACCATTGTTGGATTTGATTACGGAGGTTCAGGCTGAGGGAATCAAGAAGGAAAAATAGAAATAGGAGAGACTCAGGGGTGAGATTGACAGGTTTGCTATTGACAATCGTGGATTATTAACCCGATATGGACGGGTTTGGGTGACAGATTTTGAGGGATCGGATGGACTGTGCTGGAGGAGGTGCACAAGTCAAGGTTTTTAATACACCCTGGAGCCACCAAGATGTATCGGGATTTGAGATTTTGTTACTAGTGGTCGTGAATGAAGAAAGAGAAAGAGAGAGAGAGAGAGAGAGAGAGAGAAATAGAGAGAGAGAGAGAGAGCAAGGTATGCTGAGAGGTGCTTGACATGTTGGATGGTCAAGGCCGAACACCAGAGGCCGCATGGCAAATTTCAGCCATTGGAGGTTCCCAAGTGCAAATGAGAACATATTACTATGGATTTCATCAGCAACTTACCTCGGGCGGCTATGGGATTTGATGCGATATGAGTTATTACGGATCATATGACTAAGAGCGCTCACATTCTAGCCATTCGAGAGAGTTCTTTGGGCGAGAAATGTATTTTCATCGGCTACCCAAAAAATCCTTTGGTTACCTCTTCTACAGACCTAGTGAGAATGTGGTCTTTGTAGCAAGGAGGGCTGTCTTGAGAGAGAGAGAGAGAGTTCATAAGCCAAGGAGATAGTGGGAGGCAAATTGACCTTGAAGAACTTCCAGAGTCAAGTGGTGAAGGAACCTCAAACCCTAGCAGTCAACTTGAGGAGGAACCTCCTATTGATCCATTTATACCTCCAGTTGTACCTCTGAGGCGTTCCACAAGGGTTAGGAATGTACCTGAGCATTACTATGGTTTCCATATTACTGCGGAAGGTGAGACACTTATTAGTGATTAGACACTAGTAGGTCTAGATGAACCTAACAACTATGTGGAAGCCATGGCAGGCCCTGAGTCTGCTAAATGGAAAGAGGCCATGGATAGCGAGATACAATCCATGTATGACAATCAAGTTTGGAACTTGGTTGAGAATGTACCAGGTCGTAAGACTATAGGGTGCAAATGGATCTTCAAGAAGAAGACCGACATGGATGCTAATATACACACTTATAAGGCTCGAATGGTAGCAAAGGGCTTTTTTCAAACTCCTGGAGTGGATTATGATGAGACCTTTTCTCTAGTAGCGAAGATCAAGTCCATTAGCGTATTGCTAGCCATAGCTGCATTTCATGATTATGAAATATGGCAAATGGATGTAAAAACCACTTTCCTTAATGGAAAGTTGGCTGAGGATGTTTACATGAATCAGCAAGAGGGTTTTGTCAGCATAGAGTACCCTAATAGAGTGTGTAAGCTTGAGAAATCCATCTATGGATTAAAGCAAGCACCTCGCAGATGGAATCTTTGCTTTGATGAGAAAGTCAAGGAATTTGGCTTTTCTAGGAGTGAAGATGAATCTTGTGTATATGTCAAGGCTAGTGGGAGTATAGTTAGCTTTTTGGTACTGTATGTGGATGACATACTACTCATAGGAAATGACATCGCAACTCTGCAGGAAGTTAAGTCCTGGCTTGGGAAGTGTTTCTCTATGAAGGACCTAAGAGAAGCTGCCTAAATTCTAGGGATAAGGATTTTGAGAAACCGGAGTAAAAGACTAATTGGACTTAGTCAAAGTACCTACTTGGACAAGGTGTTGAAGAGATTCAACATGCAAGATTCCAAGAAAGGTGAGTTACCCATCCAGAGTAACACTAGACTGAGTAAGACTCAGAGCCCGAGTACGGAGGATGAGATAGCAGAAATGAGTCGGATACCTTATGCTTCGGCAGTAGGCTCGATCATGTATGCTATGACATGTACTCGTCCTGATGTAGCTTTTTCTTTAAGCATGGTTAGCAGGTATCAGGGGAATCCTGGTAAGGCTCACTGGATAGCGGTAAAGAACATTCTCAAGTACCTGCGGAGGACTAAGGACTGGGTCCTTACCCTCCGTGGGAATGATGCCTTGAGAGTTGTAGGGTATAGTGATGCTATCTTCCAGACTGATAGGGATAATTTCCGCTCTCAGTCGGGCTGGGTCTTTACCTTAAATGGAGGAGCAATCTCTTGGAAAAGTTCCAAGCAGGAGACAGTGGTTGATTCAACTTGCGAATCAGAGTATATAGCGGCAAGCGAGGTGGCAAAAGAGGCTATGTGGCTAAAGAACTTCATTGGAGACCTTGGAGTTGTACCAGCTATATCGAAGCCTATAGAGATTTTCTGTGATAGTGAAAGTGCAGTTGCCTTAGCAAAGGGACCAAGGGATCATGGGAGATCCAGACACATTGACAGAAAATATCATTTCATAAGACATTGTATAGAAGAAGGACTCCTCGTGGCTAAGAGGGTATCATCGGATGAGAACCCGGCAGATCCCCTCACGAAGGGACTGGGTAGGGTTAAGCATCTCCAGCATGCTAGGAGCATAGGGCTGAAGGATGATATTAGTTTTAGTAGTTAGATAATTTTGAAATTTGTAAAATGTAATTGACATTTGATCATGAATAAAAGTTGTGTTTATTTATGAGTAAAGTGTTACTATCTTTTTTTCAAATCGTTTACTATTATTTCTTTTGCATGTTTTGACTTCCATAATTTTATGTTGTTTTACATATTATTCAAATTATCCACAGTCAGTCATATGTTGGAAGTAGATATGAAGTAAGACTGTCATGAGTTGGTTGTAGAGGTCTAAGATGTTGGACATGGCCTCAACACTCATGAGTGCTCATAAGTTATGAGTATTGGATTCAACCCACGCTCGCTGGTATCACTTCATGGAATTTATCTCGAGTGATCGTGAGACAGTAATATCATATAAGTCTTCAAACCTAGAGATATTACTTGTTAACTATGAGTTAGTTATGCATTGAACGTACGAAACCGCATTGGTAACTCGATGTTATAAAACGTGCATTTGTGTGTAATTTAACAAGTAGTAGAACAAGCGTATGAGTCGAAGTTTATCTGTTCCTTCTTGGATTAGAAGCTAATATCTGGGCTCCTCGATGATTTTTTTTGACCTATGTACCGGGCCCGGTCAGAACTAAGTTGATTTGTTCAATTAAGTTCTTTGTCAAACAAATCGGAAATCGGGAAACAAACTGCTGGACAATAGGCAAGACTATGTTCCATGTGTTTGTCCAGCTGATATCTAGAACAGAGGATTATATGATCCCTTATCTGAAATGGCGTACCATCATCTTCTCAATTCTGAGAAACCTTGAAAAGATCTACGATTGTCGATCGGTTCCTAAAGTCATACTTGCAGTTATAGTTATTAGACTTATCCAAGCGGGAGACTGTTGGATAAGGTGTCTAAGTCCATAACTATTTCTGGTATGTACTTGACCCGACCCGACATGGTCCATTTGGGTTGCATGGCACCATGCAATTGGATAGACTAAATAAGTTCTAATATATTACTAATATTATTTAATTAGTTTGATCAAGAATTAATTTTGGTATTAATTAAGTGATCAAAAGATAACTAATTAGATATATAGGTTGATTATGTAAATCATCCATAACTTATATAGTGGGCTAAGAGGCTCCATGGATTGTCAAGTTGGGTTAAACCCATTGGATTCTCCATGGAGGCTCCATGGGAGTTACAAACCCATGGGTCATGGAAATGAAGAGTCATGACACATTAGGGTTTACATGGTGTAACCCTAGATGTGTCAACACTATATAAAGCTCATGTGTTCTCCCAAAATCGGTTAGACAAGAAACAAGAGGGATTGAGCCGATTTTAGAGTGTTATACTTTCTCTTCAAGTTTACTCGATAGCAGTTGGTGTTGAGTGAAGCATTTGAGGCATCACACTTGGGGTGCTAGGCTCACAAGTTTTCAAGGATCACAATCAACAACAAGGTATGTAGTTCTATCTTTTATTCAAGTTAAAATTGTTCCCCATATTTTATTCAAGTTAAAAAGTTGTAGAATGCTCAAAACCCATCACTTTCTTCATGGCAGACCTTCCCGGTACCCTCCCCTACGCCGCTGAGTACCATTGACTGGAGGCCACCTATGGCTTGTCTTCTCTGGAAGGTGTGGATTTTCCTGCACCTGGTTCTAGCATCTCATCCCCTCCCCCGGCAAGATAGGGGTTTTCTTGAAAACCCTAGACGTCGGCATCCTCTTCCCTTTGACCGATTTTCAGGAGGAAGTCTTCCAGAAAGACGGTGGTAGTGTTCTGATGTTGACTCCCTCTGTAGTTAACAAAGTGGTTGCGTTTGAAATGAATTGCAGAGCCAATGGATATCTTCCAGACTACTTCGTCTTCAAGTTTTTCTTCCGATTCTGTGTTGCCGACAACAAATACACCTTCTCGGTCCGACAAGAGGGACACGCCTTGGTTCCCGACGGGCGCACCCCAAATAATTGGCAGGAAAAATGGTTGTGGGTGAATCAGGGGATGGTTGGAAGTGGTAGTTATCGTGCCAATGCTTTCGCCGATACCATTCCCAAGCTCTTTCCCCACAACCAGGGTGTCACCGACTACTTGAAGAGTGTGCAAGTATCTGCTGAAGATTACTCCGAGGCGCTTCTTTCTGGGGTAGGGATGAGCACCTCTTGGCGGCGGCAAGGAAAAATGGTGGTGTTCTTCTCCGTCGTTGATGGTGAGTGTTGTATCCTTCTTTTCCTTTCCGTTTCCCTATTATTCCTGTGTTATTTATATTTCCCTTCTGCTTTCCCTAGGTGTTGAGTCTTCTCTGTCCATGGATGAGGTGTTGCGCAAGCGTTATCGGGGCAAGTTGGAGTTTTGGGAGGTGGATCTAGTCGATCAGCTTCCTCCACCCCGCCGGATGGAGTGGCTTGCTCTAACCATTGCCCATCCTATTCCTCCCACGGGTTCATCAGCATCCGAGGAGAATGCGTTGCATGATCGCTCCATTTCTGCTGTCATGCCCTTAGGCGGCGTCCCCTCTTCTTCCATGGACGATAATGAGGTCAGCAAGGAGGGAATCATCACTGACGTCCGGCGGATGCAGGCAATGCGAAAAGCTATACAGGCCATGGGTGAGCCAGTTACTAGTACGCCTACTACTACCAAGAGAGTGCATACTAGGTGCAGCTTCACTCGCTTGCTGATTTCCATGAGCTCCACACCAACTGGTGTGGTAGTGATCCCTGATGACGACACGCAATAGTCTGAAGGGATCAACAGGGTAACTGAACAGCCCGTTAGTTCAGATTTCTCTTCTATTCCTTATCCCAGTGTTCCATTTGTTCCTTCAAAGCTTTCCCCGGCAAAGGGTTTTGGTGTCTCTGGACAAGCTGTAATCTCCAAGGATGGTGGTTCTGGAGATGGTGCTTCTGAGTCTGAGGTTTTTGTTCCATCCTGGGATCTTCGCAACGACTCTCGGCTTTCTGTGCGCGCAAATGCTTTGGAATTTTCACGCCACGCCCTTCCTCCTGCTGTAGTTGGAGATATGGAGGCAATGGGTAACCCTGCCCTTTCACACAATATGGCCTACGCTGCCGCGCAGGCCATGTTTTATCTTGTTGCCGGCTCCCGGTGCGTCCAAGCCTTAGGCGAGATGGAGGATGCACATGCCGCCTGTGGATCACGTGTGGCAAGTATGGAGCGTTGTCTGAGTGAGCTTCGTGATGATCTTTGCTTATCTTATAAAAGGTGCGAATTGTTAGTGTCCGAGAAGAACATGCTTGATGAAGCTAGAACTGTATTGGAGGCCAAGGTTGATTCCGTCACGCAGATGAATGAGGGTTTGATGATTTAGGTTGAGAGTCTTCGGTGTGATGTCGCTGACCGTGACAAGCTTGTGTCATCGCTACAGTTGGATATGGACGCTTCTCGTCAAGACTTAGATTGGTTGGTGCATGTTGGTGTGGTTCGCAGTGTTGATAAGTTGATCGAGCATCCCGACTTTACCAACGCCATAAGCCTCACTCGTCATGCTGCGTTTGTGGCAGGGGTTGAGTCCCTTCAGAAGACTTCTGCTAGTGGTGGGGGTGGGGAGGCGGTTGCTAGTGTTTATTTGGATGGTCCTTCAGTTAGTGTAAACAATGCTCTATTGTCTTTTGCCAGTATGGACCATGCATCTCTGTTGGTTTTAGGGGAGTTGGGTATTGAAGGTCTTCGGGAGTTATGCTCTTTTGGTGGTTCCGAGGGTACTCCAAAAAGTATGGTGGGTCAGGAAATTGTGTCGGTAGTTGGGAATGGTATGGATGGTGAGGCTGTTGGTAAAGGTAATGGACCCACTATATCTATGCCCCATTGGTAAAATGGTCACGGGCTGGATATGTTATGTAGTGGCACCGGGGGATTCACTTGAAGTGGGGCATAAGACATATGATATTATCGTACAGTCCTCTGTTTAGATATCATGCAAACAATTCTTATGGAATTAATTGTCCAGCAGTTGGTTTCTCGATCTCAGATTTATTCGACATAGAACTTAATCGAACACATCAATTTAGTTTTGACCAGGCCCGACACATAAGTCAAATCAAATCATCGAGCGGTCAAGATATCGCTTTTACCCTCTTAGGATAAAAGTAACAGATAAACTTCGACTTATATGCATTTACTTATTCATTAATCAACTATACACAACAATGCGTTTTATAAGATCAATTTACTGATGCGGTTTCGCATTATCAATGTACAACCAATTAACAAATAACAAACCATATATCTAGGTTTTAAGACCATATGATATTATCGTCTTGCGATCACCCCTTTTTATCATATTCCATAAGGTGATTCCAGCAAGCATAGGTTTGTTCCAATGCTCAAAACTAGTTCATAAGCACTCATGAACGCTGCAGCAAACTTTTGCTATGTCTAATACCATTTAGACAATCTACACACCAATTCATGACAATCTTCATTCATACCTACTTCCAACATATGAACGATTGTGGACTGTTTGAACAATTCGATTATTCTTAATAAACTCAATTATTCTGAAAGTCAAAACATGCAAAGTGAAACAATAGTTAAACAATTAACATAAGACAGTAACTTTACTGATAAATAATATTCCTTTATTTAATCATCAAATGTTAATTATATTTATCTATTACATGTTTCAAAAACTATCTAATCTAATCTAATATCATCTCTCAGCCCAATACTCCTAGCATGCTACAAGTGCTTAATCCTGCTCAGTCCCTTCGTAAGCGAATCTGCTGGATTATCTTCTGATGATATCCTCTTAAACATGAGGTGTCCTTCTTCTACTCGATGTCCAATAAAGTGATATTTTCTGTCGATATGACGAGATCTACCATGATCCCTTGGTTCCTTGGTCAAGGCAACCGCTCCTTCATTATCACAGAAAATTTCCATAGGCTCCTTTATGGCAGGCACAACTCCAAGATCACCAATAAAGTTCTTCAACCATATTGCCTCCTTCGACGCTTCGCTCGCTGCAATGTACTCTGATTCGCACGTTGAATCAGCTACGGTTTCCTGCTTGGAACTTTTCCAAGTTACTACTCCTCCATTTAGGGTAAAGACCCAGCTCGACTGCGAACGGTAGTTGTCCCTGTCGGTCTGAAAATTGGCGTCACTATACCCTCGCACCTTCAAGTCATCACTCCCTCCGAGGATTAAAAACCATTCCTTGGTCCTCCGAAGGTACTTAAGGATATTCTTGACCACAATCCAGTGGGCTCTACCCGGGTTCCCTTGATATCTACTAACCATGCTGAAAGCAGAGGCTACATCAGGGCGAGTACAAGTCATAGCATACATGATTGAGCCAACTGCGGAAGCGTATGGTAATCGGCTCATTTCTGCCATCTCGGCTTCGGTACTCGGACTTTGAGTGTTACTCAATTTGGCATTACTTTGTATCGGTAGTTCTCCCTTCTTGAAATTTTCCATACTAAAACGTTTTAGTACTTTATCTAAGTAAGTGTTCTGACTAAGTCCTATTAGTCTCTTACTTCGTTGTCTCACTATCCTTATTCCCAAAATATAGGAAGCCTCTCCGAGGTCCTTCATAGAGAAGCACTTCCCGAGCCAGGACTTAACCTCCCGCAGTGTCTGGACGTTGTTTCCTATGAGCAGTATGTCATCGACATATAGGACGAGGAAGCCGACTAAGCTCCCACTGGCTTTGACATATACACATGATTGATCTTCGCTTTGTACAAATCCAAACTCTTTGACTTTCTCATCGCAGCAAAGATTCCATCTGCGAGACGCTTGCTTAAGTCCATAAATGGACTTCTCAAGCTTACACACTCTATTTGGATGCTTCGGATCAACAAAACCCTCTGGCTGAGTCATGTAAACATCCTCAGCCAACTTCCCATTAAGGAAAGCGGTCTTGACATCCATTTCCCAAATCTCATAATCATGAAATGCGGCAATAGCTAGCATCACTCTAATAGACTTTATTTTCGCAACTGGTGAGAAGGTCTCATCATAGTCAACTCCAGGAGTTTGAGTGAAGCCCTTCGCAGCCAATCGCGCCTTATATGTGTGTACGTTTCCATCTACGTCGGTCTTCTTCTTGAAGATCCATTTGCACCCAACGGTCTTACGTCTGGGCACATTATAAACCAAATTCCAAACTTGGTTGTCATACATGGATTGGATCTTGCTGTCCATTGCCTCTTTCCATTTTGCAGACTCCGGGTCTGGCATGGCTTCCTTATAGCTATTAGGTTCATCTAGATTTATTAGTGTACCATCACTAATATACGTTTCCTCTTCTGTAGTAATATTAAAACCATAAAACTGGGGTTGAACTCTAACTCTTTCGGAACGTCTAAGAGGTAAGGACTCGTCAATCGGTTCAACCGGAGTTTCCTCCTCGGGTTGTGCGCCAGCGGTAGAGGTTCCCTCATCAATCGATTCTTGAATCTCTTCAAGTTCGATTTGCCTCCCAATGTCTCCTTGGCTTATGAGTTCTCGCTCTTGGAAAACTCCTCTCCTTGCAACGAAGACAACATTGTCCATCGGTCTATAGAAGAGATATCCAAAGGATTTCTGCGGGTAGCCGATGAAAATACATCGGTCACTACGAGGTTCGAGCTTGTCGTGAGTATCTCATCTTACGAAACCCTCGCAACCCCAAACCTTGATATGTGCTAACGAGGGAGATTTCCCTGTCTACATCTCGTGAGGTGTTTTGGCAACCTTCTTAGTAGGGAGTCGGTTAAGGATATGGGCGGTAGTCTCTAAGGCATACCCTCCAAACGAGATAGGTAGTGAAGCACGACTCATCATAGAGCAGACCATGTCTAACAAGGTTTGATTACGCCTTTCTGCCACACCATTCAACTTCGGTGTCCTAGGTGGCGTCAATTGTGAAACTATTCCACACTCTTTGAGATAGTCGTGGAATTCAAGACTTAGGTACTCTTCTCCTCGATCGGATCTAAGCATCTTGATTTTCCTGCCCAATTGATTCTCCACTTCATTCTTGAACTCTTTGAACTTTTCAAACGTTTCTGACTTTTGCTTGATTAAGTAGATATACCCATATCTACTATATTCATCGGTAAAAGTCACATAGAAGCGGTTCCCATCCTTTGTGGTTGATCTAAAGGGTCCACATACATCGGTATGTATGAGGTCCAATAAACCCTCACCCATTTCACATGTGCTAGTGAAGGGTGACTTGGTCATCTTTCCAAGTAAACAAGATTTGCACGTGTCATCTTCCCTAAGGTCGAATGACTCCAACACTCCATCCTTTTGGAGTTGGGCTATGGACTTCTTGTTAACATGTCCAAGACGACAATGCCACAAGGATGCTCTATCCATACTATTGGTAGAATCCATGCACAAAACATCATTTCCTAGGTTATCTACAATCATAACAGTTTCATAAATTCCATTACATGGCATTGCTTCAAAATATAAGACACCATTTAGAGAAACATAAATTGAACCATTCTCATTCTTAAAAGAAAATCTAAATCCTTGTCTAAACAAACCATGAAACCAAATGATGTTTCTTGCCATTTCTAGCGAGTAGCAACAATTATTCAAATCTAAACATAATCCATTACTAAGCACTAGAGAATACACTCCAATCTTGGTCACAGGCGAAGATCTTCTGTTCCCCATGATTAGATTTATTCTTCCACGCTCCACATCCCTATTTCTTCTTAGTCCCTGCAATTCAGAACAAATATGGTAACCACACCCGATATCTAGGACCCAAGAAACAGCATGAGATGAATCATTAGATTAATTTTGTATATACCAGCGAAAGACGGCTTGATCTTTCCTTCCCTGATGGCTTGCAGGTATTCTGGGCAGCTTCTTTTCAAATGCCGTATTTTGTGGCAATGGTGGCACTCTGCCTCCTTTGGGTTGGGGTTGGGCTTAGCAAGATCAACTTTGGTCCCACTAGAAGAGGAACCATCTCGGGACTTTCCCTTGCGGTAACTCTTACACGGAGCCTTCCTCTTCTTACCCCTTCCTTGCCCAATTGCCAAAACAGGAGCAGCGGGTGGATTGGGAGTTGGTGCAACAGACTTCTCCTTGAGGTTGCTCTCAGCAACCCTTAGGAGACCTTGGATCTTACTTAGGGTGACCTCTTCCTTGTTCATGTGGTAGGTCATCCTAAATTGGTTGTAACAAGGGGGAAAAGAATGAAGCACCATGTCGATAGCCAAATCTTCCCCAAAGCTCAGTAACATACATCCTACCTTTCATGTCTCAAACCTAAAGAAATGCCTATCCGACGAGACTCTCGTAATCCCACTCGACGAGATTGAGGTCAACGAGGGCCTCAACTCCGTGGAAGAGTCTGCCGAGATTATGGACAAAGAGGTCAAACGGACGAAACAAAGCCACATCCCGATTGTGAAGGTTCGTTGGAACGCTAAGCGAGGACCAGAGTTCACTTGGGAGCGCGAGGATCAAATGAAACTCAAGTATCCCCATCTCTTTGCATAGTAGTACTGTAATAACTTACTTGCTTGAATTCTAAATTTCGGGACGAAATTTCCTCTAACGGGGGGCTGATGTGACAACCCAAAATTTATTCCATCGTTATAACTCGTTTCTGTTAATAGAATATTCTATTTTATAAAGGTTCCGTTAATTTTGGGGTAGACAAATCAATAAATGTTTTATTTTATTTTATTTTATGTTATTAATGTCATAATGAAATAAATAAAAACATGTGAATTACCCTCCCGTTTAGTTGGAAAAAGTTTTTAATTGCGACCATTTAATCAGGTAAAAATTTACACCCCGTTTAATGTCAGTATCGGGTAGATTCCTACCTGGAAACAAACCCAACCCCTATATAAGGGTCAGTAGACATCATTTGGACCTTTTACCACCCTAAGCACTCTCTCTCTACTCTCTCTCTTCAAGGCTCGATTTCTTCCAAAATCCGCAAGTTTTAGCTTCCAAACTGTAAGTACTCTTACCCTAAATTGTTCTACATCTCAACACAAATCATTTTAGCTTGAAAATCATCCAAGAAGGCCAAGAGTAAGCAGTTTATAGCCCAAGAACACTCTAGGGTCGTAAACCCCTAAAAGTGTGCCAAGAGGCCCCCAAATCTATTCCTTAGGCTTAGAGGCTAACTTAGAACATACCCTAGAAGTGTTTTAGACATTCAATCTTATGTTTAGAGGCTTGAAAGAGGGTTTACGGACCAAGCATATTCTTAGGCCGTAAACTCCCTCAAAGTATGCAAATCAAGCCCTAAAACCCCTATTTAGCCTTGGACCTTTACTAAGAAGTTGTTAGGAGTAAACAAAGGGCCACAAAATCGAAGTATGAGAGGCATCCAAGAGTTGACGGCCGTAAACCACGGGGTTCACGAACGTAAACTCCCAAGTAGTGGTCCTAGGACTGTAAACTACAAGGGAGTGCCTCTTTTGAACACTAAACACCCCTTAAACATTGGAAATTACCTTGGAACCCTTCCTAGGGATGCAAGAGACTTGAAAACACACAAATACACTCCTCCCATGAGTTTACAGCCACAAACTCATGGGAGAAGTGGTCCCTCAGCCGTAAACTCACCTAAGGTGAGTATTAGAAGAGTAAACTCCATGGTGAGGCCTTATACTCTTCCATTGCAACCTAATAGCCTCCTAGCTGATGAGTTGAAAAACTCTTTGATCGTTTAGATCTCAAACAGGTTAATCACAATAATAAGAACATAAATATCAAACACAGGAATGAATCAAAATATGCTGAATGATTCAATAGATCCACGCCTTAGTAGAGCTCGACTAAGAACTTCCACTGTAGAGGCTGTTTAGGGTTACAATCGATAAAAGTATGCGCTGTGAATAATCGACTCCAAAAATACTTACGTACAAAGATGCATGCAAGCATCTATAAATACTAAACCCTAATAAATAAATCACAGATGGACAGGCCCAATCCGGATACAAAATTGGACTATGATCCGAGCCCAAGATGCAACACCTAATGAACCCTACAATCTCCCCCTTTACGTCAATTGGAGCGAGACTTTACTTTGGCTTGCTAGGTCCAGTTGCAAGAACTTTCTTCGTGGTGTCGAACAAACGAGGAATGATAGCAAGGATGGTTTGTCTGAAACGAATGTACCACTGGATCATATCATCGAAATACTTCTTGTCATCTTCTGAATTCTGCTTGCATCAATTGATGATCCCCAGAACATGTTCCAAGCACGAAGTGGTATATAGATGTTTATCTGCCAAGGAAAATAGGCATTTTTCACCTTCATTTCTGGTGAACATGACTGAGTTTCTCTTTGGATCGATTCTCCCCATATGCATCATATTCAAATCACTTGCAGAACCAACATGAGAGATGGTAGGCTTCTTCTTGAAGACACTAGCAATCTCCTGATCCATCTTGGCGACCTCCATGATGTAGCAAACCAACATCCTTTTGAAGTGATCTATGATTGGCCCATATTCAGCTTCGTTGATGAGGAGGATGTTATGCAAAATGATCCAATCATGTGTAGGTTTTCGCTTCTTAGGAAAAGGGCCTTTCTCCCCTTTGACCACCTTCTTGTCTGGTTTCTTGCCCCTAGGAGCAGGCTTGTCAGCGTCATGGATAGACTGAATCATCTCTGGAGTGAGCTCTCTGGGACCCGAAGGAAGAAACTCCTTGTAGGTCTTGATGATGTGACTCGCCCCTGGTACACATGCATACATTGAATCAGGAATTGAGCCAACGAACTGAAACTTGGAAGGATCCGTCACAATGATCTTCGTAGTGTGGAAAGTCCCAATAGAGGAGAGTGGAGATGTTGCCACAATGGGAACATGGTACTTGTCCATTGCCCATTAGGTGACGAGCGTCCAGAACCTTGCATATGAAACTTCAGAATGTCGAGAGGTAGAAGCAAGGATTTGGATTAACTGCTGCCATAAAACAGAGCCATAATCGAGATTGATGCCAGTGTATAACCCGTAGAGAATCGTCATGAACAGACAACTAGCCCCATCAGAACCTGCACTTCTCTCTGATAGACCCTTGAACAAGATCGTGAAGAAGCCATTCCACTGAGGAGGAAGACATGATTTCTTGAACTTTGTGACTGTGGTAAGAATCTCAGTGTAACCCATGTTGTAAAACATGGAGAACAACTGTGCCACATAAATCGACTCAGGGTTAACCCTCGACTCATCAGGTTCAAACCCTAGAAGCGAGCAGAATCACTGTTTAGAGATGGAGGTTTTGGTATCAAGAATATCAAAGAAAATTCGATCAACAGACTTGTCGAAGTGGGAAGTAGATAAAATCTGGGATAAACACTCCATAGGTACGATTTCGACCATGGTCAGAGCGAGAACCAGTGGTGAGTGTTTAAGACACTCCACTATGGGGTACATGAAGCCATCGTACGAGTATGGGGTGAGATCAATGACCAAGCTTTGCTGGGGTCAGATAGGGAGAATATGGGAGGTTTCGTGAACAGAGGAGGAATCTGCCATTTGATGAGTGCTTCGAAGAAGATGATGAACAGTGGTAGAGAAGTATCTTTGTTTGCTCTCAGAAAATTAGGTGCAGTAAAGAGGTAAAAGAACTTAGGGTTTACCCTTTATACCGTGTGTAGAAGAGAGAAAAATCAGCCCCCAAATCTTCTTGAAAAACGAATCGGTTCCGAATTTGATTGACGCGTGACAGGTAGCAACCCCTATGATTACGCATGAGAGAGAAAACCGTTTCCATTTTGCACGCTTCCTATCAAATGCCTTTTTGAATTCCTAAAACCCCTTAGTCTTCCGGCTGAGTCATCAATTTATCCTTGAAATGAGCTGTCCTCACTAAATAAAACCAATCACATAAATAAGCCACAACATCCCGTTGAGAATATAGCATTAAATATCAGAGCTAAAAAAATAGCTTGTAATGAATGAAACCAGACTTTTGGAAAATCAAAAAGATTTTCGTGCATAGAGTGTCAAAGATAAAGAAATAAAGCAACATATATGTGGGAAATCGTGATGTCAATATAGACACGAAACAGTGGATCCCGTGCACGAATCTCTTCTTTCAAAGTCAAGAGAAACTTTAAAGTGTTTGTGTGTTTCCCGTTAAATTACGATCAAGCACTTGTTAAGAAGTGTTGAAAGACATCTTTTAATGAGGCTGATAAGGATGGCTTTCGCTTCAGTTCAGAATTCCTGATCTTGACATAAGATAGAAACTGAATGAAGTACTTGTGAGACCGATGTGGTCTGTTGAACAAGTAGGTTTCATCAATATTTAGTGACTCGTTGAAAGTGTTTTAGTGTGAAATCTCAAGAAAATTTAAAATTGGATTCTATGGGAAGAAATGTTATGGTATGTAACAATTTCATTAGAATCACACAAAAAGGAAAAATAGAGATTTCAAGGTACATCCACTTGGGTGGCTTCGGTAATTCATAAGTGAAAGCTAGAGCAAATTTAATTGTTCACCGTCAATGCATAGTAGGTATTGAATTGTGGGTTTCACTTAGCACGTAGTGACACGAAGCTAAGATCACAAACACAGAGATTGTGTAACCATAAACCACAGTGGTAATTTTTAAGAGTCTCAAGGGTTACATGTATGAAGCGAATATGATGAAAAAAAATGTTTGAGATGGTGTAAGGAAACCAAAGTACCTCTGCTATAAAATTAGTGACTAACCAGAAAACTCTTAACTCATATGAGAAAGGAGTAAGGTAGCTCATGATTAGAATAAATGTAGCAGCCTAATTGGGAAGACAAGGTTTGTATATACCAAGTCAATAAGGCTTTATTCAAAATCAGTCAAGGCTTTGGACACCATGCAGCAGCATGCTTCTAGGGACACTTAGCTAGTAAAAACTGTGAGAATGATACTTGCCACATCGATATTCCATAAACTGTTAGTATAAACAGAAGTAGAGACAAAAAGAAAAAGAAAATATTTTTGGAATTTTTGAGAATTTTGTAAAGAGAAAAACAAAACAAACCGTGTTGCCCTAGGCACGTCATCACATATCCTAGGGAAATGCCATCCGACTCGCCGAGTTGTTCTTCAACAAGTCGAGCTTTATGGTGATCTTTATCGGACTCGCTGAGTTGTTCATCCAACTCGCCGAGTTCAATGACCATCTTCATGTGACTTGCCAAGTCATCCTTGCGACTTGCCGAGTCCATCCATTCTTCTTTCAATACAAACTTGTTTTGAGCCATGCAGCGGCTCCAAATCACAGATCCAAGCTTCTAGGGTATACTTACCACATAAAGTTGCAAACTTTATGTGCATGCATGGTTATAAAGACTCCAAATGTCTATTTTAAGTTCTTAATGGAGCTTTTAGTCCAGGAGGAACTTCAACCACAACTAATACAACAACTTTATGACTCTAGCATCCAAGGAGGCTCCAGATCTGAAGTTACAACTTCAGATCTAGCCCATAGCTCAACATCCCAACATGAAAATCCATAAAAAGCTTTAGAACTCAACAAAAGGGAAGAAAACGAAGTAAGAATGGCACTTTGATACCTTTAAAAGATGCTAGCTTAGGCAAAACCCGCTTCCCACTCCTTTCTTGCTTCAATTTCCTTTGCACTCTTAGCTTCCTTCCTCCAAGATCCTCTTTTCCAAGCTTCAAACCCACACCAAGGCATACACACACGAATTAGGGTTTTAACGGCTCTCAAAGACTGTCAGGAGGCCCAAAGGAGGCTAAGGCTCCTTTAATTAGGGGTGCAAACCCCGAGATTTAGGGTTTCATCTGCTAGCTCCTACTCGCCGAGTCCCAATAGTGGACTCGCCGAGTACGTCACTAAACACGTGTTCTCACCGCGCTGCTACTCGACGAGTAGGTCGTCCAACTTGTCGAGTAGAGCTTCATCTAGAAATTCTTAATTAATTAATATCTGAGGATCGGGGCATTACAATTCTCCCCCACTTGAACTAGACTTCGCCCTCGAAGTCCATTGAGGAAAACAATGTCGGGTAATGCTTGCGCATTTCTGCTTCCGGCTCCCACGTCCACTCGGATCCCATCTGATGTTCCCATTGCACCTTTACTAAAGGTATTTCCTTGTTCCGCAAAATCTTCTTCTTCCTTTCCAAAATAGCTACAAGCCTCTCCACATAGTTCAGTCACTCATCGACCTGAATGTCATCCAACGATACCACCGCCTCCTGGTCCATGATGCACTTTTGCAGTTGCGAAACATGAAATGTGCTATGGATCCGGCTAAGTTCCTTTGGAAGCTCTAGCCTATAAGCCACCCTGCCAACCTGGAAACAATCCTGAACGGCCCGATGTATCGGGGACCCAATTTTCTCCTCTTCCTAAAACTGATCACACCCTTCCAGGGTGAGACCTTCAGGAGAACCATGTCATCCTCCTGAAATTCCAACTCAGGTCGGCGTCGATCAACATAACTCTTCTGTTGACTATAAGCGGTCTGCAGCCATTGTCTAATCTGCTGTATCATCTCGGCAGTTTGCAGAACTACCTCTGTCCGACCCATCACCCTGTGCCCAACCTCTCCCCAACATATTGGGGTCCTACACTTCCTCCCATACAACAACTCGAAAGGCGGGGCGCCAATACTGGAATGATAGATGTTGTAGGCGAACTCTACAAGCGGTAGGTGGGAATGCCAACTCCCACCAAAATCAATGACGCACGCCCTCAACATATCTTTGAGGGTCTGAATGGTCCGCTCACTCTACCCATCCGTCTGCGGATGGAATGCTGTACTGAAATGTAGCCTCATACCTAGTTCCTCGTGGAACTTCTTCCAAAAATGGGAAGTAAATAGGACATCCCGATCGGAAACTATGGAAACTAGAACCCCATGGCGAGAGAAAATCTCGCATACGTATAGGTCGGCCAACTTCTCCGCCGACGAACTGTCCCGTATAGCTAGGAAATGGGCACTCTTGGTCAATCGATCCACGATGACCCATATAGCGTTGAATCCCTTTGCCGTTCTTGGCAATTTCGTTATGAAATCCATCGCGATCCGTTCCTATTTCCACATGGGAATCTCCAAAGGATGAAGCTTACCATGCGGCCTCTGGTGCTTGGCCTTGACCATCCTGCAGGTCAAGCACCTCTCAA
Organism: Lactuca sativa; assembly: GCF_002870075.4. NCBI lineage: Eukaryota > Viridiplantae > Streptophyta > Magnoliopsida > Asterales > Asteraceae > Lactuca > Lactuca sativa. Next base: position 9,483,341 of record NC_056627.2, read on the forward strand.
CGTACCCAGCGATATCTCAATTCAAACTAGGCCACCAATAAATCAAACTCAAATCACGGTACATCTTGGTAGCCCCCGGGTGAATAGAAAAACGAGACTTATGAGCCTCCTCCATCACTGTCAGCGTAACTCCTCCGGTCATCGAAACCCAAACCCGACTATATCGGGTCAATAGCCCGCGGCTATCCTGAACAAACCAGGCGCTTTCGCCCTTAATCCTTTCCAATTTCCAGTTCTTCGGTTTCATACCCTCGATCTGAGCATCTTTGACCAAACCCACCAGCGGGGAATCCACCGCTATCCTCATACATCTGGCTGGGGTAGAACACCTAGCTGACTGGCGGCTCAGAGCATCCGCAACCACATTCGCTTTACTAAGATGGTAAAGGATCTCGCAATCATAGTCCTTGACTAAATCCAGACACCTGCACTGTCTCATATTCAAGTTCGGCTGATCCATTATGTGCCTCAAATTCTTGTGATCCATGTATATGGTACAACGGACCCCGTACAGATAGTGCCTCCAAATCTTGAGAGCGAAGACCACCGCTCCCAACTCAAGATCGTGCGTGGCGTATCTCGTCTCATGCAGCTTGAACTGCAGCGATGCATAAGCTATCACTCGCCCCCTCTACATGAGGACTGCCCCTAAGCCTGTGATGGACGCATCACAATATACCACAAAATCCTCCACTCTCTCGGGGATTGTCTGTCACAACTAGAAATTTTGTGCCTTGTAACTACAACAATTTAGTAAAAATTATGAATCAAAGTCTTAAGAGCATGTATGATGTTTACTTTATGACAACAAAAATTGCAATCTAATACACCATACAAGCATTACAAATAGTCAACAAGCAAATGGGAAACCCTAGAAGTTCTTGTTTAGGTCCACTTTGGACTAGGACTTCCTTATTGGGCCCAATGGACCAATAAGCTTCCAATTTTACTATCTTGGGCTTAGAATCCTTAAATGGGATCTAATTGGACCCACTTTCATTTATTTCAACATTTTGGGTCATATTGGGCCTAGAATGAAATAAATTAAATATTATGAACCATTATGAACCATAATTAACCTAAACTAGCCCAACAAAGTATAAAAATCACACTTATATTTTATAGGGCCAACAATCATTCAACTTAACTCTAGTTTGGGCTTAGGGGTAATAAAGCCCAAAAATCTTTTTCTTCTCTTCAAATTTCGGCCCAAGCCCATGAAAAAGGGAGAGTTGACTTTCATAGCCACCTCATTTTTGCATGTTGGTTCTCCATGCAACCCATCTCATACTTCCATGCACATGTCACCTCAAGATCTATTTCTTTCTCTCTCTCTTGCTCTCGGCCGAGCACAACACACACACACACACAAAAATTCACTCCATTCTCTCTAAGTCTTGAAGAACATCTCCTCACTCCTTCTTCAAAAATTTCGAGATATAAGGAGCTTTCAAGAAAATATCTCCACAAATTCTCCACTTAAGGTAAGATCAAGTTAGGATCTATGATTTTGGTACTTTGTTTTATCAAAATCTTCTTCTAATCCATGTAAAAATCTTGATCACTCTCCTAGAAACTCTCTAAGTTCGAGATCTTCCAAGGAGAGGTACTAGGGCCAAACCTTCTTCTCACTTCTTCTAAAAGCCGAAACCACAACCAAAGGTGAGATTCACCCCCCCCCCCCCCCCTATTTTTCAGTTTTTATAAGTTTTGTGGGGGGAGAATAAAACCAAATGTGTAGATCTATGAGTATATGTATGCTTTGTGTGATTTCTATGTTTATTTACATGTTCTTATGTGATTATGGTGTTGGATCTAGTAAAAAAGAACTCAAAACCGAGTTCTACATTATGTTGAATGAAATAAGTATAAATCATGTTATTTCATACAAATCAACTCTAGAAACATAACCAAGTTGGTTAATATGAACCTCTTTGGGCTAAAATCCCATTTTTGGACTCAAAATGTTAAAAATATAAAGTTAAAGGGCCCAAAATGACAAAATAGAAATTCTGATGGTTGAGATGAGTCAAAACAGTTTCAACAATGTATTTTCTGGAAATATACTCTTTTGAAGGATCAAAATGTGAAATTTTAAGCATAATGGGCCAAAAATGAACTTTTCAGCCAAATAAAGCCCAAAATGCGAGATTTTCAAATTAGAGGGGCTGAAACTATATTTTTCTGTAAAACAGGGGACTACTAGTGCTCCAAGTCCAATTCAAGGGTTAAAAATATTTTTCATATTTAAAAGGGACCAAAAATGCAAAAATTTTCTATTTTGGGCCAAAAGTGTAAAAATTGCGAAAATAGAGGTTTCAGCCGAGAAAACTTCATTTTGAGGGACTAAAACTGTTTTTCAAATAAATTTGAGCTGAAAAATACCTTTTCAACAAGTTTTTATACTAAAGTGTCAAGAACAATGGATTAAGGACTAAAATAGAGATCCTTTTATACAAAGGGTCAAAATTGTAAATTTATACAAAAGAAAGGGGCTGCAAAAAGAAAAATTTTAGTGGTTTTAAACAATAAATCGGTTATGATGAAATACTAGTACCACGACTATCGGCAAAATATAATACACCATCAACACCAAAATCGTTATCAAACGAACTGATTCGGTCTCGAATCAATAACGAATCTGAAATTAATAACACGACGATACTTCAATACACACGCGGAAATTTCAGGAATTCAATACACACACGGAAATTTCGGGAAGTCAATACACACGTGGGAATACACCAGACGTCGATACACCATCTTTGGGCCCGAAAGTTTCAAATCGCGCTTGTTGGGCCTAGCTAGCCCAATGACATGATCTTTAGGCCTGAAGGAAACTCGCTTACATGTAGTTGGGTCTTATATGACCTAATTATGTGTAAAAGGACATTCAATGGCTTTTGTGCTGTTGGGCCCCAAGGGTTCTTTGGTACTGCTAGTGAAGTCGAGAATTCACCAATGCGAGTCGGGCTAAGGGCCCTTCACATTCACGATAGCCTTGAACGACTTATGGAAATATCGGGGGCTTCGCACCCTCTTTTTCTCCTTGGTCGTGGGGTTATGAGAAGTCCGGGTGGTTGGATTAAGTGAATAGTACGAACGACGCCTAATGGATCGTTTGTATAGTTGTAGACTAGTCGTTTTCATTAATGTGTGTTTATAACAATTCACAATCCATAATTAATCCAATGTCACCTGGAATTATCGAATACACACGTCGCAACGGTATAACAAAATATAAAATGCGTAATTCAAAGTATTAGGAAAACATCGGGTTTTACTAGGGTTTTCAATTCACACACCTACGAGATGCATACCAAGTTTAACAATTTTTTTTATATAGAAACAAACAAGCATACTTACGGATCTTCACACCTTTTATACTATACTATTTTCAGAAAATATCGGATTTTCTGGTGGTTTTAAAAACAATACAAAACATTATATTTCAGACATTACTTATGAACTCACCAACATTTCATATGTTGACGATTTTCAAAATACTTGTATTCTCAGGTAACAGGTAAAGTGAAGGGAAAAATGTACTCAGTGATGTCTTGTTGTTTGTTTAACTAGTATCGAACGATCTACTTTTGGGAATGTAATGTTATGAAACAATGTACTAAATGTAAACGCTACCAGTTGTACTATTTCAATGCATGGTGATGAATGATGTTATGTTTCATGTATATTCACTGTGGTGGTATTCAATTGAGTCACAATAGCCCTCGAACGTTTCCGCCGTCTGGTTCGGGGGTGTGACAGGTTGGTATCAGAGCTCTGTTTATAGTGAACTAGCATGTCTAACCACACATTGATATGCAACTATAAACCAAAAGAGGGACTAACCCAACTCTGAACAAAACAAGTAAAACATAACAATAAAACACCCTTGCTTACATTAGGAATAAGAACATAATGCCGAACCAAACAAGATAACGCTAGTATCCCGGTTAACTCAGGACTATTTTTAGTGATATCAAGAAGTGGATGTAGCCTGATCAACTACATCCCCTCCAAGGTATAACTAACACATGTTCTGATGAGATCGCGAGCTAGGGAACCTAAAAACAAACCCCTATACCACCAAAAGAGAAGGACGTCTGTTTAGTATATATCATAGTCATAGGAGTAACGATAGTTTATACTTTCCCCCAGTCTTCATGGAAGGAGAGCAGTCGGGTATCCAGATTCATCAAGTCCTAGTGGCTCACGGGATGCTTGAAAATGAACCAGAAGGGAATGCAGAGGAAGCACACGACGTCGGACCTGACGAATACATAGACACCGACTATGAGTTCGGAGAGACCGACGATGACATCGAGGAAGGGCAAGACTTGGACAAGGATCATGCCACGTCGTGTGTGGATGAGGCGCAACCAGACCACCCCGCTCCACCAATGAAACCCCCAAGGGAGAACCGTTCTCCCGAAGCTGAGATCGCCGCCCTGCGGCAACAGTTGTACACCTTGGAGGCTAGGGCAGTACGAGCCGAGCATGAGAGTGATGAGGTTATTGGAGACATGATGGAGATGGCTCAGTTGCTGGCACAACATTTCGGCATATGACCCCGCCACTATGTAGGACGCACCACAGAGTGTTAGGGATAGACTTATCTTACTAGGTCATTAAGAACTATGCTATGTACATCGACTCTATGTTTTAGTGACTACACTACTCATAGAGTCGTTATGCTGTCGAACTAGTGTCACTCATGTATGCTCCTACGAGCAAAATTATCATATATTAAATGCGGATAATATTAGTGAAATTTTTACGTGTTTTGTTATGATACTGCAAATTGCTATGTGTTGTGAATTCATGATTGCATGCTAAATGATAGAAGTACTTATGTTCGTACCATACACCTAGTCAGTAGGATCAACACCACACGGAACCCTCGTACACTCAACATCTTTACGTTTCATGACAGAAAGATGCCTCACTGACCTACTCGCGGAAACCCCGGACCAACCCCACCCGAAGTTGACTCAGCCGTATTCTAGGCAGCAGTCTCTGCTGCAGTCACTACAGCGATGGCACAAATTCATCAGGGGAACAATGGAGGAGTCAACGGGCAAGGGGCCGGGAGTTCGAACAACGGAATGAATCAAGGACCCACCAAAACATGTACCTACAAGGACTTCACAAACGCCAAACCACGAACCTTTAACGGCACTGGAGGGGTGATCACTCTGAAGCGATGGATCGAGATGGTGGAATCGGTATTCGAGATATGCGATTGTCCTGAGGAGATGAAGGTGAAGTTCGCAGCCTACACTTTTGTCGATCAAGCATTCACATGGTGGAACGGACACGTGGAAGCCATGACACTCCCTGTAGCCAACTCCATGCCGTGGTTGGAAATGAAAGAAATGCTGATGGCTGAATACTGCCCACGAGGTGAGATTCAGAAAATGGAGCAAGAGCTGTGGAACCTCATTGTGCGGAATGCGGATATCCATGCCTACATATCGAGATTTAGTGAACTATCTCTGTTGTGCCCGGGCATGATCACCTCGGAAGGAAAGAAGATTGAGCGATTCATCTGGGGACTAACCTTACCGATCCAAGGAAATGTGATAGCTGCAAACCCTGAAACCTTCGACAGTGCTAAAAGATTGGCGAAGAAGTTGTATGACCACAACAACAAGAAGGGTGAGAAGCCAGCGGAGACCGAGGCCACGAAGGAAAGTGATGGCAAGAAAGGGAAGAACAACAAAAGGAAGGGGTGCCAAGGCTCTGAGACTTCCAAGAAGCAACAGACAGTGGAAGTTAATGCTGCCACCGCACCAGTTCCAGCCACACCACATGCTCCAGCCTCAGCTGCTTCAAATGCTCCCAGACCTTATTACGGTAATCTTCCAAAGTGCAACAAGTGTGGTTTCCATCACAATGGAGAATGCAAGGAGTTGCAGTGCACCAGTTGCAATCGAAGGGGACACATGGCTAGGTACTCCAGGACTTACCCTCCGCAGAACCAACAACAGGGAAAAAGCAGCAACGACAACAACAACAACACCCGCAACAACAACAACATCAACACCGGCGGCAACAATGCAAGGCCTAGCCACACCTGCTATGGGTGTGGGAGGACTGGGCATTTCCGTCGAGATTGCCCTAACAACAACAATCCCAGGAATGGAGGAACGAGAAGAGTGTTGGCCATGGGTCAGGGGGAAGCAATTCAGGATCCCGCAGTCGTTACCAGTACGTTTCCCCTAAACCACACTTATGCATGCATCCTATTCGACACCGGAGCGGAGCGAAGCTTTGTAAGCAATAAGTTTAAGCATTTATTAAAACAACAACCCCAAAAGCTCAATGAAACGTTTACGGTGGAAATGGCCAATGGGAAAACCGAATCCACGGGGGAAATCTACATCGGATGTACCCTAACCCTGAACCAACACGTCTTTCGAATAAACTTAATGCCTGTGTCCATTAGGAGTTTCGATGTGATTGTTGGCATGGACTGGTTAAGCCTCTACCATGCTGAGATTATGTGTCACGAGAAGGTCGTTCGTCTTCGCCTTCCTAATCACAAAACCCTAGTTATTTATGGAGACAAACCTAGCATGAACCTTCGCCTCATTTCGTGCATCCAGGCACAAAAGCATCTACGAAAGAAAGATTTGACATTCCTGGCCCACATAGTGGATAAAACCAAGGAAGAGACTAACATTCAAGATTTTCCAGTAGCACGTGAGTTTCCAGACGTATTTCCTGAAGATCTTCCTGGAGTACCCCCAGAGCGACAAGTGGAGTTCCGAATTGACCTTGTCCCAGGAGCAACTCCTCTCGCTAAATCACCCTACTGGCTAGCTCCTGCTGAAATGCAGGAATTGTCCAGCCAACTCAGCGAACTCTTGGACAAAGGATTCATTCAACCTAGTTACTCGCCATGGGGAGCTCCAATCCTTTTTGTCAAAAAGAAGGACAGAATTTTTAGAATGTGCATCGATTATAGAGAGTTAAATAAACTCACTGTCAAAAATCGCTATCCACTCCCACGAATCGACGATCTATTTGACCAGCTCGAAGGAGCTAGTTACTTTTCTAAGATAGATCCACGGTCCGGATACCATAAACTCAAAGTCCGGGAAGAGGATATTCCTAAAACCGCTTTCCGAACTCGCTACAAACATTATGAATTCGTCGTAATGCCCTTCGGTCTAACAAATGCCCCTGCCGCATTTATGGATCTGATGAATCAAATCTGTCGACCATTCCTCGACAACTTTGTTATCGTCTTCATTGATGACATCCAAGTCTATTCCCGAAGCAAAGAAGAGCATGGCCAACATCTCCGACAAATCCTAGTAACTCTGCGATCTGAAAATCTATACGCAAAACTCTCCAAGTGTGAGTTCTGGCTCCGCAGTGTGAACTTCCTAGGTCATGTTGTTAGCCAAGATGGAATTCATGTGGATCCCTCTAAGGTCAAAGCTGTTGAAGGATGGGCAGTCCCGACAACACCCACGGAAATCCGTCAATTCTTGGGTTTAGCAGGCTACTATAGGAGATTCATTCAAAACTTCTCTAAGATCGCCAAGCCACTTACCTCGCTTACACAAAAGGGCGTACCATTCAAATGGACGGACAAACAAGAAGTCGCATTCCGAACCCTGAAGCAAGCTCTTTGTAGTGCCCCGGTACTATCTCTACCGGAGGGAACGAAAGACTTCGTGGTCTACTGTGACGCATCAAATCAGGGTTTAGGTTGCGTTCTCATACAGCGTGGAAGGGTGATAGCTTACGCATCTCGCCAACTAAATACGCACGAAGTGAATTATACGACCTATGACCTAGAATTGGGAGCCGTGGTCTTTGCCCTGAAGATTTGGAGGCATTACCTTTATGGTACAAAGTGCACCATCTTTACAGACCACAAGAGTCTCCAGCACATCTTGAACCAGAAAGAGTTGAACATGAGGCAACGAAGATGGGTTGAATTATTAAACGATTACGAGTGTGAAATCAAGTACCACCCGGGCAAGGCCAACGTGGTAGCTGACGCATTGAACCGGAAGGAGTACTCTAATCGTCGTACGAAAACTCTCTCAATAACCATCCAATCTCACTTAACCACTCAGATTGGGGCAGCCCAGTCAGAAGCCATGAAGACGGAAAACAGAACAAGTGAAGCGCTACGCGGAATGGAGAAGAATCTAGAGGTAAAAGAGGACGGACTATACTATTTCATGAACCGTATTTGGGTCCCTAAACTCGGAGGATTTAGGGAGGTAGTTATGAAGGAAGCCCACAAGACGCGATACTCCATTCATCCCGGCTCAGACAAGATGTATTTGGATATTAAACAACACTATTGGTGGCCTAATATGAAGGCGGAAATTGCCACCTATGTTAGTAAGTGCCTTACTTGTGCCAAGGTAAAGGTGGAGTACCAGAAGCCCTCAGGGTTATTACAGCAACCGGTAATCCCTAAGTGGAAATGGGAGGGGATTTCTATGGATTTCGTGACCAAGCTACCCAAGACGTCGGATGGACTAGACATCATATGGGTAATAGTCGACCGACTGACAAAATCTGCCCATTTCCTGCCAATAAAAGAATCCTACAAGATGGAGAGATTGACACGTTTATACATTCGAGAAATCGTGAGACTCCACGGAGTAGCAGTGTCTATTATCTTGGATAGAGACAGTAGGTTCACTTCACGTTTTTGGCAATCACTCCAGAAAGCACTGGGAACTCATCTCGACATGAGCACCGCTTATCATCCACAAACGGATGGTGAAAGCGAACGAACCATTCAAATGCTTGAAGACATGCTTCGCGCATGTGTGATAGACTTTGGGAAGTCATGGGATACCCATTTACCCTTAGTCGAATTCTCGTATAACAACAGTTACCATTCGAGCATAAAGGTCGCTCCTTTCGAAGCACTATACGGGCGTAAGTGTAGATCACCGTTATGTTGGGCTGAGGTGGGCGATACCCAACTAGCAAAAGCACATACGTCGGACAAGGCGCTAGCGGGACCGGAGATCATTCGTGAAACCACGGAAAAGATCGTTCAAATCAGAGCTCGATTACAAGCATCGCGCAACCGACAAAGATCTATGCCGATAAACGGCGAAAGCCCTTAGAATTTCAGGTCGGGGATCGAGTACTGTTAAAAGTCTAACCCTGGAAAGGAGTTATTCGTTTCGGAAAACGGGGAAAACTGAACCCACGACACATTGGACCTTTTGAGATCGTCGCCCGAATAGGTCCACTGGCGTATAAACTGCAACTACCCGCAGAGCTAAACAGTGTGCACCCTGTGTTCCATGTCTCTAATCTAAAGAAGTGTCTATCGGATGAACCACTCGTCATTCCCCTTGACGAGATCGAAATCAACGAGAATCTCCTGTTCGTTGAAGAACCGGTTGAAATCATGGACAGGGAGGTGAAGCGTAGTAAGCAAAGTCGCATCCCGATCGTGAAAGTACGGTGGAACGTGAAGCGTGGGCCAGAATTCACGTGGGAACGCGAAGATCAAATGAAGCAAAAGTACCCTCACCTATTCTAGCATTCTCAAATCTAGCTTTCAAACAGAATTTCGGGACGAAATTCCCTCTAACGGGGGGATGATGTCACAACTAGAAATTTTGTGCAAAGCCAATCCATTCCTACAATCACACATACATCCCCCATGGGGATAGGAATCAAATCTATCAGGAAAGACACCCCGAAAATCTCCAACTCGCATCCTTGGTAGACCAAAGAAGCAGAAACCCCGTGCTCGTTGGCGATCAAAACTTGCAACGGACACTCAAGATCATCTATCAGCATTCTGAACCCTCTAGAGAAGGTCTGAGATACGAATGACTGACTCACCCCCGAGTCAAATAAAACCAAAGCATTCGAAGAATTTACTAAAAACGTATCTGATCATAGGCACGACAATTAAGCATGGTACAAATACAATAACTGAGATAGAGAATAGACACATAACAACAACCACATCTGGTGCTGCCTTGGCCTCCTCGGACGTGAGCTGGAAGGCGCGACCCTGAGCCTTTGGAGGCTCCATCTTGACTGGCCTCCCATCTCCAATCCTCAAAATAGCTAGCACGGCACCCTGCGTCGGCTTGGCGGAGAGCTGCAGACAGTTGCTCTTCACATGACCAACTTGATCACAATGGAAGCAAATCCTCATATCTGCTGGAGCGGTGGACTGACGACAGTCCCTGGCATAGTGCCCCCCCTTGCCACATTTGTGGCACCCACCTCCTGCTCGACAAAACCCTGAATGAGCCTTGCCACACTTTCCACAAGTGCGACTCTGATGACCCCCAGACCGTGTATCAGCGGTTTTAGACCGCTTAGGCGCCAGCTGAGACTGTGCCGGTGCCTGACGCTGCTCCTTCAGCTACAACTCTATCTCCAACTCACGCCACCACGTGGCTTCCTGGAGATCTAGAAGGGTATCGAATCGTTGTGTAGCCACAAACTGTCGTATATCCATCTTAAGCATACTCAGATAACGGGTCATCTGAGATTGCTCCGACGCAAACTTCGGGAAAAACATAGCCCTCTCCGTGAACATCTGGGTAATCTACATCACTGACTCCCCATCCTATCTCAAAGTCAAAAACTCCTGAGCAAGCCGCTGCCGTTCCACGCGCGGAACGTAGTGGGTGCGAAACATATCCCGGAACTGCTCCCAGGTAATAGCATCCCTCTGATCATCAGTATACAACCTAGCCGTCAACCTCCACCAGTCCTTCGCCCTAAGCCTCAGCAGGTTCAGGGCACACCTGACCTTCTGGTCAGCAGGGCATGAACACATGAAGAAACATCCCTCCACGTTAGATAACCACCTCGTCGCCCGAATAGCATCTTGTGTACAATCAAATGTCGGGGGCTTCATATTATTGAAGTCATGGTACTGGAAAGCTCTGCCGGCTCCTCCTCCTCCAACCCCTGCAGCAGTTACAGCCGAAGTGGCTGCAGCGACAACAGTCTCTGCTAGAGCGGCATACCGCTCATCGAAATACTCTACCATCACGGTCATAATCGACCCAAACATCTCTGGTAGCTGCGCTCAGAATGCAGCAGCAATCTCGTTGTGCATGATCTCCTGAATCCGGGCATCCACCTCCTTAGTCCCTATCTGAACCACGGGCTCAGGTGCTATCGGCAGCTCGAATCCTCCGTCTCCTGACCTTGATCCTGATCCTGATCTTGATCCGGATCCCGAAGCAACACGTCTCGTCACCACCATACTGCAAACACACTCAATGTCTCAGACAAATCATGTAATGACGGAAGACCAATTACCCTCAATCCCTAGGGTTGTAACTTCCTTGATACGTGTATGGGTCCTGTGCTTTTAGTAGTATGGGCCCCTAGTACCTTCCACACCTACCCATATTTGTCTCAAGTATCACCACAACGCCCTAAACTATATTTAACATAATATGCGCTCAACCCTCACTAACAGGGGACATCGCCTAACTAGCAACTGATCCTACAGTTCCGCACCACTCACCCATCCATGAAACTTCCATCATGCCCTGCAGCGCTAGTGTACACTGGCTGTAGATAGCGTTGGACCTGATAGAATTTTGAATATCCGATCCTACACTAAGGTCGAATCGTACATTCTCAGGCTATAAGATCTTGACTACACACAGCCATGATGCATACACTAAACGTCTACAGTTACGATGTCAATCCCATATACAAGAAATCCTAGGCTAATAGGTATCATTCAATCAGACCAACCTATCATGTGATTCCTGAAAATACCTAGCAGAGCACTAGAATGTTGTTCTAACATATCAGAATATCAAATAATTGTATGGTATTTTGGGGCTTACTTACAGGCTCCGGCTGATCGTACCCTCTGCATCCTCCATCCTTAATTTTGAAAACCATTTTAAAACTTATTTTCTGAAAATCTCCTTGATTTGAGACTGGATTCACATGAGTATTCCTCCAATTCACTCAAACCAAGGTTCTAATACTAACTTCTAACACCCATAACATTTATGCTATATTTAAACTTTTAGTACTAACAAAAGAGTCAAATAGTAATTGTTTTTACAAAACATTTCCAATTCCTTTATCATCAGAGTGTCCCAAAATAGATCATGATGATGAGGAGTGGTACGGTCACGCCTTGGCCTTCCCTCGCTCTCTTGAAGTACCGGAAACAATAAACTGAAAACTGTAAGCCCGAGGGCTTAGTAAGCTACCCCCAAAATACCAATACCACACTGGCAGAAACCATAGCCATAACGATCAATCAAACAACATACATATTGGGCCATCGGTCGGACTGGTCCGCCCTACTGGGCCCACAGTCTATCTGAATCTATCCCGAGCCTTCGGCGTGACTGGTCCGCCGTGTGGGCCTACAGTCTCCCCGGACCGCTCAGAGGGTGTGTTGGCCTTCAGCACAAAGCAGTACTGCCTCAACCTAACCAATAAGCAACTAACCATGTAAGCATACTATCATATACTGGCACATACACATGGCAAACATATCTATCTCATTTATCATCAATCATAGAGTTTCACTCGTAACTAGAGCATCGTCCTAACAGGTCACTAACATACCAGTCCTTACGGATCATAAAGGCATAACATACTATCTATCATGATTTCGATCTAACAGATCAGAATCATATGTAGCATACCATGACAACCGATCTAACCAATCTCTAGCATAACAACCATCCTAAACAGGATGAATTCTAACATAGCAATAACATAACACCCATCCTAAACAAGGATGAAATCTAACATTGCAATAACAAAGCAACCATCCTAAACCAGGATGTAAATCATAAAGGGCCAGCCTTGGTGTCGTAGACCCTATCGATATAGTAAGGATAACTCACCTCGCAGATGTTGATTCGAAATGCAAACTCCAACTATCAGATCACTTGACACTGGCTCCACCACCTATAACCATAGCACAATATACTCATAAATTCTTACTCTTATAAGACACCCCATAACCTCTTAGTGATTCTTGCTCAAGGTCAAAATCCTTAATCAAGGTCAACAGTCCATGTTGACCTCAACTCGCTGAGTCCATGGAGCACATTCCAACTCGCCGAGTCATCGAAGTGACTCGTCGAGTTCCTTCGAATCCTGATCAACCCTTAAGGCCACCCATCGAGTTTCCCCCTTGCAACTCCACGGGTACACACGCATGCATATCCTAAGGAAAATCCATCCGACTCGCCGATTTGTTCTTCAACTCGTCGAGTTTTATGGTGATCTTCATCAGACTCGTCGAGTTGTTCATCCAACTCGCCGAGTTTAATGACCATCTTCATGTGACTCGCTGAGTCATCCTTGCAGCTCGCTGAGTCCATCCAGTCCTCTTTCCATACAGACTTGTTTTGAGCCATGCAGCGGCTCCAAATCACTGATCCAAGATTCTAGGGCATACTTACCACGTAAAGTTGCAAACTTGACATGCATGCATGGTTATAAAGGCTCCAAATGTCTATTTTAAGTTCTTCATGGAGCTTCTAGTCCAAGAGGGGCTTCAACCACAACCAATATAGCAACTTTATGACTCTAGCATCCAAGGAGGGTCCAGATCTGAAGTTACAACTTCAGATCTAGCCCATAGCTCAACATCCCAACTTGAAAATCCATAAAAAGCCCTAGAACTCAACAAAAGGGAAGAAAAGGAAGCAAGAATGGCACTTTGATACCTTTAAAAGATGCTAGCTGAGGCAAAACCCGCTTCCAACTCCTTTCTTGCTTCAATTTCCTTTGCACTCTTAGCTTCCTTCCTCCAAGATCCTCTTTTCCAAGCTTCAAACCCACACCAATGCACACACACACGAATTAGGGTTTTAAGGGCTCTCAAAGACTGTAAGGAGGCCCAAAGGAGGCTGAGGCTCCTTTAAATAGGGTGCAAACCCCGGGATTTAGGGTTTCATCTGACAACTCCTACTCGCTGAGTCCCAATAGTGGACTCGCCGAGTAGGTCACTAAACACGTGTCCTCACCCCGCTGCTACTCGATGAGTAGGTCGACCAACTCATTGAGTAGAGCTTCATCCAGAAATTCTTAATTAATTAATACCTGAGGATCAGGGCGTTAGAGCATCCATCTTTAAGTTTTATGACAACAAATGCTGTAGTTTCATCAAATACCCAGTAGACCATGGATGTCAATGCTCCATCTGGATAATTTTGAAGCACAGGAATTTGTTTTACTTGACTGGTAGCAGGCCACATCACAGATCGAATAGGAAGTTTAGTTTTGGGATCAAGTACACTTGGGTATAGTTTGATGATTACTCTACAGTCTTCATTGAAGGAAATCCCTTTGAGACTTGATCTTCCAAAACGAGCTTGAATTGTGTTTCCTTGGGATTTTGTGAAGGATTTTCGAAAGGAGCTTTAGATAATTCGGAAAGATCAACTCTGGTCCAGGAATGGAAATCATGAGTATCTTTACAGTATTCGGTGTTGCAACTTTTGTGTCTCACGAGCCACATGTCTAGCGTATCCTGAAAGCCCCATGAGACGATTCCTGACCTATCACCATATGTGTCTCTAAAACGTTTTTCTTGAAGGTCTGTGACGCTGATCGTTGGCTGATCTCTAGGAGCATTCTGATCTGAGCTCTTTTTAAACAAGAGTTGACCTTTCTTAGCTGCTTTGGCCAGTTTAGCACGTTTCAGAGCTACGACATTTGGAGCTTGAACTAGTTCCACTTCAAAACGATATACAACTTGAGATGTTTGAATAGGTGGTGGCACAACCGGGGGAGCTTGGGAAGGCATATGTATCCTTGACTCATCAACTGAGGATTTAAACTTGTCACCAACTTCCTCTTCTAATATCTTCTTCAAATCAAAGTAACTGGAAGTAAGGAGACCAAAGTGAGTTTGAAGACCAGAAATTTGCTTTGTCTTCAGTGATTTATGAGCTTCAAGATTGTCAATTTGAATAATAAGCTGAGCATTGCTGGCCTCAAGATCATCTATTCGAGTGGCATGTTGGCTGATTACAAGGTCTTTTTCAATAATCTTCTGGTTGAGAACACCAATTTCTTTTCTAAGCTCGGGCCCAGACGGATCACCATCTCCAGAGTAGCTTTCCTCTAAAGTTATGCCTTTACCATGAGAGGAAGGCAATGGACTTAGTTGCTGAGCCATATGCATTGCCAGCCTCTCAGAAGCAGCATCGGTGAAGGCCTGGTAGGATATGATCTCTGACCAGCTGATGAACCACCAACTTCATGAATTGAGCTTGGACCTTCTTGTGTTGGTACCGATGATGCAGAGGCAAAAGTAGTTGATAAAGGAATTACAGGTGCTTGATCTTGTTTAGGAGAGATCCCTCCCGGCCTTGGATCATGTCTTCTTCTTTTCAATAGAGGCTGGGAGGTTAGAGTCGTCTATGGATCACTCATGAGTGGCTTAGTGGTAGGAACAACATTATCAAGGGGAGGAATCCCTGATGATTTATCCATTGGAATTGAAGTGTCGTCCATATGGATGGAAGTAGGAGGTGTCGTCTCTCGAACATCTACTTTCTCCCTTAACTCCATTGCTTGATGAGTAACATCATCGACATTGTCAAAAAAATTGTCGAGCTCATCATTTGGCAAAAGGTTGTCATTAACTCCAAAATTCATAGGAATGTCATCTTTTTCAAATCCTGATAAATCAATATTTTCAAGAGAAACATCTTCTCCTTCTTCAGTTTCAATGAAAATCTCCATTGTTCCTTCACTGTAGTCACTATTAACCCGCACAGATTATAAATCATGTTCTTCGGCCACAATAGCACTAGGAGTGACCACATTCTCTACATTATCAATGGCCGGAATTACATCATCTTCCGGAATGACATTTTCTTCAGAGGAGACACGCTCTGATGATCCATGAGATTC
The DNA here is from genome assembly GCF_002870075.4 of Lactuca sativa. Classification (NCBI taxonomy): domain Eukaryota; kingdom Viridiplantae; phylum Streptophyta; class Magnoliopsida; order Asterales; family Asteraceae; genus Lactuca; species Lactuca sativa. The sequence continues at coordinate 9,499,232 of NC_056627.2, forward strand.
AGAGGCCTCATTATTGTCAACCAACATACCAAACTTTTAAGGAGAATACTTTCCTTGAAAGTGTTTCTTTCCTTTCCTATTTTGCTTGATAAGCCCTACTGTGTTTGGTCCAAGAGACTCCATATCAAGAATGTCTTCAGCCTTGATAATCTCAGGAAATTGCTCGTGAATAAAAACTTAAATGAATCTTGAATACATCATGAATTTATCCCTGACCGTTCCTTTGGCATTGGCAGACATCTCTTCAAAAATAAACCTTGAGAAATAGAAGTCAATTCCTGCAGCTAAAGCAATGATGGCTTGATTATTACGAGAGGAAATCTCATCAAATTCTGACTCTCTCCTAGATATGCAACTCACAAAGACATGTGCCAGAAACCTCCAGTAGGGTGGAAGCAGCTTCTTGATTGTTGGTGGAAAGTTCCCTTCATAACCCATCTTAATAAAAAATATTTCAATCTAGCTGGTCTCAATCCCAGTAGGAAAGGATGATTAATCATCAATCTTGAGAGCATCTCGGATGAACTTCTCAGTAATTATCACCTTGCATTTGTTGACAGTGGCTTGAATAGACATCACATCATCATCTCCTTTCATCACTTTTGCAGAATTGCAAAATTCTTTTATTAATCCTTGAAATATGGTTGGGTTTACAGTGAGTGCAGTAGCCAGGAAGCATTCCCTTAACTCATGCATCATTGATCTAAAATATGCATGAGAAGCAGGAGGGTCAGCCAAGACGATAACTACATTGTGACTGTCTGCAAACTTCATGCTTGCCATCTTAACCTGCACAAACCAAGCCAAGTGAGAATACCTTCGAATTAACAGTTAATTTCTTTTGTTTTTCTCATTGAAACAAATTAAATTGGCCTTGGTAACGATAAAAATCAAATTTTATTGGTTAAGGACAAGTTTACGGTCAAAATGGTCAAGATTGTAAATGTCTGACCGTAAACATGACAGCAAAGGAGACCGTAAACATGACCGTGAGCCATCAAACCGTAAAAGGCTTGACCGTAAGCCGAACCGTAAGCTGATACCATAAACGACTTGACTATAAGCTCCAGACCGTATACGGTCTGACCGTAAACTCGCCGACAGTTCGTTTTTCGACGATTAAACCTTCAAAACTGAACGATTTGATGCGAAATTGGCTTTGCTAGGATCGTAATCATCATACCTTTGAGATACAACGATTAATTTCACAAAAAATCACAAGAAAATCTTCAGAAATGAGTGAGAGAAGTAGCAGTATACGATTGAGAACTAAAGAATGAAGGGAAAAATGAATTTGAATGGGAACATTTCCTTATATACTGGACCCATGGCCGAGTCCGGTACCCATGGGATGTATCCAAATTCCATAAAAATGAAACCCAAAACTCAAAATAAGTTTAAAAATAAAACATTTTGAGGACTAATAAAATAAAAGTAAAATAAAATAAAATGAATGAAAAATAAAATGATTTCTAACTAAAGGAAAATTTTAATTTTATCATCCTACAAATAAAAAATAAAAATAAAATGAAATGAAACAGAATAAAATTGAAAATTGAAACTAATTTCACCTTTACTACAATTAATAATAATTTTATGATGTGAGATCAAAGTTGTTAGACAACTTTTTTGTCCATTTATCGGTACCTCCCCTTTCATGAATAGACCCGGTCGATCACCAGTATTGTGATCCACTTAAGCACGAAAAATTGTAATAAAATTTTGACATTCTATACGTGACAAGACAATTTGATCCTATGTTCCTGGATAAACTTCCTAAGGACCATTCTGCTGACGACGACCAAGGATATTGTTGTCCACCTAAATTGAGCAGCGAGATCTACAGACAACCTATAATTGTTCAATTTTAGATGTACTAGAACGTGTTTCCCGCTTCCTAATATACCCCAATAATCAAGGACTACCGATATACTCCTTAATTTAGGTGAGCAGGCAATTATTCGTAGACAGGATATATTTAGAACGCATATGTTGTACACTTAGGTCGGATGTCTTTCAATCACGTAGATGGTGGAACATATGAGTGACTAGAATTTTTAGAGGGATTGAGAAGAAGAATGGTGCATATGTTGTGTACCAGGTCGGATTATTAATTGCACAAAGGAGACAACATATGGCTAACAGACGGAAAGAATATCATAGATAGAAGACGCAGAGAGACAGAGTTGCATATGTTGCAGTCCAGTCGTATCTCTCTATCACGCAGAGGAAAAACATATGACTAACAGTAAGAAAGAAAGAAAATAACTTTCTACAGACCTAATTTATCAGAATTCCCCAGTCGCCCCATTAATACCAGAATTAAGGACATGCGTTCGTACATCAAGGAAAAGTTAAACCACATTTCTAGATACGGGTTCTTTTAATGTGACCGGTAGATTCCCATATATATCTCCCTGCTCAATCTACCCGAGCGACATATTGTCAGACAAAATGGAACTATATAGGTCAAGACTTGTCAAGTCATTTGATTCCTTAAGTTCATCTATGCCTAATGAATTCCATAAAAATATTTTGTGCTTACTAGTGCATCGAACATAGAGCCTACACAATTCAGCTTTGGTGCCTTACTCAGATTCAAATTGTCTGTTATCACTTAGTTGATATCACTTCCCAAAACATCACTTACAGAAAGAAAATAACAGTAACAATATTTGTTTTTCTGAATTTTTAATGTTTTTGGATTTTTGAGTTTTTAAAATTTTTGTTTGGTTTTTGTTTATTTCTCCCCCTAAATTTGTGCATTGGTGAGAATGAAAATAACATGTGCAAATTTAAACTAACCTAAAAAAAGTTTAATCCTCAAAACGAATCATTTTCAAAAATCCTACAAGCACATCAAATCGAGCTTTGTTAAACGTCTTTGTGAACAGATCCGCCACATTATTAGCAGTGGGATCCTAATCTAGCCGGATGAGTGACCGCTCATAATAATCTATGATAAAATGAATTGTGATGTCAATGTGCTTGGTTTTTGAATGTTGGACTGGATTTTTAGCAATCTGAGTCGCAGCCTCATTATCAAAAAAATAGGGGTTTCTCGATAATTCAATCCGTAATCCAACAGCTGATGTTGGATCCATATAACTTGAGAGCAACAAGCAGACGCATCAACATATTCCGCTTCTGCTGTTGAGGTTGAGACAGTGTGTTGTTTCTTGCACTGCCATGACACCAGCTGGTCTCCAAGGAATTGACACCCTCCTGAAGTTGATTTCCTGTCAAACTCACAGCCTCCATAATTACTGTCAGCAAAGGCATATAAATCAAATTCAGAATTTTTCGGATACCAAAGACCCAATTTTGGGCTACCTTTGAGATACCGAAAAATTCTTTTGATAGCAATAAGATGTGAAAGTTCAGGATTAGCCTGATAACACGCGCATTGACAAACTGCAAACAAGTTGTCTGGTTGACTTGCAGTTAAATACATCAACAGACTGATCATCGATATGTAGTGAGTTTGATCTACGGATAAGCCATCTGTATATGGAGTCAGCAGGGGTCTCTCCTCCATCGGTGTCATGGCAGGTTTTGCATCTCTAAACCCAAACTTTTCAAGTATATCCTCCACATACTTTTCTTGATAGAGCAGGATCCCGGTTGATCTTTGTTGGACCTGAAGCCATAGAAACATGGTCATCTCTCCCAATGAGCTCATCTCAAACCTCTTCTTCATAATACCTTCAAACTCTTTGCATAGTTGCGGACACGTAGACCCAAAGATGACGTCGCCGACATAGATTTGCACCAAGATTTGATCTGCACCAACATGATTTATGAACAAGGTTTGGTCGATTGTTCCTCGCGAGTAGCCATGTTCAAGCAAATGCTTTGTAAGAGTCGCATACCATGCTCTAGGAGCTTGATGCAATCCATATAGAGCCTTGTCTAACTTGTAAACATGGTTGGGAAACTTCGAGTTAACGAACCCTGGGGGTTAATCAACTTAGATTTCTTCCTTCACCTTGCCATACAGGAAAGCAGTCTTGATGTCCATCTGATATACAATAAAATGCATGTAGGAGGCATAAGCAAGGAAGATATGGATAGCCTCCAAGCGAGCCATCGGAGCATAGACCTTTGTGTAAACAAGACCCTTGATCTGTCTAAACCCACGAACAAGCAACCTATCCTTATTTCGTACAATTATCCCTGAATCATCCTGCTTATTACGAAAGACCCAACGTGTATCTCAACTAGCGTCCAAATCTCGATCTTTTCAAATTGATTCAGCTCTTCATACATAGTATCTACCCAGATGGGCTCATTCAAAGCCATTTCTACATTCTTTGGATCAATTTGAGAGATAACGCAAGAATAAAGACATGTATTGGCATCTCCACTCTGACTTATTGTTTTAACACCGTCGCCCAGCTGGCGAATGGCATTCTCGATAAGATGATCACGTTGAATTCGAGAGGGGATCTCCTGGCTGATATCATTGAGTAAAACAGGCAGATTATGAATGTTGATAGCTCCATCATTTGCTGAGGAATCCACTACAGACGAATCAATCTCATTAGTTGGATTTGCTACAAACTCATCAGCAATTTGTTCAGGAAAGAGTAGTTCCATAAGTGTTTGAGTTAAAGAGGAAGCATCTCTGGTCATGAACTCTCTTTCAATAGGAGTAAGAGGTGTCGCATCAGCATCTGGAGCAATTTGATGACTTGAAGATTCTAGAGAATCAATTGGAATAGAGGACTCCACTAAAGGATTAATAGAAGAAACTATTGGCGGTCTGTAAACAACCTCTTCATCTTCGTCTTCAATTACAGTCTTCGAGCTAGAAGTAGAACTAGATAAGTCGTCAGATGACAAAGAAAAAGATTTGAATAATGATGTGTAGTTGAACAACCAATCAGGACCCACTCTAGCATCGGTTTCATTCTCCTCTAACCAGTGCACATCAAAGCATTCCACAATTTGCTTTCTCTTCTTGTTGTAGACCCTATATGCAGTGCGAGCAGCATATCCCATGAAATAACAGTCATCAGCTTTGGCATTAAATTTAGGGTTGGACTCCAGGTGAAGAAGGGTGCAAGGGCAACCAAATACACGGAAGTGGTTGACTGATGGCTTGTGTCCATATAAAATTTCATACGGAGTGTTCATCTGAGCTTTGTTGATCAAGACATGATTTTGAATATAGCATGTAGTGTTGATCGCCTCAGCCCAAAAGAAGATAGGAAGCTTGGAATCATAGAGCATCGTCCTTTCAGCATCTTGCAGCATTCGATTTCTCTACTCAGCAACACCATTTTGTTAGGGTGTGCGAACGGAACTATATTGACGCACAATTCCCTTTTCTGCGCAAAAGTGATCTAGAACTACATTCTTGAATTCTGTTCTATTATCAATTCGTAGCACCTTCACCCGGTGGTTTGTTTGATTCTCAATCAACATAATAAATTTCTTGATCAGATCAGCAATCGCAACTTTGTTGGATAAGAAGAAGACCCACGTAAACCGCGAGAAATCATTTATCACAACCAGACAATATGAATTTATGTTGATGCTTAGGTCATTGATCGGATCAAGTAAGTCCATGTGTAACAATTGGAGCACTTGACTAATTGAGTTAACCTGTTTTGGCATATGTGGTTTTCGATGATGTTTACCCTGGGCACATGACACACATTTCTCAAAACTTATGAAGTCTCTGACTGGAAGACCACCTACCATTTCGTTTTTCGCAAGACGATTCAGGTTCTTTACATTAGCATGCCCGAGTCTTTGATGCCACAACATAGCATTTTGTTCAGAGACCTTTTAAAAATGGCAAGTGACTTGATCAGGGACATTGATATTCATGTCAATTATGTAGGCATTTCCATCTCGCTTTGATTTAACAAGAATCCATTCTTTTGGGATGACAATGCCACGCTTTAAGATCTGACATTCCTTATCAGTGAAGTGGGTTGAAAAACCTTTGTCGCATATCTATGAAACGCTCAACAAGATATGTTTTAACTCGGGAGCATAGTTGACGATCTCAAAACTTAGCACTCCATTAGACACAGTTCCTTTCTGAGTGATCTTACCACCTTCTGCACCAACAAAGGAAACAAACCCCCCATTAAAAGTTTGAAAGTTGTTCAACTGGGAGATGTCTCATGTCATATGTCGGGAACAGCCGATGTCGACATGCCAAGGTCTGACGACATTGCTCCGCAAATGTCCCTACAAAATGAGCGGAATTATTCAGATTTGGCGACCCAGGTCATTACAACCCTAGGTTTACCCTTAACAATCACAGATTTATCTTTTGAGATTTTTGTTTTTGAATTTTCAGTTAAAGCACTTTTAGAGGTAGATGATGATTTGCTGGAAACAGATTTGGGCACCCATTGAAATTTAAATTTGGAAATTTTTTTCTTTTCCTTTCGCTCGGAGCATCTGGATTTTTGACCATTACTGGTTGAACATCCAAATCCTCCTTTTGACGAAATCGATCTTGGGTTAGGTTTGTTCTATTTTGGCAAATTATTTGTGATTTTATATTTAAAAACCTGTCTGTTTGGTTGAAAAACTGCCCTTTTGTGTTATTATTTGCCTTCCATTCATCATCTCGAGAATAAAATCTTGAGGACTTTCTAGTTAAAGACCTTCCACAAGATTCGTTCTCTCCTATTGGGGACAAGAAATGCATAAATGCTCGATTAAAACAATTTTGAGCGATATGACCCAGAGTACCACAATTAAAGTAGATTTGCTTATTATTACATGATTTGGTACCACTCTTATCAGATTTCAAGCTTTTATTATCTTTTCTAACATTTTCACATTTGCAAGGCAAGTATTAAATTGTGTGGCAAATGTAGAAGATGTAAATGCACTCGAATCAGATTTTGCAAATTTTTCAAGAACAACATCACAATTTTCAAAAACATTAGTCTGAGATATCATATTATCACACACAAAATCATCAGTTTTAGAATTTCACACAGACTCATCACACATTTGAACACCAAACTTAGACACCAAATTATTTGACTAAAACTTCTCAGCCTCTTGCTCCCCCTAGATTACTGACATATCTACACCTGAAGTTGAAATGTTAGTATCCAAAATCCTGTCACTAGGCCTTGTTGCTTGTTCAGCGGCAGGTTTCCCATAGACCATATAATGTTCTCTGTCAATCTCTTCTTAAGTCAGAGGAATAGTAGTGTAATTGTGATTAAATGGAGGAGGGACATTCTCATATCCTATTCCTACTTGACTTTGTTTCTTCCACTACATTTGTTCCTCGATTATTTTTGCAACCCTTTCACTTGACACATCGTAGTTTTTAAAATTAAAATAAACATTTTCAAAACGAATTTTCAATGTGTCAACTTCAGTGGTTATAGTAGAAAGTTTTCTTTTAATATGATCATAATTGTCACACTTGTTGCTGTAATCTTCTTGCAATTTCTTGAAGTCTTTTATTTTTTTCTCTAATTGAGTTTTCAGAGGTTTTTTATTTTTCCTAAGAGTATAGCTGTAACAACCCGAAGTCGTCCATCGCCGAAAACCCGTTCTACCCGTAAAAATGCACCGTTTATCAATTCGTTTCGATTTCGTTTTGGGTTAAATTATTTAAACTTATATGTTTATTATAATATAATGAGTGTCCAAACCCCTTAGGAACTCAGGAAATTAGCCCAAAATGTTTATTTCAGAATTATAGAAACGTCCCCGCCGGGTTACGAAAACTTAATTGGGTGCGACCAAAAGCTCCGTTTAATGCCGGTATCGGGTAGAATTCCACCGTGTCCAAGTTTTGAGACCTATTTAAACGTGTTCAAAATTTCATTTGAAGCTTTTTCTTCCTCTCTCTACTCTCTCTCTAACCTCTCTCCTCAAACCAAGTTTAAGGGTTCAAAATCATCAAATTTAAGCTCCAAATCACCAAGGTAACTACCCTAACTCCTAGTATAACATCTTAGGCCTTCAAATTCGAGTTCAAATCATGGAATATAACCATATTCATGAGTTTATGGCCCTAGAACAGTTCTAGGTTGTGAACTCACATAAATTGGGTTTTAGAGCCCAAAAACCCTTCCAATCGACCTTTGGAGCTTAGATATGGCTTAATGGCTTAATGGAATGGACTTAGAATGCCTTAAACATGGATTTTGAAGAGTAAACATGAGTTTACTGCCCAAATGCCTGCTTGGGCCGTAAACTCATATAAATGGGGTTTTTATGCCCTTAAACCCTTCCTAAACTCCATTAAATCTTAGATATGAATTGTAGAATATTGGATTTGGCCTTGGAACACCTTGAACATTAATTTAGAGGAGTAAACATGAGTTTACTGCCCAAGAACATGCTTGGGCCGTAAACTCATTATCATGGGGAGTAAACTCCTTTTAGTGTGTTAAAATGCCATTTACACACACCATAAGCCTTGGGATAAATTCTAGAAGTGACCACAAACAAGATTTGGACCTTAAAACATATTAAATCCCCCAATCTAAGGAGTTCACGGCCATGAGGGGGTTCATGGGCCATAAACTCCAAAATTCATGCTAAAAGTCCCTAAAAATCCATACAAGGCTTGGGGAAAATCATTGGAATCACATGTGATTATTTAAGGACCAAAACATTAACGATTCTATGTGTGGGGGAGTTTACGGCCATAAACTCCAAGTTTACTATTGTAAACTCCAATAAATGGTCCTTAAGTGAGTTTAAATTCATCCCAATGCCCTAGATGCAATCCTAGCTAAATTATCCATGAGTTATGAAGCCATTTAGCACCCAAAAACACCTTCCATGAGTCCACGACCATGAAATCATGTGGATGGGGTGTTTAAGGCCAAAAACTCTTCCATGAGTTTACTCTTGAAGAGTAAACTCCATATCCAAGCCTTACGTGACTTCAAACGCCACCCGGGTCCTTCCAAACACTTGTAAGGGAGTGTTTCCGCAACTAGAAGTGTTTGTCTCTGCCAAATAAATAATCTAAGTTCTAATTAGATACAAATATATATCTTTTCATAATTCATTGGAACCTCGTGCATTTGCAAACCCAGAAACGGCGTTTAGGATCCGAGTAGACATGTTCCTCGTCCGGTGAGTTCATACCCCTACCCTTTTTAAATGGTTTTTCAATGTTTTCAGGGGGGGGGGGGGAATACAAGCAAATTATAAATGTTTTCAAAACATAACATTGATGAATTTCAATAAATATCTGGCAAGTTATAAATATTTTTACCCCTTATGTATTATGCTGAGCATAAGGGACGATTTATCAATCACAACGATATGAATTTCATTTAAGGAAATAACCAAACTAATCAAATTATTATGGGAATAATTTGGGGTTCTTTAGTTCTTGTTTCATCGCATATTGATATATATAAAGTTATTAGATAAACTATGTCTGATTCAGTTTATCTCCATTTCACTTAGTATGTATTGCCAGATAATTTCATTGTATATAACTGTTTTCACTGTATTATGTTTCATATCGTTTAGTATGTTTGATATCGTTTCATATCGTACATTTTCAGAAAACAAACATCTTATGAACTCACCAGCTTTATGCTGATTTTCAAACCGCTTGTATTCTCATGTCCGCATTGGACAGGTACCCGAAGATGTCTTTTGGTGAAGACGGAGTGTGTAGAAGACTCGTCTCATTTTGTTCCTATCTATATTATGTATCACACTTGTACAATTTACTTTTGAAACAAATTTTAACTTTCAAATATATGTAATGTAATGGTTGTTTACTTTGATTACTATGTGCATTGGATTTGATACTCAATGTGGAGTCAACCCCGGAAATGTTTCCGCCTTTGTTTTTTGGGGTGTGACAATAGCCTTCATACTTTAGGTCCTCATTCTCTATCTTAATTATCTCAATTTGATCACGTAAAAATTTAACAGTTTTAATACAAGATTGAGAGCAACCTATTTCGATGACCTCTGTTTTCGCAGACTCTGGTGTGGACTGAACCATAAATGCAAATTGAAGATTCATCATCTCTGCCTCTAGATCCGTTTCGGCTTCCTTTTCCGCACCATCATTGATTTGGGCAAAATGAGCATTTTCAGGTCCTGAAATGTTCAGGGCTTTAATTTGATCTTCCCAATCAAATGATTGAGCCACCATAGCAAGATTTGTTGTCTGATTGTTGGCAGTAGATCCCCTGTTGTTGTTTACCAGCACCAGAGTTCGTTCATTATTTTCTTTTCTATCTGGTTTTAGACATTCTCTAGCGAAATGTCCAGATTCATGACAGTTATAGCACCGCAGCTTTCCCTTATAAAATCCCACCTTCTTATCAGAATTCATTCCCCAGTTGTTCTTTCCAGTTTTCTTTGCAAACTGTTTTGCTCTAAATACCGCCATTGCCATTTTCCACGTGATATCCATTTCTTCAACATCTTCTGGATGGATTTGATCCAGATCAGCAAAAGACAATTGAGGGGAAAGTTATCCAGCTACAAAAGCATTATAACAATTTACAAGTCCATTAGCAAGGGCCAGATTTTCATCATTTTCTATAGATGTCGGAGCTTGAGGAGTATTTCCAGGAGTCTGAACAGATGCAATTGATGATGGACCAGCTTGTTGAAAAGAAGCTGGATTTTCTTAAACTTGAACGTTTTTCACAGATGGAATAACATATGATATGGGTTGTTGAGTAGGGAAGGGCTGAACTTGAGGAGTAGTGAAATATGAAAAAGCATTGTTGGTTTGAATTCCAAGATTAGCAGATGAATATTAATTGACGTGATTAATTTCTCTCTGTTTATCATTCAGACCGCAAGCTTTAATAATTGCCATTGTCTTAGCTAAGCTCAACCGATTCAGATCTTTAGTCTTCTTTATTACAGATACATTCCTATCCCAAGACTTTGGCAATGAATTCAGCAATTTCTTGTTGATTTCAGATTTTGTAACCAGAACGCTAGCAGAACTCATCTCAGTGGTGAGAGTGAGGAACCTTTGCAATTGAGTTTCAAGAGATTCCCCCAAGACATAATTGAACATGTTGAACTTTTGTTTTATCATGTCTTGACGACTTTGCTTCATATCTTTATTCCCTCCATATACTTCAATCAACACTTCCCATAACGCTTTTGCAGAAGTGTACTCACAAAAATCCTGTGCAATTTCTAGGGACAGAGCCATGGTAAGAGTGGCAAGTGCCTTTTCTTGTTCTTCAACTGTTTTAAAATCATCATCAATATAGTTTTCAACTTGCTTATCTGTAACAATTCCATCTTCAAGTGGTGTGGTGATGCGAATTGGTCGTCTCAAGATGCTTCTCCAAATTTTGAAATATTTCATCTTAATGTATTTTTCAATGCAATACTTCCACTAAGGAAAACCTTCAGCGGATAACAATCTAGGAATGCGTGAGGTGGTACCCATAATAGCATCTAATTCATGATGAGCAGACATAGTTTGAGATTCCATTTTTTTGTTTTTGATTTTGTTGTTTTATTTTTGTTTTGTTTTTTTAATTAAAAGTCTTAAAAAAACTGAATCAAAAAGGCTAGACTACGACTGAAAAACTTTTGACCGTAAACACTGTTTACTATCTAGAATACAGTTGGGTTTATGGTTGAGAGAATACAGTTCGGTTTACGGTCTAAGAATACAGTTGAGAATACGGTTGGTGTTTATGGTTGATGAAGATTGTCTGTATACGGTTTCTGAAGATTGGTTGTATACGGTTTTTGAAGATCATGAGATTACGGTCGAAGTAGATTTCACGGATTTAACTAATTTGACCGTAAACAGCCAGATTTTGATGAAAACATAGATTTTTCAGTTGATTTAATTCCCCATGCTATGAAAACACCAAACCAAGCTTCAAATATAGATGAACACAAACCGATTGAGACCATAAAATGAAAAAGAAGTGAAATGACACCGGTTTGAGCTCTGATACCAATTGTAAGGTCGTTAATGCAAGGATCTTAACCAATGATCAATCAACACACCCCAAAACCAAGAACGGCGGAAACGTTCTGGGGCGGAGGACGTCATGTTTAATATCAACAACAATGTAAAGTAGTAAACAAGCAACAACATCATCCATTGCATTAATAAAATAATTATTATACAATTGTATTCTGTCAAATTTTGATAAACACTAAAGCATAAATCAAAATGAAAGATAAGTCTTGAATAAGCTTCATCTTCCTTTTTCTATGACGACCTGAGGATATAAGTAATTTTGAAAACGAGTATCAGCTTTAAAGCTGGTGAGATCATAAGCATTTAGTGTCTTAATTTGTATGTAAGTATTTGTAAGTCTATGTATTATAAGAATTTGTAAATGTATATGAATTGTAATCGTTTGAAAAACCCTAGAATCCCTATGATTCCTTCTAGTATGTGGAGGTGTCTTCTACCAAGACCTAACTGTTCTGTGTGTGTGTCTCTTGTAAGAGTATGTGTTTTTCCAAAGTATAACTATCGTTATCCAAAAATATAGTTTGTACATTTCTGTTTAAGTGAGGTTATCACTGAAATATGTACTGGAAAAATTAACGTGGTACTAAATCGTAGCTCTAAAAGAGCTACTATTTATCAACAGATAGTAACTACATTACCGTGCTTCCTATGAAGAATTCACTAAGTGAATGTAATAGGAAAGAAATGGTACTATGGTGTAGTGTCGAACTACAACCGTACCTATTACCTTAAATCTAGGGTAATACTTCCAAGTACCATAGTATTTGGATATATATACATATATCAATACATCGATACTCAACTTGCCTTTTTTGAGGGATAAGGTATAATGTGATGTCTAGATCCCAGACTGTTTCGCTCCCCTATCAAAGGGATTTTAGGACCTACCCACGACCCCTGCATGAGTGCAAGCCGTGAGCATCCACATTACTATGATCATGTATACTCGATATAACAATCACAATTGTAGTGTGATTTATCAGTATAGTTAGATCCTGAACTGGTTCTGAGCTATAGCCCCTAGCGACGTCTGTTCTATGTATATGTAAGCGTACTCATGTAAATGTGATCATGTAATTGTACTTATGTAAGTGTGATCATGTAATTGTATAATGGTGAACTGTAATGTTGTACGTGTGCTAGCTGTAATGTGTGTTCTCTCTATCTAGCAAGTATAGTAATGTAAGCATTCTAGTATAATTGTATATGTTCTCGTCCTAGTATAGATGTATATGTAATGTACAGTAATGTTCTAGAAAGTATTGACTCATGAATGAACTGACTCATTTTATGATATCGCGTTCTAGTGATGGTTCTAGTATCTTTCTGAACTACCCATATGGTAGCTTACTAGTAATCTAAGTAGTACGTATAGACGTGGATGTATACCCTGGCTACCCAAGGGCATAGGATGAATTTGGAAGGACCCTTTTATGATTATATATGTACACATGATATATAACTAATATTTAAACGACCTTCAGACGAGTATCCAATATCCCACCAGACCACATCTCAAGCGCGAAAAGGAAATAGGGTGGATAGCCTTCCTAAGTCTTTTAAACATTTCTTATATAACTATACATATAGAGGCATGCAATTTATAAAATCAAAGCATAAATAAGTTTAGTAACATTTGAAATAATAAATATTAGTCTAAGGAAAGATCGACTTGATGTCAATCTATAAAACAATTTGAAGGTATAAGTCTGATAAAACGATATAAGTACAAGGAACATTTGTTTGATAAAACACAGTTGTAAATAAGTTTGAAATATGAAGACAGTGTAAGAAGTAGTTTGAAAACATATAAAATGTTTATAAAAATCATTTGAAGGAAACTGTTTGGTAAAACGGCTAATGAGTAGCCAAATCTTTTGAATGCTGTATATTAATCACATGTGATTGATGTAATAAGTAATATAATCCTACTTACTAATCACATGTGATTGACATAAGAAGTAGCATGATTCTACTTGTATCCCCCCCCCCTAAAACATTTGAAATAGTTTAAAACATTAGTTAAGGGGTATGAACTCACCTGCAGTATGTGACTGGAATTGAACGGCTGTTATCGTATGGAAGGATCGGACAAGTGCTTGGTGTCAAGTGGAGACTTAGACACACACAATGATCCTAATTACATATGAAGACATATGTATATAAATAATTAGAGATTAAATCACTAATTATACAAGTATAAACATTTAAGCGCGAGGACAACACTTTTGGTCAAGTGCTAGGAGGCTAGTGGGTTGCAACAAAGGAGTGCAATGCCTCTAATGGAAGTTTAAGGTCAAAAGACCATATTCCTTAGAGTTTACGGGCCAGGAGAGTAAGCTCCTGGCCGTAAACTCTCAAACAAGCCATGAAATGGAGTTTAGAAGTACTACAACCTTAGAGGGGAATTGCTTCAAGGCTAGACAAGAGTTTAAGGTACCATATTGACTCCTAAGGGAAGTTTACGGCCCAAAGACCCTTTTACCTTGGAGTTTACGACCGTAAACTCCCTTGGGAGGGTTCTTATTGTCCTTTCAAGTCTCTAATATTTCTAGGAACAAGTCTAGGCTTCAATACTTGGATTAAGGAAGGTTTAAGGCACTAAATGGGACCATTTGATGGAGTTTACGGCCATAGAACTCTTTGGGCCGTAAACTCCCTCACACATGAGGTCCTAAGAATTTTAACTAGTCCATATCTCATCTAGGTACTTGCCCTAAAAGTTTCTTGGCCTAAGGAAGTGTCTAGGGTGTCCTTTGACCCCATTAAAGGAGTTTACGGCCCAAGAAATACTCTTGGCCGTAAACTCTCCAACACTTATGCTTTTCATGTGTTATCTAGGTCCTAAACACATTAAGGTACATGCCAAAAATGAATACTAAGCCTTAGGAAGAGTTTGAAGGCATTTTGGAACCTAAAACTTGGAGTTTACGGCCCAAGGAGTTTCTTGGCCGTAAACTCCCTTATAGAAATGATTTCTAAGGGTTTTGATGGCATAAATCATGAGTTTAAAGCTTCTAGGTTTTTGTTCTAAGGCTAGGGATCACAAGGCACTCATTTGTGCCCTTTACTTGGAGTTTACGGCCCAAGAGGTGGTTCCTTGGCCGTAAACTCCTCAAACTACTTGCTTTTGATTTGTTTCTAGCCTCTAATGATCATACACTAAGTCCTTAGTTAGATGCCTAACATGGAAATGGGACTAGGTGGCCTTTAGGCTTGATTTTGGAGTTTACTCCCCAAGAACGTTCTTGGGCGGTAAACTCCCGGATCTTGTGTTTTGGACATGTAAACAATGTTATAAAGCATATAACAAGTATTAAAACACATTTAGGGAAGTAGACTCACAATCTGGGATGAAAACCCGAAGATCCGTGAGAGAGTATTTGGCTTTTCTCTAATTGGAAATCAAATAATGAACCAATTTGGTTCAGAATTCTATTTATAGTCCAGAGATTTTTGGCAGAATATATTTCTTTTCTTGGAATGGATTCAAATGACCTAGAGAAATGGAATTACAGTGTTGCACAAAATCCCAGTGCAACCCCTCTCCTAATAACTCCCTTGGTGTAAAACCCTAAAACTGCCAAACTTATTCCATAAGTCTGAATTTTCACTGAAACTACTCTACTTCCATTGGATTGATGTGGTTTGATTTGAATGGAAAATTTCGGGTTGTTACAGATCAATTAAACAATCAAAATAAAGTAAGAAATGAGTAGAAGAAGAATAAGAATCAAGCTTAGACACGTTAATAACTGAAAAACGTCAAGTAAAACTTGATGACCATAAACTGAACTGACTGACAACAACTCCGATAGATTCTGACACGCTATATATATAGGAAGACAAACCGTAAACCTGATTACGGTCAGGCAGACCATAAACAGGTTTATGGTCACAACAGCCATAAACACAACTCTGATCGTAAACACTCCTACAACATAAACAAAACCCCTACAACATCTATACATTCAATTGCCTAGTCCAAACCACAAAATAAGACCTTTCGATTTTGGGGAACTCACTAAGCTTCGTTCTTACCGTGTTGTGTTATATGTGTTTCAGGTACTTCTCAGGACCACAGGAAGGCGCCCATGTGATTTTACACATTTCTTCGAGATTATGTTGAGGATTCTGGGATTTGACTTTTGTTTGTGGATTTGTGACATTGAGACACTTATGGTTTTTTTAATGAAATGTAGTAAATGAGTTTTATGTGTTTTAAAAATGAAAATTTTGGCTTGAAAATTTACGGTGTTACAAATTGTTATCAGGGCCTTGGTTTTAGAGATTCGGATGCACCTTCAGGTATGTCTGGACTCAAACTAAGGGTTTGAGAAAAAGAATTCAAAGGAAACGATTTTTCTAAATCGAGTAAGAGATTCTAAGAGAAAACGAGAAGGAGCAGTGTGTACAATCAGCCAAAGCTCGAACAATAGTTTCCCAAAGTTCCCTTACTTTTGTATTATGAGATATTTATGAGATGATTATGATGTTGGATTAATGTCTAAGTCCATAACTATATTTGGTAAGACTTGACCCGACCCGGCATGGTCCATTTGGGTTGCATACCATCATGCACTTGAATGAGAGAAATAAGACACTTATGGTTATTAATATATTATAAGTTCTAGTATATTAATAATAAGAATGATAAGATTATTTAATTAGTATTGATCAAGAATTAATCTAGGATTAATTAAGTGATCAAAAGAAGACTAATTAAATATATGGGTTGATTGTGTAAATCATCCATACTTGTATAGTGGGCTAATGCTCCATGGATAATCAAGTTGGGCTAAAACCCATAGGATGGTCCATGGATGCTCCATGGTGTATTTGTACCATGGATCCAAGGAAATGGAAAGTCATGACAATTAGGGTTTGCCCTAATTGTAACACTATATAAGCATCATATTATTCACCAAAATCGGCACTAGTGGGTGTACTAGAAGGGCTAGCCGATTTCATGAAGTGTGGGTTTTCTCTCAAGTCATTCCATGTGTTTTGATGATTGTGATTCCATTTGAGGTGTCACACTTGGGGCACTAAGCACTCAAGCTTCATGAAGACTTTCTACACCAAAAAGGTATGTATTCTATCTTGCTATAGTTATTGTTTTGTATGCTAGATTAGGATAATACCTTGGATGTTCTTATTTGCATGTATAATAGAGAAAACATAGATCCAAGGTATTTAGGGTTGCATGTACACTTAGGAGTGTTAGAATGCTCAAAACCCAACAGTGGTATCAGAGCCTAGGCTTGTTTTCTTGTTATACCTGCAATAGAAGCTGAAAAAACGAATCTGGTGCTGTCTTGCCATCAGACTCGGCGAGTCCATCAGGAGACTCGACGAGTCCATGCCTTAAAAATGATGAATTCGATCCAACTCGCCGAGTTTGTTCATGCACTCGACGAGTTGGACCCCCAGACAGCATATTTTCGAGTTTTTTGGCTAGAAATGGACTAGGAACATTACCCTAAGTTGTTTTTGATCTTATAAACTTGTTTTTGATGTGGTAATGTTCATGCTAATCCATTTTCAAAGATAATTGTCAATAGATTCATGTTTTGTATTAGTTTAAGGTTTAGACTAATTACATGAAAAAGTTTGATTTGAATTATCTTGTTCTTATGAGTTGCTTAGATTAATAGAAATGTTGAGTGAAATAGTTGTTTTCAATCCATTTTAATCTAAGAGTTGAGTATAAAATGTGTTTGTGTAACTTGTCCTCAAGTTACATGAAGAGTCACATTAAAGACTCATAAAACTCATAAGAGTTGGCAATGGTTACAAAATGAAGAGTCTTGTGTCATTGAATAATTTTTTTTATGACTCCATAACTTGTCCTCAAGTTATGAAAGTTCAAGAGTCACTTCATTAAAGAAAAATATGTAACCATAATTAAATCCATAAGTTATAAAATAAAGGAAAAGTTAGTTCTTTTATTAGTTTAAAGTCTTCCATAACTTGTCCTCAAGTTATGGAACTTGAAGAGTTTTTGGATTAAAACTACTTTAAACACATAAGTTATGGAATTAATTAGTTTTGAATAGTTTCAAAAACTTGCCCTCAAGTTTTGGAATTTGAAAAGTTTTCAAGTATGAATACTTTAATTCCAAGTTAGCCCTTAGAATTTTAAAAGTTAAAATTCAACCCTTATACTTTATAATATTATAAGTTAATAATATATATATATATATATATATATATATATATATATATATATATATATATATATATATATATATATGTATAAGAGTAAAGTCAGTCTTACCGCTAGTACGCCTCATTCACGAAGCCGGTCTATAAGGTGGGTATAAGGTTGTTGCCTATAAAATGGCAACTTAATGGGTGTCCACTCTCACCCACCGCTTGCTTGACTGGTGGAGGGTCGTTAGCCGAACGGGTTTGACAGGACTAGAATTCTCCCTTCATTAAAAGTATTAATGAAAAATACTAAGTAACTAAACTCTTAATAATACCCAATCTTAGTTACTTAGGAAAAATGTGAATAAGGTGCTAATCCATGAAATTGCACTTTACACTTTGTCTAAGTCGTTAGTGGAGCGTGTGTGGTTAACCAGCACACTAACTTGGACTTAACAAGGTAGGTAAAGGGTGACTTAATATTTATCATAGTATCGATGGAGCGTGTGTGGTTAACCGGCACATCGATTGAGGGGTAATTTATTAAGGGTACCAAGTGATTTGCATGGTTACTTCACACCTTGTTTTGTGATCCTCGGCATCCCAGTCACAAAACCTGAAGGGCACACTCGAGATTGAAACATGCCTTTGAAAAGTTCAATGAATCTCAAAGATCTAGGAGTTTCAAAACCAATTTTAACCTAATAATACATTTCGTTTATCTTGGTGGAAATTGGTGAATCGTCATTCACCTACCTTCAAATATTTTATAGCTTGGATTACGGCATACCTCTTCTAAGTTATAAAATAGTTTGTTGGGTCCTAGCCTTAATATTTCATATTGGGTGTCATATTAAGGACTTTAAATCAACTATCTTGAATATCTCCCAAAAGATGTCTGGTTTAGACACCTATGATCTTCCAAATCTCTTGAAACAAGGTTTCCTAATAAAGATGATGTCCCATGGATATCATACTTCTTTCACCTCCTCCAATTATTCTCCCTAACCCACAAGTTCTTGAAAAAGTTTAAGGTCACTCAAGCCCTATTGGCAAGGCAAGGTCTAGGTGTGATCACATCTTGGAGATGTAGTCACATATTGACAAGCCGGGAGAGTTGGGTGTCAAAGTCTTGAGAAAGTTGGTGGTTCAACTACTTTCTAAGTCATATAGTGAGTTCTTTTGGAACACCTATGAAAAAGACTATGACAAGATCCTTAATGATCTTATCTATTTGTTAAGATCAACTTCCTAAAACTTTGTGGACATTGACAATGATGACATTGGATATCCAGTAAAGCATTCTCTACCCAATGGAAAGGGATCGGCTATAGTCAACTCGGTTGACCAAATGGTAAAGAGAAAAGCTAAGTCTGTGATAGTCCTGTGTACCATTATCAAAGGGTCCATATGTTTATATTGCCAAAGGAAGGGGCATTGGTTACGAATCTGCCAAATTTACCTAAGGATGTTAAAGTCAATAAGTTTGACTCTACTTCAGGTAAATTCCACTATCTAACTCTGTTAAGTTTCAATTCTGAGATTCTTGATACATGATGTGACTGGGTCACATGGTGATGTTTTAAGAATCAAAGAAAAGTGAAGAAACTTAAAGAAAGAATACGCTGAATCTGATGGCGTAGATGGATTTCTATCGCATAGTTTGAAGATCGGATTCTTGAGCTACTTCTTAGGAGTTATGAGATATTGCTTAAGGAATAGATAACAACAAGTTTTTCATATGGATTGTAAGGATAAGTTTTTCCGCAAAGTTTTAAAATAAAAGGAAAATTTTTGATTTTATTTATTTTGAAATATCCTTACAATGGCATTTGAGGAAAAATTGTTGCTTATATGATTCCGTTAAGAGCAAAAGTGGAAATATGAAATTGATTCTTTCATTTGTGGTAATGTCTAGATTTACCAAATAAGGAAAGATTCTCATCACCCAAGTTTCAATTGGACCGGAACTTGGAATCATGCAAGTTGTATAGCATGATGAATGAGAACTTTCAAGCATTGGTAAATTAAGACTAATTACTTGTTCACATGGATGTGTGAGTCAAGTAATGGACTAAGGGATCGAGTACATAGTCTTGTGCACTGATTTAGTCCACCACAAAAGTTTGATAAGACTATTCGTCATGATTTACTTCAGTCCAGTAAATATGATTATACTTACAAGCTTAAGTGTAACTCTGAGACATTGGAAAAGGTTTCAATGTATGGCAGAGCGAATAAGAAGAATCAAATTAGGCAGAAGGATAAAAGTTTCTCAAATCTGAAAAGATGGGAGAGTACTTTAGTATCAGTTTTGTGATCATCTTAATGATTAAGAAACCATATCAAAATTAGTTCTCTAAGGAAATCTTAGTGCATTCTTATGACTAAGAAGAGGGATCTTGAATTGTTGAAATGGTTAAATCAAGAAGATGAGTCATACCTCGTTCCAATACAAGTCTTAGAGTCATACTCTAAGATTGTATTTTGAGTGACATGTCTTAAAGAAGGTTAAAAACACTTGTCAAATGTAAGAGTAAAAGTTTTCTACTCTTGTACATTTGAAATTGGTAAGTTGTGATGTTTTGGATAAAACAAAGACCAACTTAGGCCAATTGTGTGAAGTGTTTGTCTTGATTAGAATCCACACTATATCTTGGATATTTGACAAGGCAGTCTTATATGTCAAGAGGACAGTGGGAGTCTGAAAGGTCTTGAAAGTCTCAAGAAATAATCAAGAATAAAACCTGAAGTTCTTCGCTAGCACACGACTTGAGGTTTATAACCTATCGTGTTGACATATCTGTGCCCATTCCAGTTAAAGATGGCTTTGCATATGAGTTCTTAGAGTTCTCAGTTTGTTGCATAACAACTTGGAAGCAATGGCAGGCCCTTGAGCTGCCAGGTGGCAAGAAATTAAGATTGAGTTCAGTCCATATGAGTTTGGATTTGTCATTATCCTTGTCTTGTGACTATGATTTTGACAATTCACATGGATAAGAACACATACACCAGTAAATCTAAGTGTCATAAGGTTTCTCTCCGATTCATGAAAATGATGGTGAGGAAACACTTTCACTAAGTAGATTTTAGCTAGATAGCAATTGTGATATTTGCATTCTCAAAGTCGTTAGTGGAGCGCGTGTGGTTAACCGGCACACTAACCTGGACTTGTGAGAAGTGGCAAAAAGGTCTAACCATTATGATTACGGCATACCTCTTCATAATTGTTTAGACACACAAGTGTGCTATCTAAGGGAAGGTGTATGATTTTGATAAAGTTTTATCAAAACAATCTAGCATCAGAAATCTGAACTTTGGTAAGAAAGTCAATGAAGTATTGATTTCTAGAAGTCTAGCTGATTTCTGAGTACATGTCAAAGCTAGTGGGAGCATAAGTGTTATGCTAATAATCATCATGTTAGTGGGAGCATGATAATTATGATAAGTATTGCAAGTTAGCAATGTTAATTATAGAAAACACAAGTTTCAATTGGGAAAAAGTTGTTTTGCTATAATTAAGGGAGAGGAAATTATGCTTCATCTCAAATCTATAAGCTTAGATCGTGAGGTTTTAATCATTTAGTCAAGGATATATATGAATTTCATGTTGGAATGGCTCAACATAAGGAAATTCTGTATATGAGTCCATTATTTGCGTTCTAAAATTCGATTATGA
Organism: Lactuca sativa; assembly: GCF_002870075.4. NCBI lineage: Eukaryota > Viridiplantae > Streptophyta > Magnoliopsida > Asterales > Asteraceae > Lactuca > Lactuca sativa. The sequence continues at coordinate 9,521,017 of NC_056627.2, forward strand.
TTACGGCATTCCTTTTCATAATCTGAATTATGAGAACTTGGCAAATTGAAATGGAAATGTTATAGCAAAAGACTGGTTTAGTCTTTATGTGAGACATCATGAATCGTGTCCCATATGCTTCGGATATAGGATCGATTACATGTGCTATAATCATCCGTTCTAAAATTTTCCAAATGCCTGGGGCATTAAGAAGGGAAAAGGTTTAGAACTGGATATGACTAAAAGGATTAAACAATTGTCGAGGACAATCTAAGGTTTACCAAAGATTGGTTGCTCAAGGACAGTTGGAAGTATAGTGATAATTCTGGAAGGACCATATTGACATAATCTGTAAGGAGGCAACTCTTGTTCAGAAGTGATAGTCAAAATGGAATCTGGAAATGTTTCAAAGTTAGAAATTTCAATCTGTGTAAGATTAAGGAAACTCAATGCAAGAAGCATATTTCCAAGGAGTTGATCTCCTTTGGAATGCTCTGTAATGATTGTTGTCAAGTCTTTATGACTTTGTGCATAATCATTACAAGAGTATCAATGCATATAAGTTTAGAATCTAACAGATTTCAGTAAATGACATGAATTTGGAATTCTTGCATTTGCAGTAAGGATTTGGGAGTGTGAAAAGAGAATCATTGAAGTTATGTTCAATTGATCTAGTTCACAAAGTAAAGATCATAGACAAACATAGTATGCATACTTGGTGTGTGGCATGACTAGTGTTTAGAAAAACATAGTGTACATGCTTGGAGCATGGGACAACTATTGTTTTAAATTCAAGAATAAAGTTGATAGCTGAAACAGTATACAATGAATAATGTGTAATCATATGGTGATAAATAAAAGGTGTTTTATTTATGTTCAAAGAGTTGATACCATATTGGATTCAATTATTATTGTGTTTCATTTTGCATGTTTTGACTTCCCGAATAAACTGGGTTATTCTTCCGGAATGACTAAGTTATTCAAACCATCCACAGTCGGTCATATGTTGGAAGTAGATATGAATTAAGACTGTCATGATGGGTTGTAGAGGTCTAAGGTGTTGGACAAGGCTACAGCAATCATGAGTGCTCATAAGTTCTGAGTATTGGATTCAACCCGCGCTCATTGGAATCACTTCATGGATTTTATCACGAGTGATCATGAGACGATAATATCTTATATTCTTCAAACCTAGAGATATGAGTTGGTAGTACATTGATTGCACGAAACCGCATTTGGTAACTCGGTGCTATAAAACGTGCCTTTGTGTATGATTCAACAAGTAGTAGAACAAGCCATATGAGTCGAAGTTTATCCGTTCCTTTTACCTTCGGGATAAAAGCGATATCTGTGGGCCCCTCGATGATTTGATGATGACAAATGGAAGTGCTCGGCCGGGCCAGGACTGATTTGATTTGTTCAATTAGTCAGTTGTCATAAATCGGAAATCGGGAAACAACAAATGGACAGAGAGAATGATTATAATCCATGTCTCAGTCCATATGATATCTAGAATGGAGGAATATATGATCCCTTATCTAATGGACAAGTCATTGACAAAGGTCAGAGTTCATCGACAAGGTCAGAGTTCGACAGAAGCTTTTGAGAGCTACGATTGCCGGTTGGTTCCTGAAGTCATACGCAATAATAGTTTTAGACTTATCCAAGTGGGAGACTGTTGGATTAATGTCTAAGTCCATAACTATATTTGGTAAGACTTGACCCGACCCGGCATGGTCCATTTGGGTTGCATACCATCATGCACTTGAATGAGAGAAATAAGACACTTATGGTTATTAATATATTATAAGTTCTAGTATATTAATAATAAGAATGATAAGATTATTTAATTAGTATTGATCAAGAATTAATCTAGGATTAATTAAGTGATCAAAAGAAGACTAATTAAATATATGGGTTGATTGTGTAAATCATCCATACTTGTATAGTGGGCTAATGCTCCATGGATAATCAAGTTGGGCTAAAACCCATAGGATGGTCCATGGATGCTCCATGGTGTATTTGTACCCATGGATCCAAGGAAATGGAAAGTCATGACAATTAGGGTTTGCCCTAATTGTAACACTATATAAGCATCATATTATTCACCAAAATCGGCACTAGTGGGTGTACTAGAAGGGCTAGCCGATTTCATGAAGTGTGGGTTTTCTCTCAAGTCATTCCATGTGTTTTGATGATTGTGATTCCATTTGAGGTGTCACACTTGGGGCACTAAGCACTCAAGCTTCATGAAGACTTTCTACACCAAAAAGGTATGTATTCTATCTTGCTATAGTTATTGTTTTGTATGCTAGATTAGGATAATACCTTGGATGTTCTTATTTGCATGTATAATAGAGAAAACATAGATCCAAGGTATTTAGGGTTGCATGTACACTTAGGAGTGTTAGAATGCTCAAAACCCAACATATGAGATATTAGAAATTCATGCTAGAGAATAGGCTAGGTATTTCATATTATAGGGCTAGAGTTGCCTGATTTTTAATGCCTTAGCCTATGAGATGCTTTCGATTAGTGTTATCTGTTATTTTCTCTGAGTTTGTGTTGAGTTCTGAGTCGAGAGATAATCTAGGAAGACATACCTAGATGAGCATATGAGTAGCCTGATAATGTGAGAGATAGAGTACTTGTGAATTAGCATCCTAGGAGGAGGACTTGGGATGACTATAGGTTGGTGTGGAAGGTAGTATTGGGCCCGTACTACTGAAATCACTGGATCTGTATGCAGCCCAAGTAAGATTCCTTAGGGTACTAAGGACCCTGTAGGGGAGGGAATCAAGTGTGAGTATGCTCGAGCGAGTTTCTGATGATTTTGTGTTGTGTTTCAAAGAGATCATGGTGGGTACATGCCGCAACCCCGAGAGCAGTGGGACCAGTGATGAGGCGATCCGCAGGATCATCCATGACGAGGTGGCTGCAGCCATTCAAGAGGCTATACCAAAGATGTTTGGGTCTGTTAAGACCTCCCTGATTGAGACATTTGATGAGTGATACGCTGCTATTACTGAGGCTGCTGCTGCTGCAGCCACTACAGCTGTTGCTGCCGCTAGGCCACTGGAAGGTGACTCGTTGTTTCGAGAGTTCAGCAACACGAAGCCACCAGAGTTCGATGGGACATAGGATCTGATTGCTGCCATGATATGGATCGTCGATATTGAGTGATGCTTTTATACTTGTTCCTTCCCAGATCATGTGAGAGTCCGGTTCTCCTTGAACGAGCTTCGCTTGGGAGTGAAGGATACGTGGAAGTTTGTGACGACTGTTTCTACCCCGACAGATGATGTTGTAGTGAATTGGGAGAGGTTCACCAAGTTGTTTTGAGATAAGTATGTTCCCTAGGTGAAGAGGGAGAGTTTGGCACACGAGTTTCTCTCTCTCAAGCAGAAGAAAGAGTCGGTGACTGAGATTACGAGGACGTTCCAAGAGAGGGCGTTGTTTTGCCCTTAGCATGTGTCCACTAAGCAAGCGCATGTGAGTTGGTATTTGAGCATCTTGAGGAGAGACATTCGGGAGTTCGTGGTGAATTCGTCTTATCGGAAATTAGTTGAGTTGCAGAAAATGCCAGGAGGAAGGAGATTGAGTTGGCAATTCAGTCCAAAGAGGAGGCAGAGTAGTAGGGGAGAGATAAGAGACCGTCACAGCTGCAGCCGGCGGCTAAGCGGGCTAAGCCTGCTGATTCGAGGACTGGAGGCCAGAAGGGCCGCACTTGTAGCAAGTGCGGCAAGGTCCATGAGGGATATTGCCGGTAAGGGATTTGCTACAAATGCGGTAAGGAGGGGTATATGGCGAGCGACTGCTCCAATGGATTTTCTGTTTGCTTCCATTGCAACTAGACGGGCCATCGGAAGGTTGAGTGCCCTTAGCTCAGTCAGGGATCATCCCAGGGTTCTACTCCTGCTGCTATTTGTGTTATAGACGGTCGGTCAGTGAAGGCCAAGACACCGAGGGCTCGTGGGAGAGCTTCTCAACTGACAGCGGAGGAGGTACGCGTAGCACTTGATTTTGTAGCTGGTACGTATTTCCCTCTTTTCCTGTTATTTTGATATTTCTGCATAATTATATTGTATTATATATATATATATATATATAGGTACTTTTCTTGTGAGTTTTGTACCTACTTTGTTGTTATTTGACTCTGGTGCGAGTCGATCATTTGTGTCCCTAGCTTTTAGTCGTCACTTTAGTGTCGCACGAGAGGCGTTGAGTCGACCTCATAGAGTTTCTGTGAGGTCATAATTGTGTGGTTTGGGCTAGGAAACTATATGTAAAGGTTATTGTAGGGTTTTGCTCGAATTTGGTGTTTGAGGTTATGGTTATGGTTATGGTTAAGTGTTTCTCACTTAACCCACTAAGGATTTAATCCATTAAGTCCATCACTCTACTAGATAAACCATATAGTATGATCAGGTGTAATTCTCAATTCATTTCCAATGGCCCAAAATGCTGGTCCCGATAAGTCCAAACTAATAAATCCAAAATTAGGGTTTTCTAAACCCTAATTAGGGTTTCCAACCCAATCGCGGTCAAATTAGCCCTTTTGTTAAATTTTTAGGTTAATTAATTATTAACTAAGTTGGGCACCACCCACTACCAGCTTGGGTAGTGGTGGTCAATGACGGCTCACGGCGGCGGCCACCACCTCACGTGGTAGTGACGGATTTTCCTTAATTACTTTGATCAAATACAATATTACACGCAATATCCAAATAAACACACACACAAAAAATAACACACACATATACTCACGCACAACCACCTTATGGTGGTCGGCGGTGGTTGAAGGTGGCAACCACCACCTCATGGTGGTGGTGGTGGTTTTTCTCATGAAATCTAGCCAAGCAACACACATACAATACACTCTTTCAGATCGCAACATGAATCCAGCCATCCAATCAGTGGCGTACGGCGGCAGCGATGGCATGAGACGGCGGCAGCAACGGCGGCTAACGGTGGCAGCCACCATGGCATCCATGGTGGTTTTCATTGAGTTTTTATGTTCAACCACCACACACATACACATACCTTGAACACAACAACACTGAGTTATGCACTCAATTAACAGCTTGTGGTGGCATATGGTGGTTGGAGATGACAGCCACAATCTCACGGTGGTGGTGGTGGCAGGTAATCTTGATTCCTGCCCAAAATAACGTACATGCTTCACTATTAGCTCCGGAAACAGCCCTTAAACGGGAACACACACGCATTCGGCCACCTACAAAGTGGTAGGAGATCGTCGGAATGCCATGGAAATGGTGATTAATGGTGGCAGCAGCCAAAACGGTGATTATAGCCCCATATAATTAAAATGGATGAAAGAGATTAAGGATAGGGTGACAGTGAGCATTCCGATCGCGCACGACTCGTGTTCGCCGGCCACAACACCGACATCATTCTTGGTAGAGTTTCGCTGGGTGTTCACACTTCACCGGAGGCAGTAGGGGACGTGAAGGTGGCAGAGGTTAGAAGAGCTGTCACACCCCAGAACCACGAACGGCGGAAACGTTCAGGGGTGGAGGACGTCATGTACAATATCACAACACTGTAATATACTAAACAAGCAACAACATCATCCATTGAATTATAAGTAAAGTTTTAATACATGTGTGTTCTTTCATTGTAATAAAACACCAAAAATATAAAATCAAAATAAAAGACGAGACTTGTCTACTCTGTCTTCTCAAAACCTGGCCACCGTACCTGTCTACTGATGACCTGAGAATACAAGTTATTTTGAAAGAGAGTATCAGGTTTAAAGCTAGTGAATTCATAAGTATTTAAGTGTCATTGTCTTGCTTTGAAAAGCTGTTTTAAAAGTCATGCAAACCTTTAAATGAAAATGATGATATAAGTATGAAAAGCCCTAGAAAATCCCTTATTTTCTATCAGTTTGAGATGTAGTCTTCTACCAAGACCCGAATGTTTTGTAAGTAAAATGATAGTTTTTCCTTCAATTGATTAGTACTAAAGTACTTAATCTAACTCGTCGTTTATGTGAAAGTATCAGAAAATAAAGTAAACAGGAAAATGTACTACTGTAAGTGTTGTCACTGGGTACTAGGACTAACACAACATCGCATTAAGCGAAATATGTAACCTAATGAACATCCGAAGATTGTCCAGAAAAAGTAATAATGTAAATGTCATCGCTGGGTACTAGGAGTAACACAACATCGCAATAAGCAAAAAGTATAACCTTATGAACAATCGAAGATTGTCCACTTGTCCTCTGTAGCAGCAGCAGGTGGGTGGAGGGGTTAGCCCCGGTTATCGATCTACCTTGTATAAGTAGTAACCTTAGACCTCCGTAGATGGTCATCGACCACTGGTGCTAATCAGTGGGGTTCGGAATGGTAAGTCCCACCGAGATATCCCATTGGATCGGGATAGGAAAGATAATTTACACAGAAAGTACTAATAAATCATCCTCATAGTTCTAAGTACAAGTATCCAGGTAAGTGAATACAAGATAATGCAACTATGTAAAAGTGTTCCTGTATGGTATTCATGTAAGTGTGTTCATGTAACAGGTAAGTATATTTAAACATATTCATGTATCAGGTAAGCATATGTATATGTACTCATGTATCAGGTAATGTACTGGTATAGACTCATGAATGAACAGACTCTTGTGTGATTCCTTGTAATAGGAGTAATGTTTGATACCTTCAAATTATCCCTATGATAATTTACTGAAATGTAATTGGTTGATCAAGTAGGTTTATACAGCCTTACCACTCAGGGGTCTGGGAAACTAAATGAAAGATGTAAACTATAACATCAATACATATATAAGAATATAAGTGTAAATGCGTAATTTAGTTTAGAAATGTAAAATGGTTTTGTAAGACATCCAAGGGTTTTGAACAACATAAAAGTGACTTGATGTCATTTTGATAAACAATTCAAAAGTAATACATTTGATAACAAAGTATTTTAAGGATGGAAAACCATTTCATGCATCACATTTTGTAATATGTGAAATCTGTTAAATGACAAACACAGTGAAAGACCCTGTAAAATGGTTTGGTCTAGGCATAGTCATAGATAGCAGTAGAAATGTAATTGTTCGTGTTTTGTTTTGAGTTTACGGTGTTTATGGGCAAAGTGGGTTTACGGCCGTAAACACCTTACGGTTCCTAGTCAGGTCTTTAAATAGCGAGTTGTGTCAGTCTTTGTTGGTTGTTGATGCTTCCGTATACTTCCAAGTTGTATCAGACGTTTTACAGTATTAAAGCGTATGCAAGCTTGGTATTTTGTTCTTTATTGGTTTATTAATTCGTGTTTGCATCTGTTATTGTCTTTGATCGTTGGTAGATCTATTTTCGGGACTTTACAATTGGTATCAGAGCTATACCAGTGTCAAAGGCGTTCAACAGCTGCGTTTTCAACTAAATCGACATCCACTGCAGTCTAGAGAGATTTATTTCAGTCGAAATCAAGGTTTCTAGAAGTTTACGGCCTTAGTTTACGGCCGTAAACTCCTCTTACGGCCTCATCTGCACTCTTCGAAATCGATAGTTCTTTTTCGTCTCCAAGCCTTCGTAATCACACCTTAGTTTTGGGATTTAATTGAGTTGTGTTTTAAAATTAAAACTGAACCTTTTATTTGAATTTCATTGACCGTAAACTGAAATTTCTCACAAAAATTGACTTTCTGTTAATCGAAATTTGCATCATTATTTTTTCGGAGTTTAAATCAATAAGTATTCTTGGACCGTAAACTCAGGTTTACGGCCTTAGGTTTACGGTAGAGAATTTACGGCTTAAGGGTTTACGGCTACGTTGATTGATTTTATAAAATTGAAATTAATTATTGAGTTAATTGTTAAAACAAGATAACTTTTGACCGTAAACTCCAGTTTACGGCCGGGAGTTTACGGCCTAGTATTTTCTGCCTGAATTTACACGACAAAATCAACATTTTTACAGCCTTAAATTTTTTTTGTGATAATTTAAAAAAAAAATGGATACACAAAATTCAACTCAATACCAAGAGCTTGATGCTGTGATGGGTACAACCACGCGAATTCCAAGACTTATGTCAGCTGATGGTTTCCCCGAGTGGAAATATAGAATTGAGAAGTATATAAAGATGAAAGACTTTAAGATTTGGAAATGTGTTTTAAAGGATCTAGTCAGAATCACCACTACAGTTGGGGGAAAGGTAGTCGACAAGGCAATTGAAAACTACACTGATGAAGACTTTGAGAGTGTGGAAGAACAAGAAAAGGCATTGGCCATTTTGACTATGGCTTTATCTCTAGACATTGCTCAAGGATTCAGAGAGTATACTTCTGCCAAAGCTCTGTGGGAAGCTCTCATTGAAGTATATGAGGGAAATGAAGACATGCGGGAAAGTCGCCAAGATATGCTGAGACAACGCTTCAATATGTTTAATTATGTTCCTGGAGAGACTCTCGAAGCTCAACTGCAGAGATTTACCACTCTCAACATTGAGATGACTGTGGCAGGGATCTTCTATACAAAGTCAGAGATCAACAAGAAGCTACTAAATGCTCTCCCAAAATCTTGGGACATGAATGTAGCAGTAATCAAGAAGACTAAGGATCTTAATCGACTTTCCCTAGCTGAAGTGATGGCTGTCATCAAAGCATGTGATATTGATGACAAACAACGAGAGATCAATCATGTGAACTCATATTCATCTACCAATCTTGGCATTTCATCTAATAATGCTCTCTCTTCTTTCTCCTATACTTCTACAGGTTCATCTTCCTCTGCACCGGTCATTCCTTACCCACAAGGCCAGCCAATTACATCTACCCAAAATGCTTCATCCTCTAATGTGGTCTCTTCAGCAAAGGGAAAGGAGGGTGATGAAAACCTTGTCTTTGCAGCAGGGCTTGTGAATTGCTACAATGCTCTTGTAGCTGGGGAACTTCCTCCTCAATTGTCATTTGCAGATCTCGATCAAATCCATCCAGAGGATGTGGAGGAAATGGACATCACATGGCAAATTGCCATGGCTGTATTTAGGGCAAAACAGTTTGCCAAAAAGACAGGGAAGAACAATTGGGGAATGAGTGCTGATAAGAAGGTTGGATTCAACAAAGGAAAGCTTCAATGTTTTAATTGCCACGAGCCAGGGCATTTTGCTCGTGATTGCCCACACCCTGATAGGAGGGTTAATAATGACAGAACAATGGTTACAGTAGGGAATAATCGAAGCAGTGGTCAAGCAAACAATGAAAAGGCTATGGTTGCACAATCATTTGACTGGGATGATCAAATACAAGCTCTAAATTTGTCAGGACCAGAAAATGCTCATCTAGCACAAGTGAGGAATGACGCTCAAGCAAGGACTGCAGCAGCTGAAGACAACATGATGAAACTTCAATTTGGCTTGATGGTATCCTCCGCCCATGAACCTAACTCATACAAGGTAAGTCTTCCAACATGTTCTAAGGCTTGTATAGATTATGTAAAAACTTTACAAGATAAAATTGAGACATTAGGTAATGAAGTAGAAAATCTTAGGATTCTTCGTGAACTCAATGATAAATTAATAAGAGACGTAGAAGACCTTAGATATGAAGGGTATCGACTTCGAAAAGGACAAAAACCACTTAAAGCTCAACTAGAATAAAAAATTAAAGACTTTAGGAGACTCCAGGAAGACTACAGCAACAAATGTGAAAATTACAATTATGTAGTCAAACAAAATGCTGAGCTTGTAGCTGAAGTTGAATCCTTGAAAGGAAACTTTGAGACCGCCAAACTTGATGTCAGAAAATATGATTTCTCAAGTGAGGTGGTTGCAAATATGATAGACCAAAGTATGCAGTTTAAAAGAAATCAATCAAAAGGTCTAGGGTATAAATTTGTACCTCCTCCCTTCAATCATTTATACGAGCCCAAGCCCTTGTCCAAAGAAGAGATTGCCAATGAATCATTTATGATTTATGGAAAGCCCTCCGGTTTTGTTTCGGGAGGATTTATTAATGTTGAAAGTACTAACATTTCTACTTCTCCTGCAGATCAATCCTTGAATCAGTCAAAGCACAAAGTTGAAGGATGTGTTTCTGAAAATAAAATCGAGTCCAAACCTGAAGTTTTTATTTTAAATAAAGACAATTCTTTGTTAAATGTTTTGAGTGACAATTTTTCTTGTGGTGTTTTAAATTATTCTGATATAGTAGCTGCTATCTCTGATACAGTTTTGAATGTTTCTGATATGTCTGATAAATCTTTGAACACTTTGGTTGATAATTTAAACGTCTGTGATAAAAATGTTAACATACCATTAGTCTCACAACCCTCAATAAATACAGCACCCTCACTTGCCTCACAACTTGATAATACTGCATGTTTTTGTGAGACAAGCAAGGGTGTTTGTGGGGAAAACAAATCTGACAAATGCAGCACAAGTTCTAACAATAACTATCATATTTGTTTTAATTGTGGCACTAAGGGTCATATTGCTAGAAATTGTCTTAATCGAATGTTTGTGAGTTATAATCTTCCAAGAGGAGAGAACGAATTCAGAGGAAGATCATTAAATAGAAATTCCTCTAGAAGTCGCTCTCGAAATGACTATTGGGTAGATAAAAGAAATAGAAAAAGGGGCATATTTCACAGTCATAAAAGGTTTTTTAATCACCTTGTCCTGAGCAGTCTGTCAAAAGGGAGCATAGCCATGCAAAGGTCAAGCTCATCCCAAAGCTATAATGGATCTTCAACCAATTCTGGTAGAAGTAACTCATGCTTTAAGCAGATCGTCAGACATAAAATGACAAAGTTGACTGAATTTTTCAAAAAACCTAATTATATATGGAAACCCAAATCTATTCCCAATACGTCATCTGTATCCTCAGAGAAGCTCATGTGCAATAAATCTGAAAAGGCATCGGGATCACCCAAGAAGATTATGACCTGGGTGCCCAAATCTAATTAAACCCACCCATTTTGCAGGGGCAGTTGCGGGGAAATGTCGTCAGACCATGGTTCGTCGACAACGGCTGTTCCCGGCACATGACAGGAGACATCACCCAATTGAACGACATTAAATCATTTAATGGGGGATACGTCTCTTTTGCGGGTGGAGATGGAGGAAAAATTACACAAAAGGGCACGGTATCAAATGGAGTCTTGAGTTTTGAAAATGTGAATTTCGCTCCAGAGCTAAAACACAGCCTGCTAAGTGTTTCGCAAATCTGTGACAAAGGCTATTCTACGCATTTCACTGACAAGGAATGCATGATTTTAAAGCCAGGTTTTGTCATCCCTGAAGAATGGATTCTCGTAAAGTCAAAAAGGTATGGAAATGCTTATATTATCGATATGAATAGCAATCTTCCAAAGCAGGTTACTTGTTTGTTCTCCAAGATCTCTGAGCAAACCGCAATGTTATGGCACCGAAGATTAGGTCACGCCAATGCCAAAAATCTCAATCGTCTTGCAAAGAATGAGATGGTCCGAGGATTACCTGTCAAAGACTTTATCACGTTTGAGAAATGTGTGTCCTGTGCTCAAGGAAAGCATCACCGAAAGCCACATTTACCGAAGCAAGTTAACTCAATAAGTCAGGTTCTACAACTTCTTCACATGGACCTATTTGGTCTAGTGAATGTGCTAAGCATCAATAGGAGTTCCTACTGTCTAGTTGTCATTGATGATTTTTCTCGTTTTACGTGGGTTTTCTTTCTATCCAACAAAGCTGGCATCGCTGAATTAATCAAGAGGTTCATCATACTTATTGAGAATCAGACCAATCATAGGGTGAAGGCTATTCGCACCGATAATGGTACGGAATTCAAGAATTCGGTTCTCAATCACTTCTGTTCTGAGAAGGGGATCTTACATCAATTTAGTTCCGCTCACACACCTCAACAAAATGGTGTTGCTGAGAGGCGAAACAGAACACTTAAGGATGCAGCAAGGACGATGTTGTGTGACTCCAAGCTCCCTGTTTTCTTTTGGGCAGAGGCAATAAACACTGCCTGTCATGTTCAAAATCGAGTACTCATCAACAAAGCTCAAATGAAAACTCCATATGAAATTTACTATGGTCACAAACCGTCAGTTAGTCATTTTCGAGTTTTTGGATGTCCTTGCACCCTTCTTCACCTAGATGCCAATCCGAAGTTTAATGCCAAAGCTGATGACTGCTATTTTGTTGGGTATGCTACACGTACCGCTTATCGAGTCTACAACAAGAAAACCAAACAGATTGTGGAATCCTATGGCGTGCGTTGGTTGGAAGAGAATGAGACAGACGCGAGAGTGGGTCCGGACTGGTTATTTGATTACACGTCACTTTTCAAATCCTTAAACATATATTCAAATGATGTCTCAAGAACTGATTCGCATTTGAAGAGTATCTCTGAAGATGAAGTCGAAGAAGTTGTATACAAACCTGTATCGAAACCTCCCAATTCACTGAAAGGAAGGTCTACAGCTTCAACTGAATGGGGGTACTCCGACTCACACAAAGGAGAATCTTCTGCTCCAGTTGAGGGGGAGTCTTCTGCCTCATTTGAGGGGGAGCCGTCTGCTGAAATTGAAGGGGAGTCTTCTGCAACATCTTTCAATAAGTTTTCTGCTACTTCTCAAGGGAGGCCGTTATTGGAACATGCCACTCCTCCATCAGACCTCATTGATTCTTCGAATGTTGAATCAAGACCTTCCACATTATTAGAGAAAGAGTTCATTCCAAATGATGCTTCCGCTGTCTCTTCTACCCTGATGGAATTACTCTTTCCTGATCTTATTGTGGATGAGTATGTTGCAGAACCATCTAGTTCTACTCCACAAGCAAATGAAGGAGGTCTTAACATTCACACTCTACCTGTCTCCATCAATGACATCAACCAAGAAATACCCTCTAGGATTCAACGAGATCATCCGCTCGAGAACGTTATCGGCCAGCTAGACAGTGGTGTTAAAACCAGAAGTCAAAGTGGAGACGTGAATACTTGTCTGTATTCTTGTTTCATCTCTCAAATTGAACCCAAGAATGTAGAAATGGCTCTAAATGAACCTAGCTGGGTGGATGCGATGCATGAAGAATTGCATCAATTTGAAAAACTAGGTGTTTGGAAGTTAGTTGAGTTACCAAAGGGCAAAAAGTCTCTTGACACACGGTGGGTTTATCGTAACAAGCAGGACGATTCAGGGGTCATTGTGCGAAACAAGGCCAGATTGGTAGTTCGCGGATTTCAACAAGTCGAGGGTCTTGACTACACTGAGGTTTATGCTCCTGTAGCTCGCTTAGAGGCCATTCGTATCTTCTTGGCGTACGCTTCGTATATGAACTTCACTGTTTTTCAAATGGATGTCAAGACTGCCTTCTTGTATGGCAAGGTGAAGGAAGAAATCTACGTTGATCAACCTCCAGGGTTTGTCGACCCGAAGTTTCCTAATCATGTCTACAAGTTGGATAAAGCGTTGTATGGACTGCATCAGGCTCCTAAAGCATGGTATGCAACTCTAACAAAGCACTTGCTCGAACATGGCTATACACGTGGTACTATCGATCAAACATTGTTTATAAAGCATGTCGACAAGGATCAGATACTTGTTCAAATATACGTCGACGCCATAATCTTTGGATCAACAAGCCAACAACTTTGCAAGGAGTTCGAAAGTGTAATGAAGAAACGATTTGAAATGAGTTCTTTGGGAGAAATGACCATGTTTTTGGGGCTTTAGGTTAAATAGAATTCAACCGGCATCCTTCTTTATCAGGCCAAGTACGTGGATGATATTCTTGAGAAGTTCGCACTTCATGATGCTAAATCTGCCTCAACACCGATGGCTGAACGACCCCTCCTGACTCCAGATCCAGAAGGCGAACCCGTAGATCAAACTCTTTATCGATCGATGATCAGATCCCTAATGTATCTTACTGCAAGTCGACCAGACATTATGTTCGCAGTTTGTCAATGCGCACGCTTTCAGGCTAATCCTAAACTCTCTCATCTTATTGCTGTTAAAAGAATTTTTCGGTATATCAAAGGAAGCCCTAAATTGGGTCTTTGGTATCCGAAGAATTCTGAATTTAATCTTTATGCTTTTACTGACAGTAATTATGGAGGTTGTGAGCTTGACAGGAAATCAACTTCAGGAGGATGTCAATACCTAGGTGACAGACTAGTTTCATGGCAATGCAAGAAGCAGCACACTGTCTCGACTTCGACAGCAGAGGCAGAATATGTGGCAGCATCAGCCTGTTGTTCTCAAGTTATTTGGATCCAACATCAGTTGTTGGACTACGGTTTGAATTACTCAGAAACCCCTATCTATTGTGATAATGAGGCTGCCATACAAATTGCTAAGAACCCAGTCTAACACTCTAAAACCAAGCACATCGATATTAAAATTCACTTTATCAGAGACTGTTATGAACGATCTTTAATTCGAATCGAACAAGTCCACACTGATATCAATGTGGCTGACTTGTTCACAAAACCTTTTAACAAAGCTCGTTTTGATGTGCTTGTGGGATTTCTGAAAATGATATGTTTTGAGGATTAAGTTTTTTTAATTTTCTTTTTCTTTGTTTGTTTTTAGTTTTTTTTTATTATTATTTATTTATTTTATTTTTTATTTTTTATTTTATTTTAATTTTAATTTTATTTCATTTTTGGTCTTCTTAGTCTATTTTAACATTTTACCAAGTTTGTCTTCAATTTTTGTTAGGTATGTTTAAATTTGCGCATTTTTTTCTTTTGTTTAAAACTCTCAACTATGCACAAATTTAGGGGGAGAAAGAAAATACAAAAACAACAAAAATTACAAAAATCCAAAAATAATGTCATTTCAGTAAAGAATCTAAATTAGGGTTATTTCAAAGCAGCCTTCGTTGTAAGTAGTGTGATGGGAAATGATATTAATAAGTGATAAAGGACGACCTGAATCGGCGTAACGTACCTACGTTGAATCATCTACGCTCTGCGCTCGATGTGCTGGTAGGCGCGAAAGATTTTAAAAGGGGACTTGACTAGGAAAGTTGAACCTAATGAATTTAAGGAGTCGACAAACTTGACCTAGTTAGATCCGTTTAATCTAACATCACGACGCTCGGATAGGTTGAGCAGGGAGATAAACACGAGAATCTACTCGTCACATTAATTGAACCCGTACTTGGAACCGTGGCTTAACTTTTCCTCGATGTGCGGATTCTGTCCTTAATTCCGGTTGGATGGGGCGACTGGTAAATTCCGATAAATTAGGTCAGTAGAAAATCATTTTCTTTCTTTCTTTCTGTTAGTCATATGTTGTCTCCTTTGCGCGACTTCTAATCCGACCTGGTACACAACATATGCAACTCCATTTCTCTGTAGGAAATATATATGCGCTTGAAATATATGTGTGAACTGTATATGTGAAAAACTTCTCATCTGTTAGCCACATGCTGTCTCCTTTGCGCGACTTCTAATCTGACCTGGTACACAGCATATGCAACCTTCTTCTTCTCAACCCCTCTGAAGTAGTTAGCAATAGGATTCTGTATCCCTTCTCTCTCTGAATGATTGTCTGCTCACCCGGTGTAAGGAGTACTCTGGAAGTTCTTGATGGCTGGGGCATATCAGGAAGCGGGAAACACGTTCTAGTACACCTAAAAATTGAACTCATATAGATTGTTTGTAGATCTCGCTGCTCAATTTAGGTGGACAACAATATCCCTGGTTGTAGTCAATTAAATGGTCATAAGGTAATTTCACGTAAGATTTAGGAGATATAATAATTACCAGAAATTTACAATTAGGTATATGCCCGAATCATGTCATTGGTAAAAGGTCCAAAATGTCACAAATCCTTCGCGTTTAAGTGGACCACAATACTGGCAATCGGTCAGACGAAGATGTGAAAATAAGGGTACCGACAAGTAGAATAAGGCCGTCCAATAACTTTGATCCAAGCATCACAAAAGAAATGATAGTTAAAGTGGTTCTTAATTTATTTGACGTTGATTTTTTACTTTTTATTTTTTTAATTTTATTTTTATTTTTTAATTTAATTTTAATTTTACTCTTAATTTTATTTTTATTTATTTAATTTTTTATGTTAATTTTATTTTATTTTATTTTTATTTTTATTTTTCTAGCATTTAAAAATTTTATGGTGTGTTATTTTTTATTTTTGTTTTTTTTTAAAAAAATTTAAATTAATCCTCAAAAGATTGTATTTTTATTAATTGGCGAAAAATTAGACAGACTGGGTAGCTAACAGGCAGGAGGGTAAGAGAGGTGGAAAGGTAAAAGGATAAAAAGGGGGAGTTCACGGCCAGAATCTCCCCACTCATCAGTTTCCGGCCGCAAACCTCTCCCAAAAGGCTCTCAAGGTGTCGAAAATTTTTTCTTCGATTTTCGGAAAAACAAGTATATCATCGTGAAGGTAGCATCGTGTAGATCACGAATATATATTTCGTTTCACGGAATCTCATCGCATTGTGCTTAAAATTAAATAAACTCAAGTCGAGGAGTTTACGGCTGTAAGCTTAGGCCGTAAACTCTGAAACTTGATGATTTGGATTCGAAATTGTTTTGTTATGATGCGACTTCTCGTTGTGTTCACGACTATATGCTTCTCGTTCGTCATCTCAAAGTGAAAGACAAATTTTTAGCCTTTTTCGGTGTAGACATTCATAGGCCGTAAACTCCCAGTTTACGGCCCGTGAATTCAAGTGTAACTTTTCTGGACGGTTTGAAATATTTCAATGATAATTATGCATCGTATTTTCGAAGTAATTTTTAGGCCGTAAACTGGAGTTTACGACCCAAGAACATTTGTCGATTCAAGCTGTTTGTTTGACTGGGTAACAATTGCTTGTTTTTCCTTGCTTAAACCGTGAACCTAAATTTTTCTAAGGGAGTTCCTTAGTCCGTAAACTAGAGTTTACGACCGAAGAACCAAAACTGTCAAAAGGTTTAATTTTTTTAAAAAAAAACATACATCTCTAATAAATAATTTTTATTTTGATCAAATTTTATTGTCATATGTTTGTCAAAATAAGTTTTATCATTGGTGTAGGTTTCTTACAACTGTGTTTGAGTGCAGGAAAATGGCAAATCTCAAGTTTGCAGACATGCACAATCTGGCGATAGTTCTTGCTGATCCACCTGTGGTTCATTCCGACATGCTTTCAATGATTCACAGGTTGCGTGAATGTTGTATTGCATCAGCACTGACAGTCAATCCGGTGATCTATCAGAACATCGTTCGTGAGTTTTGGGCGACGGCAAGGACGCAGATGGATGATGATGGAAATTTCACAGTTGCAGCGAAGGTGCAAGGACGAGATATTGTAATCGATGAAAGTTTTATTCGAAACGCGTTGCTGATTGATGATCAACCGAACTATCCGACAGAAATTGGCATAGAGGATGTTCAGAGAATACTACGACGTATGAGTTATGAAGGAACCTACCCACCAACGTTGAAAAAGCTGCTTCATCCATATTGGAGATTTCTGGCTCATGTATTCGTAAGTTGTATATCCGGTAGAAGGAGTGGGGCTGATGAAATTTCTCAACGCACAACTGGTGCATTGGTATCTTTGGCCTCTGGAATTCATTTCAATTTCTCAAAGTTCATCCTAGAGGAATTTGTCATAAACATCCGGGCTTCTACAAGGGATACTTTTCTCCAATATCCCCGCTTCATTCAATTGTTTGTCGAGATGCAGTTTCCTGAGGTTAGGAAGTCAGGAGATACCTTGGATATGAAATCTTTGGGTCCACACACAGTGGGACTCATTAAGCAAAACCGAAGAGGAAAAGTTGTCTTTCGAGGGCGTTATCGATTGGAAAAATTCGGTAAGTTTACAGAATTGGATGAGACGCCAGTGTCATACGAATCATCAGAACCGACTTCTTCTGAGAAAACGTCTACTGAGGGTTCGACTCCAGCAAACTTCGTGATAGACGTGACTGAAGATGATGATGATTCACCAGCTCAGAGAGATCAAAGTGCCTCTAGTCATGAACATGAGTCGAATGAAAGACAGGATGAAAGGGAAATAGGTACCGGTGATGATGGACGTGACTCATTTGAAGATCTTGATCTTACGGGATTTGACAATGATGACATTGCGGCTTCTTTAGCCAGTAGTGCTAATGTTGTGTCCAACGAGATATTTGACACGATTTTTCAAAATATCGATGATAGTGTTTTGCCATCAACTGAGAAGAGAAAAACGAGCAAAACTCTTTCTCCAATTTCCGAGCAGATGGTGTCAACTTCAATCCTAATGGAGGTAGTTGTGGGATGTTCCCCTCCCGTGTCTATTTCTCCTACCTCTGAACCATTTGTTAGTGTAATACCTCCACAGGCTGACCAACCTCAATCTAAGAGGAGAAGACTTGATGAAAGATAATCCGAGCTAATTACCAGTTTGGTAAGTGGTCTTCCTATACCACCAATCACTACAGCTACTACACGACTGTCTGTAACAAAGATGTTTGCAACTGGACCTAGTTCAGTTTTTGATGTTGGTGGCCCTTCAGCTCCGCCTGGTTTTCCCGTTCCAAGATTTAGTAGGGATGATGCTTCTGAGAGACTAGCTTTGCATATGGCAGAGGAACAACTTCATTCGTCTAGCCCTCAAGGAAAGAACATTTCTATGAGTGAAGGGGGTGCTCCTGATGATGATTCATCTGATGATAGTTTACGAAAGGAGATATCGGTATTAAGTATGAAAATATAGAACTTGACATTCAGGCAGCTGAACTTCGTGCTCAGAACATTGAGCTGCGTACTCAAGTGTCTAAACTTCAGTCAGATAGAACTTATATTGGCGGACAACTCGCAGAAGTTAAGAGGGATAGAAAAGTAAAAGATAAGCAGATTTCTGACCTTCAAGAACATTTCAATCTGCTGACTTCAAGCTACTTCGAATTGAAAAAGAAACTGGAAGATGATTTTGGTGAGAAGTATAAAACAAGTGTAGAAGAACAAAGAATAAATTTACATGTGCAAGCGTATCCAGTAGATGTGCCAGCTGGTCAATCTTCTGGTTCTGCTGAGCGTATTGGAGTTGTTCCTCCTATGGCTTCTCATATTCAAGAGATCATTCGGAAAAATCAAGAAGATGATACTGAGAGGGGGCAGTTATTATTCAAGCGAAATGTTACTCAGAGCAATTCTAAAAGGGAATCTTTGATCACTGTCACTGATCTTGAAGTTGTTCGATTCAGAGATACTTTTGGAGATCGGTCGGGTGTAGCTGCTTGTGGATTTCACGATCCTCTTCGACTTTGGATTATTATTCGCAAGAGCGGTAATTCAGAGTTGTATAAGGATATTCATGCTTTTAGTTCATTGACAAGGGTTGATCTTACGGAGTTATCACAAGCTCCATTTATCAATCTATTAAACAATTCTCAGGTTTCGCAATTCAAATTCTTTCTAGATGAGCAAGTAAAGAAGGGATTTCCTACAATGCCAACTGCTGAGTCAATCATTCTGGAACATCCATATGTGTTTGAAGCTTCTTCTAATAAACCACTACAGTTGGTTATGTGGCCACCCACGACTCAAGTTAAACAATTTCCCATTATTCAAGGTTATAAAGATGGATCTCTCGGTTCTATGGAGTGCTGGGTTTATGATGAAAATACTTGTGGTGCGGTCATTAAGCTCAAGAATGGGTGCATACGGTTGTATGATCGAAGAGACCTTCTGCAGTTCAGGAAGTGGGATATTCATTATCTGAGCAATTTTCAAATCAAAGTGGTTGAAGATATCTATGAGCAAGGAGCCAAGGCGTATACCAGGATGGTTGCTGAGATTTTGAGCAAAAAGATGTGGAATTGTGCTATGGGCCAAATGGATGTCATGCTGGTGAAGAAAGGAATGGGGCCGAGCTAGTCCAAACCAAGGGGAGATTGAAAGACCCTGTAAAATGGTTTGGTCTAGGCATAGTCATAGATAGCAGTAGAAATGTAATTGTTCGTGTTTTGTTTTGAGTTTACGGTGTTTATGGGCAAAGTGGGTTTACGGCCGTAAACTCTTTACGGCCGTAAACACCTTACGGTTCCTAGTCAGGTCTTTAAATAGCGAGTTGTGTCAGTCTTTGTTGGTTGTTGATGCTTCCGTATACTTCCAAGTTGTATCAGACGTTTTACAGTATTAAAGCGTATGCAAGCTTGGTATTTTGTTCTTTATTGGTTTATTAATTCGTGTTTGCATCTATTATTGTCTTTGATCGTTGGTAGATCTATTTTCGGGACTTTACACACAGTTATAAAATACATATCAATGATTTAATAACATGTTTGTTTCTACTTGTATTCCCCCCCCCCCTTTTAAAGCATTAAAATCATTTAAAACATTGATTAGGGGTATGAACTCACCTGTAGATGGTGATTGGGATGAACTGAACGATATAGGATTGCTAGGTGTCAAGTGAGGACTTGTACACACACTACGATCCTAATGAACATATAATCACACATATATGCACTCAATTAGTCTCAAATTACTAATTGATAATGTTAAGACATCCTAGACATAATAAGCACTCTATATAAGTTTTTTAAGCCCTAAGGATTGCGTCTAAGCTATTGTGGGAAAAGGCACTTGTGTTTAGGGTTCCAAAGGACCCCATATATCAGTTTACTCCTCATATACCAACACACATGGATTTTACGGTTGTAAACTCTTGAGTTTACGGCCATAAACTCCCAGCCATGGTTGTATTGTGTGTTTTGAAGTTCCAAATGATTCCTAAAATTATTCCAACTTCGTGGTTAAATTCTTGGAAGGATTTAAGGCATAGAAACACTCCTTAGAGGAGTTTACGGCCCTAAGGCCATTTCCTTTTGGATTTTACGGTTGTAAACTCCCTTGAAATGTTGTTTTTGTTGTTTTCAAGCCTCGAGCACAAGTGGTATAGGTTATAGGCTTTTATTCCAAGCATATGAAGACCCTTGATACACTTTGGTGCCCCTTTAATGAGTTTACGGCCCATGAACCATGTCATGGCTGTAAACTCACTATGCAAGGTTATTCTTATGTGTTCAAGGCCCTTGATTTATTGGGAACAAGTCTAGGTAAAAGTCCAAAGCTTTAGGTGCCTTAAGAGCACCATTTTGAGCTTGAATTTGGAGTTGACGGCCTAAGATACTCTTGGGCCGTAAACTCCCAAACTTGGGTGATTCTTGCTTGATTTCATGTCCCTAATACACTCCTATACAAGTCCAAGGCAGTAGCATAACACAAGGGTCGGTCTAGGCTTTGTTTCGGGAGTTTACCGCCCAACAACACCTTGGGGAGTAAACTCCTAAATCTAGTGATTTAGCCATCTAAATCATGTTATTAACACATATTAAGCTTTCTAACACTACTAGAAAGAGGTACTCACGATTTGGGATAAAAACCCGAAGATCCGTGAGAGAGAAAATGGCTTTTCTCTAGTTGGAAATGCGAATAATGAATGAATTTGGTTCAGAATTCTATTTATTGTCCTGAGATATTTTTGGCAGAAAATATTTTTATTCCTGAAATGATCTCTACTATAATAGAGTGTTGGAATAACAGTGTTGCACAAAACCCTAGTGCACCCACTCTCCTGATATTTCCTGAAGTGTAAACCCTGAATTACTCAACCTTACACGAAAAAGTTTGAAAATTAACTGTGACTCCTATAACTTCTATTGAAGTGATATAGTTTGTACAGAATGGAAATTTCAGGTTGTCACATCATCCCCCCATTAGAAGGAATTTCGTCCCGAAATTAGAATTTAAGCAATTAATAAGTTACAAATAACTAAGCGAAAAGTTGAGGGTATTTCAGTTTCATCTGATCCTCACGTTCCCAAGTGAATTTCAGTCCATGCTTTGCGTTCCAGCGCACCTTCACTCTCGGGATACGGCTCTGCTTTGTTTGCTTGACCTCTCGGTCCATGATCTCTACTGGTGCCTCCACGAAGTTGAGGCTCTCGTTGATCTCGATCTCGTCGAGTGGAATAACAAGAGTCTCGTCGGATAGGCACTTTTTCAAGTTTGACACATGGAAGGTAGGATGCACGTTACTGAGTTCTTGCGGTAGATTGAGTTTGTAAGCCACAGGGCCGATTCTCGCGAGAATCTCAAATGGCCCTATGTATCTTGGATTGAGCTTCCCACGCTTCCCAAAGCGTATCAAGCCCTTCCAGGGTGAGACCTTCAGTAGGACTCGGTTGCCCACCAGGAACTCCAATGGTTTCCTACGCTTGTCAGCGTAGCTTTTCTGTCGGTCTCTAGAGGCTTTCAGTCGTTCACGAATTTGAAAGATCTTCTCTGTCGTTTCCCGAATGATCTCCGGACTAGTGAGAGTGCTTTCGGGAATCCGTCCCTTAGCTAACTGGGTATCACCCACTTCAGCCTAGCACAGAAGGGATCTGCACTTTCGGCCATAGAGGGCCTCGAATGGAGCTTCCTTTTATGGTCGTATGATAACTGTTGTTATAGGAAAATTCAACAAGGGGTAAATGGGTATCCCAAGCTTTTCCAAAGTCAATCACATAGGCACGCATCATATCTTCTAAGGTTTGGATAGTTCTCTCACTTTGCCCGTCGGTCTGTGGATGGTAGGCTGTACTCATCTCCAGCCTAGTTCCTAGGGAATATTGTAATGACTGCCAGAACCTCGAAGTGAATCTACTATCTCTGTCCGAGAGGATAGATAAAGGAACACCGTGCAGCCTTACAATCTTCCTAATGTAAGTTCTGGTAAGTTTCTCCATTTTGTCTGTTTCTTTGATTGGCAAGAAGTGTGCAGACTTGGTCAGTCTATCAACGATGACCCATATGGAATCAAGTCCACCCATCGTCTTGGGCAACATGGTTATGAAGTCCATAGTGATCCGCTCCTACTTCCATTCTGGTATCTCCGGTTGTTGTAGAAGACCGGAGGGTTTCTGGTATTCGACCTTGACCTTTGCGCAAGTAAGGCATTTACTCACGAAGGTAGCAATATCTGCTTTCATGCTAGGCCACCAGTATAACTTTTTAAGATCCAGATACATCTTATCGGAACCCGGGTGGACGGAATAACGAGTGTTGTGAGCTTCGGTCATGACCAAGTCTCTGAAGCCACCGTGTTTCGGTGTCCAGATCCGATCCATGAGGTATAAGGCTCCGCCACCCTTGGCTTCTAAGTTCTTATCCATCCCTCTAAGGGATTCACCAGCCACGTTTTCAAGTTTCAAAGTGTCGAGCTAAGCCTCCTTTATTTGCGTGGACAAATGTGAATGGATAGTTAGAGTCAAAGATTTGACCCTACGACCAGTATATTCTTTCCGACTTAGGGCGTCGGCTACTACATTGGCTTTACCCGGATGATAATGAATTTCGCACTCGTAATCACTGAGTAGCTCGACCCACCGTCGTTGTCTCATGTTGAGCTCCTTCGGGTCGAAACTGTGTTGTAGACTCTTATGGTCTGTAAAGATCCTGCTTTTTGTACTGTATAGGTAATGTCGCCAGATCTTCAGAGCAAACACAACTGCTCCTAGTTCAAGATCGTGGGTTGTGTAGTTAACCTAATGTGTCTTTAGCTGTCTCGAGGCATAGGCTATGACTTTACCTCGCTGCATCAGAACACATCCGAGCCCTTGGTTTGATGCGTCACAATAGACCACGAAGTCTTCTATCCCTTCGGGGAGGGACAGTATTGGTGTGGTGCACAAGGCTCGTTTGAGCGTTTGGAACGCTCTTTCTTGTTTCTCTTCCCAGTCAAAGGCTACGCCCTTCTGGGTCAGTGTCGTAAGAGGTTTTGCTATGCGGGAGAAGCTCTGAATGAACCTGCGATAGTAGCCAGCTAGACCTAGAAATTGACGAATTTCAGTAGGTGTCTTTGGTGCTGACCAGTTCTCGATGGCCTTAATTTTGGAAGGGTCCACATGTATACCTTCTATGCTAATAACATGGCCCAAAAATTCGACTCAGTGAATCCAAAATTCGCACTTGGAGAACTTCGCGTAGAGCTTCTCCGATCGCAATGTTTCTAAGATTTTACGGAGATGTTGGCTATGATCCTCCTTACTTCAAGAGTAGATGAGTATGTCATCAATGAAGATGATGACGAATTAATCCAAGTAAGGACGACACACCCTATTCATCAGATCCATGAATACTGCGGGCGCGCTAGTTAATCCAAATGGCATCACTACGAACTTGTAGTGTCCATAACGAGTTCGAAAGGCTATCTTGGGAACATCCTCCTCTAACACTCGTTGTTGGTGATATCCGGACCGTAGATCTATCTTCGAGAAGTAGTTGGCTCCTGGAAGTTGATCAAACAAATCGTCAATACGGGGCAAAGGATAACGATTTTTAATGGTAAGTTTGTTGAGGTCTGTATAGTCGATGCACATGCGAAACGATCCGTCTTTCTTCTTGACGAACAAGACCGGTGCTCCCCATGGTGAGAAGATTAGTCGAATGAATCCCTTCTTGAGAAGTTCGTTAAGTTGACTGGAAAGTTCCTGATCTCGGCCGGTGCCAGACGATAAGGAGATTTGGCTACTGGGATAGCTCCTGGCACTAAGTCGATTCTGAACTCGACTTGGCGTTGCGGTGGTAAACTGAGAAGTTCTTCTGGGAATATGTCGGGAAAGTTGCGTACTTCAGGGATGTTCTGAATGTTTTTCGTTTCTTGACTTGTATCAACAACGTGTGTGAGGAATGCATGGTACTCCTTTCGCAAACACTTCTGGGCTTGAATGCACGAAATGATGCGAAGGCTCGTACTAGGTTTGTCGCCGTAGATAATTAAGGTTTCGTTGTTACGAAGGTTAAGACGAACTACTTTTTCGAAGCACATAATGTCGGCTCGAAGAAACCTCAACCAATCCATACCGATGATAACTTCGAAACATTTAATTGGGACTGGCATGAGATCTATCTTGAAAGTATGGCTATCTAAAGTTAGGGTACAACCTACGTATATGCAGTTAGTACTCTCTTTTTTCCCGTTAGCCATTTCTACCGTGAATGAACTATCTAATGCACAGGGTTTTTGTTTAAGCAGGTGTGCAAATTTTTGACTTACAAAACTTTTCTCTGCTCCACTATTGAAAAGTATGCAAGCATATGAGTTATCGAGGAGAAACGTACCAGTAACTATCGTAGGATCAGCTACCCCTTCCTCATGGCCTAGGGCCATAACTATCCCTACTCCTCCAGCCATATCCCTGATTTAGGGCAGTTCCTCTTGTAATGGCCCACTTCGCCACAACCATAGCAAGCTTGGCCCATACCGGCGTTAGGAACCTGGGTGGCTTGAGTTGTTGGAGCCTGGCAGAAACGGGCTGTGTGCCCCTTCCTGTTGTAGTTGGTGCATTGCATCTACCTGCAAGGCCCGCAGTGGTGGAAGCTGCATTTGTTGCACTTCGGGAGAGATCCAGCATAAGTTTTTGCTGGTAAGGGGTTCGCAGGGACAACGGGAGGCACTGTGGCAACATTGATTGCCACAAGTTGTTGTCTCTTGGAGGATCCTTGCGAAGCCCCCCTTTTCCTCTTAGACCACCCTTTCTTGTTGTTGTCAGGGTTGGACTTTTGGGGTACGAGTGTAGGGATTGTTGGGTTCTGAGGTTTCCGGTGATCGATGAGAGATTGTGCCAGTTCCTTGGCGCTATCGAAGGTAATAGGCCTGGAGGCGATCACACTTGACTAGATCTGGGGCGACAGTCCCCAGATATATCTCTCTATCTTTTTGCTCTCAAGAGAAACCATATCAGGGCATAAGTTTGCCAGATCACACAACCTATTTGTGTAGGTCGTGATGTCGGATCCAACCATTTGAAGACCCCAGAATTCCTGCTCGAGTTTCTGTACTTCACCTCGAGGACAGTATTCTTTCATCAGCATGTCTTTCAACTTTTTCGAGCTGATGGAATACGCCACCACCAAAGTCAGATAGTTAACATGGTTGTTCCACCATGTTAGTGCTCTGTCAGAGAAGGTACAAGCTGCAAACTTGACCTTGTTGCCTTCCGGACAAGCACAGATTTCAAAGACAGATTCCATCTTTTCAATCCATTGTCTCAACACCATAACACCCCCAGTTCCATTGAAGCTGTGGGGTTTGGCGTTCGTGAAGTCCTTGTAGGTGCATCCCCGTGGATGTCCATGGCTTTCGCCGTGGTTCGAGGGTGGTGCACTTGTTACTGATCCACTAGGGGCAGGAGCGTTGATTGCTGACACAGCAGTTGCAACTGCTGCTGTGAAAGCTTCCTGGAACATCTTTGCATCGAAAGGATTAGGTGGTTGAAGAGGTTCAGGTGGTGGTGGAGGTGGTGGTATCGGTGCTTCGTTGTTCGGGTTACGCCTTGTATTTCTGCGTGGCGGCATCTATAACTATACGTTTAAAAGATGATGACATGGATAAGAATAAATGAACAATGAATGAGTTTCATGGACTAACTCCCCATAGTCAAACAACATAATGAATAGAATGACTAATAGAGATCACAGTATTTGGATAATAATTTCCATAAGATTAGATATCTGTCAATTATACTAGAATTAAAGATGTAACAAGTTCCGGAAAATGGCCTAGAAGTAGGCCTTACATCAACCAAGATGGAAAATTTTGACAGAATTAAGACTAGATCAAGACCTAACAGGTCTAAGATTTATAAAGACAGGAAATTAGACCAAAGTTTTACATAAACTAGGTTATATCCAAAAGATGAGTTGACGAGATTCTATCGGCGACGAGAGCTGCTAGCATGAGTCCTCGGTCCTAACAGTAGACGTTCAATTTCCCTTGTACGCCTATCCGACCTTGCTTGCTGAGCTCTAAGTTCTCTAACTTCAGCTCGGGTTTCAGCAAGTTCCCTCTGCAGATTTGCATTGCGGACCAAAGTCCTTTCATGAGCAGACTCTAGTTGGTGAATGTGGACAGTGTTAACACCAGAGTTGGCGTCAACTTCCAAGACTTGATTGATAGTCAGCTGAGCCATTATCGTGTTCCGATAAATCCTACGCACCATGATTGGTAGGAGTCTATCAGCAGAACCTCCTTTGGTGAGGTTGTAGAAACTTCGGTCTCCATTGTAGGGAATGGGTTGACCTTGTTCCTGGATCCATGTATTCAAGTTCATGGCCCATAGGGGTGTGGGTCCTTGAAACACAGGGCAGGGGTTCAGGTTTGGGTTTTGAGCACCTAGGGGTAGGTTGTTGACTTCAGGCTCTGAGTCAGAACTATCGAAAAAACCCTTAGCATGGTGATCATCCAAAGGGATTGGGTGATCATCTTCTGGTTCTGCCTCTAGCCTACCAGCATTGCCTTGGTTTGGGAAGTACGGGTCGCCATGGTGAAATCCAACCCTTTTAATCTACGCGAGAAAAGGGATATAAGAAATAGCTAAAATAGACGAATTAACTAAGATAATTTACAGTAAGACCAGATACCCCTATGGTATTTCTTTATGGTTGTGTTGGTAAGTTTTTAGACTTGTTGTCATATCACAACCATTCTTGGGCATATGCTAATCACTCCTCGGACTAGCATAGTTGATCAGGCTATGCCATTCCTAAGACTGACCATATATCCCCAGACTTACTTGTGATATTCAACAATCGTAATACTTTTGTTCTTGTCATTGTGACATCGATTTTAGTATGAATGCAGGCACGTATACTTTGTTAAATATTTTATTATTTAAAAGTATAACTCTTAGACAGAGTGTTTTAATCCCAATGTATTTATAGTTATTATATTATTTATGGGTTGATATACTTTATTCACTATAAACAATGCTCTGATACCAATCTGTCACACCCCAAAACCACGAACGGCGGAAACGTTCAGGGGTGGAGGACGTCATGTACAGTATCACAGCAGTGTAATATAATAAACAAGCAACAACATCATCCTTTGCATTATAAGTAAATTTTTAATACATGTCTGTTCTTTCATTGTAATAAGACACCAAAAATATACAATCAAAATAAAAGACGAGACTTGTCTGCTCTGTCTTCTCAAAACCTGGCCACCGTACCTGTCTACTGATGACCTGAGAATACAAGTTATTTTGAAAGAGAGTATCAGGTTTAAAGCTAGTGAATTCATAAGTATTTAAGTGTCATTGTCTTGCTTTCAAAGGCTGTTTTAAAAGTCATGCAAACCTTTAAATGAAAATGATGATATAAGTATGAAAAGCCCTAGAAAATCCCTTATTTTCTATCAGTTTGAGATGTAGTCTTCTACCAAGACCCGAATGTTTTGTAAGTAAAATGATAGTTTTTCCTTCAATTGATTAGTACTAAAGTACTTAATCTAACTCGTCGTTTATGTGAAAGTATCAGAAAATAAAGTAAACAGGAAAATGTACTACTGTAAGTGTTGTCACTGGGTACTAGGACTAACACAACATCGCATTAAGCGAAATATGTAACCTAATGAACATCCGAAGATTGTCCAGAAAAAGTAATAATGTAAGTGTTATCGCTGGGTACTAGGAGTAACACAACATCGCAATAAGCGAAAAGTATAACCTTATGAACAATCGAAGATTGCCCACTTGTCCTCTGTAGCAGCAGCAGGTGGGTGGAGGGGTTAGCCCCGGTTATCGATCTACCTAGTATAAGTAGTAACCTTAGACCTCCGTAGATGGTCATCGACCACTGGTGCTAATCAGTGGGGTTCGGAATGGTAAGTCCCACCGAGATATCCCATTGGATCGGGATAGGAAAGATAATTTACACAGAAAGTACTAATAAATCATCCTCATAGTTCTAAGTACAAGTATCCAGGTAAGTGAATAGAAGATAATGCAACTATGTAAAAGTGTTCCTGTATGGTATTCATGTAAGTGTGTTCATGTAACAGGTAAGTATATTTAAACATATTCATGTATCAGGTAAGCATATGTATATGTACTCATGTATCAGGTAATGTACTGGTATAGACTCATGAATGAACAGACTCTTGTGTGATTCCTTGTAATAGGAGTAATGTTTGAAATCTTCAAATTATCCCTATGATAATTTACTGAAATGTAATTGGTTGATCAAGTAGGTTTATACACCCTTACCACTCAAGAGTGTGGGAAACTAAATGAAAGATGTAAACTATAACATCAATACATATATAAGAATATAAGTGTAAATGCATAATTTAGTTCAGAAATGTAAAATGGTTTTGTAAGACATCCAAGGGTTTTGAACAACATAAAAGTGACTTGATGTCATTTTGATCAACATTTCAAAAGTAATACATTTGATAACAAAGTATTTTAAGGATAGAAAACCATTTCATGCATCACATTTTGTAATATGTGAAATCTGTTAAATGACAAACACGGTTATAAAATACATATCAATGATTTAATAACATGTTTGTTTCTACATGTATTCCCCCTCCCCCCCTTTTAAAGCATTAAAATCATTTAAAACATTGATTAGGGGTAGGAACTCACCTGTAGATGGTGATTGGGATGAACTGAACGGTATAGGATTGCTAGGTGTCAAGTGAGGACTTGTACACACACTACGACCCTAATGAACATATAATCACACATATATGCACTCAATTAGTCTCAAATTACTAATTGATAATGTTAAGACATCCTAGACATAATAAACACTTTATATAAGTGTTTTAAGCCCTAAGGATTGCATCTAAGCTATTATGGGACAAGGCACTTGTGTTTAGGGTTCCAAAGGACCCCATATATGAGTTTACTCCTCATATACCAACACACATGGAGTTTACAGTTGTAAAATCTTGAGTTTATGACCGTAAACTCCCAACGATGGGTGTATTGTGTGTTTTGAAGTTCCAAATGAGTCCTAAAATTATTCCAACTTGGTGGTTAAATTCTTGGAAGGGTTTAAGGCATAGAAACACTCCTTGGAGGAGTTTACGGCCCTAAGGCCATTTCCTTTTGGAGTTTATGGTTGTAAACTCCCTTGAAATGTTGTTTTTGTTGTTTTCAAGCCTCAAGCACATGTGGTATAGGTTCTAGGCTTTTATTCCAAGCATATGAAGACCCTTGACACACTTTGGTGCCCCTTTAATGAGTTTACGGCCCATGAACCATGTCATGGCCGTAAACTCACTTTGCAAGGTGATTCTTATGTCTTTAAGGCCCTTGATTTATTGGGAACAAGTCTAGGTAAAAGTCCAAGGCTTTAGGTGCCTTAAGAGCACCATTTTGAGCTTGAATTTGGAGTTCACGGCCTAAGATACTCTTGGGCCGTAAACTCCGAAACTTGGGTGATTCTTGCTTGATTTCATGTCCCTAATACACTCCTATACATGTCCAAGGCAGTAGCATAACACAAGGATCGGTCTAGGCTTTGTTTCGGGAGTTTACCGCCAAAGAATACCTTGGGGAGTAGACTCCTCAATCTAGTGATTTAGCCTTCTAAATCTTGTTATTAACACATATTAAGATTTATAACACTACTAGAAAGAGGTACTCACAATTTGGGATAAAAACCCGAAGATCCGTGAGAGAGAAAATGGCTTTTCTCTAGTTGGAAATGCGAATAATGAATGAATTTGGTTCAGAATTCTATTTATAGTCCTGAGATATTTTTGGCAGAAAATATTTTTAATCCTGAAATGATCTCTACTATAATAGAGTGTTGGAATAACAGTGTTGCACAAAACCCTAGTGCACCTACTCTCCTGATATTTCCTGAAGTGTAAACCCTGAATTACTCAAATTTACACAAAAAAGTCTGAAAATTAACTGTGACTGCTATAACTTCTATTGAAGTGATATAGTTTGTACAAAATGGAAATTTCAGGTTGTCACAACAACAGTCAGGCTTGTCATGGCAATGGCGGTTGTCGCAGGTGGAAGGCAGGCATAAGGGTGGTGCGGCGCCGGAAGTAGGAGGGTGGCGGCTGATGCACTCCCTTTAGGGTTTGGGTTACGTAGGGTTATATACCTGGTACCCTACAAAACTTATTGCCATAATGTCAGGAATGGTCCCTCAGTCTCCCTTTTCTTTCAAAACAAATCCACAATTTACCCTGTTAACCTCAGCCATCCAAAATCCCTTCAAATTAAGTCCAACATTTTTCCAAAAAAACCCTCTCTCTGAAAATTATTTTCAACTGAAGTCCTTATGTTACCAAATGGCCCCTCCTTTACAAAACCTTTTCAACTTAGGTCCAAAATTTACTCTTTAGCCCCCACTTCCATAAATTCTTTTCAAATTAAGTCCCAATAATTTACCAAGTTGTCCCTGTCTTCATAAATATTTACAAAGCCAATTCCGAACTTACACCTTTAACCTCCAACTTCTAAATTATGGCAGTTAACTCGTCGAAACTCACTCCTTGGTACATAATTATTGATTTTAGGGCAACTATTCATCCATTAATTTGTTTATTTATTTATTTAATAAACGAGGTGTTACACTGTGAATTTTGGAGGGTATGGAGGGTGGACTCTAGACCAGCAGTTCGAGTGTGGAATATATTTCTTTACGCTGCAAGGTATGTCTTCTCACTATACTTACCTGAGTCGTAATATTGTGTAACTGTAGGGTCTAATTTGAGTTATCGACCGGAGTGTCCTATGTGCTTATACTGAGTTATGTGATATTATGCATTTTGTCTTTGTGATATACGCAATATGATTATGTGCTTTATTGAGTTAGGACTGGAGGGTCCTAACCGAGTTGTGAGACCGGAGGGTCCTCACTTAGATATAGGACCGGAGGGTCCTCACCGACATGCATGACCAGAGGGTCCATACCGAGCTATAGCCATGAGAGGCTTAGTATTATCTATGTGGTATTTTGGGGAACTCACTAAGTGTCGTGCTTATCGTTTTGAGTTATATGTGTTTCAGGAAGATTTCGATATCGCGAGAAGGCACTAGCATGATTGTACACACCAGCTAGAGATTATATTTTGAGGATTCTTAGATATTATCAACATTTTGTTTTCTTGTGTTGTGAACAATTTATACAATTGTGTTTTGAGAATGGTGCGATTATGTTTTATGCGGTTTTAAAAATGAAAATTTTATTTGAAAATTTAGAGTGTTACAAGTTGGTATCAGAGCCTTGGTTTGTGGGATTCAGATGTACTCATGGGTATATCTGGACTCAAACTGAGGATTTGAGAAAATTTTCTAAAAAGAAATGATTTTCTAAAACGATTAAGAGCTTTTAAGAGAAAACGAGAGGGAGCAGTGTGTACAATCTGCCAGAGCCCGAATGGTGATTTCCCAAAATACGATTACTTGTTTATATTACGAGATTCTTATGAGATATTAGAGTTTCATGCTAGAGGATAGGCTAGGTATTTCAGGAATTTAGAGCTAGAGTTTCTTGATTCACGATGCCTTAGCCTAAGGGATGCAATTGGTTAATATTATCTGCTATTTGTTATGTGTATGTGTTGAGTATGACTACCTAGTAGGAATCTTTAGAGATAGCTTTGAGTAGTGGAGTAATCCAGGAGAGATACCTATATGAGAATTTGAGGAATCTACTGAGAGAGTAGTTAGATACCCATAAAAGATATGATTGCTTAAGTTCGGTGATGCCTTTTGAGTTGTGAATAGAGCGAGTGGAGTTGTATGCTAGAGTGGTTTTATGTTCTGGTGGAGTTTATTCGATGCTTGAATGTTGCTTTCTTTGTGCTTTGTGGAACTCTTGATGATGAGAGTCTGCTGCTAAGTGAATATGACGATATTCAGGAGGTAAATGGCTGGCATCATGAGCAGTTCTTCAGCAGCTGATGATAGAGAAGTGTGAGAACCTAGGAAGAGCCTAGGGAGTGACCTTAGTCAGATAAGTATGTTGTTTAGATGTGAGTATTCATTGGAGAGCGAACATGTGTAATGGGATTGGTGATTCAGAAAGTTGAGCAGCTAGTTAGGAAATTTGGGATGATCCGTGTGGAAAGTATGGGTACTGAATGCAGAGGACCCGTACTCAAAGAAAAGAGAATTCCAAAAGTTCTAGGTAGCAGATTGAGGGGAGATAACATGGTTCGGATACCATGATTTTGTTGGATTAATGTCTAAGTCCATAACTATAATTGGTAAGACTTGACCCGACCCGGCATGGTCCATTTGGGTTGCATACCATCATGCACTTGGATAGACTATAATGAGAGAAATAAGACACCTATGGTTATTAATATATTATAAGTTCTAGTATATTAATAATAAGAATAATAAGATTATTTAATTAGTATTGATCAAGAATTAATCTAGGATTAATTAAGTGATCAAAAGAAGACTAATTAAATATATGGGTTGATTGTGTAAATCATCCATACTTGTATAGTGGGCTAATGCTCCATGGATAATCAAGTTGGGCTAAAACCCATAGGATGGTCCATGGATGCTCCATGGTGTATTTGTACCCATGGATCATGGAAATGAAAGGCCATGTCAATTAGGGTTTATATGGTGTAACCCTAACTATATAAGCATCTTATTCTTGACCAAAATCGGCCACTAGTGTGTGAAAAGAAAGGGCTAGCCGATTTCATGAGTTGTAGAATTCTCTCAAGTTATTCTAAGTGTTTTGGTGATTGTGATTCCATTTGAGGTGTCACACTTGGGGCACTAGGCACTCAAGCTTCATGAAGACTTTCTACACCAAAGAGGTATGTATTCTATCTTGCTATAGTCATTATTTTGTATGCTAGATTAGGATAATACCTTGGATGTTCTTATTTGCATGTATAATAGAGAAAACATAGATCCAAGGTATTTAGGGTTGCATGTACACTTAGGAGTGTTAGAATGCTCAAAACCCAACAGATTTGTAGCAGAGGGTGCTTTTGTCTTTACCAGTTATCTCGCTGTGATTGTTCAGACTGAGAATGGATATGGTAGATTTTGGGGCCAGAGGGCCATGTTGGCGAGTTTCAATGGAGTATACCTTTCAAGGAAAATTGAGTTTAGATCCCTAGGGGTTTGACTGGTGAGGTGCCAGTTGGAGTTGAAGGGCTCAAGGAATAGTGGAGATGATATTTTAAGGAGGATTGCGGTCTGGATTCAGTGGTCAACCGGTGGTTGAAATGTCACTTTCTGTTAAGAGAATTAAAATATTTCTGCTTCCCATGTGGAGCGAAAGAGATAACGAGCTTCCAGTTTCAGAGTTTGGAGGTAAACCCCGTGGGGTAGCCTATAGTTGCGGTATTTTCACTAGAGTATTTATGTTGCGAGGTATTTCTTATACCGTGAGAGAGTCGTCACTGGGGACTGAGATGGATGAGGACAAGGGTATGCATTAGTTGAGTATAGTAAGGCGTATTTTAGCAGCAGTTCCAGGTAGTCAAGAGGAGTATATCGGGGCGGCGTCCCTCGTTGTTTATGTCATATATAGACTGTGATAGTAAAGTCTCTTGCTTCTATGATAAGGTGTGTGTGTGTTTTTGTGTGATAGTTCATTATTTCAGGCTTAGAATCGTAACTAATTCGGGACATTCACGATGTCCGGTGAAGAGTCCGTATGAGATTTTGGGGAAACTAGAGGCAGTCATGTTGGAAGGATCCTGAGGTTTTCATCTAAGATTCAGGATACTTGGAGTTATTGGGTCATTATCCGGGAGGTCGTTAAGTGGTGTGTGTACGTTCCATGAGTCGGGAACGATACACTTGGTGAGCCAGTCTGTAGTATGGTCTGTTGGTATCTCAATGGACGATGGTTCGAGCCCTAAGTAGGGGAGAACTAGGTATTCTATATGGAGGATGTTGAGTTTGGTGTGGTACAAAAGTTTAGGTTATGGGGATATGCGACATTTTTTTAAGAATCAACATAAAGAAAAACAAACTAATTCAAACAAAGCAGATAACAAAATAAAAGTTTTCACTATTAAAAGAAAAGACGAAACCACTTTAATAAAACGAATGTATACGGTTGATCTTTCTATTGCTTTTCATTGTCATGTAAAAGGCTCACAAGGACCCAAATAACTTTGGGTTCCTAAATATGCTTAATTTTTGCAGATTATACGTGACGAGCAGTTCGACGAAGAATGGTATATTGATAGTGGCTGCTCGCGTCACATGACAGGAAGGAAGGAAGAGTTGAGGGAGTTTCGTGCTCTCAAAGATAGTGGATGTGTCAAATACGGAAACAACTCTCATGGAACGATAAAGGCCTATGAGATGATTACAAATGAAGATTTCTCAATCCGTAAAGTTGCCTATATGGAAGGATTGCAACACAACCTAATCAGTGTTTCACAATTGGTTGTGGGAACTGGTCTCAAGGTTTCGTTCGATGTTGAAGGATCAGAGATCATAAAGAAGAAAACGAAAACAATTCTACTAAAGTCGCAGCGAAAAGGCGAGATGTATCCACTTAATCTAAAATCCGATATAAGGAAACCATGTTGTATGTCTATTAACAAAGGATCACTCCGATGAAAGCTGGTTATGGCACCGAAGACTCTTGGACCTCAACTTTAAATATATCAACAAGCTCGTTCTTGGTGATCATGTGAGAGGTCTTCCCCTCTTGAAGTTTGATAAGGAGCATCTATGTGCTGCTTGTGAAATGGGAAAGCAAAGCAAAAAGAGTCATCCAACTCTTGTAAATATAAAGATCATCGAGCCTCTTGTTCTTCTTCATATTGATCTATGTGGACCATCTGCAATTAAGAGTATTAGCGGTAGTAAGTTTATACTTGTTATTGTTGATGATTTTTCCCGTTTCACTTGGGTATATTTTCTTAAACAGAAATCAGAGGCTACTCCACAACTTAAGAACTTCATAAAGCAAGTGGAAGTTCAGTTGTGAAAGCTAGTTCTTAACATCAGAAGCGAAAACGATTTGAAATTCAAGAACAAAGATTTTGAAGAATTTCTAGCCAAAAAGGGAGTCACACACAACTTTTGTTCTCCCTACACTCCATAGCAGAATGGAGTAGTTGAATGATGCAACCGATCTTTATGTGAAGCAGCCCGAACCATGCTTAGCTTCGTTTCTCTTCCTCTATATTTTTGAGCCGATGCTATTGTTGCTGCTTGCTATACCCAGAACCGATCCTTTCTCAATAAGCAAATTTCTATCACTCCATATGAAATTCTTAATAATCGCAAACCAAACATAAAGTTTTTTCATGTCTTCGGTTCCAGGTGTTTTATCTTCAACTCCAAAGAGAACCGAAACAAATTTGATGTGAAAGCTAATGAGGGGATTTTCTTGGGGTACTCTCTAATCTCCCAGACATATAGGGTTCTCAACAAAAGATCAAAGAAGTTAGAAGAAACCTATTATGTCATGTTTGATGACAATTACATGAAGAAATTCCAATCAAGCGAAGGTTCCATGGAGGAAATCTTTCATGTTACTGGTAAAGTCACTACACCGATATCCAACCTATTTGAAGAGTACATGTTGCTTTTTGATGAACCAGAAAAGGCCATCAACTCTGAAGCGAATGCAACTAATAACAAAATTGATAACCTAAAGAAAATAATCAATGACGCTGCAAAAGACATGGAAAGTGAACCCCAGAGTCCAATCGAACCTCATGCTTCAAGCACTCCAAGAGATAGCACTCTAAAAGATAGCATGCCACTGCATGTCACACCCTTAAACCAGAACGACCGAATTGTGCGAGGGCGGATTACTTCATGTAGTATCATAACAGTTGAGTAAATAGTAAAGAAAGCAAACACAACCATCATAAATATAATTTAAAAAGTTACATTGTTGATTGTATTACATGTTTAAAAAGAAATTACATTATGATGATAAAATAAGTTTGAAATTGAGGCCTTAGTGTCCCTTCCCCAAAAGTTCTTGTTTACCGGTATTACTGAATCCCTGAGAAATACAAGTGGTTTTGAAAAAGTGTCAACAACTATGTTGGTGAGTTCATAAGCATTTTTGTATAATAATTGTATGACTTTTTGTATAAAGTAACTGAGTTTGTTCCTAGAAAATCCAATATACTCCATAAATGAATAGTAGTTTTAAAAGTTCCAAAAAACCAGAAATGGATAAGTATTTTCCATACCTAAATAATGTAAGTAGATTTAAATATCTATATATAATCACTAAGACGTTTGATAACCCTGTAAATCAAATGTTTTAATACTTCATGTGAGTTTTATAACCGTACTATCGACCCAAACTGCCCATCACAACGTTCTTCAAGCGTTGGAATGATATGACGTTTGTCACCCCAGACCTGCCGGTCCAACCCTAGCTAACAGTTTAGGTGCGGGATTGTCAATCCCGAATAGATCTATACACAAGTATCACGCTCTCCATAGATGAGATTATAGTTTATAACACAGGACTTGAAATGCATACTTGAAAGTACATGAAGTTAAATGTCTCACAAAAGTTTGTATCAAATAGATATACGTATGAAAAGTCCATTTTTCTTGTAAATGTAAGTATTTCCTTTCTATAGTGTTCATAGAGTGTAAAATATCATGAATATCTCGTAAACTATATCTATTATAGTTTTTTCAAAAGTGTGTTTCATTTGAATGATAAAATTTAATGTGATACCAACTTTGCATGTAAAGTATAACATTTGTAATAATGTTATTTACGTACTTAACATTTATACACAAAATGTAGATAATGCATTTGAAACTGTATGTAATGATTTGCATTTTAACATAAATTTTTGTTGCGTTTCACTTGTATTTCTCCCCCTAAAATAAAGTAAAAACATGAGAATATAGGGGTATGAACTCACCTGGAAAGTGTGACGATTTGACGAAAAAAAGACTTTTCTCGGGCAGCACTTCGACCGGAAAGTGGAAAAGTTCTCGGGAATATCGGGGCTTCAAACTTCCGTTAGAGCTTGGATATGAAACCGGGATGTCGGGATAGTCTCGACAGGGTAGAAGTATGAAATTTGGGAGAGAAGGTGGTAAATTTGCAACTAAAAGTCGGAACCCTCGCATCCTATTTATAGGAGGGGAACCTGCTTCGTACGTTGGGCGTACTCGCGTACGTGATGCGTACGTTATGTATGACGCCTTCATCAATTTCCAGACTTCAGATAGGACGGGGGTAGAGGGGTGTAGGGGAGACGTGATCGATCCGAGGCCCCGTATGGCGTACGTTGGGCGTACCCTCGTACGCTAGGCGTACCCCCTCGGTTTGTGTGCCTCAATCTTCTAAAATGCGTAACTTTTGCATACGAGCTCCGATTTTGACGTTCTTTATATCCACGCATAGGTGCGAATATAATCTACAACTTTCATTTAGACTTCGTTGTCAAATTTTGATTTATTTTTAATTATATATTTTTAATTGGCCGGGATATAAAAAGACCGTTAAAAATTCATAACTTCTTCATCTGATGTCCGTTTTTGTCTGTCTTTTTACCGTTGTACTACTATTGTCGAGATCTTCAACTCTCGTGTAGGCTGTGTTGGCTAAATATCGCTCGATGTCTATTTCAAGTTTTTAGCTGTCTAGCGCTACTCCGAAACTTAGAAAAATCATAGCTTCCTCACATGAAGTCAGATTTGGACGTTCTTTTTATGTACATTCACGGTTTAATGATATCTACAAAAATTGTCTAGATATTTAAGGCTAAAAAGTATTTTATTGAAATTTCGCGTTTTACACTTAATAGTGTTTTACCGGTTTTGCGGCGGATTTTCGATTGGTCATAACTTCTTCGTTAAAACTCAGATTTTTGTGTTCTTTATATTTATGAAAACCTTGTTACGATATCTATTACTTTATGTACCCTAATTGAGACTTTTGAACATTCAATTTTTGATGCTATTTTTATTTATTTATCAATTCAAAATAGATTACAATATTTGACTTAGGTCATTACATTGACTTTAAATATCGGGTTGTCACACTGCAGGGGGAGGATTCGCCTCCATCAAGTAAACAAGATTCGCCTCTCATCATTCTAGTGGGAGAATCAAAATACAAATGATAATTCAGATGTTCAATCAGAATTCGAAGAGGAAGTAAATGTTGCACTGGATCCTTCCTATGATCTAGATTACCCTCCACTCACTAAATGGACAAGAGATTATCCGAAAACACAAGTGATTGGCGAATCATATGAGGGATTCCTTACACGCTCTCAAATTAAAGCGAAACAAACTGCTTTATTCTCTCAAGTGGAATATTGCAGGTTTAATTCGTTTGTCTCAAAGATAGAACCGAAAATTTTCTACATTGCACTCGATCATTTTGATTGGGTATAGGCTATGCAAGACGAACTCAATGAGTTTTAGAGAAACCGAGTCTGGAGACTGATTCCTACTCCAAAGGATGCATTTGTAGTTGGTTTAAAATGGGTATTCCGTAACAAGATGGATAAAGAAGGGAATGTGTAACGCCTGCGTTTCCAGGCTAGGCATTATCCTTGATGTAATAGTCTAGGTCAACCCTTGTAACTCTTTTTGGAGTATTAATGATGAAATATTTGAGTATTATGTGAATTATGTGTATTGTGTGCTTAATTGCTTAATTATGTGATTTGATTAATTAAGAATAAAATAAGCATCAAAATTTAAGTGTAAAATAAACCCGATATCTTTGCATAAAGATGTAGTGGTCGAAACGAGGTCTCCAAATATATATAGAACACCCAAATCTGACTTCGTATGAGGAAGTTATGATTTTCTGAAGTTTCGATTTAGCGGTATGCAGCCTGAATACTCGAAATATGAGATCGAGTGATTCTTAACCGAAACAATCTAAACGAGAATCGAAGATCTCGTTGTTAGTAGCGAAACGATGAAAAGTTAGGCGAGAATGGACATCGGATAAAGAAGTTATGAATTTATAACGAAGTTTTCCTGTTCCAGCCTACTAAAGTAATATAATAAAAATAAACTCAAAATTAGCTGACGGAGTCTAAACGAAAGTTGTAGAGCGTAGTGTCACCTACGTGTGGATATAAAGAACATCGAAAACGGAGTTCGTATGAAGAAGATATGAATTTCCGAAATTTATTAAATAATTAATATTTAAATTTAATTAATAAATCTGGTATTATCTGAAGGGGAGTCATCGGACTCATCCGAAGTACGCCCAGCATACAGCAAAGCATGACACGCCTCGCACTTGAGTTCTTCGAATGACGCATGCGGTGATGAATTCGGACGCATACGCCCCGCGTAAGGCTGTACGCCGAGCGTACGGCGAGGCTTCAGCCTCTTATAAATAGGATGCGAGTGTTCCGGGCATATTTGCTCAGTTCCTTTCTTTTTCGTGCCGAAGCTCTGCGTGTAAACCCCCGAAGCCATCCTAACACCCCGGATCTTATATCCAAGTTAAGAAGGAAGTTTTATGCTCCCGAGATCCCAAGAAGTGCAATTCCCGAGCCGAAGCTCTGCCCGCGAGGAGTTCGATTTTTGTGAAGATCTTCCAGATCTACGGAGAAACACTACTTCTGCAAGTCGTAGTGCTGCCTGATCATCTTCTGATCAGGTGAGTGTGTGGTTACTTTCTTCTAACGCATAATTATGAAGTATTTTATATAAAATACGTGTTATGTGTATATTTTGTTGTTATATGTGTGAATGTATATTCACTCTCTTCTATCTCATAGATCTGATTTATTCTCTATGAAATACGTGTTATGTGTGTGTGCCTCATCTGTTATGTGGAATATGTATTGATTAAAGCATGTTATACTGGTTTTAAACTATGTATAAAAATGTATATTTTTATCTACTAATATGTTGGGTAGAACATGGGTAGATAGTTGGTGTGTAATAAACAGATGAGAGGCCTCAATGTTGTTTTTGATTCAGTCATCTAGCGGAGTTTAGATGACGACCACGGACTTTTCTAGACAGTCTAGTGGAACGCTAGCAGGCTCATAACCTGTAGGTGTTAATGAACTTGGGTGTTCATTCGCTGTAGTCCACCCCCCTCATGGTTGCCTTATTTGACTTATATTGCTGAGGAACCCCCGAAGCATGTGTTGTCGCCCCGATGAAATATTCTTAGACTAGGTCCCTTATGTTAGTTGTCTTAGGGACGTAAAGTGAGAATAACGGGAATGGGTAATTGGGTTATTGTTGGTTGGTGGAAATAAATATAATTATTTATTGTGGGTTGAAAACCCTATATGCTCACCAGGCTCCCAAGCCTGACCCACTTAGTTTTATTTGTATTACAGGAAGTGGCGCAAGGGCATAAGATGGATGAATTATCAGTTTGTTTTGTTTACAAGTCTGTATATGTATATATTTGTTGAACGACTTGTAATGTTATCGTTTATGCTTTATGGTCTGTATCGGAACATGACATCGCGAGTTTTGATTATATAATGAAAATGCATCTCTTGATGAAATGCTTTGATAAATATTATTTTATCATATTTTGTTTTGGGAACAAATTCCGAAACTCTTTTAAATCAAAAGGATTTACTCTGAAATTATTTTAAAAAGCATAAATGAAATCGGTCTTTTCTGGCCGAGATTTTGGGGATGTCACATTTGGTATCAGAGCATTAGTTTAAGTGAACTAGGAATTTGTAGGATTTCTAGACTTAAACTAAGAATGCTAAGTGAAATTTTGAGATGTGTGTCTGTTATGTTTTAGACACGAGCACTAGTTTATTTTAGGAAAGTTGTCTAAAATGCTTTTATGTGCTAAATGTTATATGTTGCCGTATATGATGTTATTTGTTCGGATCTATGGTCTGTTGCCGACCGGATCTGGAAACCTTATGTGTGTAGGTTTCTAAGCGTACGTCTACGATATTAGAACTAGCATGTAAATATTTCGGAGTGATAAGGATGATTTGAATATCTATCATGAATGAGGATCTAATTTCACCTTATTGGGTGTGTAGATCAAAATGGTGAGAACAAGAAGTGGAGTTGGAAATGCTGATGAAAACAGGAATCAACCACTAGTGATTGAGCAAATACCTGTTGTAGCAGTAGCACTTGAGCCGATAACGATGGCTGGTGTAAAAATGATGATTCAAACAATGTTGGATCGTCAAATGGAGGAGACTAGGCGGTTGCTTCAACAGAATCGTGAAGAACTATCAATTGAAGTGGAAGAGCCCGATTTAAATGAAGGGCACTCGGAAGGTGGAAACTTCCATGGATCTGTTGGTCAAGCCAACCCACCAATAGTTAGGCAAAACAACCATGATGGAAGGAATGATGGAATGGGATGCAAGTACAAGGGCTTTCTAACTTGCAAACCATTGACCTTCACTAGAAAGGAGGACCCGATCAGAGTGATGGATTGGATCTCCGAAATGGAGTTGGCCTTCTTGACTTGTGGCTGCAGAGGCAAGTTGCAGACTATCTATGCAGTGCGTCAGTTTCGAGGTGGAGCCGTTCGTTGGTGGAACACTCTAGGGAAGACTTTGAGCCCTAATGAGCCATTGCAATTGACATGGGCAGAGTTCTTGGCGCAGTTCAAGCGCAAGTTCTGCTCGGCTCAAAATCTGTTAGAATTGGAGAACAAGTTCCTAACATTGACAAAAG
This sequence comes from Lactuca sativa, assembly GCF_002870075.4. NCBI lineage: Eukaryota > Viridiplantae > Streptophyta > Magnoliopsida > Asterales > Asteraceae > Lactuca > Lactuca sativa. Next base: position 9,563,373 of record NC_056627.2, read on the forward strand.
GCAGCATGTCAGTTGATGAATACACTAATAACTTTACCGATAAGATGGAGTTTGCCTTGCGTATCATCCCAGACGAGCTGACAAAGGTGGACCGGTATGCAAAGGGACTCCCATGGGAGTACGAGGTGCCAGTACGTCAGGCACATACTCTAGAGGCAGCTATCTGGGCTGCCAAGTCTGTTGAGAACATGATTAAGGGGAGAACCACCAACAAGGTTGAGGTTGGTGAGAAGAAAAAGTTTGAGGGAACATCTGGTTCTGGTAAGAAAAGCAAATTTTCGAAATCTGATTCGAAAAAGTTTGGTGGAGGAAAAGGAGGAGAAGCAAAGTGGTGTGATAAGTGTAAGAAAAAGCACTTTGGAAAATGTAGTGAGGATGTAACCTGCTACAAGTGTGGAAAAATTGGGCATTTTGCCAATGAGTGTCCAAACAACAAAAGAATGTGTTTTGGTTGTAATGAAGAGGGGCATATTTTGAAAGATTGTCCGAAGAACAAGGAGGCAGCTAAGCCCAACATTCCACCAAAGCCGAAGGAGAGAGCCTTTCAGATGACACTAGAAGCTGCGAAATATGAAGCTGATGTTGCTTCATGTACCTTTCTCGTAAATGAATTACCTGCTAAAATTTTGTTTGATTCTGGAGCCAACTACTCCTTTAGTTCGCATGAGTTTGGTAGAAAACTAGCCTTGCCTGTTGATAGACTAGATAATGCTTTATTAGTCGAAGTTACTAGTGGCAAGTTTGTACCTGTTAGCCATCGTATGAAAAAACATCTTAATCAACCTTAATGGGAATAAGTTTCACGAGGAATTATTGCCTATCGAACTTAATGGTTTCGACATCGTTCTGGAAATGGATTGGCTTAGCGCCAATGATGCCGAAATTTTATGCAAGAAGAAGATAGTTAAAATAAACCTGCTTGGAAAAGATTTGTTTATGGTGTATGGGGACAAACGCAGAGTAAATTCTGGAATCATTTCTCTAATTAAAGCCAGAAAGTGTTTTACCAGGGGATGTACATCATATTTAGCATTAGTGATCGATGCTAAGAAGGAAAAGAAGGTGATGCAAATTATTCCGGTGGTGTGTGATTATCCGGAAGTATTTCCCGAAGATCTTCCTGGATTACCACCTGATAAACAAGTGGAGTTCATAATAGACTTGTTACCAGGAACCACGCCAATTGCAAAAGCACCGTACCGATTAGCACCGACGGAGATGAAGGAGCTGATGATGCAACTTCAAAAGTTATTGGACAAAGGTTTCATTAGACCTAGTTCATCACCCTGGGGAGCTCCGGTGTTATTCGTAAAGAAGAAAGATGGAAGTATGAGAATGTGCATTGATTACAGAGAGTTGAACAAGGAAACAATAAAGAATAGATATCCGTTGCCGATGATTGATGACCTATTTGATCAATTTCAAGGTTCGAGCTATTTCTCAAAGATCGATCTAAGGTCAGGATATCATCAGCTAAAAGTAAGAGAGCAAGATATCGAGAAGACTGCATTTAGAACTGGATATGGACACTACGAGTTCTTGGTTATGTCGTTTGGACTAACCAATGCTCCAACAGCGTTCATGGATTTGATGAATAGGGTTTATAATCCGTTCCTTGATAAATCCGTGATAGTGTTCATAGACGACATTCTGATTTACTCAAAAATCCAAGAGGAGCATGGCAGACACGTGCGGGAAGTGTTAGAAGTCTTGAAGAAGGAGAAGCTATATGCAAAATTCTCCAAATGTGATTTTTGGATTCGAGAAGTCTAATTCTTGGGTCACGTGGTCAACCAGGAAGGGATAATGGTTGATCCAGCAAAGATTGAAGCTGTGATGAAGTGGGAACAACCAAAATGTCCCACGGAGATCCGAAGCTTTTTAGGATTAGCCGGATATTACCGAAGGTTTATCCAAGGCTTTTCTTCGATCGCTAGTCCATTAACAGCTTTGACCCATAAAGCAGCTACTTATGCTTGGAGTGATAAGCATAAAGAAGCATTCGAGAAGCTAAAGAAGAAGCTATGCGAGGCACCGATAGTTTCCTTACCCGATGGAGTTGAAGACTTCACTGTTTATAGCGATGCGTCTGGAGTTGGATTGGGTTGTGTTTTGACCCAAAGAGATAAGGTGACAGCGTATGCATCTCGACAACTAAAGGAGCATGAAAAGAATTACCCGACTCATGATTTGGAGTTGGCAGCGGTAGTTTTTGCTCTAAAAACATGGAGGCATTACCTCTATGGCACGAAGTGCAAGCTTTTAACTAATCATAAGAGTCTCCAATATCTCTTTAATCAGAAAGAGCTAAATATGAGGCAACGACGCTGGCTAGAGTTACTCAAGGACTACAACTGTGAGATACTTTATCACCCCGGTAAAGCTAATGTTGTTGCTGATGCTCTTAGTCGGAAAGTCAATGTTGAGAGAAAAAGGCCAAGAGAGTTGAGAATAGAAGTTGTCTCGACAATTGTGGAGATTATAAAGAAAGCTCAAGAAGAAGCTTCTAAAAAGAATGACCGGAAGGGGGAACGTTTGGGCAAAACGTTGGTGTTTGGTACAAATGCTCATGGACTGAAGGTATTTTAAGATCGTATTTAGGTACCTAAGTCAGGAGGAATAAGAGATCTTCTGATGGAAGAAGCTCACAAAACCATGTACTCGATTCATCCTGGTAGCACTAAAATGTATAGGGACCTGAAACCCTACTACTGGTGGCCGACGATGAAGCTTAATGTTGCAAAGTATGTGGCCGAGTGTGTGACTTGTGCAAGAGTCAAGACACAACATCAGAAACCATATGGGAGTTTAGAACCTTTACCTGTGCCTATGGGTAAATGGGAAGACATTGCGATGGATTTTGTCACTAAACTACCCATAACAAAAAGTGGTCACGACATGATTTGGGTGGTCGTTGATCGATTCACTAAGAGTGTGCATTTCATAGAAGCCAAGGAGAAATGGTCTATGGAAAAGCTTGCGAATTCTTACGTGAAGGAAATTGTGAGGCTTCACGGTGTTCCGTTAGCGATTGTATCGGATCGTGACAGCCGTTTCACCTCACGATTTTGGAAAAGTCTACAAGAGGAAATGGGTACCAAGTTATGTTTAAGTACAACTTACCATCCGCAGACTGATGGTCAGAGTGAAAGAACGATACAAACACTTGAAGATATGCTGAGAGCATGTACCTTGGAATTCCTAGGTAACTGGGATGAACATTTACCTTTGGTAGAATTTTCCCTACAATAATAGTTTCCACTCGAGCATAAAGATGGCACCTTATCAAGCCTTGTACGGGCAGAAGTGTTGTATGCCGTCTTGTTGGCTTGAGGCTGGGGAAAAGCAGCTTATGGGACCTGAGATGGTCCATCAAACTGCTGAGAAGTTGAAAGTGATCAGGGAAAGAATGTTAGCAGCTCAAGATCGTCAAAAGAGCTATGCTGACAAGAAGCGAAGGCCGGTGACTTTTGAAGTTGGAGATTCGGTTTTGCTTAAAGTCTCGCCGTGGAAGGGACTTATAAGATTTGGTAAAAGGGGAAAGTTGAGTCCAAGGTTTATTGGACCGTTTAAAGTTTTTCAGAGGATTGGGAACCAAGTTACAAGCTAGAACTACCAGAAGAACTGAATGGAATTCACAACACTTTTCATGTGTGTTATTTCAGGAAGTTCACGGGAGAAGTTCCCGATATAATTCCAATTTCTGAATTGAGTATTGATGAAAACAAGAGGTTAATTGAAGAACCAGAGGCAATTGTTGACCGAAAGACTAAGAAGCTTCGACGCAAGATGGTTGAATTAGTGCTTGTTCGTTGGAAACATTCGAATGGGCCAAATCTCACCTGGGAAATGGAGAGTGACATGTTGAGTCGCTATCCGCATTTGTTTGTTGATGTGTGATTCCAGGGATGGAATCATCCTAAGGGGGAGAGAATTGTAACGCCCACGTTTCCAGGCTAGGCATTATCCTTGATGTAATAGTCTAGGTTAACCCTTGTAACTCTTTTTGGAGTATTAATGATGAAATATTTGAGTATTATGTGAATTATGTGTATTGTGTGCTTAATTGCTTAATTATGTGATTTGATTAATTAAGAATAAAATAAGCGTCAAAATTTAAGTGTAAAATAAACCCGATATCTTTGCATAAAGATGTGGTGGTCGAAACGAGGTTTCCGAATATATATAGAACGCCCAAATCTGACTTCGTATGAGGAAGTTATGATTTTCTGAGGTTTCGAATTAGCGGTATTATCCGAAGGGGAGTAATTGGACTCATCCGAAGTATGCCCAGCGTACAGCAAAGCATGACACGCCTCGCACTTGAGTTTTTCAGATGACGCATGCAGTGACGAATTCGGAAGCGTACGCCCCGCGTAAGGCTGTACGCCCAGCGTACGACAAGGCTTCAGCCTCCTATAAATAGGATGCGAGGGTTCCGGGCATATTTGCTCAGTTCCTCTATTTTTTGTGCCGAAGCTCTGCGTGTAAACCCCCAAAGCCATCCCGACACCCGAATCTTATAACCAAGTTAAGAAGGAAGTTTTACGCTCCCGAGATCCCGAGAAGTGCGATTCCCAAGCCAAAGCTCTACCCGCGAGGAGTTCGATTTTTGTGAAGATCTTTCAGATCTACGGAGAAACACTACTTCTGCAAGTGGTAGTGCTGTTTGATCATCTTCTGATCAGGTGAGTGTGTGGTTACTTTCTTCTAACGCATAATTATGAAGTATTTTATATAAAATACGTGTTATGTGTATATTTTGTTGTTATATGTGTGAATGTATATCACTATCTTCTATCTCTTAGATCTGATTTATTCTCTATGAAATATGTGTTATGTGTGAGTGCCTCATCTGTTATGTGGAATATGTATTGATTAAAGCATGCTATACAGGTTTTAAACTATGTATAAAAATGTATATTTTTAACTACTAATATGTTGGGTAGAACATGGGTAGATAGTTGGTGCGTAATAAATAGATGAGAGGCCTCAATGTTGTTTTTGATTCAGTAATCTAGCGGAGTTTAGATGACAACCACGGACTTTTCTAGACAGTCTAGTGGAACTCTAGCAGGCTCATAACCTATAGGTGTTAATGAACTTGGGTGTTCATTCGCTGTAGTCCATCCCCCTCATGGTTGCCTTATTTGACTTATATTGCTGAGGCACCCCCGAAGCATGTGTTGTCGCCCCGATGAAATATTCTTAGACAAGGTCCCTTATGTTAGTTGTCTTAGGGACGTAAAGTGAGAATAACGGGAATGGGTAATTGGGTTATTGTTGGTTGGTGGAAGTAAATATAATTATTTATTGTGGGTTGAAAACTCTATATGCTCACTAGGCTCCAAGCCTGACCCACTCAGTTTTATTTGTATTACAGGAAGTGGCGCAAGGGCATAAGATGGATGAATCATAAGTTTGTTTTGTTTACAAGTCTGTATATGTATATATTTGTTGAACGACTTGTAATGTTATTGTTTATGCTTTATGGTCTGTATCGGGACATGACATCCCGAGTTTTGATTATATAATGAAAATGCATCTCTTGATGAAATGCTTTGATAAATATTATTTTATCATATTTTGTTTTGGGAACACATCCACAACTCTTTTAAATCAAAAGGATTTACTCTGAAATTATTTTAAAAAGCGTAAATGAAACGGTCTTTTCTGGCCAAGATTTTGGGGATGTCGCAGAATGTGATACGGAATAAAGTGAGACTTGTAGTGAAATGATATTGTCAGGAAGAAGGGATCAATGATGAAGAAACCTTCGCTCCAGTTGTAAGGTTAGAATCCGTGTGTATCTTTCTGGCATATGCAGCACAAAAGAATTTTGAATTTTTTCAAATGGACGTTAAGTGTGCTTTCCTGAATGGGGAGGTGGAAGAAACCATATAAATGTTAAACAATCACCAGGTTTCGTGAATGAGAAATATCTTGGTCATTGCTACATTCTCGACAAAACAGTTTACGGTATAAAGCAAGCTCCTAGAGCTTGGTATGAAACTTTAACTCCTTTTCTGAAAATGTCAAAATTCAAACAAGGTTCGGTTGACCCAAGCTTGTTTCGCAAGAACGAGGGTGACCACCTAGTGTGTGACACCCCAAAACTAAGAACGGCGGAAACTTTCTGGAGCGGAGGACGTCATGTATAATATCAACAACAATGTAAAGTAGTAAACAAGCAACAACATCATCCATTGCATTAATAATATAATTATTATACAAATATGTTCTGTCAAATTTTGATAAACACTAAAGCATAAATCAAAATGAAAGATAAGTCTTGAACAAGCTCCATCTTCCTTTCTCCTTGCATCGGTACCTGTCTATGATGACCTGAGGATACAACTATTTTTGAAAGCGAGTATCAGCTTTGAAGCTGGTGAGATCATAAGTATTAAGTGTCTTAATTTGTAAGTAAGTATTTGTAAGTATATGTATTGTAAGTATTGAAAATGTTTGTAAAACAACTGTAAACGTTTGAAAAACCCTAGAAATCCCTATGATTCCTATTAGTAACAAAAGGAGTCTTCTACCAAGACTTAACTGTTCTCATGTAGCCTTCTATCAAGACCTAACTGTTCTGAATGTAGTCTTCTACCAAGACCTAACTGTTCTGAATGTAGTCTCCTACCAAGACCTAACTATTCTGAATGTAGTCTTCTACCAAGACCTAACTGTGATAGTATTCCCCTTTGGTACTTGGGCAAATAACAATGTTAACTGAAGACATCCGTAGATGTACATTTACCTCTGTTGCTAACAGCTGAGTATAGGAATAGTCAGTCCCCAAACGTATACCTGTAATGGTATCAACCGTCGACATCCGTGGATGTGCTTTTACCTCTGTAGCTAGCAAAGATTCTAGGAATGGTCAGTCCCGCAATGTATCCTTGGGCACTAAGATATTAAATCCAATCTATCTCGTCGATTATGTGATTGTATCACAAGGTAAAGATAAGAATGAGGATTTGACAACAGAGTCGATACATATAAAATGTAATAGGACTCCTCCTGTAATATCTATGTAAAAGTACTCATATAAGTGTGATCATGTAATAGTATAGTAGAGTACTGTAATGTTCTACGTGTGCTAGCTGTAATGTGTGTTCTCTCTTTCTAGCAAGTATAGTAATGTACTGTAATGTTCTAGAAGGTATTGACTCATGAATGAATTGACTCATTTGTATGATATCGTGTTCTAGTAATAGTTCTAGTATCTTCCTAAACTACCCATATGGTAGTTTACTAGCAGTGTAACTGGTATGTATGGACATGGATGTATACCCTTGCTACCTAAGGGCATGAGATGAACTGGAAGGACCTTTTATGACTATATATGTACACATGATATATAACTAATATTTAAACAACTTTCGGACGAGTACCCGATATCCCACCAGACCACATCTCAAGCGCGAAAAGGAAATAGGGTGGATAGCCTTCCTAAGTCTTTTAAATATTTCTTATATAACTATACATATAGAGGCATGCAATTTATAATATAAAAGCATAAATAAGTTTTTTAAAACATATGAACATAAATATTATTTGCAGAAATGATTGACTTGATGTCAACCTATAACACAATTTGAAGGCATAAGTTTGATAAAACGGTTTAAGTATAAGGAAACATTTGTTTGAAACACAGTTGTAAATAAGTTTGAAAGGTAATGTACAAAGTAAGATGCACAGTGCAATAAGGAGTTTAAAACATATAAAATGTTTATAAAAATCATTTGAAGGAAACTGTTTGGTAAAACGGCTAATGAGTAGCCAAATCATTTGAATGCTGTATATTAATCACATGTGATTTATGGAATAACTAGCATAATTCTATTTATTAATCACATGTGATTGATATAAGAAGTAGCATGATTCTACTTGTATCCCCCCATAAAAACATTTAAAATAGTTTAAAACATTAGTTAAGGGGTATGAACTCACCTGTAGTAAGTGACTGGAATTGAACGGACTGTTATCGTACGGTAGGATCGGACAGGTGCTTGGTGTCAAGTGAAGACTTAGACACACACAATGATCCTAATTACATATGAAGACATATGTATATAAATAATTAGAGATTAAATCACTAATTATACAAGTATAAACATTTAAACGCGAGGAAAACACTTTTGGTCAAGTGCTAGGAGGCTAATGGGTTGCAACAAAGGAGTGCAATGACCCTAATGTGAGTTTAAGGTCTAATGACCATAATCATTGGAGTTTACGGCCCAGGGGAGTAAACTCCTGGTCGTAAACTCCCAACCAAGTGCCTAAATGGAGCTTAGAATTATCACAACTCTAGTGGGGAATTGTTTCAAGGCTTAAACAAGTGTTTGGGTACCATAATAACTCCTTTGGGGAGTTTACGGCCCAGAGACCACATTCCCTTAGAGTTTACGGCCGTAAACTCCCTTGGGAGGGTTCTTATGGTGTTTTCAAGTCTCAAACATTTCTAGGAACTAAACTAGGCTTTGGTACTTGGCTTTAGGAGGGTTTATGGCACCATTTGGTACCAATTTATGGATTTTACGGCCCTAGAACCTTTTGGGCCGTAAACTCCCTCACTCATGGGGTTCTAAGTGTTTTAACTAGTCCATAACTCATTTAGGTACATGCCCAAATTGTCTCTTGGCTTAAGGAAGGAGTTAGGGTGTCCTTTGACCCCTTAATAGGAGTTTACGGCCCAAGAACCACTCTTGGCCGTAAACTCTTCAACACTTGTGCTTTCTTATGTTTTCTAGGTACTAAACACTTTAGGGTATTCGTCTAAAATAGAGTCCAAGCCTTAGGTGCCTTAAAAACACCATTTGAGCAATTTACAAGGGAGTTTAAGCTATTCTTGGGCCGTGAGCTCCTAAACTAGGGTGTTTCTTGGTTGATTTCTTGACCGTAGCACACTCCTATACAAGTCCAAGGTATTTACTAATCATGGGGGACAATCTAGGCTTGGCTTCGGGGGTTTACCGCCCAAGAACACCTTGGGGAGTAAACTCCTAAATCGGATGATTTAGCTATGTAATCTATGTTATGAACACATTTAAAGCTTTCTAACACTACTAGAAACAGTTACTCACAATTTGGGATAAAAACCCGAAGATCCGTGAGAGAGAAAACGGCTTTTCTCTAGTTGGAATTGTGAATAATGAATGAATTTAGTCAAAAATCTATTTATAGTCTTGAAATATTTTTGGCAGAAAATATTTTTATTCCTGGAACGAACTCCAATGTCCTAGAGTCTTGGAATAATAGTGTTGCACAAAACCCTAGTGCATCCACTCTCCTAATATCTTCTAAAGTGTAAAATCCTGAAAACTGCCAAACTTATACTCGAAATCTGAGTTTTCACTGTAACCGTTCTACTTCTATTGGCTTGATGTGGTTTGTTCAGAATAGAAATTTCGGGTTGTCACATAATGATAGTCCAAATTTATGTCGATGACATCATCTTTGATTCCACGAATCCCAAGTTAAGAATTGAATTCTGAAAATTAATGGAGACTAAATTTGAGATGATCTTAATGGGTCCAATTAACCTTTTCCTTGGCCTGAACATAAGACAAAGACCAGAAGGCATATTTATCAATTAGGAGGCTTATATAAAGACTTTGCTAGAAAAAATTAGCATGATGGGAGACTCAAGAGTGAAGGTTCCAATGGCTTTCGGGACGAAGCTGACACCATCCCTGGATAAACCAGCTGCAGATATGACTCTCTATTCGCAGATGATAGGATCACTAATGTATCTTACAACTAGTAGACCAGATATCATGTTTTATGTCTGTTATTGTGCCAGGTTCCAAGCCAATCCACGCGAACCTCACATGGTGGCTGTTAAGAACATCCTCAGATATTTGAAGTGAATCTTGTCTCTTGAAATATGGTATCCATCCAAATCAGGCTTCTTTGTTCAAGCATTATTTGATGCCGATCTTGGAGGATGTGGTCTAGACTGAAAGAGCAAAACCGGAGGTTGCCAATTTCTTGATGGTAAACTCGTCAGCTTTGTTGGATTAGTGTCTAAGCCCGTAACTATATTTGGTATGTACTTGACCCGGTTGTGCATGGTCCTTTTGGGTTGATTTTACCAAAGCAACTTGACAAGGTAATTTAAGGAGAGAGAGAGAGAGAGAGAGAGAGAATATTATGGTTTATTAATATATTATAAGAATAATATATTAAAGGAGAAATCATATTTATTTAATTAGTATTGGTCATAAATTAATTAGGAATTAATTTGGTGACTAAAAGAGATTAATTAAATAAAGGGGCATAAACTGTCAAATATATGATAGTTGAGTTTTGGGCTGGGAAACCTAATGGACTAAAGGGGGAATGAAATTATGATGGGGATCCATCATATTTTCGTCCAAGGCCTTATTCCAGAAAGTTCCTTGGGCTGCTTGGTGGCTAAGTTGTCCATTAGGGTTTAGACTGAAACCCTAGCAGCCTATAGTATAAATATGACCCTTAGGCTATGAAAATTGACTACACTTGATTCTAATTTTAGCATCCTCTCCCTTCTCTCATGTTGCCTTCTTGCTCGTGGGGTTTGTAAACCATTAGAGGAGTTACAATTGTGACTCTAAGCTCAAGATCAAGAAGAATCCAAGGATTTCAAATAATTTGAAAGAGGTAAACACTTAGATCTGTTCTTATGATGTTGATTTTGAATTATATATGTTAGATCTAGGGTTGCAAGTCTTGGATTCAAAGCATGTATAATAGAGAAACGTAGATCCATGCATTAGGGTTTGTATGAGCACATAGGATTGTTCTTATGCCTCTGCCCAACATAACTCGGTGATTCAGTATCTGGACTAGGCGAGTTGGCCCGACTCGGCGAGTCCAGGTTTGACTCGATGAGTCTGTGCATCAGGCAAAGGATATTTCGGGATTTTTTTGCTGTTTTGTCATGGGATTAATGACTAAATCCTTTTTTGAAGATAAAATCCGAATTATATTGTATTTGAATGATTATCCCTACCAAAACAATAGATAATTTCAAATCTTTTGAATAATAGTTGTTTATATGATAAATATGGATTATTTAAATTATTTGGTAATTATCTTGTAACTATAATTGGATTAGGTCAAATATAGATAATTATAAAATTAATTGTTTATTTTGTATTATTTTTTATTTGATCCCTTGTGTTTTGAAAAGTTCAAAACTTGTCCTCAAGTTTTTAAATTTAAATTTTATGATTAAAAGTTTAATTTTGAATAATTTAAATTTCAAACTTTAGAATTTTACAAGTTATTCATCCCTATACTATTATATTATTACAAGCTTAATATATATATATATATATATATATATATATATATATATACATATATATATATGTATGTACGTATGTATGTATGTATAACTTAAAATGCTAGCCTTACCGTTAGTAGGCCTCATTCACGAAGCTGGTCTATAAGGTGGGTATAAGGTTGTTGCCTATAAAATGGCGCTTAATGGGTGTACACTCACACCCACCGCTTGGTTGACTGGTGGAGGGTCGTTAGCCGAACGGGTAGGATAGGGCAATCCTCTCCTCTTTAAAAGTATAATTAAAGATACAAAGTAACTACAATGTTTTACAAATTCCCAATCTTAGTTACTTTAGGGTAAAATGTGAAAATGATGCTAATCCATGGAATTACACTTTGTACCCTTGTCAAACGTTGGTGGAGTGCGTGTGGTTAACCGACACACTAATTTGGGGATGACATTGTTAGCGAAGGGTGACTCAATGTTTGTCATAGATCAATGGAGTGTGTATGGTTTACCGGCACATTGATTAGGTGATAGAGACATTGAGTGCACCATGTTGATTCGCATGGTTATTCACAACTTGTTTGCGATCCTAGGTATCCCAGTCGCAAATTTGAAGTGCATATCGAGATTTAAACATGCCATTAAAAAGTTCAATGAATCTCAAAGATCTAGGAGTTTTCAAATATATTTAAAATTTAAATCTCTTTTTCGTTTTTCATGGTGGTGAATCGTCATTCACTTACCTTCAAATTATTTACTTTTAGAGTACGGCATCCCTTTCTAAGTTGTAAATAATGTTGTTGGGTCCTAGCCCTAATTTCTCATTTGGGAGTTTAATTAGGGACTCGTTTCTGATCAAACTTTGTTCCTTTCTTTTTCAGATGTCTACAAACAACAACAACGCTTCTGGGTCATTCTCGTTGATGAACCTATGTCAAAAGGTGACATTTCATGGGTGAAACTTCAACGAGTGGATGAGGTACATTCCCATGATCACACGCTACGAGGATAAAGAATATGTCCTCGATGAAAAGCTTGAAAAGATCATCCCGGATGTTGCTACTCCTGAAGAGTTGGCCACCTTTGAGGCCAACGAGCGTAATGCTACAAAAGTTCATTGCATCATGCTGGACACCATGAGTCCCGAACTCCAAAAGTCCTATGTGGACATATATCCGTATGAAATGCATCAGAATTTGCTGGACAGGTACCACCAAAGCGCGAGGCAAGAGCCCTATGAGATCATTACTAACATGATCACCGCTAAGATGGGGAGTGGAGAATCCCTAACCTCTCATTTGCAGAAAATGCAGAGGTATGTTGATCGTCTTCTCAAACATAATGTTAAGTTTGATTAGGATTTGGCTATCGACATAATCCTCCACTCCTTGCCCTCCTGCTATAACCAGTTCAAAATGACCTACCACATGAATAAGGAAGAGGTATCCTTAAGCAAGCTCCAAGGACTACTGAGGACTGCTGAGAGCAACCTCAAAGACAAATCTGTTGCACCATCCCCTGCTGTGGCTGCTTCTGTAATGGCAATTAGCCAAGGGAAGGGAAAGAAGAGAAAGGCTCCCTCAAAGAGCCACCAAAAGGGAAATTCCCATGATGGTTCATCCTCTAGTGGGACCAAACCAGGCCCTGCTAAACCCTCCTCCGATCCCAAGGAAGCAAAGTGCTTCTATTGCCACGAAAAGGGCCACTGGAAACGAAGCTGCCCTAAGTATCTGCAAGATATAAAGGATGGGAAGATTAAGCCCACCTTTGCAGGTATGTATTCTATTAAATCTAACAACTCATCATTTTCTACTTCATGGGTTCTTGATACAGGGTGTAGATTCCACATTTGTTCTGATTTTCAGGGCCTAAGAAGAAGTAGGGAAGTGGAGCATGGAAAGATGAGCATGCATATGGGAAACAGAAGATCGTCGCCTGTGACCAAAGTCAGAGTTTATGCTTTAGTGTTGAATAATAGGTTAGGGCAAGATTTAAATAATTATTGTTATTCGCCAGATATCGCAAGAAACATTATTTCATTTCATGGATTGTTTAGACAAGGTTTCAGATATTCTTGTGATAATAGTAATGGTTCTATTAATGTTTATTTGAATGATGTCTTTTATTTCAATTCATTACATTGTAATGGGATTTATGAATCTGTGATGGTTGTTGATAATTTAGGAAATGATGTTATAAATATTGATTCGTCTACTAGCTTAGACAAAGCATGCTTGTGGCATTGTCGCCTTGGCCATGTCAACAAGAAACGCATAGCCCAACTGCAAAAGGATGGAGTGTTGGAGTCATTTGACCTTAGGGACGATGACATGTGTGAATCTTGTTTACTTGGGAAGACGACCAAGTCAACCTTTACTGACACTTGTGAAAGGGGAGAGGGTCTATTAGATCTCATACACACCGATGTGTGTGGGCCCTTTAGATCCACCACAAGGGATGCTTGCCACTTCTAAGTGACCTTTACAGATGATTATAGTAGATATGGATATATCTACTTAATCAAGCAAAAGTTGGAAACCTTTGAAAAGTTCAAAAAGTTTAAGAATGAAGTGGAGAATCAGCTCGGCAGGAAAATCAAGAGGCTTCGGTCAGACCGAGGAGGAGAGTACCTAAGTCTTGAGTTTCACGACTATCTAAAAGAATGCAGAATTGTTTCGCAATTGACGCCTCCAAGAACTCTACAATTGAATGATGTGGCTGAGAGACGTAATCGGACCTTGTTGGACATGGTTCGTTCTATGATGAGTCGGGCTTCATTACTAATAGCTTTCTAGGGGTGTGCCTTAGAGACTGCCGCCCATATCCTTAACTTAGTTCCCACCAAGAAGGTTACCAAGACTCCTAACGAGATGTGGACATGGAAATCTCCCTCGTTGGCACATATTAAGGTTTGGGGTTGCGAGGCTTTCGTAAGACGAGAGACTCACGAAAAGCTCGAACCTCGTAGTGAGACCTATTATTTCATCGGCAACCCATAGAAGTCTTTTCGCTATCTTTTCTATAGACCGAGTGACAATGTTGTCTTCGTTGCTAGAAGAGGAGTTTTCTGTGCAAGGGGATTGATAAGCCAAGAGGACAGTGGGAGGCAAATGTATGTTGAAGAGATTCAAGAGCAAAGCGATGAAGGAACCTCTAATACTGACACTCAACCCGAGGAGGAAACTCCTGTTGAGCCCGTTGATGAGTCCTTACCTCTTAGACATTCTATTAGGGTTAGTGTTCAACCCCAGTTTTGTGGTTTTCATATTACTAGTGAAGGGGATACGTTTATTAGTGATGAAACACTAATGAATTTGGACGAACCTAGTAGCTACAAGGAAGCCATGGCAGGCCCCATGTTGAGAGAAAATCTTGGAGACACACTTGAACAAAAGTTAGAACAAGTATATTGCGGAATAGTTAATCTCAAAAGATCTAAAAGCTCAACAATAATATAGTCAGATAGTTAGAGAGTTAGTTGCTGAAAGTAAAGAAATATAAATGACAAAATTTGTTATATCAAGAATACACTTAAGCTGATTCATAACAAGGAATGCATTCACTCCAAGTTAATAACGAAGATCAAGATTAGTGATTAAGTCTTAAAGACTTGCTCCGGAGAGAGGTTATAATAAGATATGCTTTAGTACCAATTGAGAGTAAGAAGAATAGAAAGATAGAGAAATGAAGAAGATAACTTGGAGAAATGTATTCAGAATAATATGCAAGTTATCAGTGATTGAGAGGTTATTAAATACAAGAGAATAAGTCTCTATTTATAGAGATTCTGAACTATACTAGACTACAACTCTATAAGCAGTCATGCAAGGCATACCGGATAATAGAGTATATTAAATAAAAGACAAATAAAGTAATCTAGTTAAGTAGACTGCGGTAGCAAAAGACTGATTGCGGTTGCTGATGAAGAACTGACTCCGGGTGCTAGATTGGCTGCGGGTGCTGAACCATTGCGGTAGAGAGATGGTTGCGGTAGCTGAGTTCAAGATGGTCACTGTTATGATTCAACAATTTCCCCTAAGTGACGTCTTTAACTCTGGTTCAGCTATCAAGTTTGAGGAACTTGATCAAAATCCACCAGAACTTCCTGACATTTTCCAGGCATGTGATTCTTCTTGAAATTTCAAACTTGACTTCTGTAGTAGTGTGCTTCTATTTTTCAACTGCAGTCCGGCAGATGTCAAGTTGTTTCTTGGGCAGGCGGTGCATGGCATTCATCGGAATGAAGTATTTGACATTTTCAGTCTTCCGTTTGATTATGATTCCATGTTTAGGGAAGTTTGTTGCGCATAGTGATCTTTCTTCGAAGCCTTCGGTAGGCATTGGAACTGGTTCAAGTGGTGGGAGATCAAACTTCTTGATGATGGTGGGGTAGGTATCTGCATCTATCTTGGCAAAGTCACAGACTGTATCCCTCAGAAAAGAGTTGGCTTTTTCAAGCGCTATTTGCATTTTAGGGTGCTTTTCTGTCTTTTTCTGGAACACCCTGGAAATAATGAAGATTTCTTCCAGATTCATGCATGGGAAGTCTGCTTGGGTGCGGATGTAGTCATGCTCCCTTCTGGTGAGGGTATACTGGATGAAATCAGCCTTCATGAACTTCCGCATCTTGTAGTTCTTGACTGCGGATGGTCTATCGTTACACCATATATTATCAATGGAGGAGCCATGCTTAGCATAAAATCGGTTAAGTCTTTCAAACTCAATTGGTAGTCATTTGTGAGCAGAAAGGCTGCAGTCAAATGGCTCAAATACTGCAAAGTATTTGGCATTGGGAGAAATTGGAATATCCCAGTATCCATCAGCATGGGGTTCAACATATGTGAGGTGCGGGGTGTAATCTTCATCCAATAGCCTGCGGTGCGGATTGACCCATTAGTTAATCAAGGACTCGTCTATCATAGTTTTGAATCCGCATTCTCTCTAGATAAGTTTAGCAAGCTTGGCCGCCTTCCAATCATGCTCTCTTTGGGCTGTGGCAGGGGAGTCTGTGGAGCTTGCGGATGACATGTTCTCCTCAAGATTTTTGAAGTGAGGAGGAGTCTCAAGATTTTTGGGAGTGTGTTTTGGAGGTGAAGTGTGGGGAGATGGGGTATGTTGAGATGGTGGCGGTGAGGGCTGCGGTGTGGGGATTTTCTCATTGATAATGGGAGGACTCTGATGAATGGAAGTATCAGAGTGGTGGACTTCTTCATCTTCACTTCCCCTCTAGAGGGATGCAACGGAGGTGCTTCCTCAAGCCATTGCTTAAGCCCATCCACCTTGGCATAGACTTCTTGAAACTAAGATTTGATAGCCTCTGCCAATTGGGAATTGATTGGAGTGGAGGAGTTGAAGAGCAGCTTGTGTATTTCTTTCGTAAGCTGGAGGATCTCAGGGCCATGGAAGTTGGAGGTAAGGCATTTCTGCATTCTGTTGATGGTTGCGTGAAGAACATAGATAGTGGACTCATAAGCAGTATGAGTCTCATCTATCACTTTCTAAGACTGAGCAGCTAAATCCGCGATGGCTGCTTGAAGATCCTTTTTGACTGCGGTTACCTTAGTAATGAGGCGTTCCGCTGCAGCCATGAAGTCCTTATGGTCATCCTTGCAGTTGTTGTCAAGGGACCGGATCCCTATCTCTACTTTGAGAGAGATGCGTTCAGCAGCCATACGCTCCCTTGTCTCCAGTCGTTCAATTCTTTCAATCAATGACTGCGGTCGTGGAGTGTCTTCAGGTTGAGGTTGAGTAGGTTTAAGCGCAACCAAGATTTGATCTACTTTGGCTTGAAGGCTCATGAACTCCTTCCGGGTGACAACATTCTTCTTCTTCTTCTTCTTCTTCTTCTTCTTCTTCTTCTCTTTAGGCTTGGAAGTTGAATGTTGAGAACCACTAGACTCTTCTTCTTCAAACATCATTAGGTCGTCGTCTGAAGGGTTCGCTTTGTTGACCTCTTGGATGTCTTCATCATCAAGACCGAAGGTAGGAGCTGAGCTGAGTTCGATTGCACGCCCTTCTTCTTGTGATGGGTTGACTGTAGGAGTGGGAGATGGAATTGGAGTTGGAGTAGGAGGAACTTTGGAGGTACCTACGGCTGCGCCTGAAGCTTGAGCTTTCAACATAGTTTCTGCCTTCTGATCCATCCAGGTTTGAACCTTTTAAATTGTGGCTACGGTATTGGCATTGCAGATGGCATTTGCCCAATACCTAGCCACGGACTGGATCTCCTGTTCTTTATGTTGCTGCTGCTTGATCTGTTGCTCCTTGCAGGCTTGGAAAGCCCTCTTGAATGCAACATACTTATTTTTATCCAACTCGGTTACTGGATTGCTGTAACCAGGAGTCATTTGAGTTATCGCCGTCAAATCCTTCAAATCGCACCGAAGTGTTCTTCGGGTCCACGGATCCTTGCACATTTGTGCTCACCATGCCTAAACCACCTATGAAAGATGAAAGCAGAGTAGGATTTCCTGGGCTTCCTCGCTCTCCTTGATCCATGGTGAAGTCTGGCCTCGGCCCAGTTCTGGCATGTGTGAAAGAAGTGCCCTGTGGGTGGGAAGGTGTTTCTAGTGTTTAGGTAACAGAAAGAAGGATGGAGCGCAACTCCTCTGGGGAAATGAAATGCAGTCGGGAAGCCATGGAGACCTTAGGGCGTGAACTAGTGTCATCCTCTTGGGAGTTCACTGCGGGGGGAGTCTCCACGTAGATGAGAATCAGACTCACTTTCTGAGTCTGACTCGAAAAAGATAGAGGTATCGAATGGGTGTGCGGCCACCCTAAGGACTACCGGAGCCTTTTGAGAGGCTTCAACATCTGTCCGGTCACGCATATGGCTAGAGGTTTCAGTTCTTTTCCTTTTCTTAAGGATAGAGATAGGTTGCCTATCCTCATCTGAATCAGTGCTAGATACGGTTGGGGGAGGTTTTGTCTTGCGTTTCTTGGAGGGTGCGGTTCGTTTTGGAGCATCCTTCTTAGGTGTGCTTTGTTTCTTCTTGGATGCCAACTTCTTTCTTCTTTGAGAAAGGTTGGATAGTGTAGTGGCAGAGGGGACTGCGGTACCCTCAGGGATAATGGGTGCGGATGGAAGAGGCGGGGTAGAAGGATATGGGGCAATACCCTCCGTAGCCTCAATGTGGTCTGAGACATCAACAGTTTCAAGACCAAGAAAAGTAAGAATATGGGTGGGAAGCCTGCGGATCGGTCCAAATAAAGTTTGGTCAGAAGAAGGGTTGTACCTTTTTAGATCCTTAGTGACAAAGAAGTTGATGTCACTGCCCATGTCAATGCTAGCATCCGCATGCAAGTTTGAGATGTATAGTGACCAGAACTGAGAAAATATGAGCTCGGTTGGGTTCTCCCTTGGGTGGTCTTTGGGGATATATTGGAGGAAATCGTCCCAAAGAATCTGCCCATAGTTGACATCGTGGCCTGTGTAGATGCTCTACACCAGTTCTAGCAGCTTTAATCCCATGTTGTCGACGCCTCCGGTTCTGCCGGATAGACAGCGGATGACGAAGTGGCACACAAACTGCCAAACCGCAGGCAGTTGGTTCTTTTTAAACTCACCAATCCCTCTGATTGGTTTTTGATACCCCATCTGGTAGAGTGCGGCTGTGACGTCAGACATTGATGGTGAGAAAATATTGATGGAGGGGTGAATCAGAAGATTAATGGCGGATAAGAATTTCTGTTTGGTCAAGATGACCAAGGAATCATTAATGAGGTTGAGATGACTTATTGGAGGTTCTCCAAAGGACGATATGCAGAAAAAGCACATTTGAAGAGTGTTGAAACTGGAACGACGTCTGTAAAAGCATCGAATGGACCAAAACAGAATATGGTTCTTGAGAAACTTGATCATAAGCTTGGTTGGGGCATTGTATGAGGGGTGATCTTCAAAAATTGCTCTGAAATTGCTTGAAGCTATTGTTGGAGAGTTGGAACAAGTTGGATTCACAGAACCTGAAGCCTTGGATTGCTTCTTAGATGTACCTGATTTCACCATTGTGAGAGAAGAAAAAACGGACTTCTTGAGAGTTATGGAGGTTTTGAAGGTTGAGAGAGAATAGTCGATAATCAGAAAGCGTAAAGGATTATTTGGGGAAGAAGATGGGTTTATAAAGGGGGTGAAAAGGTTTTAACCCTAGGGAAAAAAGGTAGAAGAGGGTAAAACGTCAATTGGGGTTTTTGGGGGGAATCTATGATTTTTGGATTAAATCTTAGCCACGCAATATTAAAAGAAGTTTAAAAAGATTTTCAGAGATTTCCAAAAGGGGGTTTGCATTTAATGTAAGGTCAGACGCATGACAATACGTCAGGTAATCGTGGGGGTGATTAGAGAGAAAGTTGTAACGGATGGGATGTGGTAGGGAGAGGAAAGGACAAATTAAGGATGAGTTTATTGGAAAATCGTTCTTTTTGTCATCATCCCTAAAATAGGTCTGACACAGGGATTATTCAGAAAGAGAATGTGACAGTTTCTAAAGGGAATATTTTATTTTATTTAATGAAGGATCATTAAATAGCACACAAGGATTCGAGAGTTGATGAAACAGTTGGGAAATTATCATGATGGTCGCGGATGGAAACATCATTGCTGTTGAGAATCTTCATAGCGGATGAAAAAGCATTGCGGTTGAGAGTCGTCATCGCGGATGAACAAAGGAAACATTGTAGTGAGGAATTGCGAAGAAAACACTTGTACAAAAATTAGTAATAACAGACCATTAGGACCCATGAGAGATACATATGACATATGGTTGCGGTACCTAGACTGCGGTACCAAAACCATCTATCATATGTAATTCTCAGTTAGAACCGCAACATAGACCAAGAATGGTCTGTGGTAGCTAACAATTCAAAAAGAATTGCGGGTCTGGATTCATCATCCCTAGCATTTGCAGGAAAGTGTTGAGTTTTGTGGAGTCGAGCGCTTTTGTGAACACATCAACAATCTCTTCATGAGAAGGAACAAAGATGATTTCAGTAATACCTTTTAGAATATGATCTTTGATGAAATGATACCGTAACTCAATATGTTTTATCTTGGAGTGCTGAATAGGATTATGAGAGATTGCTATGGCACTTTCAGAGTCACAGTAAATTGGTATCCGCAACATTCTGTACCCGAAGTCTAGTAATTGTGTCTTCATCCAAAGGACTTGGGAACAGCAGCTGGCTGTGGCCACGTATTCTGCTTCTGCGGTAGATAAAAATACACAACTTTGTTTTCTCGAGGACCAACTGACAAGTATTCCTCCTAAAAATTGGCATCCACCAGATGTACTTTTTCGATCAAGTTTATATCCGGCATGATCTGCATCAGCAAACGCTTGAAGACTGAAGTCATTGTCTGCGGGGTACCATAGACCCATAGATTTGCTTCCTTTTAGGTACCGAAGAATTTGTTTGGCTGCGGTCATGTGTGACACTTTTGGATCAGCCTGGTACCTTGCACACACACCAGTTGCAAAGACAATGTCAGGTCTGCTTGCGGTGAGGTACATTAGTGAACCACTAATACCTCCATAAGTCTTGTGATCCACAGATTCACCAGAGGGATCAGCAGAGATCTTATATCCGAAGGCCATAGGGACCTTAGCAGAAGAACAGTTGTGCATTGAGTATTTCTTCAGGAGTTCAGTGGTGTATTTCTCTTGATGAATGAATATTCCTTGTTGAATTTGTTTGACTTGGAGACCTAGAAAGAAGTTAATCTCTCTATTCATGCTCAGTTGAAATTTGTTTGTCATGAGCTTAGCAAATTCATCCACCATTCCTTGATCAGATGACCTGAAGATGATATCATCCACATATATTTGTACAAGCATAAGGTGAGTCCTGTTTGCTTTTCTAAATAATGTGGGATCAATCACTCCTCTTTTGTACCCAGATGAGACGAGGAATTCAGAGAGTGTCTCATACCAAGCTCTTGGGGCTTGTTTCAAACCATAGACTGCTTTTTCAAGCTTGTAGCAGTGGTCTGGAAATTCAACATTTTTGAATCCTGGAGGTTGCTGAAGATAAACCTCTTCTTTTAGTTCCCCATTGAGAAAGGCACTTTTAACGTCCATCTTGTGTACCTTGACGTTTTTGTGGGCTGCGTATGCTAGACAAATCCGGACGGCTTCCATGCGTGCTACCGGAGCATACGTTTCATCGTAGTCAATGCCTTCCAGTTGACTGTAGCTCTTGGCAACAAGCCTTGCCTTGTTTCTGACTACCGCACCAGATTCATCTAGCTTGTTTTTGAACACCCATCTAGTGCCAACAATGGAGTGACCACGTGGCTTCGGAACGAGCTGCCATACTTTTCTTTTTTGAAATTCTTCAAGCTCTTCTTGAATTGCGGCTATCCAGTCTATTTCAAGTAGTGCTTCTTTGATCGTTCTGGGCTCTACCGAGGACATAAATGCTGCATAGTGGCAGTGATCAGATAAGTCCTTGGAAGATCGTGTATGGATACCTGCGGATGGGCTGCCGATGATTTGACCTGGTGGGTGGTCTTTCGTCCATATATGAAGAGGTGGCAGCAGATGATCAGCAGCTACGATAGAAGGGATGTCTTAGATATTAGAGGAATCTGCGGTTGGAGATGGCAGTTCCTCCTGGATTTAAGAACATCTTGCTGAATCATCTTGATCTATTGGAACAGAATTTTCTTGACTAGCCGGGAGAGGTTCCCCATGGGTTAAGGACGGGAGTTCCTCTAGAACCCGAGAAGCTTCCCCCTGGACTGCAGATGGGAGAGTGACAATCCTTGGATCGGTTCTAGTGTCAATATTCTCTATGAGTTCATCATCCGAATCCGAAGATGAGTTTGATGGTAATGCTTCTCTGCGGGCAGGAATTTGAACAACATCAATCACTGGAACCTCAGCGGTTGCGGCTAGATCCAGAGTAGAGCTTTCCCCTTCAACCGGAGAGGTGGAAGTATTGAGAGATACTACTTCAAATAAAGATGGTCCAGAAACATCAACATGTTGTTGTTCATCTGCGGGTGACACAAGAACTTCGGATAGTTTCTCCGTTTCAACAGGATCGAAAAGATCGTCATAATTGACTTCAACTAGATTTAAGGGTCCTGAAGAGGCAGGAATGTCACATTCCATGATTGCGGTGGTTTCTATGGACGGAGGGGCGTCGCGGATGTGAGAATAATGAAATTTCACATCAAAACTTTCAATGATCAGCCTTGTACGTTTGATGAGCACTCGATAAGCAACCTTGTTAGTGGAATAACCAAGGAAGATGCCTTCGTCAGACTTTGGTGCAAACTTGTTGAGTTGGTCTCTGTTTTTGATCACGAAGCATCTACATCCAAAAATATGAAAGAAGCGAACATTTGGCTTGCGGTTTTTAAGACCCTCATATGGTGTTTTATTGAGGCGTTTGCACACGATACTTCGGTTTTGAACAAAGCATGCGGTTGCTACTGCTTCAGCCCAGAAGTAGAGAGGAAGTTGGGCGAAGTTAAGCATGGATCTGACTGCTTCTACTAGTGTGCCGTTCCTTCTTTCTACTACACCATTTTGTTGCGGTGTATAGGGTGCTGAGAAGTTGTAAGCGATGCCTTTGGAAACTAAGAAATTTTTTAGAAGATGATTAGTGAACTCGGTTCCATTATCATTGCGGATGCGTCTAACTGGAAGCTTCATCTGAAGTTTGATTTCTTTGATGAAGTTGATGAAGATCTGCGGTATCTCTGATTTGAGTCTAAGAAAGAAGACCCGTGTGAAACGTGTATAGTCATCAACAATAACCAGTATATAGTTTTTGTGGTGGAGACTGGCTACGGTTAACGGACCGCAGAGATCAATGTGTAACAGCTCCAGTGGTTCGGAAATAGAAGAGTCCATTATCAGAGGGTGACTTGCTTTTGACTGCTTACCACATTCACAAGCCGGACAGAGAGTATCGTTGTTGAATTTCAGAATGGGGAGACCGCAGACTAGTTCTCCAATGACATGGTTATTGATGTATCGGAAGTTGAGATGCGCTAGCTTGCGGTGCCATAGCCAGCTGACTTCAGATACAGCTTTGGACAGGAAACACAACTGCGGTCTGCCAATGATTAGAGAGACGTCCAAAGGATACATGGTACCTTTGGATCGAGATTTGATCAGACATGAGCTCCTATCACTTGTCATTACGTAACAAAACTGATCATCAAATTCTACATGGTGTCCTGCTTTACATAGTTGGCCAACACTGATGAGATTGTGTTTAAGGCTTTCTACATAAGCAACCTTTTGAATGGAAAAGTTCCCCGTATTGAGAACACCGTAACCTCGGATGACACCGTTTGCATTGTTGCCAAACGTGACATTTCCACCATTGCATATAGGCACGAAATCCCGAAGGTACTCTAACCTTCCGGTCATGTGTAGGGAGAAGGCACTGTCAATTACCCATTCTTCTTCTTGTTCCTCCTTACACAAAGCTTGAGAATTACATGGTTAGTTTAGGGATCCAAACAAGTTTGGAGCCAGGGACAATTGATGTATTTCTGAATGATGCATAGTCCGAGGTTGCATGGACGGGTCTCTTGTCAACTTTTAGACCTAGTCCTGGGTGTTTGTTCAGATTTGGATTGTTGTGAGTTTTTGAAAAAATACAAGGTTTCTGACTTTGATTCGATTTGACATGAGATAAAACCTTTTGAAAACTACACTAACATTTACAAAAAGAGATTTTGTCATTGAATCTGACACTATCCATGGTCGGCGGTTTATAGAATGAACTGGACTTGGTACCGGTCTGAGGTGGGTAACTTCTGACATGCGTGTTGTTTGGTTTCTGAAAAGTTTATTTTGAACGAGGTTTAGCACGTGTAAATCTTTGAGTCCTTTTAGGTGGATTTGGTAAGATACCCTTCCATTCGTTGAAAGTTTGCCATGATTTTAAAAGTGTTGGAGTGGGTAAAATTCCTTTCCAATTAGGGTCATTTGAGGAATAGACCTGAAAAACATAGTTTCTAAAAGACTTGACACCTTTTTGGGTTGTGTCAGAAGTAGTAGGAATGACTTTTGAAAATGGACCTTCCTTTTTGCTTGTTTTCATGAAAGAAGAGTTTTTTGAAATGTAGTTTGAGAAAACAAATTTTTCTGGACTCTTAGATTTTGGAATTCTGACATGTCTCTTATTTTTAAAAAACTTTGTCTGTTTGTGCCTCGAGATCTAATTTCTTCTTTGAAAGCCTTTTTTGCCAAAGATTTTGGTGAATCGCAGTCATTGTTATTCAACTGCGGTTTCCTGGAATTTTTTGAATGATTTTGAAAACGTGGGCTTGAATCATCAGAACTTGAGGATTCTGGGATTTGAGAGCATTGACCTACTTCAAAATTTTCTATGGGTAACTCATGAAATATTGGCTAAAGAGTTGCGGTTCCTTGAACTGATGACTGCGGTAGAGATGACTTGACTACCGCAGAGTTGGTCTTAGATGCAACTTCGGTGGGACACTTGTGGGACATTTGACTATAGTGTGAGACACTGTGGTCTAAGGACAGAGATGAAAAGTCTTTTGAGACTTCGGGGCCCTCAACAACAATCTCTTCATCAACTACGGATGAAGTTTGAGAATTTGGATAAATGGTGCCATAGATAGGAATTTGATCACATGTGTGACCCGAAACCTCAGGCACAATTTCCTCAATGACACAATTATTGCTTAAAATGTGCAGTCTGTCGAAGTGAGTTTTGATATCTTTGGGAAAAGTCTTGTTATTGACAGGGAAATGAAATTCTCTACCCGGAGGGACATACAATCTGTCTTTATTGAACCGGGGTAAGGAATCCATTGTGGTAGGATATCCATTTGACCAACCCTAATTATATGTATTGTCCACGGTTCCATTGTTTACCAAATTTTCAATTAAGAGATTTAAGCGTACAATTTCTCTCTGAGATAAATCTCTCTGGTTCAAAGCTATTTCTAATTGGGTTTCGCTTAACATTCTAGCATCTTTTTCTAACTCTAGATCCTTCTCTAACATAGCCATCTTAAGTCTTTTGTTATCCAGTCGTCCTCTCACATGGAACATCTCTTGGGACACAATGTTCTTCTCATCTAAGGCTTTGTTATAGTCTGTAAGGACCGCAACACAAGTGTCATTAAGATCATCTATGTAGGGTTGACAGTCATGCATACTATAATTTAAAGTTTGGATCATGAGTTTTACCTGTTCGACGATGCTTAGAGTCCCATCCTTTGAGATGTAGCAGTAGTTCTTGTTCAACATTGTAGACCCATCATCATCCGCAGTGGCCAGCATGCAGATTTTCCCTTTTCCTTTAACACTGTTGATGGTCTCTTCTTCATCTCCGGATGACTAAACTTGATGGTCTCTTTTGACATGGGCCACATATGTCCTTGCCTTTTCCTTTTCTTCCAGCTCTTGAGCCATTCTAAGGTAGAATGCTATCTCTTTGACTACATTGACCTTACAATCTCTTGCGAAGTGATTTTCTTTGTTGCATTTGTGACAAATCACAACATCAGTCTTGTCTTCTGATTGAGTACCAGAGTCTGTGGTCTGAGGAGACTGCGGTACCTCCTTGGGTTGATTAGTCTGCGATTGCGGTGGTGGATGAGAACTTTTGGAATATCGAGGATGGTTGTTCTGAGAACCGAAGTTACGGTTGAATGGAGGTTTGTTGAATTACTGATTCTTGTGGAAGGAAGGAGGTGGTATACGGTTGAACTGTTGGCTAACCAGAGCAATAGCCTTCTGAAATTCTTCTTCATCATCATACTCGGAATCCGCTTCGTATGACTGTGGTGGAGTGTCATACGATGAAGAGTCTGCGGTGGAGCTTGTGCTACGAGAGCAAGTGGTCCTGCAAAGTCAGCACAATTTTTGAGTATAGTGGATTCTTGTGCTTGAAGCTCTCCATAGAGTTTGTAGAGTGAAAAAGAGTGAATCTTCCTATCGCCTTGGACTATCATTTTAGCCGTAGCGCAATGTCTTCCTAAACCATTAAGAAACTAAAGATTGGTTTCATGGTTACTGCGGATGGTGCCCGCATTGGATAACTTAGAGACTATCAGATTGAACCTTTTGAAGGAGTCTTCCAAACTTTCACCAGTATGAGCTTTGAAGTTGTTGAAGTCGTTGAGGCGGTAGTGAGCTTCTTGTCTTGTGCTTGTTCTGAGCCTTCGTACAGGTTCTTGAGCACATCCCATATCTCTTTTGCTGATTTGCAGTTTATGATAATATCGAAGTTGTCAGGAGCAACTCCGTAGGAAATTTCATAGAAAGCAACAACATTATTTTCAATTTTATCGAGATCATCCTTGGTGAGACGGCTCATGGCTGGTCGACCTCCACCTAGCCTGGTTGCAGCGCCGTCAATTTGGACTGGTGTAAGGACTGGAACATGTGGTCCTTCTTCTACGAATCGCCATACATCTCTTCCCAGTCTTCTCAAGTACCTCTCTATTCTTTGTGAGCAGTGATGATATTCATTTGCTACCTATATTGGAGCTCGGTTAGAACCACCAACACTGTTGGAGACATTCAGAGATAACGATTGTGCCATTTGAGATTGTTTTTGTTGTTTTTTTATAAGAAATGAGCTTTAGTGGTATAGAAGGCTTTTTGAAAAATCAGAGTTCCGATATCCAAAAAGCAACCACTTTGGCTCTGATACCAATTGTTGAGAGAAAAACTTGGAGACACACTTGAACAAAAGTTAGAACAAGTATATTGCGGAATAGTTAATCTCAAAGGATCTAAAAGCTCAAAAATAATATAGTTAGATAGTTAGAGAGTTAGTTGCGGAAAGTAAAGAAATATAAATGACAACAATTGTTATATGAAGAATACACTTAAGCTGATTCGTAACAAGGAATGCATTCACTCCAAGTTAATAAGGAAGATCAAGCTTAGTGATTAAGTCTTAAAGACTTGCTCTGGAGAGAGGTTATAATCAGATATGCTTTAGTACTAATTGAGAGTAAGAAGAATAGAAAGATAGAGAAATGAAGAAGATAACTTGGAGAAATGTATTCAGAATAATACGCAAGTTATCAGTGATCGAGAGGTTATTAAATACAAGAGAATAAGTCTCTATTTATAGAGATTCTGAACTATACTAGACTACAACTCTATAAGCAGCCGTGCAAGGCATACTGGATAATAGAGTATATTACATAAAACACAAATAAAGTAATCTAGTTAAGTAGACTGCGGTAGCAAAAGACTGATTGCGGTTACTAATGTAGAACTGACTCCGGGTGCTGGATTGGCTGCGGGTGCTAAACCATTGCGGTAGAGAGATGGTTGCGGTAGCTGAGTGCAAGAGGGACACTTTTATGATTCAGCACCCGAAGTTGGCTAAATGGAAAAAGAGACGATAGACAGCAAGATTCATTCCATGTACGACAAGCAAGTTTGGAATTTGGTTGATAATGTACCGGGTGGTAAGACAGGCGGGAGGAAGTGGATCTTCAAGAAGAAGACGGACATGGATGGGAAAGTGCATACTTATAAAGCACGATTGGTTGCGAAGGGCTTTACTCAAACTCCCGGAGTTGACTATGATGAGACCTTCTCACCAGTTGCGAAGATAAAGTCTATCAGGGTAATGCTTCCAATAGTTGCGTTTCATGATTATGAAATATGGAAGATGGACGTGAAAACCGCTTCCCTTAATGGAAAGTTGGCTGAGGATGTTTACATGAATCAGCCAGAGGGTTTTGTTGATGCGAAGCATCCAAATAGAGTGTGCAAGCATGAGAAATCCATATATGGATTGAAACAAGCGTCTCGCAGATCAAATCTTTATTTTGACGAGAAAGTTAAAGAGTTTGGCTTTCTCTGAAGCGAAGATGAATCTTGTGTATATGTAAAAGCCATTCGGAGTATATTGAGCTTCCTCGTATTGTATGTCGATGGCATACTGCTCATAGGAAACGACGTCCCAACCTTGCAGGAGGTCAAGTCCTGACTTGGGAAATGTTTCGCTATGAAGGACCTCGGAGAGGCTGCTTATATTATGGGAATAAGGATAGTGAGAAACAGGGAAAAGAGACTGATAGGACTCAGTCAGGATACATACTTGGATAAGGTACTGAAGCGTTTTAGTATGGAAAATTCCAAGATAGGGGAGTTGCCAATCCAAAACAATACCAAGTTGAGTAAGACTCAAAGCCCGAGTACAGTGGCAGAGATAGTTGATATGAGCCGAGTACCTTATGCTTCCGCAGTAGACTCTATCATGTACGCTATGACTTGTACTCGCCATGATGTGGCCTTCGCTTTGAGCATTGTCAGTAGATATCAAGGAAACCCTGGTAGAGCTCATTGGATTGCAGTTAAGAATATTCTTAAGTACCTACGAAGGACCAAGGAACGGTTTCTAGTCCTCGGTGGGAGTGATGACTTAAGGGTACGAGGGTATAGTGACGCTAGTTTTCAGAAAGATCGGGATAATTTCCGATCGCAGTCGGGCTGGGTCTTTACCCTAAATGGAGGAGGAGTGACTTGGAAAAGTTCTAAGCAGGAGACCGTAGCTGATTCAACGTGCGAATCCGAGTACATTGCGGCGAGCGAAGTGTCAAAGGAGCCTATATGGTTGAAGAACTTCATTGGAGACCTTGGAGTTATGCCATCCATAAAAGAGCCAATGGAAATTTTCTATGATAATGAAGGAGCGGTTGCCTTAACCAAGGAACCAAGAGATCATGGTAGATCTCGACATATCGACAGAAAATACTATTTTATCAGACATCGGGTAGAAAAGCGACTCCTTGTTGTGAAGAGGGTATTGTCAGAAGAAAACCCAGCAGATCCCCTTACGAAGGGACTGAGTAGGGTCAAACACTTGCAGCATGCTAAGAGCATTGGGCTGAAGGATGATATACGTTTGGATTAGATAAGAAACGTGTAACATATATTTTGTACTTAACATTTGATGAATAAATTAAGTTGTGTTATTTATGAGTAAAGCTACTATCTTGTGTTGGTTATTTATCTATTATTTTAATTTTCCATGTTTTGACTTCCTGAATGATAGGATTATTCGAAAAGTCCACAGTCGTTAATATTTTGGAAGTAGATGTGAATGAAGACTGTCATGAATTGTTTGTGGATTGTCTAAAAGGTTTTGGGCATAGCAATGGTTTGCTGCAAAGTTCATGAGTGCTTATGAATATGATTTGAGCATTGGAATAAACCGGCGTTTGTTGGTATCACTTTGTGGTGTTTTACCTTAAGTGATCACAAAGTGATAATATCATATAGTCTTAAAACTTAGAGATATGGTTGTTGTTTGCTGGTTGGTTATGCATTGATGATGTGTAAATACATTAGTAACTTGATGTTATAAAACACATTGTTATGCATGATTTAATTAGTAAATAATAGATGCATATGAGTCGAAGTTAATATGTTCCTTTTATTCAATGAGAATAAAGGTGATATCTTGGCCACTTGATGATTTGGTTGACTTATGTGTCGGGCCTGGTCAGAATGAAGTTGATGTGTTCAAGTAAATTCTATGTCAAACATGTCAGAAATCGAGGAACAAATGCTGGACAATAAGCATTGTCAGCATGATATCTAGAATAGAGGATTATACAATCCCATATCTGAAGGACAAGTTGCTGATCATAGTTGACAGTGACGTATAAGAGCTACGATTGCAAATCCGATCCTGATGTCATATGTGAGATATAGTTACTAGACTTAACCAAGTGGGAGACTGTTGGATTAGTGTCTAAGCCCGTAACTATATTTGGTATGTACTTGACCCGATTGTGCATGGTCCTTTTGGGTTGCCTTTACCAAAGCAACTTGACAAGGTAATTTAAGGAGAGAGAGAGAGAGAGAGAGAGAGAGAGAGAATATTATGGTTTATTAACAATCTTATAATATATTAAAGGAGAAATCATATTTATTTAATTAGTATTGGTCATAAATTAATTAGGAATTAATTTGGTGACTAAAAGAGATTAATTAAATAAAGGGGCCTAAACTGTCAAATGTATGATACTTGAGTTTTGGGTTGGGAAACCTAATGGACTAAAGGGGGAACGAAATTATGATGGGGATCCATCATATTTTTGTCCAAGGCCATATTTGTCGCACCCCAAAACCAAGAACGGCGGAAACGTTCTTGGGCGGAGGACGTCATGTACAGTATCACAACAATGAAGAGTAGTAAACAAGCAACAACATCATCCATTGCATTAATAAAATAATTATTATACAAGTGTTCTGTCAAATTTTGATAAACACTAAAGCATAAATCAAAATGAAAGATAAGTCTTGAACAAGCTCCATCTTCCTTTCTCCTTGCATCGGTACCTGTCTATGATGACCTGAGGATACAAGTAATTTTGAAAGCGAGTATGAGCTTTGAAGCTGGTGAGATCATAAGTATTTTAGTGTCTTAATTTGTATGTAAGAAATTGTAAGTTTATGAACTGTAAGAATGGAAAATGTATATGAATTGTAAGTGTAAAATGTTTATAAAACAACTGTAAGCGTTTGAAAAACCCTAGAAATCCCTATGATTCCTGCTATTATATAAAGCGTGTCTTCTACCAAGACCTAACTGTTCTCAATGTAGTCTTCTACCAAGACTTAACTGTTCTAAATGTTCGTTTCTTGTAAAAGAGTGTAATTTTCCCAAGTGTAACTGTCATTTACAAAATATAGTTTTTACATTTAATGTTTAAGTGAAATGATCACTAAAATGTGAAAAGGGGAAATTAATGTAGTACTGTAGTGTTGTATTATAGGAACTACTGCTGTACTAACTACCTTAAACCGGATTTATATTAAGGCATCATGTGATTAATTGCACCATACTATCGACTGGTAACAACGACGTACGAATGGTCGTAATAACAGAATGACGTTTGGCACCCGCAGACCTGCAGGTCCGGCTGTAGCTAGCAGGAAGGTGTAGGATAGTCAATCTAGTATAGATCTATACGCAAACTCATGCTCTCCCTCCAAGAGAATTCTGGCTACAACTCGGGTCATGACATTTAAGGTATGCTCCGATACAGTGGATCACAATTATTAACGTATTCATGTATATGTAATGTAATGAACTGTTCTAGTTGTAATGTACGTGCTCTCTACTTAGCAAGTATAGTAATGTAATCATTCTAGTATAGTTGTATATGTTCTTCTCTAGTATAGTTGTATATGTTCTTCTCTAGTATATTTGTATATGTTCTTCTAGTAGTAAGTATTGACTCATGAATGAACTGACTCATAGTATGATATCACGTTCTAGTAATACTTCTAGTATCTTCCTAAACTACCCATATGGTAGTTTACTAGTAATCTAACTGGTATGTATGAACATGGATGTATACCCTTGCTACCCAAGGGCATGGGATGAACTAGAAGGACCATTTTATGACTATATATGTACACATGATATATAACTAATATTTAAACGACTTTCGGACGAATACCCGATATCCCACCAGACCACATCTCAAGCGCGAAAAGGAAATAGGGTGGATAGCCTTCCTAAGTCTTTTAGACATTTCTTATATAATTATACATATAGAGGCATGCAATTTATAATATAAAAGCATAAATAAGTTTTGTAAAACATTTGAACATAATTATTATCTTCAGAAAAGATCAACTTGATGTCAATCTATAAAATAGTTTGAAGGCATAGGTTTGATAAAACAGTTTAAGTATAAGGAAACATTTATTTGAAACACAGTTGTAATTAAGTTTGAAATGTGATATACAGAGTCAAAATGTACAGTGTAATAAGATTTTAAAACATATAAAATGTTTATAAAAATCATTTGAAGGAAACTGTTTGGTAAAACGGCTAATGTGTTGTAAATCATTTGAATGCTGCATATTAATCACATGTGATTGATATAATAACTAGCATAATTCTACTTATTAATCACATGTGATTGATATAATAACTAGCATGATTCTACTTGTATCCCCCCATAAAACATTTAAAAATAGTTTAAAACATTATTTAAGGGGTATGAACTCACCTGCAGTAAGTGACTGGAATTGAATGGACTGTTATCGTAAGGAAGGATCGGACAAGTGCTTGGTGTCAAGTGAAGACTTTAGACACACACAATGATCCTAATTACATATGAAGACATATGTATATAAATAATTAGTGATTAAAACACTAATTATACAAGTATAAACATTTAAATGCGAGGAAAACAGTTTTGGTCAAATGCTAGGAGGCTAATGGGTTGCAACAAAGGAGTGCAATGCCCCTAATGGGAGTTTATGGTCTAATGGTCGTATGTTTTGGAGTTTACGGCCCAGGGGAGTAAACTCTTGGCCGTAAACTCTCAAAAAAGTCCCTAAATGAAGTCTAACAGTTATACAACTCATGTGGTGAATTACTTCAAGGCTTAAACAAGTGTTTGGGCTTCCTATTAACTCCTTTGAGGAGTTTACAGCCCTGGGACCATATCCCATGGAGTTTACGGCTGTAAACACCCCTGGGAGGATGTTTATGGTGTTTTCAAGTCTCTAAATTAATTTGGAACTAAACTAGGCTTTTGTACTTTGCTTTAGAAGAGTTTATGGCACCATTTGGCACCATTTTATGGAGTTCACGGCCCTAGAACCTTTTTGTCCGTGAACACCTTACTCTTGGTGTTCTAAGTGTGTTAGCTAGTCCAAAACTCATTTAGGTACATGCCTGAATTAGTCTCTTGGCTTAAGGAAGGTTTTAAGGGCATTTTGGCACTTAAACATGGAGTTCACGGCCCAAGAACACCCTTGGCTGTGAACTCACTTTTCATCATTGATTTTAATTGTTTTTGGTGCCCTAAACATGCAATGGTGGGTTCTAGTTCGAGTTCTAAAGCTTTGAGGGTCATTGGAACCCTTTAGGACCTTAAAATGGAGTTTACTCCCCAAGTGTTCTTGGGCGGTAAACTTCCGAGTCTAGTTGTTTTGTTATGAAATTGATGTTTCTAAACACAATCTAAGCTATATAACATAACTAGATCAAAGTACTCACAATTTGGGATAAAAACCCGAAGATCCGTGAGAGAGAATTTTGACTTTTCTCTAAATGGAATTCAACAAATGAACCAATTTGGTTCAGAATTCTATTTATAGTCCTAAGATATTTTTTGCAGAAAATATTTTTATTCCTGGAACGAACTCTAATGTCCTAGAGTATTGGAATAACAGTGTTGCACAAAACCCTAGTGCATCCACTCTCCTAATATCTCCTTAAGTGTAATATCCTGAAAAGTGCCAAACTTATACTTGAAATCTGAGTTTTCACTGTAACTGTTCTACATCTATTGGCTTGATATGGTTTGTTCAGAATGGAAATTTCGGGTTGTCACATCATCCCCCTGTTGAAGGGAATTTCTTCCCGAAATTAGAATTTAGGCAAGGAAGTATGCACGAATGATCGACTCGTGAGGAGGAAACTTCCTAATCGATTGGTTCTAGCGCACCTAAGTGAAATCGGATTCTCGGTTGGAATTCCAACGAACCTTCACTAACTGGTGATGGCATTGCTTCGTCCGCTTGACCTCTCGGTCGAGGGTCACTACGGTTCTAATACGAAGGCGAGGATCTTGACGAGTGGACTTACAAGAGTCCTAATGGAAAGGTATGGTTTCATGATCGTGATGCGAAGAGTAGGATGTACGTTACTGAGTTCGCGGAGTAGGTCTAGTTTGTGCGAGGCACAGGACCGATTCTGGTAAGAATCTCGGAGGTCCTAACTATATTGGATTTAGCTTTCCACGCGATACGAAGCGTATTAAGCCATTCCCAGAGTGAGTTAACCTAAAGAGCTTGGTTACTCACTTGGAATTCCAAAGGTCCCTTTTCTTGCTTAACTTCCCAGTCAAAGGCCACCCCTTGCTGGGTCAAAGTCGTACGGGTTTCTGTAATTTGCGAGGAGTTCTGAATGAACTAAGACGGTAGGTCGGTAAGACCTAGAATTTGGCGAATGGCTATTGGTGTCTCTGGTGTCGACAAATTCTCAACAGTTTTGACAAATTGAAAGAGTACTAAAAATTTCCCACATTACTAACAGTGTGTTATAGAAATTCGACTCCTCAAATTCAAAACTCGTGCCTAGAGAACTTCGCGAAAATTACCTCTGAAGGTAATGTTTCCAGGGGTTCCTTCTTACTACGAGGGTAGATAAGTAATTGATTATATGGATAATTGACGAACTGATCCAAGTAAGAAAGACGTACCCTATTCATTTAGCTCATGAAAACTACGGGCGTATCGGTCCTATCCGAAGGGTATCACTACGAACTCGAAGTGTCCGCATCGAGTTCAGGAGATAGTCTTCCGGACATCTTTCCCTAACACTCGAACTGGTGATATTCGGATCTCAGATCCATTCCTGGAAGGAATTGTTTCCTTGCGTTTGCTCAACCATTTCATCTATGTGCAGCAGAGATAACGATTTCTAATGCAAAATCTTGACGGAGTCCTCGAAATCCGAGGAACATACGATGCAATCCGTCGATCTCTGGGAGAATAAGACTGGGGGTTCTCCAGGGTGAGAAGCCTAGTCTTCTTATTCTATCCCTGTGAAGTTCGTTAAGTTGTTTGTACTGTTTTGGTATCTCCATAGGTGTTTAAGCTGTAGGGCGATCCGTTTACAAGAGTCATACTGGGTTCTAAGTTTGTTCACATGATGATGTGATTACTCGTAGTCTTAAGCAGTTCTCCGTCTTGAAGTTCATATTAGAATTCATACATGGTTTCACAATCACAACTTCGGGTATACGAGTTGTCTATAATTAAGATTGAAAAGGTAGTCGAATAACTGATTCTTCTTTAAGCTCACATCCCATCGGGGAAAAAGAAGTGAAAGTGGAATCATCAATTCTAAACCTATAGAAGCTTGATTATATATCACTCTGATGTATACCTTCCTCAGTGATAGATCAATCGCATGAACCTTGGATTAAACTTGACGTACTGCATGAGTGGTACTTCGGGGATTTCTTCGGAGAGAAAATAACTAAGAGGTACTCCTGGCATGAGTACTTCGGTGTTTTGATATGACGGCTTCGCTGGAAAAGTGATCTCGAAGAAAGAGATGTATGTATGAAGCTGTTTTCGTGAGGATCAAATTGAATCGAGTCGTATGATAATGTCGGTATCATACTGAAACTTAAAGACATTAGATTTGAACATAATATGTTTACAGAGAAAACACAACTGTGCAACCATGAACAGAGTTACAATACTTTAGACTTACAACAAGACCATTGTTGTGAATAAGATATACTACAAAAGAAAAGTATACGCAGCACGAGAATCTCTATACTTACAGGAACTCGCAAAAAGTAAGACTCTAGTTGCACTAGTTCTAGATAGTTTATAAGTCTGTTACAACAACACGCCTAAGTTACATTAACGGGGGGTTCCGGAGTAGGATCTCCTGCAGCTGTGATCTTGAGAATTCTCCCATCTGCGCCAGAGTTCTTTGCTATGGGGCAATCCTTCTTGAAGTGCCCTATCTCCCCGCATTGGTGGCATGACTGGCTAGTACTAGCTTTAGTGACGGGATTGCGGTGTTTAGCCAGTGTTATGTGGACACAAGTTCCTTCCTCGTTACTCCACTTTTAAAATTGCTTCTTAAATCGCTCGGCGTTATAACTAATCTTGTGTGTAGGGTCAGTCCCGATGAAAGGGACTTGAGTGATGGGTCGTGCCGGTGCTCCACAGCCATGAGCTTGGTGCCCTATGTTTAGGCAATTGCAACATTGCAACTCATGGCAAGCCCCATGATGATGGAAACTACACTTATCACACTTCGGGAGTTTTCCCTCGAATGGCCTTCTCGGTACGGGAACGGCAGGGGTTTCCTCTTGCTGCTGTTGTATAGCCAGCCTTTGGGATCTCTTGCGTTCTTTCCGGGCTTGATGCTTTCGTTTCTTGTTCTCTGTCGGCTTTGCGAGCCTGTGACTGTTACTGTTTGGCGACTCCCTGGATGGATACCACGATTGCAAACTTGATTCCCATCAGCAGCATTGACTGTGCTGATAGCGCTACGGTGCGCAAGGACCGCGGTTACGGCAGCCACCACGACAACTGTAACTGCTGTTTGAAAAGTAGCAGCGTCCATAGGAAAAGCGGAGGTTTCGCTGTTCGACTGATTGCTTCCGGATGACGACATGATTTTGTCACACGAAAGATAAGGGTTTTGTGAGTGATTCTGGTTGACCCTTGATGTACTTAGATTGTTCATGTAAAGAGTACGACTATGTTCTCGAAAGTTTGACCTACATCCCTATGATGCAGTCCTAGTACGAAATGGAAGTATGTTCGTAGAATGCTCTCAAAACGTTTGTTGTGCAAGCCGAGGTATCGTGGGTTGGTGAATAACAAGATCCAACCACTGAAAGAGACTTGGAAATGTCTCCGGAGATAAATCACTATTGTCCAATGCCTTGACGAAAGCATGTTTCAGATAGACCCCAATGAAAGTATGATGAGAATACATGAATAAAGGAAATGACACAGAAGTTAGCCGGCTGTCAATATCTTTGATATTCCCGACGTAAAGATTCAGGAAAATGACCTTGTGAAGGTCTTACATCATAACCACAGAGAAGATAGTTCTTGACAGCATAAAGACCTAACTAAAGTACTTACGGTACAAGATAATTTCAAAGAAAATGCCACATCGGGCATAGACAGAAAAACACGATTCCTTTTAACAGGGAAAATAAAGTAAAGCGTCTACTTCCGGCGACGGTCATCCCTCTGGTGAACTCTCAGTTCAGCCAGTTGACGTTCCACATCAAGTAGGTGTCTTTTGCACACCCTATGGCGTACTCGGAGCTCTATGACTTAGGCTCGTGATTCAGCCAGTGGTTGCAGCAGGGTTTCCTGGTTGCTCTCTGATCTCTCGCGAGCATCTTCTAGACGAAAGGTGCGGAGGGTATGCATTCTCGCATCGGCGACAACTTCGGTAATCTGATATAGGGCTGTCCTGCCTTGAATCTCATTTCGGGCCACTCTGCGGACCAAGATTGGCAAGATTCTATATGCTGAGCCCCCATTGCTCAAGTCGTAAAAGCTTCGGTCGCCATTAAATGGCATAGGCTGATCTTGTCCTTGGCTCCTTGTTTCCAAGCATTCCACTCACTCAGGGTCGGGCCATGAAAATCCGGACGAGGGTTAGGAATTGGAAAGGGAGCTGCTCGGGGTAGGTTCTCAACCTCTGGTTCGGAGTTAGCATCATACGAAAGGTCTTCATCATGGTGATCATTCAAGGGGATAGGATGACCATTCTCTGGTTCTTCTCCAAACCAACCAGCTATGACTTCATTCGGAAGATACTGGTTGGCGAGGGGATGGAGTCCAGCTATGTTTTCTATGCGAGAATTTAGGGTAAGAGAATAATTATTGGATGAAATATCTAGATAATTATTTAGAAAACCTTCATTAGTTACGTCGCTATTTGTGAAGTGCTTACCAGCTATGTGTAATCTAAACAGGATAGACCTTCGAATAAGTGATCTTAACTCCAAATTCACACAGAATAGGGGTAAAGTAAAATTTCCACAGATTCTAAGTCTATAACATCCTAATTACATATAGCCTTAGTGTATCTACTTAGCAACTATCAACTTAGTAATGAAGATCCCGTAATAGTTCTCAAGTATAAAGTACTTATAGTAACACCAAATACTCCTATAGTATTTTAAATTTTAATGTTATGTTCTATTGTTCTCATTGTGGTAGGGTTGGTAAGATTTTAGCATTGTTGCAACCACACAATTAAACTTAGGCACATGCTAGTCAACCCTCGGATAATATAGGTGATCAGGCTATATCTTCCCAGTTTTGACCATATGTCTCTAAGCCCACTTGCGTTGCCCAACAATCGTAATTCTTTTGTACTGTCCTAGTGACACTGATTTATTATGAATGCAGCATGTATACTTCCTTAATTATTTTATTATTTAAAGTGTAAACTCTTGGTCAGAGTATTTTTAATCCCTTATGTATTTATAGTTACTATATCTTTTATGGGTTGATATACTTAATTCACTATAAACAATGCTCTGATACCAATCTGTTGCACCCCAAAACCAAGAATGGCGGAAACGTTCTGGGGCGGAGGACGTCATGTACAGTATCACAACAATGAAAAGTAGTAAACAAGCAACAACATCATCCATTGCATTAATAAAATAATTATTATACAAGTGTTCTGTCAAATTTTGATAAACACTAAAGCATAAATCAAAATGAATGATAAGTCTTGAACAAGCTCTATCTTCCTTTCTCCTTGCATCGGTACCTGTCTATGATGACCTGAGGATACAAGTAATTTTGAAAGCGAGTACCAGCTTTGAAGCTGGTGAGATCATAAGTATTTTAGTGTCTTAATTTGTATGTAAGAAATTGTAAGTTTATGAACTGTAAGAATGGAAAATGTATATGAATTGTAAGTGTAAAATGTTTGTAAAACAACTGTAAACGTTTCAAAAACCCTAGAAATCCCTATGATTCCTACTATTATATAAAGCGTGTCTTCTACCAAGACCTAACTGTTCTCAATGTAGTCTTCTACCAAGATTTAACTGTTCTAAATGTTCGTTTCTTGTAAAAGAGTGTAATTTTCCCAAGTGTAACTATCATTTACAAAATATAGTTTTTACATTTAATGTTTAAGTGAAATGATCATGAAAATGTGAAAAGGGGAAATTAATGTAGTACTGTAGTGTTGTATTATAGGAACTACTGCTGTACTAACTACCTTAAACCGGATTTATATTAAAGCATCATGTGATTAATTGCACCATACTATCAACTGGTAACAACGACATACGAATGGTCGTAATAACGGAATGACGTTTAGCACCCGCAGACCTGCAGGTCCGGCTGTAGCTAGCAGCAAGGTGTAGGATAGTCAATCCAGTATAGATCAATACGCAAACTCACGCTCTCCCTCCAAGAGAATTCTGGCTACAACTCGGGCCATGACATTTAAGGCATGCTCCGATACAGTGGATCACAATTATTAACGTATTCATGTATATGTAATGTAATGAGCTGTTCTAGTCGTAATGTACGTGCTCTCTACCTAGCAAGTATAGTAATGTAATCATTCTAGTATAGTTGTATATGTTTTCTTTCTAGTATAGTTGTATATGTTCTTCTCTAGTATAGTTGTATATGTTCTTCTCTAGTATATTTGTATATGTTCTTCTAGTAGTAAGTATTGACTCATGAATGAACTTACTCATAGTATGATATCACGTTCTAGTAATAGTTCTAGTATCTTCCTAAACTACCCATATGGTAGTTTACTAGTAATCTAACTGGTATGTATGAACATGGATGTATACCCTTGCTACCCAAGGGCATGGGATGAACTAGAAGGACCATTTTATGACTATATATGTACACATGATATATAACTAATATTTAAACGACTTTCGGACGAATACCTGATATACCACCAGACCACATCTCAAGCGCGAAAAGGAAATAGAGTGGATAGCCTTCCTAAGTCTTTTAAACATTTCTTATATAATTATACATATAGAGGCATGCAATTTATAATATAAAAGCAGAAATAAGTTTTGTAAAACATTTGAACATAATTATTATCTTCAGAAAAGATCGACTTGATGTCAATCTATAAAACAGATTGAAGGCATAGGTTTGATAAAACATTTTAAGTATAAGGAAACATTTGTTTGAAACACAGTTGTAATTAAGTTTGAAATGTGATATACAGAGTAAAAATGTACAGTGAAATAAAGAGTTTAAAACATATAAAATGTTTATAAAAATCATTTGAAGGAAACTGTTTGGTAAAACGGCTAATGTGTAGTAAATAATTTGAATGCTGCATATTAATCACATGTGATTGATATAATAACTAGCATGATTCTACTTGTATCCCCCCCATAAAACATTTAAAAATAGTTTAAAACATTATTTAAGGGGTATAACTCACCTGCAGTAAGTGACTGGAATTGAACGGACTGTTATCGTAAGGAAGGATCGGACTAGTGCTTGGTGTCAAGTGAAGACTTTAGACACACACAAGGATCCTAATTACATATGAAGACATATGTATATAAATAATTAGTGATTAAAACACTAATTATACAAGTATAAACATTTAAATGCGAGGAAAACACTTTTGGTCAAGTGCTAGGAGGCTAATGGGTTGCAGCAAAGGAGTGCAATGCCCCTAATGGGAGTTTATGGTCTAATGGTCGTATGTTTTGGAGTTTACGGCCCAGGGGAGTAAACTCTTGGCCGTAAACTCTCAACAAAGTCCCTAAATGAAGTCTAACAGTTATACAACTCATGTGGTGAATTGCTTCAAGGCTTAAACAAGTGTTTGGGCTTCCTATTAACTCCTTTGAGGAGTTTACAGCCCTGGGACCATATCCCATGGAGTTTACAGCTGTAAACTCCCTTGGGAGGGTGTTTATGGTGTTTTCAAGTCTCTAAATTAACTAGGAACTAAACTAGGCTTTTGTACTTTGCTTTAGAAGAGTTTATGGCACCATTTGGCACCATTTTATGGAGTTCACAGCCCTAGAACCTTTTGGTCCGTGAACACCTTACTCTTGGTGTTCTAAGTGTGTTAGCTAGTCCAAAACTCATTTAGGTACATGCCTGAATTAGTCTCTTGGCTTAAGGAAGGTTTTAAGGGCATTTTGGCACTTAAACATGGAGTTCACGGCCCAAGAACACCCTTGGCCGTGAACTCACTTTTCATCATTGATTTTAATTGTTTTTGGTGCCCTAAACATGAAATGGTGGGTTCTAGTTCGAGTTCTAAAGCCTTGAGGGTCATTGGAACCCTTTAGGACCTTAAAATGGAGTTTACTCCCCAAGTGTTCTTGGGCGGTAAACTCCTGAGTCTAGTTGTTTTGTTTTGAAATTGATGTTTCTAAACACAATCTAAGCTATATAACATAACTAGATCGAAGTACTCACAATTTGGGATAAAAACCCGAAGATCCGTGAGAGAGAATTTTGACTTTTCTCTAAATGGAATTCAACAAATGAACCAATTTGGTTTCAAATTCTATTTATAGTCCTGAGATATTTTTGGCAGAAAATATTTTTATTCCTGGAACGAACTCTAATGTCCTAGAGTATTGGAATAACAATGTTGCACAAAACCATAGTGCATCCACTCTCCTAATATCTCCTTAAGTGTAATATCCTGAAAACTGCCAAACTTATACTCGAAATCTGAGTTTTCACTGTAACTGTTCTACATCGATTGGCTTGATATGATTTGTTCAGAATGGAAATTTCGGGTTGTCACAATATTCCAGATGGTTCCTTGGGCTGCTTGGTGGCTAAGTTGTCCATTAGGGTTTAGACTGAAACCCTGTCAGCTTACAATATAAATATGACCCTTAGGCTATGAAAATCGACTACACTTGATTCCAATAGAACCCTAGGGCCGATTTTAGCATCCTCTCCCTTATCTCATATTGCCTTCTTGCTTGTGGGGTTTGTGAACCATTAGAGGAGTTACAATTGTGACTCTAAGCTCAAGATCAAGAAGAATCCAAGGATTTCAAGCAATATGAAAGAGGTAAAAAGTTAGATCTGTTCTTATGATGTTGATTTCGAATTATATATGTTAGATCTAGGGTTTCAAGTCTTGGATTCAAATCATGTACAATAGAGAAACCTAGATCCAAGCATTAGGGTTTGTATGAGCACATAGGATTGTTCTTATGCCTAAAACCCATCAAGCTTGCAGTCCAAGAAACAAACTTGTGTATCCCTATGCACTGCCGAAGCTGAATATATAGCTACAACATCTTATACCCCACAAGTCGTCTGGATCCAAAGCCAACTAAGAGATTATGGCCTGAATATGAAGAAATTTCCCATATATTGTGACATAGAAAGTGCAATCCGTATTTGTCACAACCCAATGCAGCATTCCAAGACGAAACACATTGCACTGCGATATCACATCATCAAGGATCACGTAGAAGATGGTAATGTCGAAGTTCACTTCGTTCGATCTGCTGATCAATTGGCTGACATATTCACGAAAGCTTTACTTGAACCAACCTTTAATAGAATACTCCAAGGCTTAGGAATCATGGAAGCTGAATCTGTACAGAAACCATCTTCGCTTCATTAAGTTTCACTTTCGCTTTCGCCTCTTTAAAAATTAAGAAGCAAAATAGAGTGAACGATCGGTCTATTTCGGTTCCGGATTTTTCGGTAACCGAATTGTGCCGAACACTCGGTATATTTCGCCTCATTTATGCAAAGGCGAACGTTCGGCTAATTCCTTATGTATACTTTTTGTACATTTAACTTTTTGCTTTCTGTTTTAATGTCTTTTCAGAAAAATCTAAAATACAAAAATATTTTTCCTTTCTGTTTTTTTTTTCATTTCTTTTTCAGATATTTCAAAACACAAAAATATTTTCTTGTATTTCCTTTGGATTCTATCTTGCCGCTTGTCTCAACCGTGAATCAAGGGGAAGGTATATATTCTAACTCTGTATACTAGCTAAGTGTCCCTAGAAGCATGCTGCTGCATGTTATCCAAAGCCTCACAAACTCAAAGTGAAGCCTTACTGATTCGATATATACAAATTGTTTCTTCCCAATCATGCTGCAAACATCACTTAAGTAATGAGCTACCTTACTCTTCTCACACTGAGTTAAGAGTTATCTACTCGGTCCTAATTATATAGGAGAGGTACTTTCGGTTCCTTAACCACCTTTATACTTTTCTCCATCTCATTACGCTTCATAATTGTAACCCCTAAGACTCTCAACATTTACCACGGAGGTTTATGGTTACGCAGAATCTGTGTAAATCATCTTAGTTTCGTTTCACCACGTACTGAGTGAAACCCACAATTCAATACCTTAACTGAATTGACGGTGAACAATCAAATGTTCTAGTTTTTCACCCATGCATTAACGAAACCACATTTGTGGTCGGTACCATGAAATCTCGTTTATTATTTTTATGAGATCCTAATGAAATGCTTCAACACTTTGACATGTCTACCCAAAAGACCCAGTTTTACTTTTATTTTGAGATTTCTATTTTATCATCAAGTCACTAAAAAATGCACCAGTCTACTTGTTTTTGGCTACACTGGCTACACAAGTACTTCACTCAACTTTCGGTCTTATATAAAGGTTCGTAGTTCAGTTGAAGCGAAATCCACCCTCATAACCGAATATTGAAAAGATGCCTTTCATTGCTTCTTAACAAGCATTAGATCATACTTCAATGGGAAACTACACAGACACTTCTCAGTCTCTCTTGAGTTTGAAGGAAGCGATTCGTGCTCGGTATCCACAGTTTTGTGTCTTTAAAGACATCACTAATACCCCACATCAATAACTTGCTTTATTTCTTTTTCTTTGGCACACTCTTGCACGGAGTTCTTTATGATCTTCCAAAGTCTGGTTCGTGGTTCCATTGGCATTTTGCTAACTCATTGTTTTGCTTCTACAACATAACGGTGTTCTTATTATTAAAGAAGTGACAGGTGTTCGGTCCATCTTTTTGGAATATAAGTCGAAAGAGAGAATTGGTTTTGAAAAGGAATTTGAAATGATTGGTTACTTTGCGGAGGAGATGAATGGATAATATTTTGAAAAAGGCGCATGAATTAGAAACGTTACCCTATCATAACGCCGCCTGACATGCTTTTTGGGGAAAGCCAGTTGTCAAATCACAACTTTTTTGGCGTCGTTTCAGAATGTCACACAATCATCATTAAGAGAAATTTCTCTCTCCTGGAAGTCGTATAAAGGTTTTTCCTTCATTTCGTTCTTCTCTTTACAACTCTCTCAAGCATTCATAAGACGATTTCTCCTCTTCTACTGTTCATGTTCCCCACCAAGCTTCAACAATGGCAGACTCTTCTTCAATTCAAGAAAACACTGCTCAATCCTCTCACCTTACAATCAAGCCCAACTAGAATCTGATTATCAACTTGGTGCCTTACGCGTATGATCCCTACATGCTGCAGATTTTCGAATATCTGAAATACTCACCACTGGTGATTGCCCTTACCAAATTCGATGTTGTTACAATGTCTCTACTTTCTCAGGTTTATTCTTCCTCAAAGTACATTAAAGCCAATGAAAGAATTTTATTTGAGATTTTGATAAGAACACTTTAGTCTCGAAAGCTATATTATGTTCTCTTTTAAGGCTTCCTTCTGCTGACTCATTGGTGAACCCTGACTCGATTTCTACTGTACAACTCTTTGAGATATTCTACAACATAGGGTATAATGACATTCTTGTTGACAAGGTGTCTATGTCCGTAACTATATTTGGTATCAACTTGACCCGACCCGACATGGTCCATTTGGGTTGCACTTCACCTAACGACTTGCATGGATATACTTT
This sequence comes from Lactuca sativa, assembly GCF_002870075.4. Classification (NCBI taxonomy): domain Eukaryota; kingdom Viridiplantae; phylum Streptophyta; class Magnoliopsida; order Asterales; family Asteraceae; genus Lactuca; species Lactuca sativa. The sequence continues at coordinate 9,608,028 of NC_056627.2, forward strand.
TGAGAATAAGATGTTTATGATATATTAATATATTATTAGTTATAATATATTAATATGAAGTCCTAATTATTTAATTAGTATTGATCTAGAATTAATTTAGTGATCAAAATGGAGCTAAATAGATATGAAATCTTATCTATATATATGGATTGGGCTAAGATTTATTTAGGATGGACTAAGAGTATATGAGGTCCATGGATAGTCCGTGGAGCTTTTAACCCATGGATCCTAGGTAAATTAAGAGTCATGGGTATTAGGGTTTTACCCTAATCCTCCATACTATATAAAGGAGTCCTTGGTTCTAGAATTGGCACTAGTGTGTGTAAGCATAAGGGTGAGCCGATTTCTATAAGTGTTTTTATTCTCTAAAGAGCTTCCAACTTGTTTCGGTGATTTGTGACACCACTTAAGGCATCCACACTATTGGTGCTTGGCTCTAAAACTCCAAGCAATCAACCACAAAAGAAAGGTATGTTATTCTACTTAATGTTTTGTATTACAAGTACCCCATAACATGCTAGTTAGGTTGTGAACCTTGAAATCAAATTTGCATGTATTTTAGAGAAAACATAGATCCAAGGTTTCTAAGGTTTCATGTACACCATAGGAGTCTTAGTATGCTCAAAACCCAACAATGGTATCAAAGCCTAGGCTTGTTTTCTTGATACTTGATGCAAACTTGTTGAAAAAGCTCAAAATATGCACTCTGCAACATGAACTAGCCAAGTTCATAGGGGGACTCGACGAGTCCATTTGTAAATTCATCCTACTCGTCGAGTAGGTTCTTGCACTCGACGAGTAGGAGCCCCAAAATGCAGTTTTTCGAGTTTTGCTACTGGAAATGGACTAGAAACATTACCCTAAACTGTTTTGGTGTTTTAAAGCTTTTTTTAGATGGTTTAATGTTTATGCTAATCCATTCACAATGGCTAATATAAAAATTTCATGTTTTATATGTGTTAATATGATTCTTGAAATTTTTGATATGAATGTTTATGTTCTTATGAGTTTTTAGAAGATCATGGGAATCATGTGTAATTTGTTTGTAGTATAATTCTTGATCTTAATGGCTAATGATGGAGTCCATAACTTTTCATCAAGTTATGGATAACCAAAAGTCACTTCTTTAAAAGTGTCATTCAGAATAATAGGTAACATAAAATGAAGAGCCTTCATTTTAATGGACCATTAAAACTCATAAGCTATGAAATGAAAAGTCTTGAATAGTTTCAATACTTGCCCTTAAGTCTTGGAATTTGTAAAGTCTCACACATTAATACTTTAATTCCAAATGCATCCTTGGAATTTTAAAAGTTTAAAATTCAACCCTTATACTTCCATAATATTAAAAGTTTAATTATTATACATATGTATAAGAATAAGTCAGTCTTACTATTGGTAGGCCTCATTCACGAAGTCAATCTATAAGGGGAGTATTAGGTTACTGCCTATAGAATGGCAGTTTAATGGGTGTCCACTCTCACCCACCGCTTCCTTGACTGGTGGAGGGTCGTTAGCCAAACGAGTAGGATAGGACCTAAATCCTTATTAAAAGTTTAAAGAAATTATAAAGTAACTAAACCTTTATTAATTCACAATCTTAGTTACTTTAGGAAAATGTGAATTAGGTGCTAACCCATGAAATTACACTTTGTACCTTACCAAGTCGTTAGTGGAGCATGTGTGGTTAACCGACATACTAACTAGGACTAGTAGGAGTGGAAAATGGTGATTTATGTTTTATCATAGATCGGTGGAGCGCATGTGGTTAACCGGCACATCGATTAGGTGATAAAACTAAGGGTACCAAGTCAATTTGCATGGTTATTCACACCTTCTTTGTGATCCTCGACATCCCAGTCACAAAATTAAGAGGGCACAATCGAGATTCAAACAAGCCATTGAAAGTTCAATGTATCTCAAAGATCTAGGAGTTTCAAATCCAATTAAAACTTAATAATTTATTTTGCTTTTCATGGTGGAAATTGGTAAATCATTATTTATCTACCTTCAAATATTTTATAGCTTGGATTACGGCACCCCTCTTCCAATTTATAAAATAGTTTGTAGGGTCCTATCGTTGATATTTCATTTGTGACTTATTAAGGATTCTTCATCTAATTAAACTTGTCCTTCTTTCTTTTTAGATGTCAAGCAACACTACTGCTGGCTCAAACCCTATGGGCTCCTTTTCCCTCATGAACTTTTGTGGGAAAGTCACTTTTGATGGGTCTAACTTCAATGAATGGATTAGAAACATCATGATGATTACCCGCTATGAGGACTAGGAATATGTCCTTGATAAGTAGCTTAAAATCATCAATGAGTCCATTGCTACTCCTAAGGAGGTTGCGGTGAACACTACACATGAGAGGGATGCTACCAAAGTGTCCTGCATCATGTTTGCTACCATGACTCCCGAACTCCAGAAATCCTATGAAGATTTCTACCCCTATGAGATGCATTTGGATCTGATGGATAGGTACCATCAGAGCGCGTGCCAGGAGAGGTATGAAATCATCTCCTATATGATAACAGCCATGATGAAGGATAGTGAACCCATCACACGTCACTTGCAGAAGTTGCAAAGGTTCGTGGATCGGTTGCTAAAGCTAAATATGGACTTTCCTGAGGACATGGCGATTGATATCATTCTCCGTTCCTTACCTCCAAGTTATGATCAGTTTCGTATGACTTATCATATGAACAAGGAGGAAGTCACACTTATCAAACTGTTGGATAAGGTGTCTAAGTCCATAACTTATTTGGTATATACTTGACCCGACCCGGCATGGTCCATTTGGGTTGCATCTCATCCAAACTATTTATGGATAATTTTATGAGAGTTATACACATATGTTTATTAATATATTATAAGTTATAATATATTAATATGAGGTTATGTTATTTAATTAGTCTTAGTCTTAAATTAATTATGAATTAATTTAGAGATTAAAAGAAAGACTAATTAGATTATGGGCTATTGGCTTTATATGGTGTGGGCTAACACTCATTTGTTAATGGGCTAGGCTTATATGGAAGTCCATGGATGATCCATGGAGCTTTTAACCCATGGATCCTTGGAAAGGAAAATACATGGGTTATTAGGGTTTCACCCTAATCATGTACACTATATAAGCATGCTTATGTTGCATGAAATGGCCCCTAAGAAAGGGTGACTAGTGGAACTAGTGTGTGTGTGCTTGTGTGTGTGCTTGTGTATACAAGTGTGTATACTCTCTCAAAGTTTTCCAAGAGTTTGTGGTGTTTTGTGATTCCATTTGAGGCATTCACACTATTGGTGCTTGGCCCTCAAACTCCTTAGGAATTGAACTCATCATCAAAAGGTATGTAATCTCATCTAATACTTTTATGTTAAAACTACCCCATGCCATGTTAGATAGGTTATGAACCTTGGAAAATTATTATTTTGCATGTATTTAGACAAACATAGATCCAAGGTTTATTAGGGTTGCATGCACACTTAGGAAGTGTTAGATTGCTCAAAACCCAACAGTGGTATCAAAGCCTAGGCTTGCTTGTTTGATACTTGATGCAAAATAGTTGGAAAAGTCGAAAAACTTGCTGTCTGCCTGATGAACTCGCCGAGTCCATGGTGGGAGTCGCCGAGCTCATGTGTATCTTCAACCTACTCGCCGAGTTGGTTCATGCACTCGACGAGTAGGAGCGACAGAGTGCAGAATTTTGACTTTTGCTGCTGGAAATGGACTAGAAACATTACCCTAAACTGTTTTGGTGTTTTAAAACTTGTTTTAGTTGGTGTAATGGTTGTTCTAATCCATTTACAATAGCATATATCAAAATTCCATGATTTTTATGTGTTCATATAATTCTTGAAATTTTGATGATCATGTTCATGTTCTTATGAATTTAGAAGATGATAGGAATTATTTGTTGAATTGTTTAAAATTAATTCTTGATCATTTATGTGTTTTAATGGAGTCCATAATTTGTCCTCAAGTTATGGATATCCAAAGGTCACTTTTCTTTAACACACACTTAAAACACATAAGTTACATGAAAATGAAGAGTCTTCATTTTTATGAACCTTTAATTCATAAGTTATGAAATGAAAAGTTTTGGATGGTTACAAAAGATGAAGAGTCTTGTCCTTAAGTTATGGAGGTTCAAGAGTCACTTCATTAATAAATATATAAATAAAGTGTAACCTTAATTAATTCCATAAGTTATAAAATAAAGAAACATAATTCTTTTATTAGTTTAAAATCTTCCATAACTTGTCCTCAAGTTATGGAACTTGAAGAGTTTTTGGATTAAAACTACTTTAAACACATAAATCATGGAATTAATTAGTTTTGAATAGTTTCAAAACTTGCCCTCAAGTTTTGGAATTTGTAAAGTTTCACATACTTTAATAAACTTTAATTCCAACCCCTAGAAGTTTTAAAAGTTAAAATTCTACCCTTATACTATTATAAGATTAATGGTTAATTATTATATATATGTATAAGAACAAGTCGTTTTACCGTTAGTAGGCCTCATTCACGAAGCCGGTCTAAAAGGTGGGTATAAGGTTGTTGCCTATAAAATGGCGACTTAATGGGTGTCCACTCTCACCCACCGCTTGCTTGACTGGTGGAGGGTCGTTAGCCGAACGGGTAGGACAATGACTTTAAATCCTCATTAAAAGTATAATGATTATTATAAAGTAACTAAATATTTTTTTATTTAATTCCCAATCTTAGTTACTTTAGGAAAAATGTGAATTTGGTGCTAGCCCATGGAATTCACACTTTGTACCTTACCAAGTCGTTGGTGGAGCGTGTGTGGTTAACCGGCACACTAACTTGGACTAGTAAGGACCACGAAGGGTGACTTAATGTTTGTCATAGATCAATGGAGCGTGTGTGGTTAACCGGTACATCGATTGGGTGATAATATTAAGGGTACCAAGTGAATTGGTATGGTTATTCACATCTTGTTTTGTGATCCTCGGCATCCCAGTCACAAAATTTGAGAGGGCACACTCGAGATTGAAACATGCCATTGAAAAGTTCAATGAATCTCAAAAGATATAGGAATTTCAAATCCAATTAAAACCTAATAAATTATTTCGTTTTTCATGGTGGAAATTGGTGAATCGTCATTCGCCTACCTTCAAATATTTTAGAGCTTGGATTACGACATCCCTCTTCCAAATTATAAAATATTGTGTTGGGCCCTAGCCTTAATATTTCATATTGGGTGTTATATTAAGGACTTTGAATCAACTAACTTGATTTTCTCCCATTATAGATGTCTGGTTTAGACAACTATGATCTTCCCAAATCTCTTGAAGATGGTGTCCCTCAACATCATGCTTCACTTCCTCCACCTCCTCCAATTATTCTCCCTCACCCACAAGTTCTTGAAAAGTTTAAAGTCACTCAATCCCTATTGGAAAGCATAGTCTATGTGTGCTCACATCTTGGAGATAAAAGTCACATATTGACAAGCCGGGAGAGTTGGGTGTCAAAGTCTCGTGAAAGTTGGATGTTCAATCACTTTCTTAGTAACATAGTGAGTCCCTTTGGGACTACTATGAGACGAACTATGACATGACCCTTAATGATGTTATCTATTTGCTTGGTGTTGTGGAATCAACAATGATTTGGAACACCAGTAAAGCAAATTTGATTAAAAGAACAACTTCCCAAGTCTTAAATGGACATTGACAATGGTAGCATTGGATATCTAGAAAGGCATTTCTCTTCCCAATGGAAAGGGATCGGCTATAGTCAACTCGGTTGACCAATTAGTAAAGAGAAAGGCAAATTCTAAGATAGTCTCATGTGCCATTACCAAAGGGTCCATGTGTTTTGTTGCCAAAGGAAGGGGAATTGGTTGCGAAGCTGCCGTATTCACCTGAAAGGTCATAAGGTTGATCAAGTCCAGATGTGTGACTCTACTTCAGGTAAAGTCCATTGTCTAACTCTATTAAGTTCCTATTTGGAGATTCTTATTACATAATGTGAATTGGTCACATGCTGATATTTTTAAGAATCAAACACAAAGATAGGAAGCTTAAAGTAAGTATATGTTGATTCTGATTGTGAAGGTGGGTTTCAATTGCATGGTTCGACAATCAGAATTTTGAGCTGTTGCTTAAGAGTTATAATATATTGCTTATGAATAGATAACAACAAGGTTTTCATGTGGATTGTAAGGATAAGTTTTTCCGCAAAGTTTTAAAATAAAAGAAAAAAAGGGTTTTAATTTTATTTATTTTAAAAAATATCCTTAGAATGGCATCTGTGGAAAATTGTTGCTTATATGTTTCCAGTAATAGCAATATTGGAAAGTGGATTTGATTCTTTCATTTGTGGTAGTGTCTGAATTTACCAAATGAAGAAAGTTTTTCATCACCCAAGTTTCAATTGGACAGAAACTTGGAATCATACAAGTTGTATTGTATGATGAATGAGAATTTTCATCTTTGAAAATGAAGACTAATTCTTTGATCACATGTATATGTGAGTCAATTGAAGGAATAAGGAATTAGGTACACTGGGTGTGCGTTGGTCAAGGTCCACCACAAAGATTGATTTGTCATGATTTACTGAAGATTAGTAAATATGATTATACTCATAAGGTTAAGTATAATTCTGTAACATTGGAAATGTTACAATGTATGACAAAACAAATGAGAAGAATCAAATTAGGCAGAAAGATAAATGTTTCTCAAATCTGAAAGGATGGGAGAGTACTTTAGTATCGTATTTCATGATCATCTTAATGATTATGAAACCATATTACAAATTCATACTCTAAGGACGTCTTAGTGCATTGTTATGGCTAAGAAGAGAGGTCATGAATTGTTGGATTGGTTAAGATCGAGAAGATGAGTCATACTTCGTTCCAAAACAATTCTTAGAGTCATACTCCAAGATTGTAACCTTGAGTGACATAAAGTAAGGTTTATTAACAATAGTCAAATGTAAGAGTAAAATGTTTTCTACCCTTGTACATTTGAGATTAGTAAGTTGTGATGTCTTGGATGAGACAAAGACCAACTAAGACCAATTGTGTGAAGCGTTAGTCTTGATAAGAATCCGCACTATCCCTTGAATATTTGTTTTGTCAAGGAATGGTTCTTGACTGGGGAAACTTATATGTCAAGGGGACAGTGGGAGCCTTAAAGATCCTGAAAGAGTTTCAAGATTTAATCAAGAGTAAACCCTGTAATTTATCACTAGCACACAACTTAAGGTTTGCAACCTATCGTGTTGACATAATTCTTTTTTCTGTACATACTTCAAATAAGTTGAATTTGCATGTGAGTTATCAGAGTTCAACTTGGAAGCATTGGTGGGCCTTGTGCTACCAAGGTGACAAGAAACTAAGATTGAACAAGTTTAATCCATGTAAGGCTGAATTTGTCACTAACCTTATCTTATGATTATGGTTTTGACAAATTGACATGGATAGGAACTCATACACCATAAAATCTAAGTGTCATAAGGTTTCTCTCCGATTCATGAAAATGATGGTGAGAAAACGCTTTCACTAAGTAGATTTTACGTAGATATCAATTGTATTATTTGCATTTTCAAAAGTCGTTAGTGGAGCGCGTGTGGTTAACCGGCACACTAACATGGACTTGTGAGAAATGGCAAATGCCTAAGCAATTAAGACTATGATTACGGTATCCCTTTTCATAGTCCTACAAATTGTTTAGACACACATGTGAGCTATCTAAGAAAGGGTGTATGAATCTAAATTTCAGAAGTCCAGCAGATTTCTGCAAACATGTCAGAGCTAGTGGGAGCATAAGTGTTATGCTGATAATCATCATGTTAGTGGGAGCATGATTATTATGTTTGGTGTTGCAAGTTAGCAATGTTAATTATAGAAAACAAAGTTTCAATTCGTAAAGTTGCAGGGGTTGAAAAGTTGTCTTGCTGTAATTAAGGGAGAGGAAATTACACTTCGTTTCAATTCTAAAGCTTAGATTGAGATTTTAATCATCTTTTGTCAAGAATATATATATGAAATTTATGTTGGAATGGTTCCACTTGAAGAAATTCTATATATATTGCGTTTTCAAAATTCGATTATGATTACGGCATCCCTCTTCATAGTTAAATTTTGAAAACATGGCAAATAAAAAATATTGTAGCAAAAGACTGATCTAGTATCATGTCTTTATGTCAAACATCATGAATCGTGTCCCATATGCTTCGGATATAGGATCGATTGCATGTGCTATAATATTCATCTTTTCTAAATTTTCCAAATGCTTAAGGCATTGAGAAGGGAAAATTCTAGAACTGGATATGACGAAAGTGATTAAGCAATTGTCGAGGACAATCTGAGGTTCGCCAAAGATTGGTTGCTCAGGGAAAGTTGGAAGTATGATGTAAGTTGTCGGAAAGGACCATATTGAAATATTCTGAAAAGAAGTAACTCTTGTTCGGAAGTGATAGTCAAAATGGGACTATGGAAATGTCTCCATAGGTGGAAGTTATTCAATCTATGTAAGATTACAAAACCTTAATGCAAGAAGGATGTTCAAAGCAATGTACTTTGAATATGAGACTTCCGTTCCATAGAGGTTGAACTTCTTTGGAATACTCTGTAATGACTGGTGACAAGGTTTTGGTGACTCTGTGCATAATCATTACAAGAGGAACATTGCATAAAAGTTTAAAATCTAACAGATTTTTTGGTAAATGATAGGAATCGGGGATTCTCACATTTACAATAAGGATTTGGGATTGTGAAATGAGTATCAATGGAATCATGTTCAATCGATCTATATCACAATGTAAGGATCATAGACAAACATAGTGTGCATACTTGGAGTATGGCATAACTATTGTTTAGAAACACAAAGTGTACATGCTATGAGCATGGGACGACTGTTGTTTTTTATTCAAGTCTTAAGTTGATTGTTTGAAACATTATACAATGAATAATGTGTAATCAATATAGTGATAAATAAAAGGTGGTTCTATTTATATTCAAAAGGGTTCTGAGACCATATTGGATTCGATTATTATTGTGTTTCACTTTGCATGTTTTGACTTCCAAAATAGCTAGGTTATTCTTTCCGAATGACTAAGTTATTTCAACACTCCACAGTCGTTCATATGTTGGAAGTAGGTATGAATCAAGACTATCATGAATCGAGTTTGTAGATGGCTAAATGGGTTTAGTCATAGCAATGGTTGCTACAACATTCATGAGTGCTCATAAGTTATGAGTATTGGAATAAACCCACGCTCACTTGTATCACCTCATGGAATTTATCTCGAGTGATCGTGAGACGGTAATATCATATAAATCTTCAAACCTAGAGATATGAGTTGTTACCTATGAGTTGGTTGTGCATTGATTGCACGTAAACACATCAGTAACTTGATGTTATAAAACATGCCTTTGTGTACAATTCAACAAGTAGTAGAACAAGTATATGAGTCAAAGTTTATCTGTTCCTTCTAGAAATAGAAGCGATATCTGGGCCCCTCGATGATTTTGCTGTGACCTATGTACCGGCCGGTCAGAACTAAATTGATGTGTTCGATTAATTTCTTTGTCAAAAAAATCGGAAATCGGGAAACAAACTGCTGGAAAATAAGTACGACGTTGTTCCATGTATTTGTCCGGCTGATATCATGAGAACAGAGGATTATATGATCACTTATCTAAAATGGCGCTTCATAGTTCAATAGAGTTTTCTTCATAGTTCAACGGAGTTTTCGAGAGCTACGATTGTTGGTTGGTTCCTGAAGTAACATACGCAAATATAGTTATTAGACTTATCCAAGTGGGAGTCTGTTGGATAAGGTGTCTAAGTCCATAACTTATTTGGTATATACTTGACCCGACCCGGCATGGTCCATTTGGGTTGCATCTCATCCAAACTATTTATGGATAATTTTATGAGAGTTATACACATATGTTTATTAATATATTATAAGTTATAATATATTAATATGAGGTTATGTTATTTAATTAGTCTTAGTCTTAAATTAATTATGAATTAATTTAGAGATTAAAAGAAAGACTAATTAGATTATGGGCTATTGGTTTTATATGGTGTGGGCTAACACTCATTTGTTAATGGGCTAAGCTTATATGGAAGTCCATGGATGATCCATGGAGCTTTTAACCCATGGATCCTTGGAAAGGAAAAGACATGGGTTATTAGGGTTTCACCCTAATCATGTACACTATATAAGCATGTTTATGTTGCATGAAATGGCCCCTAAGAAAGGGTGACTAGTGGAACTAGTGTGTGTGTGCTTGTGTGTGGCCGAAATATACAAGTGTGTATACTCTCTCAAAGTTTTCCAAGAGTTTGTGGTGTTTTGTGATTCCATTGGAGGCATTCACACTATTGGTGCTTGGCCCTCAAACTCCTTAGGAATTGAACTCATCATCAAAAGGTATGTAATCTCATCTAATACTTTTATGTTAAAAGTACCCCATGCCATGTTAGATAGGTTATGAACCTTGGAAAATTATTATTTTGCATGTATTTAGACAAACATAGATCCAAGGTTTATTAGGGTTGCATGCACACTTAGGAAGTGTTAGATTGCTCAAAACCCAACACAAACTTGAAGGGCTTTTAAGGACCGCTGAAAATGGCCTTAAAGGCAAGTCGGTTGTTACCTCTACTACTACTCCTACTATAGCCCCTGTTCTGGCAGTTGGGCAGGGAAAGGGGAAGAAGAGGAAGACCCCTTCGAAGGGTACCAAGGAAAAGTCCCTTGATGACTCCTCCTCAAGTGGGACCAAGAAAGGTCTCACTCCTCCTTCTTCAAACCCAAAGGAAGCACAATGCTTCTACTTCCATGAAAAGGGGAACTGGAAGTGAAGCTACCCCAAATACTTGCAGGATGTAAAGGATGGGAAAGTTAAACCCACCCATGCAGGTATTTATACTAGATTGTCTGGTAAATCATTGCATAGTAACTCTTGGGTGCTTGATACAGGTTGTGGTATTCACATTTGTACTGATTTGTAGGGCCTAAAAAGTAGTGAAGAAGTGGAACACGGGAAAATAAACCTAATCATGGGCAATAGGAAAGCATCACATGTTACGAAGATTGGAGTTTATTCTTTATTGCTTAATAATGGGTTAACTTTAGATTTGAATAAATGTTGTTACTCGTTAGAAATGGCGAGAGATATTATTTCTCTTCATAGTTTGTACAAACATGGTTTCACATTTTCATTTGATAATAAAATTGGTGCTATTGATGCTTTTTATGATATTTTTTTTTCATTTTAAAGCATTACCTTGTGATGGTGTATATGAAACTGTGTCGATTGTAGACAACTTAGGAAATAATGTATATCACATTGATTCTTCGATGAGCTTAGATAAAGCATCCTTGTGGCATTGTCATCTTGGACACGTTAACAAGAAGCGCATAGGCCAACTCCAGAAGGTTGGAGTATTGGAATCATTTGACCTAAAGTCGGATGATAGTTGCGAGTGTTGTTTACTTGGAAAAATGACAAAGTCACCCTTCACTGGTACTTGTGAGAGGGGTGAGGGTTTGTTGGATCTCATACACACAAATGTGTCTGGACCCTTCAAATCAGCCACAAGGGATGCTAATCGGTACTATGTGACTTTTACTGATGATTATAGCAGACATGGATATATCTACTTAATCAAGCATAAGTCAGAAACCTTTGAAAAATTCGATGCTAAAGCATTTTTGCAGTCTCTACAAGCTGAGTCGCAGCAACATGTAAACACAACGAATTCTTTTATAGAGAAGCTTGTTTCTTCTCTCCAAGCCGAACTAGTGAAGCTTGAAACTATTCGCTTTGACATCCAAACTAATCACTCGGTGCTCCAACAGTCTATCAACTCCCGTCTAGACAAACTCCAGGCTGATTTGGCTATGGAAAATAAAGTGATGGATGAGGTTGCTCAACAAAAGACACTTTGCCACACGTACAAGTGCAGGAGTCATATTGTGTGATAGGTGTAGAAGGTGTGGATGTGCCAGTATCAGATTCAGCAGATTTCACAAAGATAACCCCACATTTATCAGAAACATTAGAGTTTAACACCAAATCATCACAAATGAAATCAGTTATTATAGACACGGACTCGTCACTGTTCAAAATAGGAACACCAAATTTTGGCACAAAATTACTATCAGACTCAATCTCTCCATCCTCCTACTTTCCCTTGCTTACTGAAAAATCTGCATGGGAAGTAGAAATTTTAGTATATAACTCCCTAGCACTACATTATGTTTCCTATTCAGTAGCTGGTTTACCATACACCATATATGGCTCTTGGTTAATCTCCTCCTGAGTCAAAGGTTTAGCAGTGTAATTGTGATTGAATGGGGGAGGGACACTCTCATAACATATTCCTACTTGCTTTTGGTCCTTCCACTTCATTTACTTTTCAATTATTATTTCCACTTTCTCACTTGACACATCGAATTTTTTAAAGTTAAAATCAACATTTTCAAAACATATCTTCAATGTGTTAAGTTCCTCAGTGAAAACAACATGTTCATTTGAACGTATCTATAATTGACACATTTGTTGCTATAATCCTCATGTAATTTCCTAAAGTCCTTAGTCTTGGCCTCTAATTGTTCTTTCAATGGTTTCTGGCCTTTCCTAAGTTGGTACCACTCCCATTTATGGTCCTCGTTCTCTCTCTTTATCAATTCAATTTGCTCACGTAAAAATTTGATAGTGTTAATACAAGATTGAGAGCACGAGTTTTCACTGACCTCTGGCTTTGCAGGCTCTGGGTCCACCTCAGCTTCTCCTTCTGGGATGTCGTTTATTTGGGAAAGGTGCGCATTTCCAGGTCCTGAAATGTTCAAGGCCTATATTTGGTCTTGCTAGTCAAACGACTAAGCCACCACAACAAGATTAGCAGTTTGGTTGTTGGTGGTAGCTCCCATGGTGCTTCCCATGGGCACCATTGTTCTTTCACTATTCTCCCTCCTGTCTGTCTTCGAGCAATCTCTGGAAAAATGACCAGGCTCATGGCAGTTACAGCATCTAAGTTTGCCATTACTGAATCCCAGCTTCTTGTCAGCATTCATTCCCCGATTGTTTTTGCCTGTCTTCTTGGAGAATTGATTTGCTCTGAACATGTCCATACCGATTTGCCATGTGATATCCATATCCTCAACATCCTCTGGTTGTATTTGATCCAAGTCAGTAAGGGATAGTTGAGGAGGTAGCTCGCCAGCCACGAAGGCATTGTAGCAGTTGACAAGGCCAGTAGCTAAAGCCATGTTTTCATTACTTTCTTTGGGAACAGGAGCTGAAGCAGATGCTTTCGAGGAACATGTAGCTTGTGGATAAGACATTGAAGATGGGACGCTTTGCATGGGTGGAGTAGCATAACATGGTGGTTGAGGAGTAACAAAAGGTTGAACTTGCGGGTTATTGAAGGATGAGAATGCACTACTGGATTGAATCCCGAGGTTGGCAGTTGAGTATGAATTCATGTGATTAATCTCCCTTTGCTTGTCCTCCAGGTCGCAAGCTTTGATAATTTTCATCGTTTCAATGAGACTTAGACAGTTAAGGTCCTTCGTCTTCTTGATCATAGAAACGTTTATATCCCATGACTTTGGCAATGAATTTAGTAGTTTCTTGTTGATTTCGGACCTGGTGACCAAGATACCTGTAGAGCTTGATGTGTGTGAAACGAACTAGTTTTAAACCTACTTTTAATTATAAAATGAACACACAAAGGCAGTGGACCTATCAATTGTGGTAAAGCTAAATAAGTAGGGTATCGAACACAGGGAACGGAAAATTAAAACTAAAAGCTAATTTTATCTAAATTTAAATAATAAAAAGGGGTTTTCTCTAGTTTTACAAGACTAGAAACTTACTAACTATTACTTAAACTAAAAACTAGAAAAACAAAGATTCAACTAAATTTAATGACAAAGGGAGCTTCTGTTTAGTTCAACACAATTGATCCTATGGTTGATATTATGGTAATAGTGAAATGGATTAATTCTTCTATTGGCTGTCGATTCAAGTAATTAGATTCACGTTCGCTGCACTAATCCTTAGAGCACAAACTAACTCAAACAGTGGCCAGTTGTCTAATTTAATTTAATTCACTAGGTTATTTGTTCAGGTTAATTTAGACTTGTAATAGCTAACTAATTTGGTCCTTTAGTTAACCTCTTGTTGATGGTCATCACACAAGCTCACAGATGAATTTACCTATTTTTCTTATTAATTCTAGTTTCATGTTCATTAATCCTAGACATATGATAAAGTGGTCACATAAACATATGAGGTTAATAACTAAGAGATGTTCATCCAGCTTAATTATCTTCCTATTAAAAGAAAAATAGTTATCATTCACACATAAGGTTCTTTATCAAGCTAGAATCAACAAAATCACCAATATTAAATCAATCCTACCATTAATCAAACAATAGTTTCAACATTGTCTCCCCAAATAGAAGCTAAAAGGTTTTAGCTCAGGATTGAGGCAATAAAACACTCAAAAACGAAATCAATTGGTAAAAACATAGTTCAAACAAGAGATCAGGTAAAGAGTAAACTTGATTTTGCCTTAATTCTCCTCAAAATCGAATGTAGGGTTGATTCTTCACTTTCCAGAGCTTCACCAGCGCTTTCAATCGTATCTTAGCCTCCAAGGGTTCCTCTCTATGCTAGGGTATCGATCTGAAAGTCCCTTTATATAGATTTTCACAAAAAAGAGGCTACTCGGCGAGTCCAGCGACCTACTTGGCGAGTCCGTCACTTAAAACCCGTGTATGGCAAGTCAGCGCGTCCAGAATCGCGAAAGTTCGATATGACTCGCCGAATAGTCGACCCTATGCGCCGAGTACGTTTCGAATCATCATTTTCTCAAAACAAAAAAGTTGTCCGAAATTGTGTCTAGTTTTCAGAATATTTTGAATATCATCAATCGGAGATACGGTTCATGAGATATGACCAAAACACTGACAAGGGGTCAAGCTGTCCAGCAACATCCTTCTTTCTTCAAAATCCATGATCCAAGCGTCCAATTGCCAATTCCGCTTCCTTTTCCATCCGAGTATGTAATTGTTGCTGAAAAAAGAAATTATAAACATATTAAGCACCTTTTGTTCATTAAATGAGATAAAATCAACATAAAGTATTAAGATAATGGATGAATTATATGACTAAATATGCCCATATCAAAATACCCCACACTTGACTTTTGCTTGCCCACAAGCAAAACTGAATTTTAACATACTAATACCACATAAGACAACTCCAATCAAACCCAGCCATTATGCCAAGACCGCAACCCATGCATTTTTGTCTAAAAGTTTCCTAATAACCTCCCATACTCCAAATACTCACAATCCTCATAAACATTCCCCCACTTTTTCCGAACAATGCTCATTTTATGCATCCCTCCGAATCTATCCTCAGAAAACCTCTTAATCTCAAGGTATTTTTGGTTGAGCAACCCAAGCATACATAATATAGACAATTACAATTTATGATACCACTATGGAGCTCTTTTGGAATTCTTCACTTCTTTGACATTTGATCTTTAAGTTTTGGGTATCTTCAACTTTTGAATTTCTTCAGAATTTTTGATCTCTGAACTTCATACTTTAATTTTGATGCTCCAAAAATTCTTCAAACTTTTTCTTGTAATTCTCTTTTTTTTACATGTACCTCACTTTTTTCACTCATAACCTACATGCTTAAGCAAGGGCGCTCAACTTCAACCTTTATTGGCTAAAGATAATAATTTTCCTGGATACATTTCTGGTACACGATGCTAAACATATTGCATCCTTCAAACTAAGCGAGGTTGTGTTTTTGTCCCATGATTTCACTAGAATAAGGAAGCCACAAATGCACTAGAACGTATATTGGCTCAACTAAACATGTGGGTCTTCATAGAATCATCAAATATAATACTAGCATGATCCCTAATTGCTTTACCAAAATTTTCTAAATTAGCCCTAGTAATTTTAATGCAAAAATTTCAAAAATTTATCAAAAATTAACTAAAATTTTAACTTATCTAACCAACCCCCTACCCCACACTTAATTTATGCAATATCCCCATTGCATATTATGCATGATAAAGAACAATAAAATAAAGAGGGAATTGGAACAAACTCCCCTGGAATAGTAGTGGTGAGGTTGATATTTCTTCTTTTAAAGCTCCAACTTCAACTGACTTTGGCAAGGGAACAGCTCATCCATGCCTTCGGTGTCATTCGTCTCGTGTGGTTGACAGCTCTAAAATATCGAGGAAAAAGAATCTTGGAATCGCCTAGAAATGGTCTTCAAAAATATAGCCAATTTCCGCCTTGAATTGAATCAAATCTTCGACTCAAAGATAAAAAAATTAGCAACTCGTCGAGTTTTATGTGGAGACTTGTCGAGTTGAATCGTCATATGGGCAGAAATCATGAATTTTCGCTGGAACTCGTCGAGTTATATGGGTGCACTCGACGAGTTTTCGGCTCTGATCGTGAAAATTCTTCTTTCTGCCTTGGGTCTGTTTTTGAGGTCAAAGAGGGTATTAAGGTAATACAGCTCCTTATATTCTTCAGTGACGAAACTCCTTTTTAACCATTATAATCACCGGACTCAAAGTATCACTAAAATCTTCAATTCTTCTCGTTAACGATTCGACCCCTCACTTTAATTCCCTCACGTTTTAAGAACCCGCTCTAATATCACCCTAGCTTCTGCAAAGATCAAAGACACAAAACCACGTAATACAAAAGGAAAACAAACATCAAACTAAAAATCCTAAATTATCCCTAAATACTAGAATAAAAAGGAAAATAAAAGGAAACTCAAATGACGGGTTGCCTCCCGCAAGCGCATCTTTTTGTGCGAGTCTTTAGATGGACTCTCAACTTAATAAACTTCCAATAAACTCAATGTCAATCCATCCATTGCATTAAATATTTTCTTTGGACCAATTTGTAAAATTCGACACTTTTCTTCAAAAATTGGCCAAACGAGCTTGAATTCATAAAACCCAAGAATATTGACAAGGGTTGGAACCGGTTGGATACTAATCATAAATGGATCGTGATTTAGAACTTTCTCCAAAGTTGGAATCGTCACCCCAAGCTTCGGAACACAAACCGGAAGAACAGGGGACCATGTCGTGGTAATGGTCAAACCACAACTTGCTTCCTGCAATTCAACTTGTTCTTGTTCTTCATCTGACCCTTCTGCCAGCAACCTTTCCAGCTCCTCCAAATCTCTTTCTGGATTAAATTCTTCATCTTGTAACTTTCGCTCTTGTAACTTAGATTGCTCTTGTGTCTTGGGGAAGATGTTATCTAACCATCTTCCAAATTTCTTCAAATCATCATCTGAGTCATAGTCCTCATCTTATTGCTCAATTTCCTGTGCTATATCCTCAACAAAAGCATCAAAAGCATCGAGATTTGGAAAATACATAATAAATAAATATTAAAATTAAAATTAAACTAAATAAAAAAAATAATTAACCTATAAAAATATATGATAACAATTAGCAAATAAAATTAACTATTTAGAACCATTCCCCGGCAACGGCGCCAAAAACTTGATGTGTGTGAAACAAACTAGTTTTAAAGCTACTTTTAATTATAAAATGAACACACAAAGGCAGTGGACCTATCAATTGTGGTAAAGCTAAATAAGTAGGGTATCGAACACAGGGAACGGTAAATTAAAACTAAAAGCTAATTTTATCTAAATTTAAATAATAAAAAGGGGTTTTCTCTAGTTTTACAAGACTAGAAACTTACTAACTATTACTTAAACTAAAAACTAGAAAAACAAAGATTCAACTAAATTTAATGACAAAGGGAGCTTCTGTTTAGTTCAACACAATTGATCCTATGGTTGATATTATGGTAATAGTGCAATGGATTAATTCTTCTATTGGCTGTCGATTCAAGTAATCAGATTCACGTTCGCTGCACTAATCCTTAGAGAACAAACTAACTCAAACAGTGGCCAGTTGTCTAATTTAATTTAATTCACTAGGTTATTTGTTCGGGTTAATTTAGACTTGTAATAGCTAACTAATTTGGTCCTTTAGTTAACCTCTTGTTGATGGTCATCACACATGAATTTACCTATTTTTCTTATTAATTCTAGTTTCATGTTCATTAATCCTAGACATATGATAAAGTGGCCACATAAACATATGAGATTAACAACTAAGAGATGTTCATGCAGCTTAATTATCTTCCTATTAACAGAAAAATAGTTACCATTCACACATAAGGTTCTTTAACAAGCTAGAATCAACAAAATCACCAATATTAAATCAATCCTACCATTAATCTAACCATAGTTTCAACATTGTCTCCCCAAACAGAAGCTAAAAGGTTTTAGCTCATGATTAAGGCAGTAAAACACTTAAAAAAGAAATCAATTGGTAAAAACATAGTTCAAACAAGAGATTAGGTAAAGTGTAAACTTGATTTTGCCTTAATTCTCCTCAAAATCGAATGTAGGGTGGATTCTTCACTTTCCAGAGCTTCACTAGCGCTTTCAATTGTATCTTAGCCTCCAAGGGTTCCTCTCTATGCTAGGGTATCGATCTGAAAGTCCCTTTATACAGATTTTCACAAAACAGAGGCTACTCGGTGAGTCCAGTGACCTACTCGGCGAGTCCGTCACTTAAAACCCGTGTACGGCAAGTCAGCGCGTCCAGAATCGCGAAAGTTCGATACGACTCACCGAGTAGTCAACCCTACGTGCTGAGTAGGTTTCGAATCAGCATTTTCTCAAAACACAAAAGTCGTCCGAAATTGTGTCTAGTTTTCAGAACATTTTGAATCTCGTCAATCAGAGTTACGGTTCATGAGATATGGCCAAAACACTGACGAGGGGTCAAGCTGTCCAGCAACATCCTTCTTTCTTCAAAATCCAAGATCCAAGCGTCCAATCGCCAATTCCGCTTCCTTTTCCATCCGAGCATGTAATTGTTGCTGAAAAATGAAATTATAAACTAATTAAGCACCTTTTGTTCATTAAATGAGATAAAATCAACATAAAGTATTAAGATAATGCATGAAATATATGACTAAATATGCCCATATCAGAGCTCATCTCGGTTGTAAGAGTGATGAACCTCTGTAATTGTGCCTCTAGGAACTCTCCCAGAATATGATTGGACATATTAAACTTTTACCTAATCATATCCTGGTGAGTTTGCTTCATGTCCTCGTTTCCTTCATAAACCTCGATCAGTGCCTCCCATAAAGCTTTTGAAGAAGTATATTCTTGGAAACCCTGAGCAATCTCTGGTGATAGAGCTATAGTGAGTGTGGCAAGTGCTTTCTCATGCTTTTCAATTTTATCAAATTCTTCATCGGTGTAATCTTCAAACTCTTTGTCAACAACTGTTCCATTTTCGAGTGTTGTGGTGATTCTGATAGGTTTTTTCAAGATGCATCTCCAAATCTTGAAATCTTTCATTTTGATATACTTTTCCATGCGATATTTCCATTCTGGGAAACCCTTAGCAAACAGCAAGTGTGGGATGCATGTAGTTGTGCCCATAACAGAATCAAGTTCTTCGTGAGAGACCATTGTTTTTGGTTTTTCTTAAGTTAAATTAACAAACAAAAAAACAAGAAATTACAAAATGGAAATTGTTCAATGACCAAAGAGGGTTTACGGTCGTATACGGATCACGGCCGTACACTCTTCACGACCGTACACTTGAAGATGAATGTTTCACGGTCAAAGGATGAAGGTTTCCCGGTGAAAGGATGGACCACGATCAACGATTCAGTTCACGGTCAATAACTTTGAATGGTTCACAGCCGTATACTAGATCACGGTCGTACACACTTCAACAGGCTGATGCCATGAACACTAAAACAACAGTTTTCAAGCAGAATTCGATCCTAATAGCCTTGAATCTTGATCAAAAACAAATATCCAACAACCAAACACGAATCAACCACGGAAATAATGAAAAATTGCTAGCCGTCAACACTCCTTGAGAAGCTTGACACCGGATTGGATCTGATACCTATTATAGAGTCCCAAATCTAAGGATCCAAACCAGTGATCAAGCAAGTAATCAATTAAACAAACAAGAATGGAGTAGAGAAAAGGATTAGTCAAGCAATGCATACATTTATAACATAAAACGTCAGGTACACCTTGAGCACACACACACACATAGCACCATGAACAACTCTTAGCAACATCACTGACAACACTCTGACAAACTCCTATTGTCACACCCCCGAACCAGACGACGGAAACGTCCGGGGGCTGTCGTGACTCAATTGCATACCATAACATTGAATATATATATGAAACATAACAACATTCATCACCATTCATTATCGTAGTACAACCAGTAGTGTTTACATGTCATACATTGTTTAAAGCATTACATTCCCAAAAATTACTTTGTTCCATTCATACAAAAATAAACTGCAACCGTCATTGAATGTAGTTTCCCTTGATTCACTGGTTCCCTGAGAATACAAGTATTTTGAAAAACGTCAACATATGAAATGTTGGTGAGTTCATAAGTAGTGTTTGAAATCGAATGTTTGTCTTGTTTGAAAAACCACCAGAAAATCCGATATTTTCTGAAAAGATAAACTTTTGAAAACGTTTGTGAAGATCCATAAGTATGCTTGTTTGTTTCTATACTTGTGAAAAAAAATGTTCATTGAAGATGTATGCATTTCAAATCTGTATGTAATAAAAATCCTAGGAAAACCCGATGTTCACCTAGTTCCTTTGGAATCCATTAAGTTGCGTTGAAACCATTACGAAGATAGAAGTGTCAGTCCCAGGCGACGTTGGAAGGTTCTCGAGCAGGATTATTTACTACAAACCCGCGTTACACAAACGCCCAGTTTATACTTATACCAACGATTCCCGAAGGCGTCGTCAGTACTAATCGCGTTATCCAATCGCCCTGACTAGGTGTCGTCCCGCATCCGAAGAGTAAGAGGACACGAAGGCCTCGATAACTCCATTAATCGGTTGGGGATAATATGCGTGCGAGGGGTCCCCGACCCGCCTCGTAAAATATGCAGACTCTTCTAACAATACCAAGGACCCTTGGGGACCAGTGGTATACAAGCCGTTGAAAGTCACTCTACGTTGTGCCAAGTCGGTGAAACTCAACACCTCGTAGAAAAATATGCGTCTTCGGGCCTTAAGATCAGGTCATTGGGCTAGCTAGGCCCAACAAGCAAGATTTTACACTTTTGGGGCCCGAAGATGGTGCGTAGACGTCTGTGCACACTCGTATGTATATGTATTACCAAACGTTACTTGTATGAATCGTAGTGTCATAGAGTTAGTAGTTGTAGATTTCTATTGGCTCGAGACCGAGCCAATTCGTTTAACAACGACTTTTGGTATTGTAATGAGTTGTATTTCGTCGATAGTCGCGGTGCCATTATTTGATCAAATTGTACATATTGAATTAGCCTTGAAATATTTCTGTTTTTCAGCCCCTCATTGTTTGTAAAATTTACATTTCCAACCCTTTTATTAAATACTTCTCGGTTTGGTCCTTAAACTATTTTTCTTGACATTTTAACACCAAAATTTATTGAAATTAATATTTTTCAGCATATTTTTCATAGAAAACAGTTTAAGTCCCTGAAAATACAGTTTTCTCGGTTTTAACCCTTCTTTTCGCAATTTTGACAATTTTGGCCCAAATTGGAAATTTTTTGCAACTTTGGTCCTTTTTAAATTTAAAAAGCATTTTAAACCTTTGAAAAGGATTTGGGACACTTATAGTCCACTTTTTTACAGAAAATTACAGTTTTGGCCCTCCAAAACAGAAAAATTCGCATAATCATTGGGCCGAAATTTTCATTTTTAGCCCATTAAGCTTGAAATTTATGTTTTTAATCCTCTAATTGAGTATAATTCCAGAAATAGTTCTATGGAAACTGTTTTGGCACACTTCATCCATCAGAATCTATGAAATGTCAATTTGGGCCCTTAATTTTGTATTTTTCACATTTTAGGCCCAAAATTTGTGTTTTTAACCCAAAGAAAATTATTACTAAACCACTTAGCCATTTTTCTTGAAACACTTTGTGTGTAGAAATATATTTGAAGCTAAGATCATAAAACATAAGTTATATCTCGATTTTGAGGGGTTTTATGGCTAGATTCAACATTAAAACACATAGAAGCATACATATAAGCATGAAAATCATACAAAGCATAGAAACACATATAGATCTACACTTTCACTTGTATTCCCCCCCCCCCCCCCCCCCACAAAACTCATAAAAACAGAAAATAGGGGGTATGAAGCTCACCTTGGGTGTAGTTTCGGTTTTTGGAAGAAAAGATGGAAGAAAAATGAAGTGTTTTTGGCCTTAGCTCCCTTTGATGAAGATCTCGAGTTTTGAGATGGTTCTAGGATGCAAGATCACGATTTTTGCATAAATTTGGAAAGGATTTTGATAACAAAAGAATTTAAACCATAGATCTATGCATAATCTTACCTTAGATGAAGAATTTTGTGGAGATTTCCTCTTGAATGCTTCCTAGAACTCGAGATTTTTGAGTGGAGAGGGAGAGTTGTTCTTGAGTGATCTAGAGAGGATTTGAGAGATTTTTGTGTGTGTGTGTGGGTGTATGGCCGAGAGTGAGAGAGAGGAAGGAGTGAGATGATTTTTGAAGTGATACTTGCATGGGAAAAGGAAATATCTTGCATGGAGATCCTATGGACAATAATGAGGTGGCACACTTAAGTCAACTCTTCCTTATCTTCTTGGATTTGGGCCTTTGGGCCGAGAATGGTGGGGAAAAAAAAAGATTTTTGGGCCTTTTGGCCCTTAAGCCCAATATTTGAGGTAGTTTGGGTGATCATTGGCCTTATAAAATAAAATTGTGATTTTTATGCTTTATTAAGCTAGGTTAGGTTAAATTATGGATCAAAGCTTGTGATTTATTTCATTCTAGGTCCAACATGGTCCAAAATGTTGAAATAAATAAGTGTGGGTCCAATTAGAGCCCAATTAGGGTTCTAAGCCCTTGATAGTCCAATTGGAAGCTTATTGGTCCACTTGGATCCAATAAGGAAGTTCTAGTCCAAAATAGACTTAACAAGAACTTCTAGGGTTTTCCAATTGTTTGATGACTACTTGTGGTACTTGCATAATGTATTTGATTGAAGTTTTTGATTCACATTAACTTGAATGTTTAGATTACACGACACAAAATTTCCAGTTGTGACACCTATATATAGGGATAGACCAACCGCAAACAGGGTTCCTGGCCGTGAACAGGTTAACGACCGTGAACACCTACACGGCCGCAAACACTAAAGCAGTAAGACGAAAACCCTACCAAGACTTATACATAAAGAAACCTATCCCAAACAATAAAAAGTGACCTAACAATATTTGTTTACATAACCGACATATATTAAATACATATTTATATAGCCGGTAACGCATATAATGAATAATTAGCCTATTCGAGCATTGAATTATTCAATAAAATGAATATTTATTTTTATTATTCTTTTAATGTCTAGCCTAACTTACGGGGGTTACAATGTGTGTGTGTGTGTGTGTATATATATATATATATATATATATATATATATATATATATATATATATATATATATATGGCTGAATGTTATTGTATGAACTAAAAAATGTGTGAGAATTTACGAACCATCCGTACACAGTTGAAAACTACGTGTCCGCAGTCATATGGACTGCGAACGTGGATATGCAGGCATGCATATATATGAATCAATAGTCATATGTGTTGGATTAATGTCTAAGTCCATAACTATAATTGGTAAGACTTGACCCGACCCGGCATGGTCCAT
This sequence comes from Lactuca sativa, assembly GCF_002870075.4. Taxonomy (NCBI): domain Eukaryota; kingdom Viridiplantae; phylum Streptophyta; class Magnoliopsida; order Asterales; family Asteraceae; genus Lactuca; species Lactuca sativa. Next base: position 9,631,855 of record NC_056627.2, read on the forward strand.
TTGGGTTGCAAACCTTCATGCACTTAGATAGACTATAATGAGAGAAATAAGACACTTATGGTTATTAATATATTATAAGTTCTAGTATATTAATAATAAGAATAATAAGATTGTTTAATTAGTATTGATCAAGAATTAATCTAGGATTAATTAAGTGATCAAAAGAAGACTAATTAAATATATGGGTTGATTGTGTAAATCATCCATACTTATATAGTGGGCTAATGCTCCATGGATAATCAAGTTGGGCTAAAACCCATAGGATGGTCCATGGGTGCTCCATGGTGTATTTGAACCCATGGATCCAAGGAAATGGAAAGTCATGACAATTAAGGATTTACCCTAATTGTAACACTATATAATGATCTTATTCTTGACAAAAATAGGCCACTAGGATTATTCTAGAGAGGGCTAGCCGATTTCATGAAGTGTAGAACTCTCTCAAGTTATTCTAAGTGTTTTGATAACTGTGATTCCATTTGAGGCTTCCACACTATTGGGGCTAGGCACTCAAGCTTCATGAAGACTTTCTACATCAAAGAGGTATGTATTCTATCTTGTTATATTCATGTTTTGTATGATAGATTAGGATGATACCTTGGGTATTCTTATTTGCATGTATAATAGAGAGAACATAGATCCAAGGTATTTAGGGTTGCATGTACACTTAGGAGTGTTAGAATGCTCAAAACCCAACAGTGGTATCAGAGCCTAGGCATGTTTTCTTGTTATACTTGCAAATGGAGCTGAAAAATCGAGTTGTGATGTTGTCAGCCCAGCAGACTCGCCGAGTCCATGAAGGGACTCGACGAGTCCAAGGCAAAATTCATCCAACTCGCCGAGTTATGTTCATGCACTCGACGAGTTGGACCCCAGACAGCATATTTTCGAGGTTTTTGGCTAGAAATGGACTAGGAACATTACCCTACGTTGTTTTTGAACTTATAAACTTGTTTTTAATGTGGTAATGTTCATGCTAATCCATTTTCAAAGATAATTGTCAATAGATTCATGTTTTGTATTAGTTTAAGGTTTAGACTAATTACATGAAGAAGTTTGATATGAATTATCTTGTTCTTATGAGTTGCTTAGATTAATAGAAAAGTTAATTGAAATAGTTGTTTTCAATCCATTTTAATCTAAGAGTTGAGTACAAAATGTGTTTGTGTAACTTGTCCTCAAGTTACATGAAGAGTCACTTTAAAGACTCATAAAACTCATAAAAGTTGGTAATGGTTACAAAATGAAGAGTCTTGTGTCATTGAATTTTTTTTTATGACTCCATAACTTGTCCTCAAGTTATGGAAATTCAAGAGTCACTTCATTAATAAATAAATAAATAAATAAAGTGTAACCTTAATTAATTCCATAAGTTATAAAAATAAAGAAAAGATTAATTCTTTTATTAGTTTAAAGTCTTCCATAAGTTATGGAACTTGAAGAGTTTTTTGGATTAAAACTACTTTAAACACATAAGTTATGGAATTAATTAGTTTTGAATAGTTTCAAAACTTGCCCTCAAGTTTTGGAATTTGAAAAGTTTTCACTTATGAGTACTTTAATTCCAAGTTAGCCCTTAGAATTTTAAAAAAAGTTAAAATTCAACACTTATACTATTTATAACATTAATGGTTAATTATTATATATATGTATAAGAACAAGTCGTTTTACCGTTAGTAGGCCTCATTCACGAAGCCGGTCTATAAGGTGGGTATAAGGTTGTTGCCTATAAAATGGCGACTTAATGGGTGTCTACTCTCACCCACCGCTTGCTTGACTGGTGGAGGGTCGTTAGCCGAACGGGTAGGACAATGACTTTAAATTCTCCCTTCATTAAAAGTATTAATGATAAATACTAAAGTAACTAAAATCTTAATAATTCCCAATCTTAGTTACTTTAGGAAAAATGTGAATTTGGTGCTAACCCATGGAATTCACACTTTGTACCTTACCAAGTCGTTGGTGGAGCGTGTGTGGTTAACCGGCACACTAACTTGGACTAGTAAGGACCACGAAGGGTGACTTAATGTTTGTCATAGATCAATGGAGCGTGTGTGGTTAACCGGCACATTGATTAGGTGATAATATTAAGGATACCAAGTGAATTGGTATGGTTATTCACACCTTGTTTTGTGATCCTCGGCATCCCAGTCACAAAATTTGAGAGGGCACACTCGAGATTGAAACATGCCATTGAAAAGTTCAATGAATCTCAAAAGATCTAGGAATTTCAAATCCAATTAAAACCTAATAAATTATTTCGTTTTTCATGGTGGAAATTGGTGAATCGTCATTCGCCTACCTTCAAATATTTTATAGCTTGGATTACGGCATCCCTCTTCTAAGTTATAAAATAGTTTGTTGGGTCCTAGCCTTAATATTTCATATTGGGTGTCATATTAAGGACTTTAAATCAACTATCTTGAATATCTCCCAAAACATGTCTGGTTTAGACATTTATGATCTTCCCAAATCTCTTGAAGATGATGTTCCTCAACATCATGCTTCACTTCCTTTATCTCCTCCAATTATTCTCCCTCACCCACAAGTTCTTGAAAAGTTTAAAGTCACTCAAGCCCTATTGGCAAGTTAAGGTCTTGGTGTGGTCACATCTTGGAGATGTAGTCACATATTGACAAGACGGGAGAGTTGGGTGTCAAAGTCTCGTGAAAGTTGGATGTTCAATCACTTTCTTAGTAACATAGCGGGTCACTTTGGGACTACTATGAGACAGACTATGACACGAGCCTTAATGATCTTATCTATTTGTTTTGTGCTGTGGAATCAGCAATGATTTGGAACACTAGTAAAGCAAATTTTGTTAGAAGATCAACTTCCCAAACCTTAAATGGACATTGGCAATGGTAGCATTGGATATCTAGAAAAGCATTTCTCTTCCCAATGGAAAGGGATCGGCCATAGTCAACTCGGTTGACCAAATGGTAAAGAGAAAGGCTAAGTCTGAAATAGTCTCATGTGCCATTATCAAAGGGTCTCAATATGTTTATATTGCCAAAGAGAGGGGCATTGGTTGCGAAGCTGCCCTATTTACCTGAAAGGTCATAAGGTTGATCAAGTCAAGAGGTTTGACTCTACTTCGGGTAAAATACACTGTATAACTCTGTTAAGTTCCTATTTGGAGATTCTTATTACATAATGTGAATGGGTCACATGCTGATGTCTTTTAAGAATCAAAGAAAAGATAGGAAGCTTAAAGTAAGTATATGCTGATTCTGATTGCGAAGATGGGTTTCGATCGCATGGTTCGGTAATCAGAATTTTGAGCTGTTGCTTAAGAGTTATAATATATTGCTTGTGAATAGATAACAACAAGGTTTTCATGTGGATTGTAAGGATAAGTTTTTCCGCAAAGTTTTAAAATAAAAGAAAAAAAGGTTTTAATTTTATTCATTTTAAAAATATCCTTACAATGGCATCGGTGGAAAATTGTTGCTTATATGTTTCCAGTAATAGCAATATTGGAAAGTGGATTTGATTCTTTCATTTGTGGTAGTGTCTGAATTTACCAAATGAAGAAAGTTTTTCATCACCCAAGTTTCAATTGGACAGAAACTTGGAATCATACAAGTTGTATTGTATGATGAATGAGAATTTTCATCTTTGAAAAATTAAGACTAATTCTTTGATCACATGTATATGTGAGTCAATTGAAGGACTAAGGAATTAGGTACACTGGGTGTGCGCTGGTCAAGGTCCACCACAAAGATTGATTTGTCATGATTTACTAAAGATTAGTAAATATGATTATACTTATAAGGTTAAGTATAATTTTGTAACATTGGAAAACGAATAAGAAGAATCAAATTAGGGAGAAAGATAAAAGTTTCTCAAATCTGAAAGGACAGGAGAGTACTTTAGTATCAGCTTTGTGATCATCTTAATGATTAAGAAACCATATCAAAATTTGTTCTCTAAGAAAGTCTTAGTGCATTCTTATGACTAAGAAGAAGGGATCTTGAAATTGTTGAAATGGTTAAATCAAGAAGATGAATCATACTTCGTTCCAATACAAGTCTTGGAGTCATACTCCAAGATTGTAATTTGAGTGACATGTCTTAAAGAAGGTTTAAAACACTTATCAAATGTAAGAGTAAAATGTTTTCTACTCTTGTACATTTGAGATTGGTAAGTTGTGATGTCTTGGATGAGACAAAGACCAACTAAGACCAATTGTGTGAAGTGTTAGTCTTGATAAGAATCTGCACTATCCCTTGAATATTTGTTTTATCAAGGAATGGTTCTTGACTAGGAAAACTTATATGTCAAGGGGACAGTGGGAGCCTTAAAGATCCTGAAAGAGTTTCAAGATTTAATCAAGAGTGAAACCTGTAATTTATCACTAGCACACGACTTAAGGTTTTCAACCTATCGTGTTGACATAATTCTTATTTCTGTACCTACTTCAAATAAGTTGAATTTACATGTGAGTTATCAGAGTTCAACTTGGAAGCATTGGTGGGCCTTGTGTTACCAAGGTGACAAGAAACTAAGATTGAATAAGTTTAATCCATGTAGGGCTGAATTTGTCACTAACCTTATCTTGTGATTATGGTCTTGACAAATTCGCATGGATAGGAACTCATACACTATTAAATCTAAGTGTCATAAGGTTTCTCTCCGATTCATGAAAATGATGGTGAGGAAATGCTTTCACTAAATAGATTTTAAGTAGATATCAATTGTGTCATTTGCATTTTCAAAAGTCATTAGTGGAGCGCGTGTGGTTAACCGGCACACTAACATGGACTTGTGAGAAATGGCAAATGCCTAAGCAATTGAGACTATGATTACGGCATCCCTTTTCATAGTTCTGAAAATTGTTTAGACACACATGTGAGCTATCTAAGAAAGGGTGTATGAATCTAAATTTCAGAAGTCCAACAGATTTCTGGAAATGTGTCAGAGCTAGTGGGAGCATAAGTGTTATGCTGATAATCATCATGTTAGTGGGAGCATGACTATTATGATTAGTATTGCAAGCTAGCAATGTTAATTATAGAAAACAAAGTTTCAATCCGTGAAGTTGCAGGGGTTGAAAAGTTGTTTTGCTATAATTAAGGGAGAGGAAATTATACTTCATGTCAATTCTAAAGCTTAGATTGAGATTTTAATCATCTTTAGTCAAGAATATATGTGAATTTTGTGTTGGAATGGTTCAACTTGAAGAAATTCTATATATATTGCATTTTCAAAATTCGATTATGATTACGGCATCCCTCTTCATAGTTAAATTTTGAAAACATGGCAAATAAAAAATATTGTAGCAAAAGACTGGTCTAGTGTCATGTCTTTATGTCAAACATCATGAATAGTATCCCATATGCTTCGGATATAGGATCGATTTCATGTGCTATAATATTCATCCTTTCTAAATTTTCCAAATGCTTAAGGCATTTAGAAGGGAAAAGTCTAGAACTGGATATGACTAAAGTGATTAAGCAATTGTCGAGGACAATCTGAGGTTCGCCAAAGATTGGTTGCTCAGGGACATTTGGAAGTCTAGTGTTAATTTTGGTAGGACCATATCGACATTTTCTGAAAAGAGGTAACTCTTGTTCGGAAGTGATAGTCAAATAGGACTATGGAAATGTCTCCATAGGTGGAAGTGATTCAATCTATGTAAGATTAGGAAACTTAATGCAAAAAGGATGTTCCCAAGGAGCTGATCTCCTTTGGAATGCTCTGTAATGGTTGTTGTCAAGTCTTTCTGACTTTGTGCATAATCATTACAAGAGGATCAATGCATATAAGTTTAGAATCTAACAGATTTCAGTAAATGACATAAATTTGGAATTCTTGCATTTACAATAAGGATTTGGGATTGTGAAATGAGTATCATTGGAATCATGTTCAATTGATCTACATCACAATGTAAGGATCATAGACAAACATAGTGTGCATACTTGGGGTATGTCATAACTATTGTTTAGAAAAACAAAGTGTACATGCTAGGAGCATGGGACGACTGTTATTTTTATTCAAGTCTTAAGTTGACTATTTGAAACATTGAATAATGTGTAATCAATATGGTGATAAATAAAAAGTGGTTTTATTTATATTCAAAAAGGTTCTGAGACCATATTAGATTCGATTATTATTGTATTTCACTTTGCATGTTTTGACTTCCAAAATAGCTAGGTTATTGTTTCCGGATGACTAAGTTATTTAAACACTCCACAGTCGTTCATATGTTGGAAGTAGGTATGAATCAAGACTGTCATGAATCGGGTTTGTAGATGGCTAAATGAGTTTAGTCATGGCAATGGTTGCTACAACATTCATGAGTACTCATAAGTTATGAGTATTGGAATAAACCCACGCTCACTTGTATCACTTCATGGAATTTATCTCGAGTGATCGTGAGACGATAATATCATATAAATCTTCAAACCTAGAGATATGAGTGGTTACCTATGAGTTGGTTGTGCATTGATTGCACGTAAACGCATCAGTAACTTGATGTTATAAAACGTGCCTTTGTGTACAATTCAACAAGTAGTAGAACAAGCATATGAGTCGAAGTTTATCTGTTCCTTCTAGAAATAGAAGCGATATCTGGGCCCCTCGATGATTTTGTTGTGACCTATGTACCGGCCGGTCAGAACTGAATTGATGTGTTCGATTAAGTTCTTTGTCAAACAAATCGAAAATCGGGAAACAAACTGCTGGACAATAAGTACGACGTTGTTCCATGTATTTGTCCGGCTGATATCATGAGAACAGAGGATTATATGATCCCTTATCTAATGGACAAGTCATTGACAAGATCAGAGTTCATCTACAAGGTCAGAGTTCGACAGAAGCTTTTGAGAGCTACGATTGTCGGTTGGTTCCTGAAGTCATACGCAATAATAGTTTTAGACTTATCCAAGTGGGAGACTGTTGGATTAATGTCTAAGTCCATAACTATAATTGGTAAGACTTGACCCGACCCGGCATGGTCCATTTGGGTTGCAAACCTTCATGCACTTAGATAGACTATAATGAGAGAAATAAGACACTTATGGTTATTAATATATTATAAGTTCTAGTATATTAATAATAAGAATAATAAGATTGTTTAATTAGTATTGATCAAGAATTAATCTAGGATTAATTAAGTGATCAAAAGAAGACTAATTAAATATATGGGTTGATTGTGTAAATCATCCATACTTATATAGTGGGCTAATGCTCCATGGATAATCAAGTTGGGCTAAAACCCATAGGATGGTCCATGGGTGCTCCATGGTGTATTTGAACCCATGGATCCAAGGAAATGGAAAGTCATGACAATTAAGGATTTACCCTAATTGTAACACTATATAATGATCTTATTCTTGACAAAAATAGGCCACTAGGATTATTCTAGAGAGGGCTAGCCGATTTCATGAAGTGTAGAACTCTCTCAAGTTATTCTAAGTGTTTTGATAACTGTGATTCCATTTGAGGCTTCCACACTATTGGGGCTAGGCACTCAAGCTTCATGAAAACTTTCTACATCAAAGAGGTATGTATTCTATCTTGTTATATTCATGTTTTGTATGATAGATTAGGATGATACCTTGGGTATTCTTATTTGCATGTATAATAGAGAAAACATAGATCCAAGGTATTTAGGGTTGCATGTACACTTAGGAGTGTTAGAATGCTCAAAACCCAACAATATGGACTGCGGAGGTAGGTATGCATGCATGCATCAACAGTTCATATATATGAATATTTTTCAAAAAAAAAAACCGTCATATTTTTTAGCTTAGATATGGCTAAGACATTGCATTTCATTAATATTGGTGGTTAGGGTTTTGAATAGCCTAAAATCTCAAATGATAAATTTACTTTAGGTACAATTCCATAAAAGATAACCTAATACAAGTTAAAATTAACTAAAGGACAAAATAAAAAGAAACTCTTTACGATTACCAAAATATACCAATACTCAATATATTCTTAGAAAAATAAAGTGTTTTTGAACAATTATTATTGCAAATAAATTATAAAATTCTTAAAGAATACCCTAGTATAAAATTATTTACTAAATTACTAAAGAATGCATTCTAATACAACCGTTATTGTTCAAACTCAGCAAACAAACAGTTAACAAGTTAAAACTATAATTCTTCAAGTATAGCCTAATCAATTGTTTACATAACCCAATATTTTTAAAGAATTCCCTAAACAACTATTTACATAAATCTATACATCAATATCATGTATCTGCTTGTACAAGTCGAGTTTGTATAGATTATGATTGTTTTTGTGGTGTTGCTTGTGCTACAACTGAAATTACAACAAATATCATGAGTAGCATACAGTGTTGTAAAACTCGTCGAATTGGCCGATTACTTCTCCGAGTATTTGCTACTCGGGCCCTTACCGAGGGGGGTTATAGAATCCCGAGTGCTCTCCGATCGGCCCGTTACTGAACTGAGCAGTGTTGTAAAACCCGATCAACTCGGTGATTAATATGTATAATATACTTAACGATTTATTATTTAACACACACAAACATGTGACTATTACTACATATATATCTTAAATTTTCGGTAATTATTCACGAAGTGAGACCATTATGTGTTTTTCAGTTTTTGTGTATTCACATGTATCTAATTTTGTTATATATTTCAATCAAATTAAGATTTGAACTTATGATTTTCACATATATAAGTTCTCTAAAAATATTTTAACAAGATATTTGTATTAATTACCATAAGATTTCAATTATAAGTTATAATAACCTTCTATTATACGATGTGAGATAAATACATATACATTATTTAAGCATTTATCATGTGATATATTTGGATAAAAAACAAATCATTCTTTGTGAATATATAGACATACACATTCTTGTAGTATTAAAGTCGTTGCCCGCACCCCTGTGATTTAACATATCCAGGGGAGAGGCTATAACAAGACAAGGCGGGTCTGACCCACCTAAAACAATTCAATACCTACCTTCAATATTTGAGAGGACCTACCTTAATGTTTTTGACGAAAAGATAAACATAAAAATCAAGATTTTTAGTGCCCATATTTTATTTTCAATAGCCTAAATCTAAAATGTTGAATATACTTTAGGTACAATTCAATAAGTGATGCCCCAATACAAGTTAAAATTAAGTAAATGACAAAATAAAAAGAAATTATGAAGAAACACAACAAGCCAGTTTGTTCTATTAGCATCAAGCACACATGCAAATATCAAAAATTTATGACAATCAATCAATGATCATTGGCTCGGCTCCCTGACAGGCTGAAACCGACGACCGCTAACAGCCTATCCTCACCACCGTCCACGACAGCTCTAGCCTCCAGCATATGGCATTCCATATATAGTAAACCCCATGGTTTTTTGTATTAGACTCGTCACTAAACAAATATGTGTCTACTTTTATCAAATAACTATCTCTAAAGAGAAATATTAATCTATACGACATCGGTATGATATTGTGTTATATGTTTTTATATATGTTACCATTTTCCATAAACACACTTTTGTACAGTCAATAGTGGACTTCAATGAATCCACATATATCTTAAATTTATAAAACCCAATCATTTCCACAAACAATATGAGTTTTATAAACTTAAAAGAAATTAAACTCACTCCTACTTTTTATGTCTAAAAATATTTCTACCAACAAATATTATGACACGTGTAATCATTCCACCATTCAATTTAATTTGATTTGATATATTCCTAAAATACTCTTAATGAGATAGTTCAAAAAATATGAAATTATGACACTTGTAATAATGTTACTGGATAGGAATATTTCTATACATAAAAGATGGAAACAATTTAATTTCTCTAAAGAAAATTATGCATAATCTATTTATGTATAGATCGAGTAATGATTTATATATACTGCTTACTTTTTTAAGGCATCTGACAACATTATTAAATTGTTTTATCGTTTCTTTACTTAATATCCATTGCACCGACCATCTCTCCTTTAGTGTGTCTTTTTCTTCATTTCTTAATCTTTTCCTCAATAACATTTTTTTTATTTTTCTCATATATATATATATATATATATATATATATATATATATATATATATATATATATATATATATATATATATATATATATATTCTTATTAATAAATTAGTTCAAAACGTTTTTTGTCCTTTAACTGAACAGCTATATCTAAAGAATTTGTGAAAACATTGATCGAATTATCTATATGTTATTTTTTACTAATATGCTATTATTTTACATTTAAAATTTGGTTGACTTTCGTAAATGGTCATTGCTTTTAATGATATAGGTTCAACACATTAAAAAAATAACATTGATTCGATGAGTTTATTAAGTCATGTGTGTTTACGAAGAATAATAATATGTAACATCCCATTTTCACAACAAAAAATTTTCATTTTATTTTTAAAATCTTCCCAATTATAAATCCATTATGGAGAAAACCGTTTATTCCAAATACATTTATAAAAGTCAAAGTAACATAAAGCACGTAATCTTCATTGTTGTTGATGAATGTGTATAGTTATGCCTTCGCCTTCTCGTGATGTTCGATGATACCTGAAACAATAAACAATTGGGTAAGTACAAAACTTAGTGAGTTTCCCCCAAAATACCCCATACGATAAACATAGAAGCATGCATAACGACCGCTCTTCAGGCCTTCGGCCTGACTGGACCGCCTTGTAGGCCTTCAGTGTATCTGGGCTGGAATACCAGGGTTGGTTGGCCTACCGCCTCAATCCCACTGCTCCTCTCGGGCCTCTATGCCTTCGGCTTACAACCGGCCCGCACCGAGTATCATGGCCTACAACACAAAGCATGACCGCCTCAACCCACTACCACCATATGTCGACATATAAACAATCAAGATCAAATAGGCACATAATACATGCAAACATCAATCATAAAGGTCACTACCACCTATTAGTCCTCTCATAGCACACAGTCCCGCTACCAACTAACCTTCATCGAACGCTTAACCGTAAGTACCCAAAGGTGAGATAGCCACCCAAATAGATGATACTACTCTTGAGCCACAACCAAACGAGGAACGGACAAGAAAACCTAGATCAAGTGCTCTCAGGCTATCCTACATGACCACATATAGTCCCTAGGGCACTCCACTAGATGATAACCAACAAGTACAGGTAAACATACAGATCTACAGATCACTATCGCATAGCAACATCCTATATACGAGGATACAGATCTAACAAATCACTACAATATAGCAACATAATCGATACTAGGATACAGATCTAACAGATCACCAAAACATAGCAACATACTCGATACGAGGATACAGGTCTAACAAATCACTACAACATAGCAACATACTTGATACCAGGATACAAATCTAACGGATCACCGCAACATAGCAACATACTAAATATTAGTGATCTAAGGAATGCATGACCATATATACTCAGAGGTGAGATAGACACCCAGGTGATCCTACTCTAGAACTACAACCAAACAAGGAACATGTAAAAGATCCTAGATCAAGAGTCCCCATCCTATCCTACACGACTATATACAATCTCTAAGGCATCCCTCTACTAACAGATATCCAAAACTAGTGGGCCAACATCGGTGCCTTCAACCCATGGGTACAGCGATGCAAAACTCACCCGAAATGAAGAAACTCGAGTACATTGTGATACACTCCCTGCTATGCTTCTTTCTCTCTTGGATCCACTAACCTTAGATCCATATAAAATATTAATCACCAATAAAAACCCTCAAGTTTGACCTAAAGTCAAACTAGGTCAAAGAGTCAACAGTCACCGGAGTCGACAAAAGTCAAAGTCCAAGGCTGGTTGAGTACGACCTGTGTACTCAACTTACATCCCACGTACATGGTATGGCTTAGTACGCCCAACATATGAAAGTTATGCCCATCATACTTGAGTTGGTTCCATCCTTTCCATTAAGCACTTAATCCCCTAAGGACTTTTCACCTAAACTCAGATCTAGCCTTAAAACATTGTCTTAAGTCATAAAGTTTCCACCTTTATGACTTTCCATGGCTAGGGAAGGTCCAAAAGTTAAAACCCTAACTTATTAATCTATTAATACTTCACAACACTATCATGGAAGGGATAGAAGGACCAAGATCACATTTTTATGGTTCCTAATAGCTCCATAATGGATAGAGTTTCCAACTTTATCCATTAGCAAGGTCCCAATTAACAAGATATAATCTTTAAGTCTCAAAGGGCCCAAAAGTGCATCTTTTTTTACTTAATCCTTTTAGTCCAAGTCTCCAACCTTCAAATATGAATCAATATGATGTTTAGATGGATAAAATTTCCAAATTTATCCGTAACAAGGTCACAAACTTTCAAGATCTAAACTTTATGCACTTAAAGTGACCAAAAACTCATAACACCCAAAACTAGCTAGATCTAACAATTTCATCATCAAGATTCAAACTATATACCTCTAGAAGAAATATCAAGGTGAACAAGGTCTAGATCAACAAGCTCCAATGCAACCAACACTTCTTCAATGAGTTCCTTCTTCTCCAAGGTACACCAAGAACACTCCAAAGCACTTAAAACACCTTCTTTTTGCTCACAAGTCTCAAACTAGCATTAGGGTTTCAAGAGAGGGTGTTGGAGAGGTGGAGGCTAAGAATGGAGTGGGTTTGGAGAAGTTAAGGAGCTTAAATAAGGCTCAAACCATGAAAATAAGGTTTGGGCACTGATCACGGACTCCCAACGTACTAGGGATGCCTAGTACGTCTAGCATACCACAGATGCCCTACTACGCCCTGCGTACGCAGCTAACCTGAAATTGCCATAACTTAAAATGGTTGTAACTTCTTCGTTCCAACTCCGTTTCAACGTTCTTTATATCCACGTGAAGGTGTTGAAGAGCTTTACAATATTATCTTAATATCTTAGGCTAAAAACCTCTCGAACAAAAATCCATATTTCATGCAAGAACCCGACCTATGACTTTTCCTTTTTTACCATTCAGCGAAAAACACAATTCAAGGGTTAGATCGCTCAACCATCATTACCTCCTTCTACAAGGTCTAATATTTACCTTCTGAAGCCCAAAGCTTTTACACAATCGACTTCCGGCCCACGACCCTAAAATAAGAAATGACAGGAAACAACATGTTACATAATCAAAGTATCATGATTAGTTTTGATATATCCAAATTAAAACTATATATTTTGGAGGTTCTATATATAAGCTTACGTCCATAATAACCATATACACACACACACACACATATATAGTAACTCCCTATTTCGAATCGATTCCTAATTCAAGGTTGCAGCTTGAAGATTGGTCATCATAAGGCTTAGGGCCTTTTAAAATGTGATATATAGACCCAATTTGGTGCGAGCCATGTAATTGAGGTGATCTGGGTGTTCGATTCTTATTTTGGGAACCTAGGAGTATTTCGGTAAAGTGTCAGTTTAGGCTTTTTTGGAAATTAGATTTTTGATCAAGTAGTGTTAAGGAAAGTACAAGTTGATATAAGTGTAGTGCTTATCATTAACCTTCTATGGATATAAACGTTGGATTAGTGTCTAAGGCTGTAACTATATTTGGTAAGTACTTGACCTGATTGTGCATGGTCCTTTTGGGTTGCCTTCACCATAGCAACTTGATAGGGTGATTTAGAGAGAAGTGATATTATTATTAATGTATTATAAGAATAATATGTTAAAAGAATAATAATATTATTTTATTAATATAAGTCATAAATTAATTAGTAATTAATTTAGTGACTTAAAGAGATTAATTGAATAAAAGGGGTATAAACTGTCAAAAGTGTGAAAGTTGTATTTTGAGCCAAGAACCCTTATGGATATGGGTTGGACGATTTTAGGGATGTGGATCACCTAGAAATCGTCCAAGGGATTAACTAGAAGAGGATTTGGATTGCTTTGAGGCTAATTTATCCAATTAGGGTTTTAGGATGAAACCCTAGGAGCTCACAATATAAATAGACCCATAGGGTTGAGGAAATCGGCCACCCTTGTGATTGGAGTAACCCTAGAGCCGATTTCCCTCTTCCTCATCTCTCTCAAATCATCTTCTTGCTAGTTCGTGTTTGTAAGCCATTAGAGGAGTGACATTTGTGACTCTAAGCTCCAAGAAGAAGAAGGTTTTCAAGCAAGTAACTCAAGCTATTATTGTAGAGCTGTTTTCATATGTTTTAATTGTTAGTTTACATTAGATCTAGCCATGAAAGTCTTGGATATGTTGCATGTTCAATTAGTGAAACCTAGATCCAAGCTATAGGGTTTTATGTGCACATAGGTAAAGTTCTTATGTCCAAAACCCATCAATAAAGAATGTCGAAAACGAGTAAATGATGCAAAAGTTATGACCATTTGAAGTTAGAGAAGTTTTGGGCCAAATGGGGTACGCATGGCGCACCAGGTGGGAACGCTTGGCGTTCAAAAGGAAAATGGACGCGAGCTAATTGGGGAATGTTAGGCGTTCCCTAAGGGAACGCGGGGCATTCGCAGGGCTATTTCAAAAGCTCGTTTTTAGGGTTTGGCCCCTTTATAAGCATCGTTATGGACCCAAACCTCTTCCATTCTTCAGGCTGCATCCTTTATAACCCTAAGAACAAAACCCTAGACCACATTTGAGTGATTCTTGAGCTTCAAAGTGATTTATGTGTGTTTTTGGTGCTTGAGGAGGAAGAAGGAACTTCTTGAAGAGTCATTGCTTAACTTGGAGCTTTTGGATCCACGCTTTGTTCACCTAGATCTAACTTCTCGAGGTATAAAGTCTCAACCTTGGAAAATATTTCATGTATATCTAGCTAGGTGGCACTTTTTTTATGATTTTGGTCCCTTTGTGGTGGTTCTTGTGACTAGAAGTGTAACGTCCGTAGGTTTGGGCTACTCAATTTAGGGACAATAAGCATCAAAACTGACTTTTTGATGGAAGATTATTTAGAATGAATAATCTTAACCAATTTATTGTATATTTCTCAAGGGTTCTGTACATATAAAGAACGCTGAAATTCAAGATATAACGAAGAAGTTATGACATGTCAAAGTTTACCGAGAATGTACATAAAAAGAACGTCTAAATCTGACTTCATATGAGGAAGTTATGATTCTTCTAAATGAGAATTGAAGATCTGATTAATAGGAGCTCAACGATATAAAGACAATCGAAAACGAACGTTAGATGAAAAAGTTATGAATTTTTAACGGATTTTAACTATCTAAGTCTGTTAAAATATAACTTTAAAAATAAATTCAAAATTAGCTGACGGAGTCTAAACAAAAGTTGTAGATCCCGTCAATACCTACGCGTGGATATAAAGAATGTCAAAACAGAGCTCGTATGCAAAAGTTACGGATTTTAGAAGATAATTAGTTTTTGGAGTAACTAGCAAGCGACACGTGGCGCAATCTGAGCCACTGCTTCGTCACCACGGCTTGGCACCAGATGATGACACATGGCCACGAACACCCAACATTCATTAAGGGAACACCCCATTTTAGCACCGTACTCAACCTATAAATAGAGGCGCAAATCACCCAAAAACTTACATCTTTCCTATTCTTTCTCTCTAAAACATCTCTCTAAATCCCTCCCAATCCCTAGTACTTCCAAGTGCTAAGAGGCGAGTCCCGGAGTACCAGAAGGCTCTAAGAAGAAGCCCCGCAGAGCACGGTTCCTAGCCAAACCTCCTAGTAAGTGAGTTACGCTTACCCTACATTAAGTATTGCTTATTTTTAAGTTCAATATTGTTATTATGAACTTATAAACCATAAATATATTATAAAATATTGTATACAAAGTGTTATTATAGTATCTTTTAACAACTCATGATACGGGGAATCTAGTTTGAAGGGCTGCATAGGTTGTTAGATTTTAGAAGTGCTTAAATGCCAAAATGGTTTGCCCTCTGGTGTTTCATGTATAGCCCTAGTATGTACATAGTAGCTGAAAAGTATTGTTTAACACTTATAAAACAATAATGTTCATAAATAGTTGCTATAAATATTAGACTAAAATTTAGCAATAATGATACTAGGTTTCGCCGAAGGAAAATAGAATTGTTAGAAGCGAAGCATTGCCCGAGTTTGGAATCATCACTTTAACAAGTGAGTGCATAGTTACTTTCATCTTACACATAGATATGATGTATTTAATATAAACTACGTGTTATGTGTGCATATTATTTGTGTTCTTGATATCTATGCTAGATGAACAAAATATACTTGTTTTATTCGAATTAAACTGTATACATATTTTATACATATAATTATGATGGGTAAAGATGGGTAGATGAAAGATGAGATGAGAGATGAAAGATGAAATGAAACTAGAGATGAAAGATGAGAGATGGAAGATGAGATAAAAGTGATGATTGATGAAAGATGAGATGAGAGATGAAAGATGAGATGAGATAAGAGATGAAATATGAGATGAAAGTGATGAGAGATGAAAGATGATATTGATGATAAGAGGTGAAAGATGATGAGAAACAATGACCCAAGAAATAACCTAAGTGATGGCCCAGTAATCTAGCAGAGTATAGATAACAACCATGGGCTATTTTAGACAGTCCAATGGAACACTAGGAGGCCTGAAACCTGTAGGTGTTGTGAACGATATGTTCATCAGACGTACTCTAAAAAACCTATTCACATGTATAGTGGGTGGACTCCTTAAAATAATATTGTTAGTAAAAGAGATAAACCTTGGCAGCTATGCACTTAGTTCCTAGAAAATAACCTCAACAGCTATGGACTTAGTGCCCGTTATATAAACCCTGGCAACGATGGACTTCATGCCTATTCCTTAGGACAATCCTTAGGAATGAATGAGTGAATGACAGATGATTCTTAGGGTAGATCCTTAAGAAATAAAGAAGATAATGGGGATGGGTAATTGGCTTAATTGTTTGATGACGAAACATAATAACTTTGTTAGTGTAGGTTGAAAACCCTATGTACTCACCAAGTTTCTCAACCTAACCCTCTTACTTTATTTATATCACAGGTGTCGATACAAAGCTACATTACACTGAAAGATGAAAGGACATGTAAATCAATAGTATAAATGAATGTAAGGTCTGTTTATGGTTATGTTTATGTATTCACGATGACATCCCAAAGTTTTAATATAAACAAAGTACATTTCTTCATAAATGCTTTGATAATATATTTATCATGTTTTCTGGGAATAAATTCCGCAATATTATTCTTTAAAATTGGATACTATGATTTTCAAATAAGCATAAATAAAATTTATAAAATGACCGCGAATTTGGGGATGTCACAAGAAGTTACTCTAGAACCTTTGACCTTCATATTTGGCCCTTGTTGGGGTTATGGAGTCATAAATTTTGGATCTTGATGAGTATAAACCTTCCATGCATGATTTGGTAAGCATTTGATGAAGTTTGGGACTAGGGTTTTGATTTGAGTCCCATTAAGTTATGCTAAGTCATAAAGTTGGGAACTTTATGACTTAAGAAGTCCCTTTGAATCAGATCTGGAAGTTTAGACTGAAGTCTTAAGGTATTAAGAAGTCTTTAAGACATTTTGGAGTGATTTGACCTTGAGAATTCATCTTCGGTGATTGGGCTTCATTAAGCCATGCAAAGGCTTAAAGCCTTCAACTTTATAGATTAAGTTTCTTATATTGAGCTATTATGAGATTTTTGTTTGGCTTAAGGGAATAAGCCATTGGATTAAGTACTTGGAAGTTGTCGGGAATATGGTGCATACAGTCGATGAATGTCGCGTGTTCGTCTGGTCAGTGAGTTTTTAGGCTTTTTGGACTTGGACTCTTTTGGAATGGGCTTCAGTTAGGATGGGTTGTTTCTTTGGGCTATGAATTATCTGTCTGGGCCTTGGTTGGGCCTCAGGACTTTGAGTTGGCCTTAGGTTTGTTTTGGGCCTTGAGTTGTGTTATTAGGTTATTATTGGGCCTTGCGCCACGTTTGAGTTGGGCCCATTAAGGAAAGGGTAAAATGGTCTTTTACCCTAGGAATCGGGACTTACGAGTTGAGACCACGGTTAATGATTTATGGCAAAATTATTAATTGGGATTTATTTATTGTTAGTTGGTGCAAGGTTATCCGGTTCGGCTGTGCAAGCAGTCATTTGCGTATCAGTGGATTGATGTGAGTCTTCCTCACTGTACTTACGGGTCGAAAGCACCAACGCTGGCCCTTTGGATTGACATCATGTTATGCAAGTTATTATACTGTAGTGATATGTTAGATCTGTATACTAGTAGACAGGATGATGTTATGCTTAGTGATCTGTAAGATCTATCTGTTTGTTATTAGGTGATTATTAGTATGCTTGTCTAATATATATATATATATATATATATATATATATATATATATATATATATAAATATAAATATATATATATATATATATATATATATATATATGTGTGTGTGTGTGTATCGACACAGTGTATGTGTGGTTGGGTTGAGGCGGTCGTGTTTTATACTGAAAGCCAACAAACCCAGGGCGGCCCAGATAGACAAAAGGCCAGTTGGGCGTACCAGTCAGGCCGAAGGCCTAGAGAACGGTCCAGATAGGCTGAACGCCCGGTGTGGCGTACCAGTCATGTTGAAGGTTCTACGAGCATACCAGGTAGACTGTAGGCCGATGGGGCGTTACAGTTAGACTGAAGCCTCTGTATGCATGCTATTTGTTAGTATATGTTATATGTTTGTGTGGTGGTACTTTATGGGAACTCACTAAGCCTTGTGCTTATAGTTTTGGTTTATGGTTTCAGGTATTTCAGAGAATCGTAGCAATGAGAATGCATGGCTGCACACATCTTGATTTTATTTTATTGATCTTGGGAGACACTGATTTTAAATAATGTTTTGGATACAATGATTTTGTAAACACTTTTATTAGTATAGAGTTGTTTTAAAACGTTTATATTTGTTGAAATTTTTGGGATGTTATATATATATATATATATATATATATATATATATATATAACACCCGTTTATTTATTAGCAAAATAAATAAGAATGGTAGCCTAAAACAAATAATTATATATCAAATGATGGTCTCGTAGAGCTACTTGTCACACTTTAAGAGATTTGTGGTTAAAAGTGTAAAATCTGGACTTAAGTTGTAAAGGATTTACATGGATGAGGTTTAAATGGTAAATTATGGCCTAATATTAAAAGGGACTCGAATGGGAGGGGCTTATTGTGCCATTATGGCAAACTTATGATTAGAGGCGGGTATTAATGTTCCATAAACCCTAACCCTAGCTCAAAATTCTCTACAGCCGCCACCTTCTTTGCCTAGCCGCCATTCCCATCGACTCTTCTTGTTCCGATCGACCAAAGGCCGTCGAGACCATTGTTGTCGGTGCCAAAGACCATCGGGTTTCCTTCGTGCGGTCGACTGCCACCAATTCCCTTCCATTCCGACGTGATGTCCGCTGCTACCACCTTATCGGAACTGCCACTAACAGTCGTTGATGCTGAGGAAGGCGAGGACCACCAACATGTCCGCTCCTCGGCTTTCGCTGCTATTGTTCGATGTAGCCTCCGACGTGGGAGGGGGGGAATTCCGCCGTCACTGTTCGCTGCTAGCCACCGCCTGCCTCCCTCATCGCCACCTTGCACCACCGCTACGACGAGCATTGTTGCTGCTCTTTCTCTGCCGCTTTGTTCTTCGGTTTCGTTACTACTCCTTTGCAGACGAAAATAAGGCCGGCGTCACCTCCTTTGTTTCCTGTTGCATCGTCGCAGGTCCGACGCCGCCGCTGCAACTCCATGAAGGCCTAGACTCGCCGCCTACCACCATAAAATGATGGCTGAGTTTGAGGAACTGTGAATCTGAAGTGTTTTTGGGTGTGTTTATATTATTAGTGTGTTGTCCTAGCTGGGGAAATCAAGAACAGCAACCGCCACCATCATGAGGTGGTGGCTGCCGCCACGTGCCACCGCCGACCACCACAAGGGTGGTTACGGGTGTGTGTTTATTTAGTGTAGTGTGTTTGTTTATTTCGTAGGTTCATTGTAATTGTAAAAATTGGGGAAAAATAATAAAGGAAACCCTAACCACCACCGGCCACCGTGTCGGGTGGCGGTTTGCTTAGTTGTGTTGGGATTGCTAGTTTGGGGATGTTTGGTCAAGGGACTAAAAGGGCCTTGAAACCTTAAAGGGCCCAATGAGGCTTAATGGACATAAAAGCCCAAACATATATCTAATGGGCTTAATGGACCCTAATGGATCCAAGGACTTAGCTAATGGGCCTATTGGGCTAAGATGGGTTGGAATGAAACCCTAATTTGGGATTTATCGGGATTAATTAATGAAATTAGAATATTAATTAATAATCATTTGCAATCAAACTAAGTCAACATTGGACTTAATGGATTAAGTCCTTAAGGGGTTAAGTAGGAACACTTAACCCTAATCGTCATTTTATGTGAAACCTTACTTTCACTTGGGTTTATTATTGGGCCATTCAATTGGGCCTGGTGATTGGGTTATTAAATGGGCCATCCAAGATCAATCAAATGGACTAGATTAAGTAATGGGCTTTAAGGTAAGGTCCATGTAAGGGGTTTGGGCCCAATTTGGAAATATGGGCTATAGTTTGGGCCTTAATGATTATATGATGTTGGGCCTTAGAGTAAGACCATGTATAGGCTTGGGACCAATTTGGAAAATTAGGCCATATGTTGCGCCTTGATTCCTAGTTGGACTTTGGGCCTATGGTTTGGGCCTTGGGCTTGAATAAGCCAAACTTGGGGTAATGCAGTAATTATCCAAGTATGTATTATGGTTATATGTTGGGGCCCAATTATTAATTGGGTGTTATTTTGGTATTGACAGTTCGGGAACCTGCCATCCAACAGCTAGGGTTGAGTCTACAGGACTACAGCAGTGTGCGATTGTGTCTACAGGACTTCAGCAGTGTGAGGTGAGTTACCTTCCAGTAGGGGTGGGTCTAAGGCCACAATGCTGGCACACCAATAGGGATAGTTGGTAGATAATTGTCTTTGTAATAATTATCTTGGTATGCTTATTTGATATGCTTATGAGATATTCTTATGTGATATGCTTATGTGATATGATATGTGTGTTAGTGGTAGTAGCAGGGAATAGTTCTTCCCTGACTCGGTCGTTAGGATCGAAGGGTAGGTCATACCCCAGAAATGCCTGACGGTATGATTATATCAATTTATTATATGACAGTGGTAGCGGTTGAAATAGTCCCCAGTTACCGGTTGAAAGATACTGATGGCGGATACCGGTTGAACGATACCGATGGCAGATACCGGTTGAAAGATACCGATGGCAGTTACCGGTTGAAAGATACTGAAGGGGTATACAGAAACCATGCATTGCTTATCTGTATGTTATGATATGTTAGTATGTTATCATCATGTTTATGATATGTTAGTATGTGATTATCATGTTTATGATATTAGTTGGTGATCAGTATGTTTATGACATATTATTATGTGATAGTGGTAGGGTGAAATAGTCCCCGGTTACTGGTTGAAAGATACCAATGGTAGTTACCGGTTGAGAGATACCGATGGTGTTATGCGGTATGTCGTATGATGGGGGAACTCACTAAGCTTCGTGCTTACGGTTACAGTTTTGGTTTCAGGTACATTGTTTCAAAGGAAAGGAGCCAGATTGGTTGCAGCGCATCACACTATGTTTTCCGCACACGAGATCCTTGGGATTATACGTTGATATGGTTTCATAATGTTATATTTTGATTATTCACACTTTGGTTTTATGTAATAACTTAATTAAAATTGAAATATTTGGCCTTAAATTTTGGGATGTTACAAGTTGGTATTAGAGCCTTGGTTTGAGGGACTCGGGCACATACTCGGGTGTGTCTGAACACAAACTAAGGAGTTGGTATGGAAATTGTCAAAAAAAATCATTTTATAAAAATTGTTTGAAAAGAATTTGGAAGGATAAAAGAACTTTGAAAAGAACAAGGTGTGTGATGCGTGCAATCAGCCGAGCTCAAGTAAGGTTTCCCCAAGATACCCATACATGTTGTGTTATGATATGATATGATTATGAGAACTGCATGCGAGACTAGGGCTAAGGATCTAGGAAGATGCCTTATGTGCCTGCTGTATGTGCTTGTTGAACTACACGATAGTACTGATCAGCAAGTGATAGGCTAGCCTGTTTAGGTATGCCTGATTCTATGAGCCTTTGGAGTTACATGCTAGTATAGATTCCTGATTGGAGGATTAACTGATTTGATTGGAATGTGTTGGTTAGATTTCTCATTGTCTGAATGTTGCTTGCTTTGTGCTTCGAGTGACTCTTTGTAATGTGAGCTAGCTACTAAGTGAATATGCTAAACCTCGAGTAGCTATATTCATGAGGTAGCTAGTTGACATTAGTGGGAAGTCCTTCAGCAGTTGAGGACTGGGTGAGTACGGGAACCTAGGAAAGCCTGGAAAGTGCTTTAGTTGGTTTGGTTGCGCTGTTAGCGGGCATTCAGTGTACCAGTTTGAGGAAGTGACTTGGAGGATTCAGGAGGATTGATGAGGAATGTATGGATAGGCGTGGAAGGTAGTATTAGGCTGTACTACTTAAAGCACATGATCCATACTTGATTCAGTGAGAGTCATGGAGAATCTGAGAAGCTTCAGGGAAAGTTTGTGACCCGGTTTACGGACAAAGGATGTTCCCGTTGTTGTAGCTTAGCCATTGGTAAGTGAGTTAATGAGCGTGGCAGGGTGTCAGACCTTGAAGGATATGATTTCCAAGAAGTTCCAGATACGCGATCGATTTGGACCACCCTGGAAAGAGGGGGTTGTGCCATGTGCGTATAGTAGAAGGTCCCGGGGAGAGACCCATGACTTCTAATCCTCGGGTGATAGGCCAGCAAGGCCTTAGTCAGTGCAGCACATACAGGATAGTGCATAAGGGAGTTTGTTGCTCCGAGGGTTTAGGCTACTTCAGCGGGGTTGGTCATGTCAGTAGAAGGTGATTAGTATTCCTCCAGATGTTGCGGGTATGTCATATTCTATTGCTATTAGATGGATGTTGGGGATACGAATCGCGTTGGAGTTATGAGTAAGTTTGGATACGTTAGATCTCGGGACAGTTTCCTGCTAGTGTTTGGGTTATCAAGGATCATATATGCCATCCTGCATGCTGAAAAGTCCTTGATGAACCCACAGAGGGATGCATCTTATGGAGTGGGTTCCGCGCATACCGTTATAATTCTGGATCTTTGTCAAGATCTATGCAGGAGTATTATTTAGAGGATACTAATTCAGGGTTGGAGT
Source organism: Lactuca sativa (assembly GCF_002870075.4). Taxonomy (NCBI): domain Eukaryota; kingdom Viridiplantae; phylum Streptophyta; class Magnoliopsida; order Asterales; family Asteraceae; genus Lactuca; species Lactuca sativa. The sequence continues at coordinate 9,655,129 of NC_056627.2, forward strand.
GATAGTTCTCCAGTGAAGTCAGCGTTCAGTGGTTCTGTCATTGTGTAGGTATGGTCTGTAATTGTCTATGGATGAACTTGGGAGTTCAAGGCACTACCGTTGCTAGGACAGAGCTGGTGACATGAGAAGGGTAGTGCCAGTCGCGAGTGTTCGATACACAAGTGGTTGGTCATCATAGGTTCAAGAGAATTGTATTTTCGCATGGGCTGTGTTCGGTTAGAGTTCAATGATATTGCAAGAATGAAAGTGGGAATAAGGAATCGACAACCTGAGTAAAGATCAAGGCTTCTAGTTGTTAGCATGGGAGGTGGGTTGAGGTGTCAGATTGGATCAGATTTCAAGAGTGCTCATCAAGATTCCCGAGGATGGGAGATCTTAAGGTTTAACTGGTGATTAATCACTAGCTTTGGTAAGCTTAGATTATCATTAGTGGGATAATAGAAAGCAAGAAGGATTTGGGGTCCTGCAAATCTCGCGTGCCGTGAAGACCTAGTTGAATTTATGTGGGGAGAGACTTTTTATAAAGTCCTCCAAATGTGAGTTCTGGTTGCGTGAGGTGAAATCTCTTGGGCACCTTGTCAACCAGAAGGGTATTTTGGTCGATCGGGCCAAGATAGAGGCCGTGAAGCAATGGGAGATTCCGAGGTCTCCATCTGAGATTCGGAGTTTCCTGGGTCTAGCATGTTATTACCGAAGATGTATAAGTGACTTCTCCGAGATTGTGGTTCCTTTGACCCAACTGACTAAGAAGTCGGTGGCCATTTGTTGAGGGCTTGAGCATCAGATAACCTTTGAGACTCTCAGACAGTGGTTGTGCGAGGCACCCATTCTCACCCTGCCATAGGGTGTAAATGATTTTGTGGTTTATTGTGACGCTTTGGTCACGGGAGTGGGTGCGGTACTGATACAGTGGGGTCACGTGATAGCAGGTTTTGGGAATCAGGTTAGAGTTCTGGTTAGGACTCAAGTTCGTGGTGTGTTAGGTCGAGTTCGTGTTCGACCCGGTATGGAATGTGTTGTAAGACTACGGGGATAGCCGTAGCATTCAGTAGTGATCAGGTAGTATGGAAAGTATTGTAAGACTGTGGGGGTAGCCGTAGCATTCACTAGATATCAGGTAGAATGGAAAGTATTGTAAGACTACGAGGGTAGCCGTATCATTCACTAGCGATCATGTGGTATGGAAAGTGTTGTAATACTACGGGGTAGCCGTAGCATTCACTAGTGGCCAGATAGTGATAGAGTGTCGTGAGACTGCGGGTGTAGCCGTAGTATTCACTAGGTTTGTAGATGGCATGAGCTTGTGGTTAAAACGCGGAAGGAACAGTAGTACCCACCAGTTTGGGTGCAGCAGTGAGGATATGGAAATCCACAGATTGGATTTTGGTGTTACCCAGATGGATTAGATATGTTTAAGCCAGTGATAAGATTGTAGTAGCACCACTACAGTTATGGGATCAGGAAAGCAATGGACTGTTTAAGATTGCTTGTGATATAAAGCTACCATCGGTTAGGTGGCAATCACTTTTAGCCTTGGGTTTGGTGACGTCAGGATTCGATGCATGGAACCGATCGGTTAGATCATAAAGTTGTTAGAGTTACAGTGGCATGATAACTAGTGGCAACAAGTTCTAGAGAAGGATTTCGATCTGAAGCCGTGTGAGGCGACTAAGTGAGGGTCCTTTGGCTCCGCAACCGGGCCGGAACCCGATATTTCAGATGATTGGTGAGCGAATTGAGACTTAAGAGGTCTCGGTAGTGTGGGAAGCAGCCATGTGGCAGCATACTGCTTCAGGCAGTTCAGTGTTCGGACAGTTTCAGCATCTGGGCAGTATTAGTATTTGTGTTTGGGGTTGCAAGTTCGAACAGAATAACAGATTGTTTCGGGTATGCCAAGTCACTCGCAGCGGAATTAGTTGAGCTTTGGCTGAGTCTTAGTGTTATTTAAGGATAATTAGGTCTGTGACCCTGCTTTATAATGGGAACCGGGATTGATCAGAAGTTGAGTAGTCAGTTGCGAGATAAACAGATTCGATTGAACGATAATGATTATGTATGAGTGGTCTGTTAGGGAATCAAACTATCTCAAGGCAGCAAATTTTAGACGAAGTGGATGTAATCTTGTGGTGAGGAATTCATTCACCTGCGGATTTTAAGGCCTTACGAGGATGGGTCATGGCTACCCTAGGAAGGCTAAGGGGTGCCCAGGCTGGTGATCATGCTGCTAGAGTGGTTGGGCGAGTAAGGAATGGTAAGGAATGATTTCGAGGACGAAATCTAATTTAAGTGAGGGAGACTTATAACACCCGTTTATTTATTATCTAAATAAATAAACTAAAGAACGAATGGTAGCCTGAAATAAATAATTATATATCAAATGATGGTCTCGTAGAGCTAATTGTCACACATTAAGAGATTTGGGGTTAAAAGTGTAAAATCGGGACTTAAGTTGTAAAGGATTTACATGGATGAGGTTTAAATGGTAAATTATGGCGTAATATTAAAAGGGACTCGGATGGGAGGTGCTTATTGTGCCATTATGGCAAACTTATGATTAGAGGCGGGTATTAATGTTCCATAAACCCTAACCCTAGCTCAAAATTCTCTACAGCCGCCACCTTCTTTGCCTAGCCTCCACTCCCGTCGACTCTTCTTGTTCCGATCAACCAAAGGCCGTCGAGACCATTGCTGTCGGCGCCAAAGATCATCGGGTTTCCTTCTTGCGGTCGACTACCACCAATTCCTTTCCATTCCGAGGTGATGTCCGCTGCTACCACCTTATCGGAACCGCCACTAACAGTCTTTGTTGCCGTGGAAGCTGCTGAGGAAGGCGAGGACCACCAACAGGTCTGCTCCTCGGCTTTCGCTGCTATTGTTTGATGTAGCCTCCGATGTGGGGGGGGGGGGGGATTCCGCCGTCACTGTTCGCTGCTAGCCACCGCCTGCCTCCCTCATCGCCACCTTGCACCACCGCTACGACGAGCATTGTTGCTGCTCTTTCTCTGCCGCTTCGTTCTTCGGTTTCGTTACTACTCCTTTGCAGACGACAAAAAGGCCGCCGTCACCTCCTTTGTTTCCTGTTGCATCGTCGCAGGTTTGACGCCGCCGCTGCCACTCCATGAAAGCCTAGACTCGCCGCCTGCCACCATAAAATGATGCCCGAGTTTGAGGACATGTGAATCTGAAGTGTGTTTGGGAGTGTTTATATTATTAGTGTGTTGTCCTAGATGGGGAAATCAAGAACAGCCACCACCACCATTGTGAGGTGGTGGCTGCCGCCACGTGCCACCGCCGACCACCACAAGGGTGGTTACGGGTGTGTGTTTATTTAGTATAGTGTGTTTGTTTATTTCGTAGGTTCACTGAAATTGTAAAAATTGGGGAAAAAATAATAAAGGAAACCCTAACCACAACCGTGAGGTGGTGGCTGCCGCCACCGGCCGCCATGTCGGGTGGCGGTGTGCTTAGTTGTGTTGCGATTGCTAGTTTGGGGATGTTTGGTCAAGGGACTAAAAGGGCCTTGAAACCCTAAAGGTCCCAATGAGTCTTAATGGACATAAAAGCCCAAACATATGTATAATGGGCTTAATGGACCCTAATGGATCCAAGGACTTAGCTAATGGGCCTATTGGGCTAAGATGGGTTGGAATGAAACCCTAATTTGGGATTTGTCGGGATTAATTAATGAAATTAGAATATTAATTAATAATCATTTGCAATCAAACTAAGTCAACATTGGACTTAATGGATTAAGTCCTTAAGGGGTTAAGTAGGAACACTTAACCCTAATCGTCATTTTATGTGAAACGTTAATTTCACTTGGATTTATTATTGGGCCATTCAATTGGGCCTGATGATTGGGTTATTAAATGGGCCATCCAAGATCATTTAAATGGACTAGAATAATTAATGAGCTTTAAGGTAAGGTCCATGTAAGGGGTTTGGGCCCAATTTGGAAAATCGGGCTATAGTTTGGGCCTTAATGATTATATGATGTTGGGCCTTAGAGTAAGACCATGTATAGGCTTGGGCCCAATTTGGAAAATTGGGCCATATGTTGGGCCTTGATTCCTAGTTGGACTTTGGGCCTATGGTTTGGGCCTTGGGCTTGAATAAGCCAAACTTGGGGTAATGTAGTAATTATCCAAGTATGTATTATGGTTATATGTTGGGGCCTAATTATTAATTGGGTGCTATTTTGGTATTGACAGTTCGGGAACCTATCATCCAACAGCTGGGGTTGAGTCTACAGGACTACAGTAGTGTGCAATTGTGTCTAAGGGACTTCAGCAGTGTGAGGTGAGTTACCTTCCAGTAGGGGTGGGTCTAAGGCCATAATGTCAGCCCACCAACAGGGCTCGTTGGTAGCTAATGTTTTTGTGATAATTATCTTGGTATGCTTATGTGATATGCTTATGTTATATTCTTATGTGATATGCTTATGTGATATGATATGTGTGTCAGTGGTAGTAGGAGGGAATAGTTCTTCCCTGACTCGGTCATTAGGATCGAAGGGTAGGTCAGACCCTAGAAATGCCTGACTGTATGCTTATATTATGTTATTATATGATAGTGGTAGGGGGTGAAATAGTCCCCGGTTACCGGTTGAAAGATACCGATGGCGGATACCGGTTGAAAGATACCGGTGGCAGATACCGGTTGAAAGATACCGATAGCAGTTACCGGTTGAAAGATACCGGAGGGGTATACAGAACCCATGCAATGCTTATGTGTATGTTATGATATGTTAGTATGTGATCAGCATGTTTATGAAATGTTAGTTTGTGATCAACATGTTTATGATGTTAGTACGTCATCAGTATGTTTATGACATATTAAATAGTCCCCGGTTACTGGTTGAAAGATACCGATGGTAGTTACCGGTTGAGAGATACCGATGGTGTTATGTGGTATGTCGTATGCTGGGGGAACTCACTAAGCTTCGTACTTACGGTTACAGTTTTGTTTTCAGGTACTTTGCTTCAAAGGAAAGGAGCCAGCTTGGTCGCAGCGCATCACACTATGTTTTCCGCACACGAGATCCTTGGGATTATACTGCGATATGGTTTCATAATGTTATATTTTGATTATTCACACTTTGGTTTTATGTAATAAATTAATTAAAAATGAAATTTCTGGCCTTGAATTTTGGGATGATACAAGTTGGTATTAGAGCCTTAGTTTGAGGGACTCGGGCACACTCTCGGGTGTGTCTGAACTCAAACTAAGGAGTTGGTATGGAAATTGTTTAAAAAAAACCATTTTATAAAAAGAGTTTGAAAAGAATTTGGAAGGATAAAAGAACTTTGGAAAGAACAAGGTGTGTGATGCATGCAATCAACTGAGCTCAAGTAAGTTTTCCCTAAGATAACCATACACGTTGTGTTATGATATGATATGATTATGAGAACTGCATGCTAGACTAGGGTAAGGATCTAGGAAGATCCCTTCTGTGCCTGCTGTATGTGCTTGTTGAACTACATGATAGTGCTAATCAGTCAGTGATAGGATAGCATGTTTAGGTATGCTTGATTCTATGAGCCTTTGGAGTTACATGCTAGTATAGATTCCTGATAGGAGGATTAATTGATTTGATTGGAATGTGTTGGTTAGATTTCGCATTGTCTGAATGCTGCTTGCTTTGTGCTTCGAGTGACTCTTTGTAATGTGAGCTAGCTACTAAGTGAATATGCTAAACCTCGAGTGGCTATATTCATGAGGTAGCTAGTTGACATTAGTGGGAAGTCCTTTAGCAGTTGAGGACTGGGTGAGTACGAGAACCTAGGAAAGCCTGGAAAGTGCTCTAGTTGGTTCGGTTGCGCTGTTAGCGGGCATTCAGGGTACCAGTTTGAGGAAGTGACTTGGAGGATTCAGGAGGATTGTTGAGGAATATATGGATAGGTGTGGAAGGTAGTATTAGGCTGTACTACTGAAAGCACATGATCCACACTCGATTCAGTGAGAGTCATGGAGAATCTGAGAAGCTTCAGGGAAAGTTTGTGACCCAGTTTAGGGATAGAGGACGTTCCCGTTGTTGCAGCTTAGCCATTGGTAAGTGACTTAGTCAGCGTGGTAGGGTGTCAACCCTGAAGGATATGATTTCCACGAAGTTCCAGATACGCGATCGATTTGGAGGACCCTAGAAAGAGAGGGTTGTGCCATGTGCGTATAGTAGAAGGTCCCGCGGAGAGACCCATGACGTCTGATCGATTTGGAGGACCCACGAAGTTCCAGATACACTCCTCGGCTTTCACTTCTACTGTTCGATGTAGCCTCCGACGTGGGGGGGATTCCGTCGTCACTGTTTGCTGCTAGCCATCGCCTGCCTCCCTCATCGCCACCTTGCACCACCACTATGATGAGCATTGTTGCTGCTCTTTCTCTGCCGCTTCGTTCTTCAGTTTCGTTACTACTGCTTTGCAGACGACAATAAGGCCATCGTCACCTCCTTTGTTTCCTAGTGCATCGTCGCAGATCCGACACCGCCGCTGCCACCCCATGAAGGCCTAGATTCGCCGCCTGCCACCGTAAAATGATGGCTGAGTTTGAGGACCTGTGAAGCTGAAGTGTTTTTGGGTGTGTTTATATTATTAGTGTCTTGTCCTAGCTAGGGAAATCAAGAACAGCGACCGCCGTTGCCAAGCACCACATGGGTAGTTACGGGTGTGTGTTTATTTAGTGTAGTGTGTGTGTTTATTTTGTGAGTTCATTGTAATTGTAAAAATTGGGAAAAAATAACAAAGGAAACCCTAACCACCACCGTGAGGTGGTGGCTGCCACCTCCTGCCGCCACCGGCCGCGGTGTCAGGTGGTGGTGTGCTTAGTTGTGTTGGGATTGCTAGTTTGGGGATGTTTGGTCAAGGGACTAAAAGGGCCTTGAAATCCTAAAGGGCCCAATGAGGCTTAATGGACATAAAAGCCCAAAAATATGTCTAATGGGCTTGATGGACCCTAATGGATCCAAGGACTTAGCTAATGGGCCTATTGGGCTAAGATGGGTTGGAATGAAACCCTAATTTGGGATTTATCGGGAATAATTAATGAAATTAGAATATTAATTAATAATCATTTGCAATCAAACTAAGTCAACATTGGACTTAATAGATTAAGTCCTTAAGGGGTTCAGTAGGAACACTTAACCCTAATCCTCATTTTATGTGAAACCTTAATTTCACTTGGGTTTATTATTGGGCCTTTCAATTGGGCCTGATGATTGGGTTATTAACTGGGCCATCCAAGATCAATCAAATGGACTAGAATAATTAATGGGCTTTGGGGTAAGGTCCATGTAAGGGGTTTGGGCCCAATTTGGAAAATTAGGCCATAGTTTGGGCCTTAATGATTATATGATGTTGGGCCTTAGAGTAAGACCATGTATAGGCTTGGGCCCAATTTGGAAAATTGGGCCATATGTTGGGCCTTGATTCCTAGTTGGACTTTGGGTCTATGGTTTGGGCCTTGGGCTTCAATATGCCAAACTTAGGGTAATATAGTAATTATCCAAGTATGTATTTAGGTTATATGTTGGGGCCCAATTATTAATTGGGTGTTATTTTGGTATTGACAGTTCGGGAACCTGTCATCCAACAGCTGGGGTTGAGTCTGCAGGACTACAGCAGTATGCGATTGTGTCTACAGGACTTCAGCAGTGTGAGGTGAGTTACCTTCCAGTAGGGGTGGGTCTAAGGCCACAATGTCGGCCCTCCAACAGGGATAGTTGGTAGATAATTGTCTTTGTGATAATTATCTTGGTCGTTAGGATCGAAGGGTAGGTCAGCACCCCAAAAATGTCTGACTGTATGATTATATCATGTTATTATATGATAGTGGTAGGGGTAAAATAGTCCCCAGTTTCCGGTTGAAAGATACTGATGACGGATACCGGTTGAAAGATACTGATAGCAGATACCGGTTGAAAGATACCGATGCGGGATACCGGTTGAAAGATACCGATGGCAGTTACCGGTTGAAAGATACCGAAGGGGTATACAGAACCCATGCAATGCTTATCTGTATGTTATGATATGTTAGTATGTGATCAACATTTTTATGATATGTTAGTATGTGATGAACATGTTTATGATGTTAGTACGTGATCAGTATGTTTATGACATATTATTATTTGATAGTGGTAAGGGTGAAATAGTCCCTAGTTACTGGTTGAAAGATACAGATGACAGTTACCGGTTGAGAGATACCGATGGTGTTATGTGGTATCTGGTATGATGGGGGAACTCACTAAGCTTTGTGCTTACGGTTTACAGTTTTGGTTTCAGGTACTTTGTTTCAAAGAAAAGGAGTCGGCTTGGTCGCAACACATCACACTATGTTTTCCGCATATGTGATCCTTGGGATTATACTCTGATATGGTTTCATAATGTTATATTTGGATTATTCACACATTACTTTTATGTAATAACTTAATTAAAAATGAAATTTTTGGCATTGAATTTTGGGATGTTACAATATATATATATATATATATATATATATATATATATATATATATATATATATATATATATATATATATATATATATAATTGTATGGTGAACTAGCTCAACTGAAAGATTCAACTCAATGATTCATACCAACATTCTCATTGATGTATATGTGTGTACATATGTTTACTCTGTAGTTTCTCTAGTGTTTATTAGAACGTAAGAACACATTATATATAGGAAAAGGGTTGGGTAAGTCAAAGATTGTAGGAGTTATTTACGTAACTCCTACTTATGAAAGACTTCATTGTAATCAAATATTTGTATACTATAAGTTACAAGAATCCTCCTTGGGTGCATAGATTTACACTAAATCATACTTGTACTTCTTCATTTTTTATCTTCAGGTAACACATCAAACATTCGTCTCATTAAAAAACTTGCCAGATAAAACCTTTTGGGACCAAAACTTTAGTCGAAGGATAAAAGGGTAGGATATGGATATCTTGAGCAAAGGAAATAACCATACATGAAGTGTCTCATTAAAAACCTTGTTAAAAGAAATCCAACTTGGACAAACAATCAAAAAGAGCGACAAAAAAAGTACATAATGGTTAAAGAATTATTCAATTGGATACTCCACTTGATTTCATCAAATCCTTAATGAGAATGGGTTGCATTTTTTATCTCTTTAAAAACAACTTTGTTAAGGTAAAATCAATGGTATAATACCCTTGAACTAAAGATAAAAAGAGTACATAAGCATTCGACTTGGAACATCCCAAATTTCAAGTCCAAAATTTTCATTTTTAATTAACCGATTATAAAAACATTCGTAAGAAAAGTACGTAGCAATATATCATTTTGTGAAACAATGTATTGTGTCTAAAAACCAAAATTATATAATATCAACATGTCAGAGTACAATCCCAGAATATCTCAAGCGCGGAAGATCAATGCGTGTGTGTATGATGTGCTGCTACCGCGCCGGCTCCTTCCCCTTCGCTGAAGAGGTACCTAAAACCGAAACTGTAAACTGTAAGCGTGATGCTTAGTGAGTTCCCCATCGTACCACATACCATACAATCACATAACATACATATACTGTGAGGCGTATCTGAGTGCCTGACCTACCCCTTTGGTCCTCTCGATTGGATACTGTCTAGCATAGCCGGGTGCTGGCCTCCCCTTCGCTCGTCTCGACCGGATACTCACAAGCATATCTGGGTGTTGGTCTCCCCTTCGAGTCCTATGACGTCCAGGTCTCCCAACACGTCTAAACAGCTATGGGACTCCCTTTTCGAACAACTGACCATCGCAGAAGGGTTTAAGATGGATGAAAGTGCACTGACTCACCGAGTCCCAAGAACGACTCGCCGAGTCCAACCTTGACCATTTCTATACAGTCGATCTAAATGGGATTTCACACACCAAAACCATAGATCTGGCCTCTTAGTGTCCATTTTATACATAAAGTTCCAAACTTGATGCACATGAATGGGGTTTTTAGCTCAAGAGTCCATAGAAGGTCCTCTACAATGTGCATGGGGCTCTCATGGCCATAGAGTTTGCACCTTTATGCCATGAGAGCCCTCCAATGACTCAGATCTGGAAGTAGAACCCCATGAATCACCTTACAAATCTGAAAATGGCTTAAGAAGCCCTAATTGCACCATGAATCTAAGCCCTAAATATGAACAACCAAAAAGGAAGACCAAAATAGGGGGCTTTTACCTTGCTTTGGCTCAAGATGAAGTAAGATCACTGAATCTACAAGCCCCAACTCAAATTTCCCAGCTTCTTCCTTCCTTCCAAGCTTCACAAACCAACCAAGAGCACCAAAATGGCCTTAACACACACACACAAATGGATAGGGTTTCGATATCCGGCTCTAAGGGAGTGTTAGGGACAAGGGAGGCTGAGTTAAGGTGTTTATATAGGTGAAAACCCTTAGATTTAGGGTTTTACTCATACAACGCCTAATCGCCAAGTCCGTCTCCCGACTCGTCGCGTAGATCACTTAAGATGTCTGCGGATCTTGACTCTACTCGACGAGTGGTTCCTCCGACTTTTTGAGTCCCAAAGATAAACACAAAAAGCTTGAATTAAATGCATACTAGGAATCGGGTGCTACAAATCTCCCTCACTTATTTTAGACTTCGTCCTTGAAGTCTACTACTCATTCCTGTAACAGTTCTGGGTAATGTTCCATCATATCATCCACCGGCTCCCAAGTCCATTCCGAGCCCTTCCGGTGCTGCCATTGCACCTTCACCAGCTCGACCCTCTTGTTCCTCAAATCCTTTTTCTTCTGGTCGAGGATCGCTACAGGTCGCTCGATGTAATTGAGGCTGTCATCAACCTGATTATCCTCTAAGGGTACCACTGTTGATTCGTCCACCAGGCACTTCCACAGCTGCGAGACATGGAAAGTGTTGTGGATCTGGCTGTGTTCGGATGGCAGATCCAACCTGTACGCTACCTTGCCCACCCGGGCTAAAACCGTGAACGGTCTAATGTACCTGGGGCCTAACTTGGCCCGCTTCCTGAATCGGATGACGCATTTCCATGGCGAAACCTTCAGGAGATCCATGTCCCCGACCTGGAACTCTAGGTTAGATCGACGCTTGTCAGCATAACTTTTCTGCCAACTCTGAGTAATCTGAAGCCTGCTCCGGACTCTCTGTCTTCTTGAGCACCACTTTGGTGCTTCCCATGAACCTCTGGCGAACCTCACCCCAACATATCGGGGTCCTACACCTTCTCCCGTATAACATCTCGAAGGGAGGATGGACAATACTCGCATGGTAGCTGTTGTTATACGAGAACTCAGCCAATGGGAGGTAAGTATCCCAGTTACCACCGAAATCTAGCACATATGCCCGCAACATATCCTCTAAAGTATGGATGGTCCGCTCACTCTGACCATCTGTCTGCGGGTGAAATGTAGTGCTAAAGTGAAGACGAGTACCCAACTCATCGTGGAATTTCTTCCAGAACCTGGAAGTAAACTACACATCTCTGTCTAAAATCACGGAGACTGGCACTCCGTGTCGTTCCACCACTTCCCGAATGTAGATGTCGGCCAACTTCTCGGCCGAGATACTCTCCTGGATCGGTATAAAATGGGCACTCTTGGTCAACCGATCCATGATGACCCATGTGGAATCCACTCTCCGCGCGGTCCTGGGAAGCTTTGAGATAAAATCCATAGTAATGTCTTCCCATTTCCACAGTGGGATATCCAACGGCTGCATCTTGCCATGTGGCCTCTGGTGCTCGACCTTGACCTTCCTGCAGGTCAAGCATCGCTCCACGTACCATGCTTCATCCCGCTTCATGCAGGGCCACCAATAGTCCAGACGAAGGTCCTTATACATCTTCGTCGCCCCGAGATGAATGGAGAATCGAGATTTGTGCACCTCCTCCATCAGAACCTGGCGCACACCCCCGTGGTATGGTACCCACACCCTGTGGTGGATGGTCAACAACCCTCGGCTATCATAATCGAAGGAGGGAACCTGGCCTACAATCCGCTCACTCTTCCTATGTTCCTCCTTCATGGCCTCCTGCTGGGCCTCTCGAATCTGCTCCAGCAGTGGAATCACCACGGTCATCCTCATGCAGATATCCCTGATCGGTGCTTCCTTGCGGTTAAGTGCGTCTGCCACCACATTGGCCTTCCCCGGGTGGTAAAGGATCTCGCAATCATAATCCTTCACCACGTCCAACAACCGACGCTGCCTCATGTTTAGATTCGACTGATCCATGAGGTACCTCAAACTCTTGTGGTCCGTGTAAATGGTACAACGGACCCCATAGAGGTAATGACGCCAAATCTTGAGGGCGAACACAACAGCCCCCAGCTCCAAATCATGCGTCGAGTAGTTCGCCTCGTGAGGCTTCAACTGCCTCGAAGCATAGGCGATGACATGCCATCTCGGCATCATAACCGCGCCCAAACCCGAAATAGACGCGTCGCAGAACACAACAAAATCTTTTACGCCCTTTAGCAGGGCTAAGATCACCTCCTCGCACAATCTCTACCTCAGTGTATCAAACACTGCATGCTGCTCAGGCCCCCAGCGAAAGACTACGGCCTTCTTCGTCAGCCGCCTCAAGGGTACGACTATCTTGGCTAATCCTAGGAAACTCTGAATCTCAGATGGAGACTTCAGAACCTCCCATCTCATTATGGCCTCCACCTTGGCCGGGTCCACCGATATCCCGTTCTGGTTGCAAAGGTGCCCGAGAAACTGCACCTCGCGCAACCAGAACTCACACTTGAAGAGCTTAGCATACAAGTTCTCCCTTTTCTAAGTCTCCAGAACCTCTCGCAGATGCTCCTCATGCTCCTCCTGTGTCTTGCAGTAAACCAATATATCATCGATGAAAGCTATCACGGACCGATCTAACATCGGTCTGCACACGCAGTTCATGAGATCCATCAACGCGGCAGGAGCATTGGTGAGCCTGAAAGGCATCACCACGAACTCATTGTGGACATAGCGCGTCCTGAATGTAGTGTTTTGTACATCCTCCTCTCTGACCCTCATCTGATGATATCCTAAACACAGATCAATCCTGGAGAACCAAGATGCTCCCTGAAGCTGTCAAAGAGGTCATCAATCCTCGGAAGTGGGTAACGGTTCTTCACCGTTACCGTGTTTAGCTCCCGATAATCTATGCACATGCGATGCGATCGGTCCTTCTTAACAAACAGGATCGGGGCTCCACAAGGCGAACTACTCAGCCTGATAAATCCTTTGTCTAGCAGCTCCTATAGCTGTGTAGACAACACTTGCATCTCGGGAGGAGCCAACCCATATGGTGCCTTGGCTATCGGAATCGCACCAGGGACTAGGTCGATCCTGAACTCCGCCTGTCGCTCTGTAGGTATCCCAGGAAGCTCCTCTGGGAACACATCTGCGTAGTCTTGCACCACCGGTACATCACTCACCGTCGCCTTACCCGTCTCCCGGGTATCCATGACATAGGCGACATATCCTAAGCAACCTTGCTGAAGGTAACGCCTAGCCCTCGCTTCCGAACATAAAGTTGGTCCATGCTATGGCCTCTCACCCTGAATCACCAGCTCTCCACCAATTGGGGTCCTGGATCGCACTAGCTGCAGTGCGCAATCTATCACCGCCCCATTAGGGCTCAACCAATCCATGCCTATAATCACCTTGTTCCCTCACAATGGAATGGGAACCAAATCCACTAGGTAGCACTCCTCGAATAACCTCAGCACACAATCTCAGAAAACTGCCGATGCTTGCACCGATCGGTCATCGGCCATCTCTACCTCTAAAGGGCAATCCAACATGCCCGAAGACTCATGAAACCTCTTGCTGAGTGCAAGGGAAACAAAATACCGAGTGGCACCTGAGTCAAACAACACCTGTACTGGGATACCGTTCACATGGAACAATCCTAAACGCATACACAGAGAACATATCAATACCATAAGCATCAAATAAATAAATCAGGGGGAAAGAATCATACCTGTCACCACATCGGGTGCGGCGCGTGCCTCCTGGGTAGTCAACTGGAAGGCCCGGCTCCTCACCACTGGAGCCTCTGACTTGCCCTACCGACCATCAGTAATCCGCAGGGTCACTGGAGCTGGCGCCTTTACTGGCGCTGCTGCTGTCAACTGGGGGCAATTGGCCTTCTTGTGGCCCCTCTTGTTGCAGTGGAAACATAGCAACTCAGACGTTTGAATAGCAGGTGCAGGGGCGGTAAAATTCCTGCTAAAATGTCCCAGCTTGCCACACTTGTAGCATCTAGACACCCCAACCTACAAGCCCCCTCATGTGTCTTGCCGCATTTCCCGAAGCGGCGACGGCTCTGCTGGCCTTTCAGCCCAGCATCTAATCCCTTGGACTTCTTCCCCGAAGCCCCAGTAACATATCCCTCCTCATTATTCCTCTTTCGGATGTGCTCCAGATTAATCTCCCTCTCCCTTTCCCTGGCAATCATGGAATCTAGGGTAGGGCAAGCTGAAAAACTGAGATGCTCCCGAATATCCGCTCGTAGCATGTCATGGTAGCGGGTCCTCCTCATGTCCTTGTCTCCAGCATACTAGGGCACCGGTAATGCCCTCTCCCGAAACCTGGCGGTGATATCCGCCACAGTCTCCGTAGTCTGTCTCATGTCTAAGAACTCCTTGGCCAGCTACTGAAGCTCCACAGCTGGCATGAACTCGGCTCTAAATCGGGTCACAAAGTTCGGCCATTTCATAGCCTCAACAGCCGAGGCTCCCAGAGAGTCACCAACCGACTCCCACTAATCTTTGGCCCTGTCTCTCAAGCAGCCTGCTGCATATCTCACCTTCGACCCCTCGGGGCAGAAGCTAGTTAACTATGTAGACTCAATGTATGCAATCCATCGCCTGGTTGCAATTGGGTGCTTCGCCCCATGGAAATCCGGCGCACCATTGCCCATGAATTCCTTAAAGGACAGTGTGTGTGATCCCGACTGGCTGGTCACCATGTCTCTCCTGAACGCCCGGAGGCGATCCTCCATCAGCTCGATAATCCCTTCCTTGATCGACCCAAAGATGACCGGGGTCGCTTCAAGGATGCCTCTAGTGATCTCGGACGCGATGAACTCGCATAGCCTCTCATCCACTGGTTCGGAACCTGAACCTGAACCTGATCCCTCTCCTGAGCTGCCAAATGTTGGCCTCGGACGTAGTACCACCATTCTACAATACATAATGACAACCGTCAGTGATACTGATACTTCTAGAGGGCTCACATCCATAAGAAGTTCCCTGGTCTTGCCTCAGCCCTCCTCGATTCAAGTATGGATCCTCTGCTTTTAGTAGTACGGGCCCATACTACCTTCCACATCTATCCATACTTTCCTCAAGAACCGCCTTGACTCCACCAAGTCCCTTCTACTACTACTGTTCTCTGCTATTCCCTTCCTAGGCTCTCCCTATGGTACCTATGACTCCATCAAATAAAGTCCTCAACTACTGAAAGCCTCTTTATAATGCCAAATAGTCATCACTTGAATACTATCACATGTGACGAGGCTCAAATAATCCTTCAAGTAAAAGACCCGACCCTACAACGGTTGGACTCGGACAAGAGGTGCGCAATAGGGCCAAATCCAACACTTTGAGATTAATCAACCCTTATCACGTGTGACGTGACATATTCACCTAATGGCTAACTCCAATCACTCAAAGTCCTACAAGCACGAAGCAGGCAACATTCGGACACAGGAAACTACTCAAGCAACTCTATTCTCATAACGAGAAACTGTACTAGCATACAATGCTAAGCTCATACCATCAGGCATAACCTAAACAGGCTATCCTACTGCTGTCTACTCAATACTAGCATGCAATCCTCATAAGTTGAAGCACAATAAGCAGGCACATAAGGCATCATTCCTAAATCCTTAGTCCTATTCTAGCATGTTGTTCTACTAAAGCTGATAAACATAACATAAACTTGTATGGGTACTTTGGGGAATACTTACTTGAGCTCGGCCGGTTGCGCACATCACACACTTCGTTCTTTCTCAAAACTCCTTTAACTTATCCTTTAGAAAACCATTTTCTTGTAAAATCTTTTAATCCCTCGATTTTAGTCCAGACACCCTCGAGGGTGTGTCCGAATCCCTCAAACCAGGGCTCTAATACCAACTTGGAACATCCCAAATTTCGAGTCCAAAAATTTCATTTTTAATTAACTGATTATAAAAACATTCATAAGAAAAGTACGTAACAATATATCATTTTGTAAATCAATGTATCATGTCTGAAAACCCAAATTATGTAATATCAACATGTCAGAGGACAATCCCAGAATATCTCAAGCGTGGAAGATCAATGCGTGTGTGTATGATGTGCTGCTACCGCACCAGCTCCTTCCCCTTCGCTGAAGAGGTACCTGAAACCAAAACAGTAAACTGTAAGCACGAAACTTAGTGAGTTCCCCCATCGTACCACATACCGTACAACCACATAACATACATATACTGTCAAGCATATCTGGGTGCCCGACCTACCCTTTCGGTCCTCTCGACCAGATACTGCCTAGCATACCTGGTACTGGCCTCCCCTTCGGTCCTCTCAACCGGATACTGACTAGCATATCTGGGTGCTGGTCTCCCCTTCGTTCGTCTCGACCGGATACTCACAAGCATATCTGGGTGCTGGTCTCCCCTTCGGTCCTCTCGACCAGATACTGGGGACTATTTCACCCCCTTACTACTACCACATAACACATATCACATAATCTATCTATCATGGCTGGGTATGACTACCCCTTCGGCCCTATCGACCGGTAATTTGGGACGATCTCCCTTATTGTCACTAGCACATAGCATCATATCATACTAGCACATAAACATATAAGGTAGTAGCAAATAAAGACAATCATCTAATCATACAACTCCTACTGATGGGCCGGCATTGTGGCCGTAGACCCACCATTACTGGAAGGTAACTCACCTCACGCGAGTAGCTGCTGATAATCAGTGAGGGAAACCTCTCTCTGCTGCTGCTCCGGAAATCCCCCGGCTATAATCCCCACAAAACACTCAGTAATAATCTGATATCTACTCTTAGGGTAAAATGACAATTTTACCCCTAACCAAGTCCAAGTCAAAGTCAACTTCCAGTTGACCCGACTCGCCGAGTTGGGCCGTCAACTCGTCGAGTCCCTAACCCTTTACATGTCCTTATCCACGACTCTACTTGTTGAATTTAGCAACGACTCGACGAGTTCCCCTTCTATGTGAACATCGAATGAACCTTCATCCGACTCGCCGAGTTGTATGAACAACTCGTCGAGTTCACCTTCATCTGATAAATAAGTCTTGTACTTGACTCGCCGAGTTGTATGAACAACTCGTCGAGTTCATCTTCAACTATTAGGAGATTGCCTTGGACTCACTGAGTCTGTTCTAGCACTCATCGAGTCCTATGAACTCCAGGTCTCCCAACACGTCTAAACAGCTATGGGACTCCCTTTTCGAACAACTGACCATCGCAGAAGGGTTTAAGATGGATGAAAGCGCACCGACTCGCCGAGTCCTAAGAACGACTCGCCGAATCCAAGCTTGACCATTTCTATACAGTCGATCTAAATGGGATTTAACACACCAAAACCATAGATCTGGCCTCCTAATGTCCATTTTATACGTAAAGTTCCAAACTAGATGCACATGAATGGGGTTTTTAGCTCAAAAGTCCATAGTAGGTGCTATACAATGTGCATGGGTCTCTCATGGCCATAAAGTTGGCACCTTTATGCCATAAGACCCCTCCAATGACTCAGATTTGAAAGTAGAACCCCATAAATCACCTTACAAATCCGAAAATGGCTTAAGAAGCCCTAATTGCACCCTAAATCTAAGCCCTAAAGATGAACAACCGAAAAGGAAGACTAAAACAGGGGGCATTTACCTTGCTTAGGCTGAAGATGAAGTAAAATCTCTGAATCTACAAGCCCCAACTCGAATTTCCCAGCTTCTTCCTTCCTTTCAAGCTTCACAAACCAACCAAGAGCACCAAAATGGCCTTAACACACACACACACAAATGGATAGGGTTTCGATATCCTACTCTAAGGGAGTGTTAGGGACAAAGGAGGCTTAGTTAAGGTGTTTATATAGGTGCAAACCCTCAGATTTAGGATTTTACTCGTACAACGCCTACTCGCTGAGTCCGTCTCCCGACCTGTCAAGTAGATCACTTAAGATGTCTGCGGATCTCGACTCTACTCGACGAGTGGGTCCTCCGACTCGTCGAGTCCCAGAGAAAAACATAAAAAGCTTGAATTAAATGCATACTAGGAATTGGGTGCTACACAACTGGATTCTCCCCATCACATCCACTTAACGGGATGTTAATCATACATCATGATGTAATCTTTACTTGCACACAACTTGGTGCATGATATATGTCATTTAGGTAGTTTAAAGAGCTTCCTAAGTGTAATAGCTCTAACGTGTTTTGGAACAAATACTTTGGTAGTGACTTGGTGATAAGTATGCATGATTCTTCTCTGATCCAATATGCTGCACTTCAATCTTTCGAATTGATTGTCGTTCATGTGTAAAGAATAATTTTGGTGAGATGTGCTTAGTGTTATCCCCTTTGATGTAACCATCTTTCGCTTGATCAATAACATTAGTTTTATCATCATATATGATAACTGGTTCATTAGTATCATAAGCTAAATCACATGTACTTTGAATATTGCCAGTTATAGCTCAAAGCCATACAATCTCTAATCGCCTCATAAAGCACGAGTAGTTTGGAGTGATTCATCGAAGTAGCAACTAGAGTCTGTTTACATGACCTCCAGGATATCGTTGTGTTCTCAATGGGAAAGACATAACTAGATTGGGAGTGTCCCTTATACAGGTATGATAATTTGCATCGGCATAGACAACAAGGGTCACGTTATTTCGAGTATCATTTGGGGTAGATCCACTCGATGACACATAAGGATAGAGAGTACCTTTATGGCATACCCTCGGCCAACGACAGAAATACCGGGTGATGAGACGTCATTATGGATCAAAGTCATTTGCATACATAGAACAATACAACAAAATAGCATGATGGTAGAAATATTGTAACACTCAAAAATCACAAAAATTTAAAATTCTCAACAATCAACCATTCATCATCATTGTTTACAAAATAGTCATTGTTTTCAAAATATTATTTTAAATCAGAGTTTTTCCCCAAGATCCATGGACAAAACAGGAAGCTGTGTACGATCACGCCTTCACCTTCTGTAACAACGGAATTTTTCAAACAAAATTTTCATTTCAAAATAAAGTGTTTTCATCCAAAACAAGGCATAAACATTCTACGTGTCATGTCATAGTACAAATCATATGAATCCCAATATCATAAATCATCCATCAGTGTGTACAGATCACGCCGGCGCCTTCCCACGGTCCTCGCTAGTACCTGAAACACATACACAACAACTGTAAGCATAATTTCTTAGTGAGTTCCCCAAAATACAACTTACGCACATACGCCTTTCCAGGCCCTGACCTTCCGGTCCATGTGTCTCAGGGGACTTCCGTCCCTGCTGGGTAAACCTTTCGGTCCTACCCACGCCAACCTTACGGTCCATATTACAACGCCTTCCGGCCCGTAACATATTCGCCTTCCGGCCCATATCAAGCATATCATACATAGCACATATAACAATTAACTGATCACATAAAACACATATGTCTCATATCGTATCCGACCTTCCGGTCACACAGTCAAACCCTTCCGGGTACAGTATAGTGAGAAGACTCACCTCGTGAATATCGATAGCTAGCAAATCCCGAAGTCACTCGTGCTCGATCCGCCGAGCTACAATCTCCCTATAACATCATACATCTCTGGTTAACACTTTTATCTTCTAAGTTTGACTATCCCTAAGAAGTCAAACATAGGTCAACTCTGGTCAACGGTCAATCGGTCAACTTGACCGGACTCGGCGAGTGCACGAGGGCAACTCGGTGATTCTAGACGTTTTCGCCAACTCCCTAGGATTCCCTTCTTACACGTCGAGTGCTTCCCCTGACTTGACGAGTTCCACCTGGGAGAGTCGCGGGGCCACCGCGACTCAACTCGCCGAGTCTCAAGAACAACTCGGCGAGTCCCAGCTCGACTCAGTCCGCCTGTCGACCCTCTCTAACTCGTCCTGACTCACTGAGTCAACCCCTGATTCGACTGGATCACTCATTGGCCGATCCAAGGAAATCTTCAAGCTACTCGCCGAGTCTGCTCATCGTACTCGGCGAGTCCATGCCATGCAATTACTCAAACTTGCTTCTAAGGTCAGATCTGTTCCAACAATTCATAGATTTGGCCTTCCTAGACTGATTCACCACGTAAAGCCCTTATCTTGGTGTTCACAATACACTCCATGTCTCATAAATGGCATTTTGGCCCAAGGCATAAGGATTCCAATCCAAAACCTCCATTGATTCACAGAAAGCTTGGGCAAAGGGACACTCTGGACCGCCAAGGGTCCAAATCTATGGTCTAAAACGCTTAAGGGACCAAGGGAGCACTAGATCTAGCCACATGAGGCCTTAATAAGCCCTAATCAATGAAAACATCAACATAGAAGAGGATAGTTCGAAGATATTACCACAATAACGATGCTCTGGACTCCAAACCCTTAGAAATGGCTCCTCTTGCTTTCCCTTTAGCTGATCCTGCCTTTCCCTTGCAAGATGACACTTCTAAGGTCAATAATGGCCTCCTTCTTTGCTCCAAACGCTCACACTCGATTAGGGTTTCACTCAAGGGACTGGTGAGCACAAATGACAGCCGTAAGGCCCTTTAAATAGGTCTCAAACCCGAGAAATTAGGGTTTCATTAAACAACGCGGACTCGCCGAGTCCATATCCTGGACTCGCCGAGTCCAGACGAATCCCGCGTCCAGAATCGTGACCCTACTCGGCGAGTCTGAGCACCAACTCGTCGAGTCCCCTCTCAAAACACCAAAAAAAATGAAAACAATAAAGATACCTGGAAATCCGGGCTGTTACACCTTCACACGATCCTCAGAAGTACTTGAAACCACAAACTAAAACCATAAGCCAAAGCTTAGTGAGTTCCCCCAAAACGCCACCACACAAACATATAATCAAACAGATAACGGGTCCACAAACTCCTAGTGCATAACCTTATGGTTGGAATGCCCTGGCCCACAAACTTACAGTTAGAATGTCCAATACATAACGGGTCCACAACCTCTTGGTTGGATTACCCCCGACCCACAACCTTAGGGATGGAATGCCCATGCCCACAACCTTATGGTTGAAATTCCATGGTCTGTTGACTTACAACACAAAGCAATACAGTCTCAACCCGCCATACCTTGTCGACATGTATATAACAACTAACATATAATCAACAACAGATAATCATATAACCAGTTAACAGTCTAGTAGGCAGATCCACATATCACTATTGTATAGAAACATCCTAGATACCAGTACACATAACCAAAAAAGGTTGGCATTGGTGCATTTGACCCACAAGAGTGGTGAGGAAAACTCACCTCACAGTCTGACGAATAGCTAAACAATATACTGCTCTAAATACTGGCTCAAGCCAAATCCTAAATGTCAAAACATTACCCATTTTAAATTAAAAACAATTTCCCAAAATACCCTTGATCAAAACTGATCAAAATCAACAAGTCAATGGAGTCAACCTAGCCGAGTCAACACAGGGCTCATATGTGGGGCATACTCCGGATGCACACGGGGCGTACTAGTTATCTGAGGCATCGAGGCCAAATCAGCATACGTGTGGTGTACCCTTCAGTATGCCCAGCGTATGCAGCAGTCCCCCTCTTAATCTATTAAGAGCTTATTTATACAACTTAATATTTCCGAATGCAGATCCAAGGCTACACCAAGAGTCATAAAGTTTCCAACTTTATGACTTTTCATGTCTATTAAGTGCTTAATACACAAAATCTCAACATCTTAATGCCTTAAGACCTTCTATAGCATGCATGGAGAAAAACTAAGCAACAACACCACATTTTTATGACTCAAGACCCCTCACATGGTTTGAAAGGACGACTTATTTGGTTAAGGTCATACCATGCTCAATAATAATCATATATGGGACCAAAAAAGCCCTAAATGAAGAAATGCCTAAATCTACAAGATAGGATGATCAAGTTAGAAGCTTTTTACCTCCTAGAGGTTTCTAGCAAGTGGAGAATCTCATATCTAAGTTGCTTCCAAGTTTCAAGATCCTTGCACCTACTTCTTCTTCTTCAAGAACACCACCAAAGCACACAAAATAGCTCAAAATGCACTCTTCTCACTTAGGATTTGCTAGAGGGTCGCATTCTTAGTTGGAGGCTGATTAGGGTGAAGATGTTAGTTCCATAAAGTTGTTTAAGTAGGGTTTGGAACCCTCGCATGTACGCCTAGCGTATGAAGAGTATCCCCAGCGTACTAAGTCCCTCACATTTACACCATGTGTACGAAGAGTACACCCAACGTACTAAGTTCCTGTTCGAAATTAACAAAATGCAACTATAGGCCATTTTGCACTCTTTCAAAGTTATAATGATATGATGCCTCAAATAGTATGCTACTTAATAAAAATGCATCACTAATCTATAGATGATTGTGACTCCATGACTTGACTTCTACAAGTGTAAGCTTCCTTCTCTTATTTTGTTAATACTACTTGCATTTTGAAAGAGTATCAACGTAACGTTTATGAGTTCAGGGGTTTGAAATGTTTGTATTTAAATGTACTTTTATCCCAAAAATATGTTTACTGAAGACATACCTTTATATCAAAAGTATATTTATTGAAAGTGTACTCTTAAACCAAAAGTATGTTTGTTAAAGGCGTTCTTTCTTGACCGAAAGTATGTTTGTAAAAATTGTGCTTTCTTAACCGAAAATATGTTCTTGTAACATCCTGACTCATAAGGTATTTAATTCAAATTAATTAAATTAAGTTTTGAGTTCCCACGATGTGGTGTAGGCACCACCACGATGTGACATATCAAGAATGTTCGCAAACTTTGTTTAGGTCGCTGCGACATGGCAATATTTATGTTATGCCAAGGCAACCGTCTGAGGACAAAACCCCTAATTTTTAGGTCTTAAACCTTATTTAAGTAATGTATAAGCTACAGTTTGCTAACCACAACCTCCAACACTCTCTTTCCAAACCATGATCTGTTCTAGCCTCCTTGATCTCATATTTGTAGAAACTTGTGGTGTTTTTTGCCTCTTGAAGGAGAAGGAAACCCTATCGGTGTGCTAATTCACATTGAAAGCATCATCTTCATCTTCTAGCATATCGAATGGACCTTTGTAAGTGTCCAAGACTCAATCCTTATGTTGTTAAATTGCTAGACCTCTATATTTATCCCATGTTCTTCATATCTTTGTGGGTTCGGGTGGTGATATCTCATAAAGATTGCAACTCTATAAATCTTTGGGACATTTGGGGTATTTGATACATGGGATCTGAAATAAGAGTGTGTTTTGTAGCCATGGATAGGGTTTTTGTCATAAAACCTTTTTTTACCTAATATGAAGTCAAGACATGCATGTCTATAAAGCACCAAGTTTTACGTTCGTTTTGGTGTTAAAAACTCTTCTAAAGATGATGGACTAAGGACCTTAAATAATAAGTGCTTAATGGTTGATTCAATGCCATGCTTTGCCTTTTTGGAACCTATGGTTTTGAGATCTTCATCTCTTGAGTGGTCTTAATGGATAAAGTTAAAAACTTTATCCATCTAGACCATAGTATGTACCAAATCTGAGCTTTGGAGCTCTTAGGGTTAGGAAAACAGCTTAATCCATTAATTTGTTTAGAACCTAGTTCTCACAACGTGGTACTCAATGGCCACGACATGGCGAATGAGGGTGGATCGAATGTTTTGTGCCTATTATTCCATGGTGTGGCCAATATGTGTCACAACTAGCATTTTTAGCTAGGAAATTCTATTCTCATGTAAACATCATCTTCTGTAAGACTTGTACTCTAATTGATCATCATGCTATATGCTAACATTAAACCATCCATTTGAATCCAAACTCTTGATTTAAGTTCAAAACCTAATACAATACATCTCATATGGATTGAAAACCCGAAAAATCCCGGTTTAAGATTATTATGGGCTAGGATTCTCTTATTGGGCCTAATGGACCAATAAACTTTCAATTTGACTACTTTGGGCCTAGGAGCCCTATTTGGGCTCTAATTGGACCCACCTCCATGAAATTAAGGTATTTTGGGTCATATGGGCCTAGAATAATCCATCTTATTTTCTAATGGGCCATGATGGGCCATAACTAGTTTCAATAGCCCTAATGGGCTGTAAACTACATTATTGGGATTCTATTGGGCCGTAAACACTAATGTGAGCCCAATGGGTCGAAAACCATCCATTTGGGCCTCATGATATCGAAATCAAGCAAGTAGGGCCCAAAACATTTCCTTTCTCCAATCGGCCAACCACACACACACACACATATATATATATATATATATATATATATATATATATATATATATATATCGGTAAAAAAAACCAAGTAAATTACAAGCATGACACCTAACTTTTGTTTAGTGGTAATCTAGACTAGGATTTCTTAATCCATCATGTAATAACCAAAATCAACTCCTTCCCCTATCTTCTTAATACTCGGCTGAGAGCACCCACAAACAGATACATTTTCACTTTCAAACTCTCTCATAATTCCTCTCAAGCTCAAGGAAAATTCCTTCATTTCCCTTGGCCTTTTCATGACTTTGGTTTGTGTTTTCAATAGGTTTTTCAACAAGTTCATCACTCTTGGTAAGTCTTTGTTTAAAACTATGGTCTAACTTCAAGATTACATCAAAAATCTCCTCTTAACCCATATCATTTCATGATCTATACTCTTGAACTTCATAGATTTCGAAAACCTCCTCAAGGAAGCTTCTAGGGCTGAAAATCTTCTTCAAAGTCTTCATCAAACCGAGAACAATAACCCAAAGGGAGTTCATACTCCTTGCTTTTCGATTTTACTATGTTTTGGGGGAGGATACAAGTTGCATATGTGCTAGATCTATGTATTTGTGCATGTTTATGTGTGTTTTCTAAGTTATATGTTGTGATTATGTGAAGAAACTTCATAGATCTCGAAAACCATATCAACTCTTGACAATATTTGCAAACTAAAACACTTTACGCAACTTACCATAAGGATGAAAGAGTTTTATATATATATATATATATATATATATATATATATATATATATATATATATACATATATATATATATGGTACTTTATGATAATCATAGTTTTAAAAGGGCTAAAAGTGTTAAATTTCGCATAATGGGCCTTAATATGGGCCTTCACAGTTTCATTGGGCTTAAAGTGTAAATTTTTTATTTTTAAGGTTTGAATTGTCATTTAACACAAATTTGAGCCAAAAATGTTAATTTACGGTTTTATGGGCTGAAATTGTCATTTTATTTGGATTTGGGCCTAAAATGTTATTTTCACAAAACTTGGCCCGAAAACTTCATTTTTATCTAAAATGGGCTGAAAATGTAAATTATATATAAATAGGACGAAAATGTAAATTTTTATAATAATCGGCCGAAACATCAATTTATATATATAGTTGGACCAAAAATGTCAATTTATATACAATTGGGGTCGAAGATGTCAATTTTCAAGATATTGGGCCAAAAAATGTTATTTTTAATCAAAGTGGGCTAAAAATATCATTTTATTTAGATAAGCCCATAAATATGAACTTTTGATCTTAAGGGACCTAAAGTGTCAACCTTACCAAAAATGTGCCTAAATTGTACACTTTCGGCTTAATGGGCCAAAAATATCACTATTACAAAAATTAGGCTTTTTATGCCATTTTGGTAAACAATCGAACAAAAAAACAACGTAATAATAAAAGGACTAAATACATTGATTACACGTTTATTGGCCATTGTGATCCATTTACATGCTGATTGGGCCTAGACAATACATCACGTGTTTATTGGGCCTTAGTGGTCCTTCTACATGACTGTTGGGCCTCGTACATTCACATTCATACTTGTTGCACTTTTCAAACATATAACATACACACAAACATTATACATAACATGATACAATATTCACATAAACTCAGTTAAGGATCTAGTGAGACATGTCGGTTGACACCTCTCGAGTGTACGATCGTAGCTTATAGTTATAACCAGAGTCTCCTGAAGGGAGAGCGAGAGTTTGTGTATAGAGCTATACGGGGTGACACCCCATACCTAAGTTGTTCGCTACGGTGAGACTAGGTCAGTCTAGGATGACAAACCTTTCCTTAAACAAGTCGGCGCCTAAAAACGCCACGACATGCAAATTCGTCATAATCAAGTATGGTTAAAACAACTAACATAGAGATTCTCTCCATCATAATTTTACAGAATACATATAGAATATTGTTGATACGAAAATATACATACACTAATATCGGGTCATAGGGTTGAGACCACAACACTCTTATAAACAGAAAATATAGGATTTTTTGGGGAAATATACAGTTAAACAATACCTTCTACTTACAACAGAAAATACAGGATTTTTATCCGGATTACATTTTTATATACATTCCAAAAATAGAAAATACACATGCATTAATACTTAATTTTGATACATCACTTCCAAACCATTTTACAGAAAATATCGGATTTTTTGATGTTTTACGAACAATACAAAACTTTTCATTCAAACATGCATATGAACTCACCAACATTATATATGTTAACATTTTCAAAATAACTTGTATTCTCAGGGGGAATCGTTAAGCGGAAAGGTCAACAAGAACATGTGGAATTTGTCGTATTTTGTTATCATCATACATTGAATATTTTGCCATGTAATCTATGATACTATACTTGATGTAAACAATGTTGGTTGTATTTTGATATGTATGATGATGGTGTTGTCTTGTTTCAATTATATACATTGTGATGATATTACAAGATGAGGTCACGCACAATCCCCTGGACGTTTCCGCCGTCTCGTTCGGGGATGTGACAGATTCATATCAGAACATTGTTTATAGTGAACTGGCATATCTAATCATACTTGATATGCAACTATAAATACAATGGGACTAAAACACTTTGAATAAAATGATACCTAGGTATACATTAAAACTATAACACTAAAAGTCTCTGGAGGAAATTGAACACTGTTATTAAACCCGAACAGTTATTTAGTCATATTAGGGATAAATATAGCCTGATCAACTGTATTTATTCAAAATATGACCAACATGTGTTTGGGAGTAATCATGGCGGGAAATGGATCTAGAACCTTACCTCATATCCAAAACCTCTAAGGAACTCAAACTTAAACAATTAAAATACTACATGCATACTCTTTTTATAGCGTCTCTCACCCCTCGTGTAGACACGATGGTTGGATTCCATCACCCTGGAGCTCCCTATTTGCCCAATCAAGGAAATGGCGGATAGTTAGAACCCGAGGAAGAACCAGAGGAAGAACCAGAAGAAGAGCCCGAAGAGGAGCCTATGGAAGGACCGGCATAACCGGTAGCCAACTCAGATGAGGAGGAGGCAGTAGGCAGCGACAAAGATGACTCAGACACGGGGTCCGAAGTCATCAATCCGCCGTACATGGCGAAGGTGCCCCCATACAGGATGGGCCCCAATGGCCCTATGCCCCCATGGGCACACGACATCTGGAGATGGAGCCGCCAGCAATGGGTGTGGCCCAAATTTGGTATGAACCGGGACTACTACGATTTGAGTCACGATGGACCCGCTGAATGAGCCTTGCTTGTGATAGTAAGGAGGACACACGATATTGGCGAGCAGGCGTAGGCAACAGCTGTTCACATGGTCGCCATGAGAGCCGCAGTTGAGCGCGCAGAGAGGATGACACCTGAGGTAGTCAAGGACTACCAGGCGTGCCAGACAGTATTGGAAGCCCGAATTTGAGCCACCGATCACCAACTGGCTAGGCTTCAAGGTGCATCTACCTCTTCGTCGGCACCACCAAACCCATCTCGTCGCAACTAGTGCCCACTCACGTACCATTGTTATGGTTTTTCTTTTATGTACTACCTTATGTATATCGACTACATGATTAAGTGACTACACTACTCATGGAGTCATTACTCTGTCAAATTTTTATTTCACTGCATGTATTGTATGCCTTATGTAGGCAAATTTTCATGTACTCAAAAGATATTCATTAATGAAAATGGATATATATTTTATCATGATGTTGTTATCTGCTATGTGTTCTCTTACTCTTACTACATGTTGATTGTATGCATTCACTCACTTATACACAAATGAATCACTGACACTGTGTTGTAACCGAGAAATCGTGAAAATAAATCCAGATTCGATTCATGTAGTAACGAACTCCATCACCCTTGACTTCAAGATTTTTATCCATTCCTCTTAAGGCTTCGCCAGCCACGTTTTCTATTTTCAAGGCTTCCTTTTGAGATTCCTTGATTTGCATGGATAGGTGCTAATGGATCGTCATGGTTAAGGACTTCACTCGGCAGTCCGAGTACTCCTTTCGACTGAGAGCATCAGCTACTACATTAGCTTTTCCTGGGTTATAACGAATCTCGCATTCATAATTGCTCAGTAGTTCAACCCATCGTCTTTATATCATGTTGAGTTGTTTTGGTTGAGAATGTGCTGAAGGATCTTATGATCGGTGAAGATTTTGCATTACGTGCTGTAGAGATAGTGCCTCTAGATCTTTAGGGTGAAAACAACTGCTCCCAGTTCTAGTCGTGGGTAGTGTAGTTGACTTCGTGTGACTTGAGTTGTCTCGAGGTGTATGCAATGACCTTTCCTCGTTGCATTAGAACACCTTGTAGACCTTGGTTTGATGCATCGCAGTAGACCATGAACTCTTATGTTCCTTCTGGCAGGGATAATATAGGTGCGCTGCATAGGGCTTGTTTCAGTGTTTGGAACGCAACGTCTTGCTTTTCTCCCTAGTTGTAGGTTACACCCTTCTAATTCAGGGCGGTAAGTGGTTTGGCAATCTTTGAGAAGTATTATATGAATCTTCGGTAATAGCCAACAAGGCCCAAGAATTGTCGGATTTTCTTTAGAGCTCTTGGAGTTTCCCAGTTCTTGATTGCCATGATTTTGGAAGGGTCCATGTGTATCCCTTCTTTGCTAACCACATGACCAAGGAAATCTACTTTCTGAATCCAAAATTCGCACTTTGAGAATTTTGCGTATAGCTTCTCTTTCCTTAGTATTTCCAAGATTTGCCAGAGGTGTTGACTATGTTCTTCCTTACTTCGAGAGTAGATAAGTATGTCGTCTATGAACACGATCACAAATTTGTCTAGGAAAGAACGACATACTCGGTTCATTAAGTCCATTAACACCGTCAGTGCATTTGTTAATCCAAATGGCATCACTACAAACTCATAGTGACCATAACGAGTTCGGTAGGCCGTCTTGGGAACATCTCTTTCTAGGACTCGCAGATGATGATACCCAGATCTTAAATCAACATTTGAGAAGTAGCTTACACCTTGGAGTTGGTCGAATAGATCGTCTATGCGCGGTAGGGGGTATCGGTTCTTGATCGTGAGCTTGTTTAGTTCTCGGTAGCCGATGCACATGTGAAAGGATCCATCCTTCTTCTTTACGAATAGGACTGGTGCTCCGCAAGGTGAGAAGCTTGGCCTGATGAATCCTTTATTGAGTAGCTCATTTAGTTGGCTGGATAATTCTTGCATCTCTACCGGGGTTAGACGGTACAACGATTTTGCTACTGGGGTAGCTCCAGGAATCAAGTCGATTCTGAACTCGACTTGACATTTTGGTGGAACTCCTGGAAGATCCTCAGGGAAGACTTCAGGGAAATCATAGACTTCTAGATGTCTTTGATATCTTTCATTTATTTTTCCTTATCTACCATGTGGGCTAGGAAAGCATGTTATTCTTTGCGCAAGTATTGTTGGGCTTTGACACAAGAGATGATTTGTAAATTTGTATCGGGTTTATCACCATAAATGATAAGAGTTTCTCCACTTGGCATATTAATTCGAAAAGCCCTTTCATGACAAAGTATATCGACATGGTGAAGGCTTAGCCAATCCATATCGATGATGACATCAAAGCTTCTGATAGTGATCGGCATTAGATTGATTTGGAACGAGTGTTCATTTAAATCTAGCGTGCAGCCTATGTACATATCATTTGTGCTTTCTGTTTTACCGTTTTCCATTTCTACTATAAATATCTTATTAAGTGATTGGGGGTTTTGCTTAAGTAAGTATTTGAATTCATGGCTCACGAAACTCCTCTACGTACCACAATCAAAGAGTATGCATGCATAAGCGTTATTGAGGGGAAACATACCCGTAACCACCATGGGATCAATATTGCTTCATTTTGCCCTATTGCCAACACTTTTCCCACACCGACAACATTCCTTGACTTTGGGCAATCTCTCTTGTAGTGCCCAGCTTTGCCACACCCATAACACGCTTGGCCCACCCCGACTCCAGGAACTTGGGTGATTGGTTGTGTCGGTGCCTTACAGAAACGGGCAGTGTGCCCTTTCTTGTTGCAGTTATTACAGTGCATCACTCGACAATTTCCGTTGTGATGGTAATTGCATTTGCTTCACTTCGGTAGGTTTCCAGCATATTGCTTTGCTGGTGTAGGGGTTACAAGAACAGCGATGGGAGTAGTAGCGGCATGAACTGTTACTAGCTGCTGTTTCTTGGAAGGTTCTTGCAAAGGTTAACCCTTCCTTTTGTTCCAAAACTTCTTATTATTGTTGATTTTGCTCTCTATGGGTTGCTTCGGAATTGTATTCATGAATCCTTGGCAAACACCATGGTCAACGAGGGACTGTTCCAGCTATTTGGCACTATCGAAAGTAACTAGCTTAGAAGCTAATACACTTCCTTGAATCTGGGGTGACATTCCCTAGATATATCTGTCACACCCCCAAACCAGAATGGCGGAATCGTTCGAGGGCGGATGACTTCATGTAGTATCGAAACAGTTGAATACATAGTAAAGAAAGTAACACAACCATCATATATATAATTTGAAAGTTTACATTCTAGAAAGTACTTGTTTCAAAAGAAATTACAATATGATGTCAAAATGAAATTAAACTAACGCTGCAGCGTCCCTTCTTCAAAAGCAGTAGTATTACCTGTATTACAGAATTTCCGAGAAGTACAAGTAGTTTTGAAAGAGTAGGTCAGCATTTAAGCTGGTGAGTTCATAAGTATTTAGTGACAATGTTTGTATGAAATAGAATGAAAATGGTTTGTACATGTTTAAATGTTCCTAGAAAATCCCATATTGTCTACTATAGTAGATGGTAGTTTAATTGTTCCAAAATTGTGATGCAATAGTGCTTTACATGCCTAAAATAGTAGGTTTATGTATAAATCGTTAAAGCATTTGAAAAACCCCATAAATCAATGCGTTTTTAATACTCCATGTTAGTCTTATAACCATACTATTTGACCAGGATGCCTATAACAACGTTCTTCAGGCGTTGGAAAGTTATGACGTTTGTCACTCCAGGCCTGTCTGCCTAGTTGTAGCTAATAGCTTAGGTGTCGGATTGTCAATCCCATATAGATCTATACACAAGTATCACGCTCCCCCTACAAGGGATTATGGTATATAATACAGGACTTAAAATGCATACTCGAAAGTACGTGAAATGTCTAACAAAACTTAGTATAAAACAGATTTACGTATGAAAATATCCATTTGTTCTTGTATATGAAAGTATTTCCTTGATATAGTATTCGTTAGTATGTAAATGTTCATGATTTTCTCGTAAACTATACCTATCATAATTTCTCAAAATGTGTGTTTCGTTTGTATAGTAAACACTAGTGTAATGCTCACTTGTTATGAAAGGTATAACTTCTGTAGTGCCATAAGTGAACACATATACATAAAGTATAAACATAGTGTTTGATTTGTATATATATATATATATATATATATATATATATATATATATATCAACATATTTCATTTCAAAAGACAAGATGTTATCGTGATATATTTTGCGTACGAAAGTTTCCATATAGTAGTTGTGAATCACATATGATTCACTTGACAAAAGGTGTATAATGAAACTTTTATGTAACACACTATAATAACCGTGTGTTTACTTGTATTTCCCCCCTTTAAAAGCGTATAGAAGCATTTATAAACCCTTTAAAAGTGTAGATTATAGGGGTATGAACTCACTTGGTCGATTGAAGATAGTGATATTTAAATTGACCAGAACTTCGGCTTGTGAAAGTCGATTTTCTCGGGATTCTCGGGAATCTAGGGAATGCAAAACCTTCCTTCGGGACTTGTACGCGAAAACTGGGGCTTCGGGAGGGTCTCGGGGGCTTAGAAGCAGAGTTTCAGCATAAGAGAAGAGAGAATTGAGCACTAGAACTCGAAACCATCGGTTTCTATTTATAGGCTGAGTTTTGGGGTCTCACGTCGTGAGTTTTGGGTGTCTCACGTCGTGAGGCTTAGTCAGCATGATCCTCTTCGATGATTTGGCGTGGCTAACACTCTGGCACCCATCAGTCATGAGCTCACGTCGTGAGGCTGAGTCAGCCTCAAATTTTGTGTCCCGAACTTGTAAAATCTGTAACTTTTGCATACGAGCTCCAATTTCAACTTTCTTTATATGCACGTGTAGGTGTGAAAAGGCTCTACAACTCTCGTTTAGACTTCATCGGCTAATTTTGAATTTATTTTTATTATATCATTTTTAACGGGCCGGGACACGAAAAGTCCGTTAAAAACCCATAAGTTCTTCATCTGATGTCCGTTTTCGTCAAAATTTTCACCGTTGTGCTACTATTGTTGGGACCTTCGATTCTCATTTAGTTTGTTTCGGCCAAAAGTCTCTCGGTCTCTATTGCGAGTTTTTAGCTGTCTACTGCTATATCCGGATTTTGGAAAAATCATAACTTCCTCATACGAAGTCAGATTTGGGCGTTCTTTTTACGTACCTTTATGGTTTAATGATATATATACAACATTCATTTAAATACTTATGGCTAAAAACTATTGTATTGAAACTTCGCGTTTTTCGTTTAATCGGTGTTGCCGGTTTTGTCGGAAATCTTAGAATGGTCATAACTTCTTCGTTATAACTCGGATTCTATTGTTTTTAGTATTTATGTAAACCTTGAAACAATATCTAACATAGTAAGTAAACCAATAGAGACTTTTGTACATTTTATTTTCAAAGTTAATTTCATTATTTCAAAAGTGGTTACAATACTTGACTTTTTAGGTCATTACATAGAGTCGAAATATCGGGTTGTCACAATATCTCTCGATCTTCTTGCTCTCTAGAGCAGCCATTCCCGGGCAAAGTATTGCCAAGTCACTAAACCTATTGGTATAGGTTGTGATGTCCGAGCCTACCATTGTAAGGCCCCAAAGCTCTTGATTGAGCTTCTGCACTTCGCCTCTCGGGAAGTACTCTTGCATGAGCATTTGTTTCAGGTTTTCCCATCCCATGGAGTTAGCCACCACCAGAGTTAGTGACTTGACGTGGCTATTCCACAACGTTAGGGAACGTTCGGACAAAGTACAAGCAGCCTATTTTACTTTGCTCCCTTCTTGACATGAGTAGATCTCGAATACTGCTTCCGTTTTCTCTATCCATTGGGATAGAGCCATAACTCCTCCAGTCCCATTAAAGGATATAGGTTTGTTGTTGGTGAAGTCCTTGTAAGTGCATTCTTCGGAACGACCTTTGTTTTGGCCATTAGTAGAGTTATTTATTCCTCCTCCCGACCCGTTGTTACTCATTTGTGCCATTGTTGCTGTAACAACAGTTGTTATGGCAGCCTAGAAAACAACATTGTCCATTGATGGGGGGTGGTGGTGGAGGTGGTGTTGGTGTTCCTGTAGTATTGAAGCGTCGGGGATTCCTTCTTTGTGGCATGATTCTGCCATAAGTTAAAAGACGAATTCTTGATAAGTCTTTAGAAATGATTATGGAAAGTCTTAGTATTATATGCTTTACGTTTCGAACATTACCAAATTTGTAAGTTAATTTCGAAATGGAAACTTACAATAATAAGTGTATGATTCCCTTAGTATTTTAAGAACTCAATGAAATACTCAATGAAATAATAAATGTGTATTAATCTCATTGATATTAAGATTCGATACGACGATCAGGAAAATTTGACCTTAACAGAGGTCTAGAGTACATCAGTGAAAATGGGAAAATTTGACAGCATTCAGACCCTCGAAATGTGTACTCACAATCCGTCAGTTTGACATACATAAAGGAAAGAGAAACAGCAACGCTCACTCACTAAGTATATACATAGCACAATAAGTATGCACTCTACTCCGAGCGGGTGGTACGTTGCGGACCATGGTATGTTGTGTTAGAAGTCTGGGCTCGGGCTACTTGCCATTCAGCCTCGATAACATGCCTCTCCATTGAGGCTTGGTTTTTCCGGAACTCCCTTATCTCAGCTCTAGCAGCGGTAATGTCTTTCTGGAGGGAAAAGGTGTGCTCTATTGTTCGATCATGTTCTTCATCCAGGCGACGAAGACGTACCGCATTGATTTGGGAAGTGGCATCAACGTCCATTATTTGGTTGGCGTTTACCCTTGCTTACTCACCTTGATTGGCGATGCGACGAACCATGATAGGGAATGCTCTGTCAGCTGAACCTCCGTTACTGAGGTTATAAAAGCCTTGTCCCATGTCGTAGGGTGGACGTTGTCCTTGCTCCCTGCTCCATCGTTTCAGATCTACAACCCAGAGGGGCACCGGACCCTGAAAGTTCCATCGGGGGTTTGGTGCCTTCTGGGAAGGATTGTACACCTCGGGGTTTACTCGCTTATTATAATTTTTATTGTGTCATAAATACTCCTATAGTATTTAAATTTGTAGGTTTGATTATAGTGTTACTTTGGTAAGTTTTTGACTTGTTGCTCACTATGACTATTCTCCGACATACGTTGGTCATATCTCGGATAAATATAATTGATCAGACTATATTCATCCTAGATCTGATTGCATATTCCGAGGCTTAGGCATAGTGTCCAACTTGTCTTAATACTTTTGTATGGTTCTAACTATGACATTAAACTGTTGCATGCATGTATTTGTACATTTATGAAAGCTAACATTTTTAATTTAATGAAGTATGGTAGGCGTGAAAACATTTTTTTCAGAGAGTTTTAGTCCCCTTGCATTTATAGTGTGTATATCTTATGTGGTTCTATATACTTAGTTCACTATAAACAATGCTCTAATACCAATCTGTCACACCCCCAAACCAGAACGGCGGAATCGTTCGAGGGCGGATGACTTCATGTAGT
The DNA here is from genome assembly GCF_002870075.4 of Lactuca sativa. Lineage (NCBI taxonomy): Eukaryota > Viridiplantae > Streptophyta > Magnoliopsida > Asterales > Asteraceae > Lactuca > Lactuca sativa. Next base: position 9,690,479 of record NC_056627.2, read on the forward strand.
ATCATAACAGTTGAGTAAAAAGTAAAGAAAGAAAACACGACCATCATATATATAATTTAAAAAGTTACATTGTTGATTGTAATACATGTTTCAAAAGAAATTACATTATGATGATATAATAAGTTTGAAATTTGACGCCTTAGCATTCCTTCCCCAAAAGTTGTTGTTATACGTATATTACTGAATCCCTGAGAAATAGAAGTAGTTTTGAAAAAGTGTCAACAATTAAGTTAGTGAGTTCATAAGTGTTTTTGTATAAGATATGGATGCTATTTTGTAATGATTAACTGAGTTTGTTACTATAAAATCCAATATCTTCCATAAATGAATAGTAGTTTTTAAAAGTTCCAAAAACCGGTGTGCATAAGTATTTTCCATACCGAAAATAGTGTAAGTAGATTTATATATGTATACATAATCACTAAGACGTTTGATAGCCTTGTACATCTAATGTTTTTAATACTTCATGTGAGTTTTATAACCGTACTATAGACCCAAACTTCCTGTCACAACGTTCTTCATGCGTTGGAATGATATGACATTTGTCAACCCAGACCTACCGGTCCAACTGTAGCTAACAGTTTAGGTGCGGGATTGTCAATTTCGTATAGATCTATACACAAGTATCACGCTCTCCCTACAGGAGATTATGGTTTACAACACATGACTTGAAATGCGTACATGAAACTACGTGAAGTTAAATGTCTCACAAAAGTTTGTATCAAATAGATATACGTATGAAAAGTCCATTTTTCTTGTAAATGTAACTGTTTCCTTTCTATAGTGTTATAGAGTGTAAAATATCATGAATATCTCGTAAACTATACATATTATAGTTTTTCAAAAGTGTGTTTCATTTGAATGATAAACCTTAGTGTGCTACCACCTGTGCATGTGAAGTATAACATTTGTAATAACGTTATTTTACTTATTTAACATTTATACACAAAATGTAGATAAAGCATTAGAAACTGTATGTAACGATTTGCATTTTAACATCAGTTTTTCTTGTGTTTCACTTGTATTTCTCCCCCTAAAATATAGTAAAAACGTGAGAATAAAGGGGTATGAACTCACTTGGTAGAAGTGGCAGTTTGATGAAAAGGAGACTAAACTCGAGCAACACTTGTAACGACCCATCTCTGGTACGTTGCTTCCATGATATTTATTTAGAAGTTTTCAAGTGGGACTCGGCGAGTCTATAGCCCGACTCGTCGAGTAGGGTCGGGATTTCGAGCGTGTGTAAGTCGGCGAATCGGCGAGTCCATATTCGGGACTCGACAAGTCTGCCTGCCAGGAAGAAACCCTAAATCCCTGGGTTGCTCACTATTTAAGCAATGTTATGTGCCCCAAACTTGCCTCCTTCACCCTCATAGAGCTGTGAGAAACCCTAATCCATCCCTTGATTGATTAAAGTGTTTTTGTGTGGAATCTTGAAGGTTTGAAGAAGAAAAAGAAGAAAGAACCAAAGAGAAGAGGTGTAGAGCAAAGATCCAAGGGAAAAATCAGAGTTCATTGAGGTATTTCTCGGATTCCTTCTGTTTTATGCTTTAAACCTCCATTAGAACACTTCTAGGGCTAGTTTGATGTATTTTCCAGACCTTATAGTTGTGTGGATGCCTTAATAGGTCGAGATATCCCTATATCTGTTTGTTTAGGAGTTGTAGAGCCCGGATCTATTGCCTTTTGAAGATGCTTTGCATGAGAACCCTAGATCTAGCCTTTATTATGTTTTTTTGAGCCTTATAATCTTCATGGATGCTCATGGGCGCGTAAAGATAGAATCTTTACGTGCTAATCAAGCTAAGGGAACCCAGATCTATAAGTTGTATACGCTGGATTCAAGTAGAATCGAGTTTAGAGTAGCTGCATGCAAGCGACTCGGCGAGTCGGAAGAATGACTCGGCGAGTCAAGTCGCGAGTCCTCAATTTTCCCCTTTTTGAGTGATGCCGAGTGGGGACCAGTGAGTAGTAGAGTGGACTCAGCGAGTTGGAGGTCAGACTCAGTAATGGAGGGACTCGACGAGTTGTTCATATAACTCGGCGAGTCCAAGGCAATCTTCTTAGCTCGAAGAACAACTCGTCGAGTTGTTCATACGACTCGGCGATTCGGATGCAGATTGTCTGAGTTTTAGAATCAAAGGGGAACTCGTCGAGTTGATGCCATACTCGACGAGTAGCCACGAGTAGGGTCGAGAAGTGAGAATAGAGACCCGGCGAGTTGGCCGCCCAACTCGGCGAGGCAGGTCAACTGTAGGTTGACTTTGACCGGGAGAGTTGACTTTGACCAGGGGTAAAAGAGTCATTTTACCCCAATGCAGTGATCAGTATCTGATTGAGTGTGTTTATGGAATTGTAGCTGGGGAGATACTGGAGCAGCAACAGATAACTTCCAGAGCCATACACACAGCAGCCAGTTCACGAGGTGAGTTTCCTTCCAGTAGGAACGGGTCTATGGCCATAATGTCGGCCCGTTTAGTTAGCAGTAGTTCTGGACTTTAGTCCGATGCAGTAGTTAGAGTGCTTGATATCTTTGTGATTCAAGCATGTTTTGTGTTATGTGTTCCGGACTTCGGGCCGATGCAGTATATGTGTTATGTTAGCACATACGTGTTTATGATATGCTATGTTCAGACAGTCCTGGACTTCGGTGCGATGCAGTAATTCCGGACTCCGGTCCGATGCAGGGGACAAGGTCCCAGTCAGTTCCGGACTTCGGTCCGATGCAGCTAGTTCTAGGCTTCGGTCTGATGAAGTGGGCAAGGCCCAGTATGTGGTTTATTTGTTATTGTGTGGTATGTGGTAGTTTGGGGGAGCTCACTAAGCTTCGTGCTTACGGTTTCAGTTTTGGTTTCACGTACTTCCACAAGTAAAGGGAAGAGCTGGGGATGATGGCATCGCACACACCACAACTTCAGTTTTTTTCCTAGGAGATGATATAGTTTTCTTAGATATGTTTTGATACAGTTGTGACTCAGTTTTCTCACAGTATTTTAGTATGGTTTGAGATACGTAGCGTATGGTTTTATTATATGATACTCAGTTTTATGATTTTTGGTTATATTAAAAATGAAATTTTCGGGTCGTATTTTTGGGATGTTTCAAGTTGGTATCAGAGCCTTGGTTTGAGGGATTCGGATACACTTCCGGGTGTATCTGAACTCAAACTAAGGGAAAAATAAAAAGATTTTCAAAAGGAAAATGTTTCTAAAGAATTTTGAAAAGCACTTAGGAAGAAAAGAATTTTTAAACAAGATAAGGGTGTGGTGCATGCGATCAGTCGAGCTCAAGTAAGTACTCCCAAATTACCCATACAAGTTTATTAGTTCAGTTTCAGTTTTAGTTCCAGTTTCAGTTTCAGTTTCAGTAGAACAGCATGCTAGTATAGGACTAAGGATCTAGGAGGATTCCTTATGTGCCTACTATATGTGTTTCAGTTTTATGAGAATTGCATGTTAGCATTGAGTAGACAGCAGTAGGATAGCCTGTTTAGGTTATGCCTGATAGTATGAGTTTAGCATTGTATGCCAGTACAATTTTCTCGTTATGAGGATAGAATTGCTTGAGTAGTTTCTTGTGTCCGAATGTTGCTTGCTTTGTGCTTTGTGGGACTCCAAGTGATGGGAGTTAGTCATTTGGTGAATACGTCATGTCACATGTGATCAGGGTTGAATAATCTCAGAGTGTTGGATTTCGCCCTATTGCGCAGCTCTTGTTTGAGTCCAACCGTTGTAGGGACGAGCTTTTTACTCGAAGGATTATCGGAGCCTCATCACATGTGATGGTATTCAGGTGCTGGCTAATTAGCATTATAAGGAGACCTTCAGCAGCTGAGGACTGGTTTGAGTCAGAGATTTCCCTAGGGCAAGCCTAGGATGAGAGTAGCAGAGATCAGTAGTAGTAGAAGTGACTTGGTGGAGTCAAGGCAATTCTTGAGGAAAGTACGGATAGATGTGGAAGGTAGTATGGGCTCGTACTACTGAAAGCAGAGGATCCATACTCGAATCAAGGAAGGCTGAGACAAGACCAGGAAGCTAGTAGTAGTATCAAGGATCCCTTGAGATATTTCAGTTTTCTGATGTGGCTATGATGTGTTTCAGAATGGTGGTTTTGCGTTCGAGGCCAGCAGCCGACAGTGGAGGTGCCGGGGAGGGATCAGGATCAGGCTCGGGGGACGAGCGTATGGATGAAAAGACCAGAGAGTTTCTTTCTTCAGAGATTACTCGTATCATACTGGAGCAGACTCATGTGATCTTCGGTTCGATCAAGGAGGGTATCCTAAAGTTGATGGTTGAGAGGTTAGGCACCTTCCGTGCCGAGGTGGCGGCCATGATGGGGTCGCGCACACTTACGTTCAGGGAGTTCAGGGCATGTGGAGCTCCAGATTACCACGGGGCGTGGGACCCCATAGCGAGTACTAGATGGTTGGTGGATGTGGCCAACGCTTTCCGCTCGAGCAGGTGTCCTGAGGGGGACAAGTTTAGATTGGCGTCCTGCCTTCTGAAGGACAGGGCACGGGATTGGTGGGAAGAGGTCGGACATACCATTGGAGATGATGCAGCGCTAGATGCCATGACCTGGGCTGATTTTTTCTACCAGATTCAGGGCAGAGTTTGCACCGGTTATTGAGGTGCAGCAGTTAGCTAGAGAGTTTCAGGACCTCACCCAGACTACAGAGACCGTGGCGGAGATCACCGCCAAGTTCAGGTAGAGGGCTCTTCTCGTTCCTCAGTATGCAGCCGATGAGGAGATGAAAAAGGCCCATTATCATGAGATGCTGCGGAGCGATATCCGCCAGTTTGTGAGCCGGTCCAGCTGTAAAACGCTAGATGACATGATTGCTAGGGCTCGGGAGAGGGAGATTGACCTTGAGATGGAAAAGAAGAGGAAACCAGAGGCGGTTTCGGGTACAGGTAGTTCGGGCAAAAAGCCCAAGGTTTCAGATCACAGATCCAGGAGTCAGCAGAGCCACGGTCGATGTTGCAAGTGTGGGAGATTGCATGATGGGGTGTGCAAGGCAGGGAGTTCCGGCTGCTACAATTGCGGTCGGACTGGGCATTTGAGCAGGGATTGTACGGCCCCTGCTACCGCCATTGCAGCATCAGATCTGATTTGCTTTCAGTACAATCAGAGGGGACATAAAAAGTCCCAGTGCCCGAGTTTAGCTGCAACAGGGAAGGTGGCTGCACCTGCCCCTGCTACTTTGAGGATTACAGATGGCCGGCAGGGCCGAGCCGAGGCGCCAGTGGCGAAGAGTAGAGCTTTTCAGATGACAGCAGAGGAGGCACGAGCGACTCCTGATGTGCTAACGGGTATGTATCTTCCCTTCATCTCGATATTATTATTGATTGATTATTGCTTATGATTATATCTTTTGTATAGGGTCGTTCTCTGTGAACGGCATTTCTGCTACAGTATTATTTGATTCGGGGGCTACCCGATCGTTTGTATCGCTGGCGCTTAGCAAGAGATTTCGTAGAGCTCCAGCGGAGCTGGATTGTCCACTAGAGGTTGAGATAGCAGATGACAGGACCGTGAGGGTTGCCAGAGTGCATAGAGGATGTTCTCTTCAGTTGTTCGACGAGCAGTTTTTGGTGGACTTGGTCCCTATTCCCCTGCGAGGGAATAAGGTTATAGTAGGCATGGATTGGCTGAGTCCCAATGAGGCGGTGATTGATTGCGAGCTGCAGCTAGTGAGAGTTCGCACTCCCAGTGGGGGAGAGTTAGTGATTCAGGGCGAGAGGCCACAGTGCGGACCAGCTTTTTGTTCAGCAGCGAGACTGAGGCGCTATTTTCAGCAGGGTTGCGCCGGATATATAGCTTATGTTGTAGATGCCCGAGAGAAGGGTAAGTTGGCAATAGATGATGTTCCGGTAGTGCGAGACTACCATGATGTATTCCCAGAGGATTTTCCTGGGATACCTCTAGAGAGGCAGGTCGAGTTCGGGATTGATCTGATTCCGGGTGCGGTACCGATAACTAAGGCACCGTATCGGTTAGCTCCCCCTGAGATGCAGGAGTTGTCTATGCAGTTGTAGGAGCTGCTAGACAAAGGTTTCATCAGACCGAGTAGTTCGCCTTGGGGAGCTCCGATTTTGTTTGTGAAGAAAAAAGACGGGTCGCACCGTATGTGTATAGATTACCGGGAGCTGAATAAGGTAACGGTGAAGAACCGTTACCCACTTCCAAGGATAGATGATTTGTTTGACCAGCTTCAGGGAGCGTCTTGGTTTTCCAAGATCGATTTACGTTCCGGGTATCATCAGATGCGAGTCAGAGATGAGGATATGCAGAAGACTGCTTTCAGGACCATGTATGGTCATTATGAGTTTGTGGTGATGCCATTTGGGCTCACCAACGCTCCACCTGCGTTCATGGACCTCATGAACCGTGTGTGCAGGCTGATGGGAGGAAGTGTAGGACTCCGATTTGTTGGGGCGAGGTCGGTCAGCGGGTCATTGGGAGCATAGAGGTGGTGCTCAAGACGACCGAGTTCATTCAGCAGGTTCGTAGTAGACTACAGACTGCGCAGAGTCGGCAGAAGAGCTATGCCGACAGGAGGCGTTCAGACTTGGAGTTCCGGGTGGGCAATATGGTCCTTCTGAAGGTATCACCTTGGAAGGGTGTCATCAGGTTTCAGAATAGGGGCAAGCTGGGTCCTAGGTTCGTTGGTCCTTTCAGGGTTTTGGCCCGAGTGGGTCGGGTTGCTTATCGGTTGGATCTTCCAGCAGAGCTTAGCTAGATCCACAACACTTTCCATGTGTCTCGGTTGAGGAAGTGTTTGGTGGACGAGTCAGCAGTTGTTCCCTTAGAAGATATTCACGTTGATAGCAGCCTAAATTATACTGAGAGGCCGGTCGCGATTCTGGACCGGAAAACAAAGACCTTGCGGAACAAGGTAATTCAGTTAGTGAAGGTGCAGTGGCAGCACCGGAAGGGGTCTGAGTGGACGTGGAAGGCTGAGGAGGAGATGAGAGAGCACTACCCGGAGTTATTTGCAAATTCAGCCATAGCAGACTTTGAGGACGAAGTCTGAGTCAAGTGGGGGAAGATTGTAACGACCCGTCTCTGGTATGTTGCTTCCATGATATTTATTTAGAAGTTTTCAAGAGGGACTCGGCGAGTCTATAGCCCGACTCGTCGAGTAGGGTCGGGATTTCGAGCACGTGTAAGTCGGCGACTCGGCGAGTCCATATTCGGGACTCGGTGAGTCTGCCTGCCAGGAAGAAACCCTAAATCCTCGGGTTTCTCACTATTTAAGCAATGTTATGAGCCCCAAACTCGCCTCCTTCGCCCTCAGAGAGCTGTGAGAAACCCTAATCCATCCCTTGATTGATTAAAGTGTTTTTGTGTGGAATCTTGAAGGTTTGAAGAAGAAAAAGAAGAAAGAACCAAAGAGAAGAGGTGTAGAGCAAAGATCCAAGGGCAAAATCAGAGTTCATTGAGGTATTTCTCGGATTCCTTCTGTTTTATGCTTTAAACCTCCATTAGAACACTTCTAGGGCTAGTTTGATGTATTTTCCAGACCTTATAGTTGTGTGGATGCCTTAATAGGTAGAGATATCCCTAGATCTGTTCGTTTACGAGTTGTAGAGCCCGGATCTATTGCCTTTTGAAGATGCTTTGCATGAGAACCCTAGATCTAGCCTTTATTATGTTTTTTTGAGCCTTATAATCTTCATGGATGCTCATGGGCGCGTAAAGATAGAATCTTTACGTGCTAATCGAGCTAAGGGAACCCAGATCTATAAGTTGTATACGCTGGATTCAAGCATAATCGAGTTTAGAGTAGTTGCATGCAAGCGACTCGACGAGTCGGAAGAACAACTCGGCGAGTCGAGTCGCGAGTCCCCGATTTTCCCTTTCTTGAGTGATGCCGAGTAGGGACCAGTGAGTAGTAGAGTGGACTCAGCGAGTTGGAGGTCAGACTCAGTATTGGAGGGACTCGACGAGTTGTTCATATAACTCGGCGAGTCCAAGGCAATCTTCTTAGCTCGAAGAATAACTCGTCGAGTTGTTCATACGACTCGGCGAGTCGGATCCAGATTGTTTGAGTTTTAGAATCAAAGGGGAACTCGTCGAGTTGATGCCATACTCGACGAGTAGCCATGAGTAGGGTCGAGAAGTGAGAATAGAGACTCGGCGAGTTGGCGGCCCAACTCGGGGAGTCAGGTCAACTGTAGGTTGACTTTGACCGGGAGAGTTGGCTTTGACCAGGGGTAAAAGAGTCATTTTAACCCAATACAGTGATCAGTATCTGATTGAGTGTGTTTATGGAATTGTAGCCGGGGAAATACCGGAGCAGCAGCAGATAGCTTCCAGAGCCATACACACAGCAGCCAGTTCACGAGGTGAGTTTCCTTCCAGTAAGAACGGGTCTACGGCCACAATGTCGGCCCGTTTAGTTAGCAGTAGTTCCGGACTTTAGTCCGATGCAGTAGTTAGAGTGCTTGATGTCTTTGTGATTCAAGCATGTTTTGTCTTATGTGTTCCGGACTTCGGCCCGATGCAATATATGTGTTATGTTAGCACATACGTGTTTATGATATGCTATGTTCAGACAGTCCCGGACTTCGGTCCGATGCAGTTAGTTCCGGACTCCGGTCCTATGCAGGGGACAAGGTCCCAGTCAGTTCCTGACTTCGGTCCGATGCAGCTAGTTCCGGACTTCGGTCCGATGCAGTCAGTTCCGGACTTCGGTCCGATGCAGTTAGTTCCGGACTCCGGTCCGATGCAGGGGACAAGGTCCTAGTCAGTTCCGGACTTCGGTCCGATGCAGATAGTTCTAGACTTCGGTCTGATGAAGTGGTCAAGGCCCAGTATGTGCTTTATTTGTTATTGTGTGGTATGTGGTAGTTTGGGGGAGCTCACTAAGCTTCGTGCTTACGGTTTCGGTTTTGGTTTCAGGTACTTCCGCAAGTAAATGGAAGAGCTCGGGATGATGGCATCGCACACACCACAGCTTCAGTTTTTGTCCTGGGAGATGATACAGTTTTCTTAGATATGTTTTGATACAGTTGTGACTCAGTTTTCTCACAATATTTTAGTATGGTTTGAGATACGTAGCATATGGTTTTATTATATGATACTCAGTTTTATAATTTCTGGTTATATTAAAAATGAAATTTCCGGGTTATATTTTTGGGATGTTTCAGCACTTCGACTGGAGAAAGTCGATTTCTCGGAAATCTCGGAGCTTCGGTCCTTCGTCGGAGCATGGATATCGAACTGGGGCGTCGGGGTATCTTCAAAACGCTCGAAAGTGAGAAAATGGGAGAGAAATGGTGTAAATTAGCAAAAGAATTCGGAACCCTCGCATCTTATTTATAGGGATGGGATGAACCATGAATGCGAGGCGTTCCTACGAAGAACGTGGGGCGCTCCCTCGGACACATCGCGTTCGGAGCCTTCGTGCGTCATTGCATACAAACTTCGGGCTCGATGGGTGATGGGACTCGCTCTGGTCGAAGAATGCAGGGCGTTCCCTCTTGGACCAGCCTTGGACTTTGTGCCCCAATCTTTGAAATTACGTAACTTTCGCGTACAAGCTCCGTTTTGACGTTCTTTACATCCACGCGTAGGTGAGAATATAATCTACAACTTTCATTTAGACTTCGTTGGCAAATTTTGACTTTATTTTTAATTATGTACTTTTAATAGGCCGGGACAGGAAAAAACCATTAAAAATTCATAACTTCTTCATCCGATGTCCGTTTTCGTCTGTCTTTTTACCATTGTGTTACTATTGTCGAGATCTCCAGTTCTAGTTTAGGTCGTGTCAGCTAAATATCGCTCGATCTCTATTTCGAGTTTTTAGCTGTCTACCGCTACTCCGAAACTTAGAAAAATCATAACCTCCTCACACGAAGTCAGATTTGGACGTTCTTTTTATGTACGTTCATGGTTTAATGATATCTACGACATTCGTTTAGATACTTAAGGCTAAAAAGTATTTTATTGAAATTTCGCGTTTTACGCTTGACAGTGTTTTACTGGTTTTGTTGCGGATTTTCGATAGGTCATAACTTCTTCGTTAAAACTTGTATTTTTGTGTTCTTTATATGTTTGAAAACCTTGTTACGATATCTATTACTTTATGTATCCTAATTGAGACTTTTGAACATTTCATTTATGACGCTATTTTTATTTATTTATTAATTCAAAATAGATTACAATACTTGACTTAGGTCATTACATTGACTTGAAATATCGGGTTGTCACAAGTAGCTTCATTTCTGCATGGACTCATCGAGTTCCCCAGTGGACTCGGCGAGTTCATCAGTCAGAATGCATAAAACTCGATTTTTTCAACTTTGAAAACAAGCAAGCATCAAATGTAATAGAAAACAATCCTAGGGTCTGATACCACTGTTAGGTTTTGAGCACTATAACACTTCCTAAGTGCACATGCAACCCTAAATGCTTTGGATCTATGTTTTCTCTAATTATACATGCATTTTCTTTTTCCAAAGAATTCACCCTAGCTAGCATACAATTGAAGCTATATATAATTAAAACATAGTTAGGACGCATACCTCTTGAGTAGGGTAGAGTTCTTGACCTTTGGAAACTTGAGCACCTCAAGTGTGATGCCTCTAATGGTTCACAAACACAAATATGCAAAGGAGGTTCTAATATAATAAGTTACTTGTCTCTCTTGAAGGTGCAACCGATTTTGGTGCATGAATGGGCTATTTATAGTTGTGGCAAGTGCTAGGGTTACACTTTGCAAACCCTAATGATCCATGACTTTCCACATTCCTATTATCCATGGGTTTAACCTCTATGGACTATCCATGGGTTATATTATTGGTTTAGCCCACTTACATAATCTTGGATCACTTAGCCCATACTATAAGTATCACTGATTAACATAATCAATCCCTCCATATTTAATTAGTTTCTTTTGACCACTAAATTAACTCCAAATTAATTCTTGGACAATACTAATTAAATAACCATATTAATATATTATACTTATAATATATTAATAAAACGTAAATAACCTTATTCTCATAAAACCATCCTATCAAATTGCACTGGTAAAAGCAACCCAAAAGGACCATGCTACTATCGGGTCAAGTACATACCAGTTATAATTGTGGGATTAGACACCAAATCCAAGAGATTCGACCCATATCGACGTCATGATGTAATTGTTGGATTAGTGTCTAAGCCCGTAACTATATTTGGTATGTACTTGACCTGGTTGTGCATGGTCCTTTTGGGTTGCCTTCACCAAAGCAACTTGACAAGGTAATTTAAGGAGAGAGAGAGAGAGAGAGAGAGAGAGAGAGAGAATATTATGGTTTGATAATATATTATAAGAATAATATATTAAATTAGAAATCATATTTATTTAATTAGTATTGGTCATAAATTAATTTGGTGACTAAAAGAGATTAATTAAATAAAGGGGCATAAACTGTCAAATGTATGATAGTTGAGTTTTGGGCGGGGAAACCTAATGAACTAAAGGGGGAACGAAATTATGATGGGGATCCATCATATTTTCGTCCAAGGCCTTATTCCATAAGGTTCCTTAGGCTGCTTGGTGGCTAAGTTGTCCTTTAGGGTTTAGACTAAAACCCTAGCAGCCTACAAATATGACCCTTAGGCTATGAAAATCGGCTACACTTGATTCCAAGAGAACCCTAGGGCCAATTTTAGCATCTATCACCCTCTCTCATATTGCGTTCTTGCTTGTGGGGTTTGTGAACCGTTAGAAGAGTTATAATTGTGACTCTAAGCTCAAGGTCAAGAAGACTCCAAGGATTTCAAGCAATTTGAAAGAGGTAAACACTTAGATTTTTTCTTTTGATGTTGATTTAGAATTATTTATGATAGATCTAGGGTTGCAAGTCTTGGATTCAAAGCATTTACAAGAGAGAAACCTAGATCCAAGCATTAGGGTTTGTATGAGCACATAGGATTGTTCTTATGCATAAAACCCATCACTGGCATCAAAGCCTTGATTGTATGAACACATAGGATTGTTCTTATGCATAAAACCCATCAGTGGTATCAAAGCCTTGATTGGTTTCAGTTGTATGTGATGCTTTAACTGTTTAATTGTTGAAAATCATTTTTTCTTGCCTCTGTCTGACTCAGATCGGCGAGTCAGTATCTAGACTCGGCGAGTTGGCCCGACTCGGCGAGTCCAGGTCTGACTCGGCGAGTCTATGCATCAGGCAGAGGATATTTCAGGATTTTGTTGCTGTTTTGTCATGGGGTTAATGCCTAAATCATTTTTTGAAGATAAAATACAAAATTTATTGTATTTGAATGATTATCCCTGCCAAAACAATAGATAATTGCAAATCTTTTGAATAATAGTTGTTTATATGATAAATATGGATTATTTAAATTATTTGGTAATTATTTTATGACTAAAATTGGATTAGGTCAAATATAGATAATTGTGAACTTAATTGTTTAATTTAAATTAATTGTTATTTGATCCCTTTTGTTTTTGAAAAGTTCAAAACTTGTCCTCTAGTTTTGAAATTTAAATTTTATGATTAAAAGTTTCATTTTGAATAATTTAAATTTCAAACCCTTAGAATTTTACAAGTTTAAAATTCAACCCTATACTATTATATTATTACAAGCTTAATAAATAATATATATGTATAACTTAAAATGCTAGTCTTACCGTTAGTAGTCCTCATTCATAAGTCGGCCTATAAGGAGGGTATAAGGTTGCTGCCTATAAAATGGCTCTTAATGGGTGTACACTCACACCCACCGCTTGCTTGACTGGTGGAGGGTCGTTAGCTGAACGGGTAGGATAGGGCAATCCTCTCCTCGTTAAAAGTATAATGAAAAATACAAAGTAACTACAATGATTTACAAATTCCCAATCATAGTTACTTTAGGGTTGAATGTGAAAATGATGCTAATCCATGGAATTACACTTTATACCCTTGTCAAACGTTGGTGGAGCATGTGTGGATAACCGGCACACTAATTTGGGGATGACATTGGTAGCGAAGGGTGACTCGGTGTTTGTCATAGATCAATGGAGCGTGTGTGGTTTACTGGCACATCGATTAGGTGATAGAGACATTGAGTGCACCATGTTGATTCACATGGTTATTCACAACTTGTTTGCGATCCTCGGTATCCCAGTTGTAAATTTGAAGTGCATATCGAGATTTAAACATGCCATTGAAAAGTTCAATGAATCTCAAAGATCTAGGAGTTTTCAAATACATTTAAAACTTAAATCTCTTTTTCGTTTTTCATGGTGAGAATTAGTGAATTGTCATTCAATTACCTTTAAATTATTTACTTTTAGAGTACGACATCCCTTTCTAAGTTGTAAATAATGTTGTTGGGTCCTAGCCCTAGTTTCTCATTTGGGTGTTTAATTAGGGACTCATTTCTAATCAAACTTTGTTCCTTTCTTTTTCAGATGTCTGCAAACAACAACAACAACAACAACTCTTCTGGGTCATTCTCGTTGATGAACCTCTGTCAAATGTGACATTTGATGGGTCAAACTTCAACAAGTGGATGAGGTTCATTCGCATGATCACACGCTACGAGGACAAAGAATATTTCCTCGATGAAAAGCATGAGAAGATCATCCCAGATGTTGCTATTCCGGAAGAGTTGGCCGCCTTTGAGGCCCACGAGCGTGATGATACAAAAGTTTGTTGCATCATGTTGGCCACCATGAACCTTGAACTCCAAAATTCCTATGAGGACATGTATCCGTATGAAATGCATCAGGATTTGCTGGACAGGTACCACCAGAGCACGAGGCAAGAGCGCTATGAGATCATTACTAACATGATCACTGCTAAGATGGGGAGTGGAGAATCCATAACCTCTCATTTGCATAAAATGCAGAGGTATGTTGATCGTCTTCTCAAACTTAATATTAAGTTTGATGAGGATTTGGCTATCGACATAATCCTCCACTCCTTGCCCTCCTGCTACAACCTGTTAAAAATGACCTACCACATGAACTAGGAAGAGGTCTCCTTGAGCAAGCTCTAAGGACTGCTGAGAGCAACCTCAAAGACGAATCTGTTACACCATCCATTGTTGTGGCTGCTCCTGTGATGGCAACTGGCCAAGGGAAGGGACAGAAGAGGAAGGCTCCCTCAAAGAGCCACCAAAAGGGAAGGTCCCGTGATGGTTCATCCTCTAGTGGGACCAAAGCAGGCCCTGGTAAACCCTCCTCCGATCCCAAGGAAGCAGAGTGCTTCTATTGCCACGAAAAGGGCCACTGGAAACGAAGTTTCCCTAAGTATCTGCAACATATAAAGGATGGAAAGATTAAACCCACCTTTGCAGGTATGTATTCTATTAAATCTAACAACTCATCATTTGCTACTTCATGGGTTCTTGATACAGGATGTGGATTCCACATTTGTTCTGATTTGCAAGGCCTAAGAAGAAGTAGGGAAGTGGAGCATGGAAAGATCAACTTGATTATGGGAAACAGAAGATCACCGCCTGTGACCAAAGTCGGAGTTTATTCTTTAGTGTTGAGTAATGGGTTAGGGCTAGATTTAAATAATTGTTGTTATTCGCCAGATATGGCAAGAAACATTATTTCATTTCATGGATTGTTTAGACAAGGTTTCAGATATTCTTTTGATAATACTAATGGTTTTATTAATGTTTATTTGAATGGTGTCTTTTATTTCAATGCATTACCTTGTAATGGGATTTATGAATCTGTGATGGTTGTTGATAATTTAGGAAATGATGTTTTAAATATTGATTCGTCTACTAGGCTAGACAAAGCATGCTTGTGGCATTGTCGCCTTGGCCATGTCAACAAGAAACGCATAGCCCAACTCCAAAAGGATGGAGTGTTGGAGTCATTCGACCTTAGGGACGATGACATGTGTGAATCTTGTTTACTTGGGAAGATGACCAAGTCACCCTTTACTGGCACTTGTGAAAGGGGTAAGGGTCTATTGGATCTCATACACACCAATGTGTGTGGGCCCTTTAGATCCACCACAAGGGATGCCTGTCGCTTCTACGTGACTTTTATAGATGATTATAGCAGATATGGATATATCTACTTAATCAAGCAAAAGTCGGAAACTTTTGAAAAGTTCAAAGAGTTTAAGAATGAAGTGAAGAATCAGCTGGGCAGGAAAATCAAGATGCTTCGGTCAGACCGAGGAGGAGAGTACCTAAGTCTTGAGTTTCACGACTATCTAAAAGAATGCGGAATTATTTCGCAATTGACGCCTCCGAGGACGCCACAATTGAATGGTGTGGCTGAGAGACATAATCGGACCTTGTTGGACATGGTTTGTTCTATGATGAGTCGGTCTTCATCACCAATAGCTTTATGGGGGTATGCCTTAGAGACTGCCGCCCATATCCTTAACTTAGTTCCCACCAAGAAGGTTACCAAGACTCCTCACGATATGTGGACAGGGAAAGCTCCCTCATTGGCACATATTAAGGTTTGGGGTTGCGAGGCTTTCATAAGATGAGAGACTCACGACAAGCTCAAACCTCTTAGTGAGAAGTGTTATTTCATCGGCTATCCATAAAAGTCTTTTGGCTATATTTTCTATAGACCGAGTGACAATGTTGTCTTCTTTGCTAGAAGAGGAGTTTTCCGAGAAAGGGAATTGATAAGCCATGAGGATAGTGGGAGGCAAATTGATCTTGAAGAAATTCAAGAGCAAAGTGATGAAGGAACCTCATACACCGGCACTCAACCCGAGGAGGAAACTCCTGTTGAGCCTATTGACGATTCCTTACCTCTTAGACATTCTAGTAGGGTTAGTGTTCAACCCTAGTTTTATGGTTTTCATATTAGTAGTGAAGGGGATACATTTATTAGTGATGAAACACTAATGAATATGGACGAACCTAGCAGCTACAAGGAAGCCATGGCAGGCCCAGAGTCTGCTAAATGGAAAGAGGCGATTGACAGCGAGATTCAGTCCATGTACGACAACCAAGTTTGGAATTTGGTTGATAATGAACCAGGTCGTAAGACAGTCGGGTGCAAGTGGATCTTCAAGAAGAAGAAGGACATGGATGGGAAAGTGCATACTTATAAAGCACGATTGGTTACGAAGGGCTTTACTCAAACTCCCGGAGTTGACTATAATGAGACCTTCTCACCATTTGCGAAGATAAAGTCTATTGGGGTAATGCTCGCAATAGCTGCATTTCATGGTTATGAAATATGGTAGATGGATGTGAAACCCACTTTCCTTAATGGAAAGTTGGTTGAGGATGTTTACATGAATCATCCAGATGGTTTTGTCGATGCGAAGCATCCAAATAGAGTGTGCAAGCTTGAGAAATCCATTTATGGATTGAAAAAAGCGTCTCGCAGAAGGAATCTTTGTTTTGACGAGAAAGTTAAAGAGTTTGGCTTTCTGCGAAGCGAAGATGAATCTTGTGTGTGTGTGTGTCAAAGCCAGTGGGAGTATAGTGAGCTTCCTCGTAATGTATGTCGATGACATACTGCTCATAAGAAACGACGTCCAAACCTTGCAGGAGGTCAAGGCCTTGCTTGGGAAATGTTTCGCTATGAAGGACCTCAAAGAGGCTGCTTATATTTTGGGAATAAGGATAGTGAGAAACAGGGAAAAGAGACTGATAGGACTCAGTCAGGATACATAATTGGATAAGGTACTAAAGCATTTTAGTATGGAAAATTCCAAGAAAGGGGAGTTGTTAATCCAAAGCAATACCAAGCTGAGTAAGAATCAGAGCCCGAGTAAAGAGGCAGAGATAGTTGATATGAGTTGACTACCTTACGCTTCCATAGTAGGCTCTATCATGTATGCTATGACTTGTACTTGCCCTGATAT
Organism: Lactuca sativa; assembly: GCF_002870075.4. Taxonomy (NCBI): domain Eukaryota; kingdom Viridiplantae; phylum Streptophyta; class Magnoliopsida; order Asterales; family Asteraceae; genus Lactuca; species Lactuca sativa. The sequence goes on from NC_056627.2 coordinate 9,707,293, forward strand.
GGCCTTCGCTTTGAGCATGGTCAGCAGATATCAAGGGAACCCTGGTTGAGCTCATTGGATTGCAGTTAAGAATATTCTTAAGTACCTATGAAGAACTGAGGAATGGTTTTTAGTCCTCGGTGGGAGTGATGACTTAAGGGTACGAGGGTATAGTGACGCTAGTTTTCAGACGGATCGGGATAATTACCGATCGCAGTCGGGCTGGGTCTTTACCCTAAATGGAGGAGCAATGACTTGGAAAAGTTCCAAGCAGGAGACCGTAGCTGATTCAATGTGCGAATCAGAGTACATTGCAGCGAGCGAAGTGTCAAAGGAGGCTATATGGTTGAAGAACTTCGTTGGAGACCTTGGAGTTATGCCATCCATAAAGGAGCCAATGGAAATTTTCTATGATAATGAAGGAGCGGTTAACTTAACCAACGAACGAAGAGATCATGGTAGATCACGACATATCGACAGTTAATACCATTTTATCATACATCAGGTAGAAGAGGGACTCTTCGTTGTGAAGAGGGTATCGTCAGAAGAAAACCCAGCAGATCCCTTTACGAAGGGACTGAGTAGGGTCAAACACTTGCAGCACGCTAGGAGCATTGGTTACTTAACATTTGATGAATAAATAAGGTTGTGTTATTTATGAGTAAAGCTACTATCTTGTGTTGGTTATTTATCTATTGTTTCAATTTTGCATGTTTTGACTTCCTGAATGATCGGATTATTTGAACAGTCCACAGTCGTTCATATTTTGGAAGTAGATGTGAATGAAGACTGTCATGAATTGTTTGTAGATTGTCTAAAAGGTTTGGGGCATAGCAAAGGTCTGCTGCAAACTTCATGAGTGCTTATGAATATGATTTGAGCATTGGAATAAACCCACATTTGCTGGTATCACTTTGTGGTGTTTTACCTTAAGTGATCGCAAAGCGATAATATCATATAGTCTTAGAATAGAGAGATATGGTTGTTGTTTGCTGGTTGGTTATGCATTGATGATGTGTAAACGCATTAGTAACTTGATGTTATAAAACACATTGTTGTGCATGATTTAATTGGTAAATAATAGAGGCATATGAGTCGAAGTTAATCTGTTCCTTTTATTCGATGAGAATAAAGGTGATATCTTGGCCACTTGATGATTTGGTTTGACTTATGTGTCGGGCCCGGTCAGAATGAAGTTGATGTGTTCAACTAAATTCTATGTCAAACAATTCAGAAATCGAGGAACAAATGTTGGACAATAAGTATTGTCAGCATGAGATCTAGAATAGAGGATTATACGATCCCTTACCTGAAGGACAAATTGCTGATCAGAGTTGACAGCGACGTATAAGAGCTACGATTGCTAATTGGATCTTGAAGACATATGTGAGATATAGTTACCATACTTATCCAAGTGGGAGACTGTTGAATTAGTGTCTAAGCCCGTAACTATATTTGGTATGTACTTGACCCGGTTGTTCATGGTCCTTTTGGGTTGCCTTCACCAAAGCAACTTGACAAGGTAATTTAAGGAGAGAGAGAAAGAGAATATTATGGTTTGTTAATATATTATAAGAATAATATATTAAAGGATAAATCATATTTATTTAATTAGTATTGGTCATAAATTAATTAGGAATTAATTTGGTGACTAAAAGAGATTAATTAAATAAAGGGGCATAAACTGTCAAATGTATGATAGTTGAGTTTTGGGCTGGGAAACCTAATGGACTAAAGGGGGAACGAAATTATGATGGGAATCCATCATATTTTTGTCCAAGGCCTTATTCTAGAAGGTTCCTTGGGCTACTTGGTGGCTAAGTTGTCCATTAGGGTTTAGACTGGAACCCTAGCAGCCTACAGTGTAAATATGACCCTTAGGCTATGAAAATCAGCTACACTTGATTCCAAGAGAACCCTAGGGCCGATTTTAGCATCTCTCACCCTCTCTTATATTGCCTTCTTGCTTGTGGGGTTTGTGAACCATTTGAGGAGCTATAATCGTGACTCTAAGCTCAAGATCAAGAAGACTCCAAGGATTTCAAGCTATTTGAAAGAGGTAAACACTTAGATATGTTCTTATGATGTTGATTTCGAATTATTTATGATAGATCTAGGGTTGCAAGTCTTGGATTCAAAGCATGTACAATAGAGAAACCTAGATCCAAGCATTAGGGTTTGTATGAGCACATAAGATTGTTCTTATGCATAAAACCCATCAGTAGTGGGAGGTTCCAAGGTCTCCATCTAAAATTTGAAGTTTCCTTGGTTTGGAAGGTTATTATCAGAGGTTCATTGAGAATTTCTCCAAGATCGCAGTCCCTTTAACCAGATTAACGAAGAAGACTGCCATTTTCCATTGGGGGCCTGAGTAACAGGTGGCATTTAAGACTTTGAGGCAAAAGTTATGTAAGGCTTCAATTTTGACTCTACCCGAGGGTATGGATGATTTTATGGAATATTGTGATGCTTTGATCACAGGTTTGGGTGCAGTGTTTATGCAAAGGGGTTGCATGATTTCTTATGCTTCGAAGCAGTTGAAGTCTCATGAGGTGAATTGTCCTATGCATGATCTATAGTTGGGGCATATGGTATCTGCCCTCAATATTTGGAGGCATGACCTTTATGGGGTTCATTGTACTATCTACTCAGATCACAAGAGTTTAAGTTATTTAATGGATTAACATAATCTGAACATAAGACAATGTATGTGGCTTGATGTGGTGAAGGACTATGATTGCGAGATTTTGTATCACCCCGGAAAGACCAATGTGGTAGCCAACGTGTTGAGTCGTAAGGTGATTGGTGTGCCTATCTACAATCTCTATTTTAGGATGACAGTTTTTGCCCCAATGTTTGAGCAAATTCACAAGGCACAGCTCGAGACTATGAAATAGGAGCACTAGAAGTGAGAGCGGATCGTGGGTTGGATATCATCTTTTGATTATAACATTTATGGATTGTTTACCTTGCATAGTAGGATTTGGGTTCCTTATTTGGGAGGTGCACTATAAGTATTAATGGAGGAGGCTCACAAATCGAACTTTTCAATTCATGCAGGTGCGATGAAGATGTATCAGGATCTTAGACTTAATTACTAGTGGCCCTGCATGAAGCGGGATGTGGCATGGTATGTGGAGAGGTGCTTGAGTTGCCAGAAATTCAAGGCCGAACATCATACACTTCATGTAAATTTACAGCCATTGGATATTCCCATGTGAAAATAGGAGCAGATTACCATGGATTTTATCACCAAGTTACCGAGGATATAGCGTGGGGTGGATTTGATTTGGGTCATCGTAGACCGATTGACCAAGAGCGCACATTTTATTCCTAATTCGGAGTGTATCTCTACGGAGAAGTTGTCTAATATCTACATTCATGATGTGGAAGCTAGACACGGGGTGTGAAAACCTAGAGAATGCGTCACCAATCGTCATTAATATTTAACAATAGGACGTAAAAATGTAATACGGACAACCTTGTAATCACACAATATATTTCAGTATATTCGAATTTTCCGTCCCTAATTACGTCAATCGTTATGCTAAAAAAAATAATTGTGTAAAAAGTCGTGTCACATTGTGAGCATTTTAACATATTGAAAGCATGTTAATATATTTAGACTCTATAGGTTACCGCGATTCCAGAAATATAAATTTCATAACAATCCGAAAAAGTATGTATGAGATATGGAATATACGGTAAATAAATATCTATCATACTTAAAATTTAAAATGATGAAAACTACAAGGAGATTGGTTGACTTTTGGAAAAGTCACCAGCTAAGCACTCATAGTACTACAAAAAAGTAGTAATTATGAGGCAAGGAATGCCTAAAACGGATGTCATATGTGGGAGTTATGATTTTTCTAAAATCATAACGGTAATAAAAACACTTCTAAAAGCAAAAGACAAAACGACCACAAGGAAAGTAGTAGAGAATGACAAGACCTACACGGGTATATAAGAGTCGTTGAGAATAGAGTTCGTATGCGAGAGTTACGGAATTTTAAAGTTAAATTTTTACCGTAGTGCGTATTGTGTTGCGCACAATAACACCGATAAATAGAGATACGGGATGATATGACACGCTGAGATGATGCCACATGGCATCATCGTACAATTCACGCACAACTACACTGTGTGTACTCCAAAACTTGCAATAAATAGCATGTTTCGACAGCTCATTTCCTCATCCTTCTCTTTAGTTTTCTCTCTATATCGTTCCGCATGCCACAACATCTCTCAAAGTGTGAACTTGTGATTTCTACCCTACCACAAGGTTTTCATAACTCACAGGTGAGTTCACAACCCTATTTTCCAAACCTTTTCGAGGGGGGGGGGGTATATGTCTAAAATGCAACTTTACATAGTTATTACTAACTGTAGTTAGATAATTATGCTCATAACAGTAGGACGATATTATGTTTGGTAGTTACTCTGTGCAAACTCTTTAGCTAATATTATATCTAGATGTTATGCTAAACAACTATGATAGATAAGATCGTAGCTAATTGCTATGCTGGCCAGTTTTCAGGAAACGCTAAAACTCGTTATTTTAGCTACCTTTTAGATAAGTTTAGTACCTAGTGTTACTCTACCCAAATACTCGGCTATGCAAAACACACTAATTATATATATATATATATATATATATATATATATATATATATATATATATATATATACACACACACACACAGAGACAAACGTACATATCAAATAAATAAATAATATATATATATATATATATATATATATATATATATATATATATATATATATATATATATATATATATATATAAGTAAAATCGTATAAATACAATGCGAATAACAACACGAATGACCAGTGGAGGCCTCCAAAACAAGAATTAGATGAGACATGATTCATCAACACGCTGATAGATTTCCAGCTAGCTCCCGACCTATAATCGTTAAATCTTAAGTAAGCAGGAAAGATATGTATAGATCTATATGAGGTTGACATCCCTACCTGTGGTTGCTAGCTATAACCCGATGACATGTCGAAGCAGACGTAACTTTCTAAACACAACGACGTATGATGAAGCATCGTGGATTTTCGGTATCAACACTCATAGCTCAATTAAAGGAACTCATCGTAACTCTGTTAAAACTAAAAACTAGTTATCATAGACTACTACTAGGAACCAACCTAGGAAAATAGTGATAGTACACACAAACTTGAGGAAGTAAGTTTAGGATAAACAAGATAAACTAAAAGACCCATTCTTTAAAATAATAAACCTGTGGACTCACCAACATTATGTTGACCTTTCAAACCTCATGTATTCTTAGGAGAATTAACCCGTTTGAAAGAGGAGATAACCCCGGTGATGCAGCCTGAAGTGTATATGCTTTACTTTTGTACTTTGCTTTCGTAACCTACTTGTACATTGAACAATTATATAACATATTTTATTTAATGAATAAATAGTTATGTTATTTAATACATACTGTGTATTTCTCAATGTATATCTTTGGCCTGAAATCCAAACATCTTAACTGTAACATCCCAAAATTCAGAGTAAAATTTTCATTTTTCCAAAACAACCCCAAGATAATAATTGTTCACTAAAACATTGTTTCAATAGTATAATTCATAAATAAGTATATCACAAAATCCAATAACATCAAATCTAAAGGATGTGCACAATCTCTCTCCTTCACCTTTCCGCTTTCATCAGAAGTACTTGAAACAATAAACTAAAACTGTAAGCCAAAGTTTGTTGAGTCCCCCCCCCCCCCAAGGTACCACCACACAAACATATATCCAAATATAAATTGGGTCCACAACCTCCTCGTTGGATTACCCATGGCACATAACCTTTCGGTTGGCATGCGTCGTCCCATAACCTTTCGATTGGAATGCCCCGGCCCACAACCTTTCGGCTGGATTTCTTTAAACATGTTGTGTCCAGAACCTCCAGGTTTGATTACCCCTACTCCACAACCTTTCGGTTGGAATGCCCTGACCCACAACATTTTGGTTTAAATGTCCCATCCTGTTGACTGATAGAACAAAGCAGTACGGTCTCAACCCTACCATACCATGTCGACATATACATAACAAATAACAGATATGCATCAACAGATAATCATATAACTAGTCATCAAACAAACATACAGATCTTCAGATTACTACATCATAAGAACATCTTATATACCAGGACACAGATCTAACACCTTACTACAACATAGAAACATCCTCTATACTAGGATACATAATCTAGCGGCTCGGCAAAATCGAAGTATAGTGAGGAAAACTCACCAAAATCGAAGGACTCAGAAACACTGTCATACGATCCCTGTCTGTATTGTTTGCACCCACGAACCCACTAACACTAGAACCAAATAAAATCTCAATCAATAGCCCAAAATGTTGGATTAGGTGTCTAATCCCATAACTATAAGTGGTATGTACTTGAATTAATAGTTGCAATGTCCTTTTGGGTTGCCTTCAAACCTAGCAATTGAATAGGATAACTTTTGGAGAGAGAAAAATGATTTATTAATTTATTACTTGGTTAATAAATTAATATGAAATCAAGATAAATGATTTATTAATGTATTATGGATATAATATATTAATTAGAAATCATATTGTTTAATTAATATTTAATCAGAAATTAATTGGAATTAATTTTAGGATTAAAGGAATTAACTGAAACTGCAGGGACTAAAGGTGACAATGTTCAAAATTTGAGCATTGAGCATTGAGCATTCTAGAACCTCCCTTAGAGTTAGGGAACAAAATATAGATTTTCATAGGGTTTCCTTGGGCTCTAAGGGTGCCTTGGAAGCCTTAGGGAGGAAGTTAAGGGATTAGGGTTATCTAAGATACACCTGTCTTATCCTAATCCTTCCTTATCACCTATATAAACCCCTATAGGGTTGGATTTCGTCCCATGCACTCCAAGAAAGGCTAAGGGCCGAAATTCTGCTCTACTTCTCTCTCTCCATAGTAATCCTTGGTTGCAAGGTTTGTTTGTGAGCCGGTAGAGGCGCGACGCTTGTGGCGCTTGCTACCAAAGTTCAAGATCTTCAAGGATTTGATTGTTATTACAATATAACAATAAAGGTATGTATCATAACCCTAATTATATGTTAATTTCAAAAATTACATGTGCCTCTCAGGGTTTCTAGTTTTTGTGTTCAATGCTTGTATGTCTAATAGTGAAAACATAGATCCTCAAATTAGGGTTGCATGCACACAAAGGATTGTTTGCTATGTATAAAACCCAACAGTGGTATCAGAGCTTTAGGTTGTTGTTTTCAATTAGATTTGATACATAAGTATGAATTTGACAAATTAGGGTTTATGGCAAATAAACCCTAGGGCTTGGATTTTCGAAATTTGTTAGGGTTTCTTGAACCCTTTTCCTTTGGCCCCATATTTTCGATTTTAAGGTTGGTAAACCTTCCTCCCCAAGATTAGACTTCAAAATTTTAGGGATTAGGATAATGTTTTCTTTAGTAATTATCTTTTTAATTTTTTAAGTAGATAATTAATTATTTCGTATTATCCCTTCCCAAATTTTTGAAATCTAGGGGATAAAGGAATTAGGTTAAATTAATTATTTAATTTAATGGATAATCCTTTAAGATTTAATAATTTAAATTAACTTTTTAATTTTGGATAATTATTAAATCAAACTTTTGGTATTTAAAATTTTAATATTAAAAAGTATTAATTTTCGAAGAAAATTTAAATTTGATTAAAACACATAGTATATTAAAAGTATAAAATACACCCTTATACTATATAGAATTAAAAGTTTGATATTATATATGTATAAGTAAATGTTAGTCTTGTCGTTAGTAGGCCTCATTCACAAAGCTGGTCTATAAGGGGTGTTTAAGGAAGAGGCCTATAAAATGACCGCCATTGGGTATCCATTCTTACCCACCGCACCCTTGACTAGTGGAGGGTCGTTAGCCGAACGGGTAGGATAGGACACAACCTTCCATTATAAGTATAATGAAATACAAAGTAACTAAACACCTTTATAAATTCCCAAATCTTAGTTAATTTAGGAAAAATGTGAATTTCGTGCTAATCTATGAAATTGCACATTGCACCTTGTTGGTCGTTAGTGGAGCATGTGTGGTTAACTGGAAAACTAATATGAGACCAAATGAAAGATGGAAATGGGTAGCTAGTGGATTATCATAGATCAATGGAGCGTGTGTGGTTAACCGAAACATTGATTAGGTGATATACATCTTCGAAAGTACCAAACTAATTTGCATGGTTACTCACACCTTATTTGTGATCCTCGGTATCCCAGTCACAAACTTGAAGGGCATAATTGAGATTTAACATGCTATTCAAAAGTTAAATGAATCTCAAAATATCTAGGAGTTTCAATTCATTTAAAACCTAATTTTCAGTTTTGTTTTTCATGGTGGAAATTGGTAAATCGTCATATACCTACCTTCAAATATTCTGCAGCTGGATTATGGCATCCCTCTTCCGAGTTGTAGAATATTGTGTTGGGTCCTAGCCTTAATATTTCATTTGGGTATTATATTAAGGATTGAATCAACTAACTTGAATTTCTCACGTTTTGTAGATGTCAAAATCTAACAACTATGGTCTTCCCGAATCCTTTGGAAAAAGCTTTCCACATGAAGATGACATTCCACGATTGGATCATAGAAACAAAAATCATGCTTCACTTCCTCCACCTCCTCCTATAGTTCTCTCTAACCCATGTGTTCGAAGACTTGAAAAGTTCAAGGTCACTCAAACCCTGTTGGCAAGAAAACAGGAAGATAGAAAGTCTATATGTGCTCAAGTCTTGGAGATCAAGTTACATATTGACAAGTTGGGAATGTTGGGTGTCTATGTCTCAAGGAAGTTGGCTGTTGACTTGGTTCTTCAATCACTTCCTGACTCATATAGTGAGTTCATTAAAGATTACTATATGATGGACCACGACATGACCCTCATTGATCTTACCTATTTGCTTATTGCTGCTAAATCAGCAATGATTTAGGGCACTGGTAAAGCAAATTTGACTGGTAGATCAACCTTCCAAACTTCCATGGACATTAACAATGGCAACATTGGAAGTCTAGAAAAGTCTTCTCTTCCCAATCAAAAGGGATCGGCCAAGGTCAAACCGTTTGACTGGATGGTAAAAGGAAAGGTTGAATCTGAGATTGTCCCATGTGCTATTCCAAAAGAGTCCATGTGATAAGATTGCATTTTGATGTTTTGTAGGATCGAAGAAAAGAAAGGAAGCTTAAAGGAAAGAGTGAGATGAGTCTGATCGCGAAGAAATGGATTTTGATCGCATGGATGGATGATCAAATTTTTGAGTTGCTGCTTAGAAGTTAGATAGATTGCTTAGAGACATTTAGTAGCATAATTTTCATTTGTAATTGCGTTGTAAGGACAAGTTTTTATGCGTTTTCATAAATAAAATAAATTTTTATTTTTGTCTTATTTATATATCCTTGCAATGACTTTTGTGAAAATTGATGTTTGTATGTTTCTATTGCTAGCAATATTGAAAATGTCGGTGATTCTTAGTTATGTTATTTGTGGTAATGTCGAAAATTTATCAAATAAGGAAAGATTCTCATCACCCAAGTTTCAACTGGATAGAAACTTGGAATCATGCGACTTGTATTGTATGATGAATGAGAACCTTCATGTTTGAGAAATTAAGAGTAATTCCTTGTTCACATAAGTATGTGAGTCAAGTGAAAGACTAAAGGATCTAGTACGCATTTTTGTGCACTAGGTCAAGTCTACCACAAAGAACGATAAAAATATTTATCATGATTTGTTAAAAGTTCAGTAAATATGGTTATGCTTACAAGATTAAGTGTAATTCTAAATCATTGAAAAGTTTCAATGTATGGCAGAACGAATAGGAAGAATCAATTAGACAAAAAGATAAAAGTTTCTACAATCTGAAAAGAAGGGAGGGTACTTAAGTATAGTGTTTTATGATTAATTTAGTGATTATGAAACCGTGTCACAATTGGTCCTCTAAGGGACACCTTAGTACACTAGTATGGCTAAGAAGAGGAATCAGAAATTGTTGAAATGGTTAAGTCAAAAGGTGAATCATACTTCATTCCAAAAACAAGTCTTAGAGTCATACTCCAAGATTGTGACTTGAGTGACATCATTTTAAGAAGGTTTATAACACTCTTCAAATGTGTAGTAGAAAAGTTTCGTACTCCTGCATTTTTGAAATTGGTAAGTTGTGATGTCTTGGATAAGATAAAGACCAACTAGGACAAATTGTGTGAAGTGTTTGTCTTGATAAGAATCTGCACTAACTCTTGAGTATTTGTTTGTCAAGGAATGTTTCTTAACAAGAGAATTTTATATGTCAAGAGGTCAGTGGGAGTCTAAATGATCTTGAAAAGTTTCAAGAACTAATCAAGAGTAAACCTATTGCTAAACACTAGCACATGACTTAAGGTTTATAACCTATCGTGTTGACTTATTCTTGTTTCTGTGCCCATTCCATTTGAAGTTGAATATGCATGTGAGTCCTATGAGTTCTCATTTGAATGCATAAAAGCAAAGCACCTTAATCAATTAAACTTCATTAATCTGTATGGGTGAGCTGCACAACTACTTGGAAGACATTGTAGGCCCTTGTGTTGCCAGGTGGCAAGAAATTAAGATTGAACAAGTTCAGTCCATATGACTTTGGATTTGTCACAAACATTGTCTTATGATTATGGTTATGAAAAATTCACATGGATAGGGACACATACACCATAAAATCTAAGTAACAAGGTTTCTCTCCATTTCATGAAAATGATTGTGAGGAAATGCTTTCACTAAGAAGATTCCAAGGAGATAGCGATTGTGATATTTGCATTCTCAAATTTGATTATGATTACGACATCCCTCTTCATAGTTCGAATTATGAGAAATGCAAATAGTTTGAACATTTAAGACTTATTGCTATAAGTTCTGGAATTGTTTAGACACATATATGAGTTATCTAAGGAAAGGTGTGTGAGTTTGAGAAGCTTAGATAAAATCTTATCGAAACATCACACATTAGAAATATGAACTTTGGTAAGAAATTCAATAAGTATTGATTTCTATAAGTCCATCAGATTTCTGAATACATGTCAAAGCTAGTGGGAGCATAAGTGTTATGCTGGTAAGGATATAATAATCATGTTAGCAGGAGCATGATTTTTATGTTAAGTATTGCGAGTTAACAATATTAATTATAGAAAACAAAAGTTTCAACTTGCAAAGTTGTAGAGGTTGAAAAGTTGTTTTTCTATAATTAAGGGAGAAGAACTTATACTTCATTTCAAATCTAAAAGCTTAGATCGAGAAATTTTAGTCAAAGGACATATATGAATGCTATGTTGAAAAGATTCAACATAAAGGAATTCTATATATAGCAATATTATAGCGAGAGACTGGTAAAGTATCACGTCTTTATGTAAGACATTATGTATCATATCCCATACGCTTCGGGTATAGGATCGTTTGTGTATGTTGTAATATTGAGCCGTTCTGTCTATTCCAAATGCCTAGAGTGTTAAGAGGGAAAAAGTGTTGGATAAGGTGTCTAAGTCCATAACTTATTTGGTATATACTTGACCTGACCGGCATGGTCCATTTGGGTTGCATCTCATCCAAACTATTATGGATAATTTTATGAGAGTTATACACATATGTTTATTAATATATTATGAGTTATAATATATTAATATGAAGTTACGTTATTTAATTAGTTTTAGTCTTAAATTAATTATGGATTAATTTAGAGATTAAAAGGAATACTAATTAAATTATGGGCTATTTGTTTTATATAGTGTGGGCTAATACTCATTTGTTAATGGGCTAGGCTTATGTGGAAGTCCATGGATGATCCATGGAGCTTTTAACCCATGGATCCTTGGAATAGGAAAAGACATGGGTTATTAGGGTTTCACCCTAACCATGCATACTATATAAGCATGCTTATGGAGCATGAAAGAGAGCCTAAGATAGCCTAAGAGAAAGCTAGTGTTCTAGTGTGTGTGTGCATGTGTGTGGCCGAAAATACAAGAGTGTGTATACTCTCTCAAAGTTTTCCAAGAGTTTGTGGTGTTTGTGATTCCATTTGAGGCATTCACACTATTGGTGCTTGGCCCTCAAACTCCTAAGAACCCAACACAACAAAAGGTATGTAATCTCTTCTAACTCTTTTATGTTGAAATGTTCCCCATGCCATGTTAGATAGGTTATAAACCTTGGAAAATTATTATTTTGCATGTATTTAGACAAACATAGATCCAAGGTTTATTAGGGTTGCATGCACACTTAGGAAGTGTTAGATTGCTCAAAACCCAACAGTGGTATCAGAGCCTAGGCTTGCTTGTTTGATACTTGATGCAAAATAGTGAAAAAAGTCGAAATCGTTGCTGTCTGCATGCTAGACTCGCCGAGTCCATTGGGGGGACTCGCCGAGTCCAAGGCAAACTTCAACCTACTCGACGAGTCCGTTCGTGCACTCGGCGAGTAGGATCGAAAGAATGCAGAATCTCGACTTTTGCTGCTGGAAATGGACTGGAAACATTACCCTAAATTGTTTTGGTGTTGTAAAACTTATTTTAGTTGGTGTAATGGTTGTTCTAATCCATTTACAATAGCATATATCAAAAATCCATGATTTTATGTGTTCATATAATTCTTGAATTTTTGATGATCATGTTCATGTTCTTATGAATTTAGGAAATGATAGGAATTATTTGCTGAATTGTTTAGAATTAATTCTTAATCATTTATGTGTTTTAATGGAGTCCATAATTTGTCCTCAAGTTATGGATTACCAAAGGTCACTTTCATTGAACACACACTTAAAACACATAAGTTACATGAAAATGAAGAGTCTTCATTTTTTATGAACCTTTAATTCATAAGTTATGAAATGAAGAGTTTTGCAAAGTTACAAAACTTGTCCTCAAGTTTTGGAATTTGTAAAGTTTCACACACTTTAATAAACTTTAATTCCAAACCTTAGAGTTTTAATAGTTAAAATTCAACCCTTATACTATTTATAACATTAATGGTTAATTATTATATATATGTATAAGAATAAGTCGTTTTACCGTTAGTAGGCCTCATTCACGAAGCCGGTCTATAAGGTGGGTATAAGGTTGTTGCCTATAAAATGGCGACTTAATGGGTGTATACTCTCACCCACCGCTTGCTTGATCGGTGGAGGGTCGTTAGCCGAACGGGTAGAACAACGACTTTAAATCCTCATTAAAAGTATAATGAATATTATAAAATAACTAAACTCTTTTAATTCCCAATCTTAGTTATTTTAGGAAAATGTGAACATGGTGCTAATCCATGGAATTCACACTTTGTACCTTACCAAGTCGTTAGTGGAGCGTGTGTGGTTAACCGGCACACTAATTAGACTAGTAAGGATCACGAAGGGTAACTTAATGTTGTCATAGATCAATGGAGCGTGTGTGGTTAACCGGCACATTGATTAGGTGATAATATTAGGAGTACCAAGTGAGTTAGCATGGTTATTCACACCTTGTTTTGTGATCCTCGGCATCCCAGTCACAAAACTTGAAGGGCACAATCGAGATTGAAACATGCCATTGAAAAGTTCAATGAATCTCAAAAGAATCTAGGAATTTCAAATCCAATTAAACCTAATTAATCATTTCGTTTTCATGGTGGAAATTGGTGAATCGTCATTCGCTTACCTTTCAAATATATTATTACTTAGATTACGGCATCCCTCTTCTAAGTGTAATATATTGTGATTGGATCCTAGCCTTAATATTACATTTGGGTGTCTTATTAAGGATCCTAAATATCTAATCTAAACTTACTTTCTTCTTTCAGATGTCTTCCAACACTAATGCTTCAGGCTCTAACCCAACTAGTTCTTTCTCTCTCATGAATCTTTGTGGGAGGGTCATCTTTGATGGTTCCAACTTCATGGATTGGATTAGGAACATCAGGATGGTTACTCGTTACGAGGACAAGGAATATGTCCTCGATAAGGAGTTAAAAGAACTTGATGAGTCTACTGCTACTCCTGAGGAGATCGCTGAATTCAGGACTCATGAGAGAGATGCTACTAAGGTGGCATGTATCATGATGGCCACGATGACAGCCGAGCTCCAAAAGTCATATGAAGATTTCTACCCTTTTGAGATGCACCAAGACTTGATGGAAAGGTACCATCAGAGTGCTCGTCAGGAGCGGTATGAAATAATCTCCTCCATAATAACTACCCGCATGAAGGACGGTGAATCCGTCACGGGCCACATGCAAAAGATGCAAAGGTATGTGGACCGTTTGCTGAAGCTGAATGTTAACATCCCCGAGGAGTTAGCAATTGACATCATTTTGCACTCCTTGCCTTCTTGTTATGATCATTTTCGAATGACATATCATATGAACAAGGAGGAAGTTACCCTCAGCAAGCTTCAAGGACTCTTGAAGACCGCTGAAACCGGTCTTAAGGGTAAAGCGGTTGTTACCTCTACTACTCCTACTCCAACTTCTACCCCTGTTTTAGCTATTGGGCAAGGCAAAGGGAAAAAGAGGAAGCACCCTTCGAAGGGTACCAAGGGAAAGTCTCTTGAAGGCTCCTCATCCAAGACTAAGAACGGTTCTGTCACTCCTTCTGCCATTCCAAAGGATGCTGAATGCTTTTATTGCCATGAAAAGGCACACTGGAAGCGAAACTGCCCTAAGTACTTGCAGGATCTAAAGGATGGGAAAGTGAAACCCACCTATGCAGGTATTTACACTATATTGTCTAATTACTCAACATATTCTAACTCTTGGGTGCTTGATACAGGATGTGGTATTCACATATGTTCTGATTTGCAGGGCCTAAGAAGAAGTGAGGATGTGGAGCACGGGAAGATAAACTTAATCATGGGGAATAGGAAGGCTTCACCTGTTTCCAAGATTGGAGTTTATACTTTGTTGCTTAATAATGGGTTAAAATTAGATTTGAATAAATGTGTATACTCGTCTGAAATGGCGAGGAATATTATTTCTTTTCATGCTTTGTACAAACAAGGTTTTACCTTTTCGTTTGATAATGAATGTGGTGGTATTAATGCTTTCTTTAATAATGTGTTTTATTTTAAAGCATTACCTTGTGATGGCGTGTATGAAACTGTGTCGATTGTAGACAACTTAGGAAATAATGTGTTGTATATTGATTCTTCTACTAGCCTAGATAAAGCATCATTGTGGCATTGTCGTCTTGGACATGTAAACAAGAAACGCATAGACCAACTCCAAAAGAGTGGAGTCTTGGAATCATTTGACCTCAAATCAGATGATAGTTGTGAATCTTGTCTACTTGGAAAAATGACAAAATCACCCTTCACTGGAACTTGTGAGAGGGGTGAAGGTTTGTTGGACCTAATACATACTGATGTATGTGGGCCATTCAAAACCGCCACAAGGGACGCTAATCGGTATTATGTGACTTTTATTGATGATTATAGTAGATATGGGTATGTCTACTTGATCAAACACAAGTCCAAAACCTTTGAAAGGTTTAAGGAATTCAAACAGGAAGTAGAAAATCAATTGGGCAGGAACATTAAGATGCTTCGATCCGATCGAGGTGGTGAGTATCTTAGTACCGAGTTCCTTGACTATCTTAAGGAGTGTGGGATTGTCTCACAATTGACTCCTCCCAGGACACCACAGCTGAATGGTGTAGCTGAGAGGCGTAATCGTACCTTGTTGGACATGGTTCGCTCTATGATGAGTCGAGTTTCGTTACCAATCTCTTTTTGGGGGTATGCCTTAGAGACTGCCGCCCATATCCTTAACCTAGTCCCTACAAAGAAGGTTACCAAAACACCTCATGAGATGTGGACTGGGAAGGTTCCCAATTTGGACCACATCAAAATTTGGGGTTGCGAAGCCTTCGTGAGGCGTGAAGCTCATGATAAGCTTGAACCCCGAAGTGAAAGGTGTATTTTCATCGGCTACCCACAGAAATCCTTCGGTTACCTTTTCTACAGACCCAGTGAGAATGTGGTCTTTGTAGCACGAAGAGGGATCTTTCGCGAGAAAGAATTTATAAGCCAAGGAGACAGTGGGAGGCAGATTGATCTTGAAGAAATTCAAGAATCAATTGGTGAAGGAACCTCAGACACTAGCAATCAACCTGAGGAAGAAACTCCTGTTGATCCAGCTGACGAGTCGGTACCTCCGAGACGTTCCACACGGGTTAGGAACACACCTTCGTTTTATTATGGTTTTCATATTACTACGGAAGGTGATACGTTTATTAGTGATAGTACACTAGTAAATTTGGATGAACCTAGCAGTGTTAAGGAAGCCATGGCAGGCCCGGAGTCTGCTAAATGGAAGGAGGCTATGGACAGCGAGATACAGTCCATGTATGACAATCAAGTTTGGAACTTGGTTGACAATGTACCAGGCCGTAAAACAGTCGGGTGCAAATGGATCTTCAAAAAGAAGACCGACATGGAAGGAAAAGTGCATACTTATAAGGCTCGACTGGTTGCGAAGGGTTTTACTCAAACTCAAGGTATTGATTATGATGAAACCTTCTCGCCGGTGGCCAAGATTAAGTCTATTAGGGTTATGTTAGCCATTGCAGCATTTCATGATTATGAAATATGGCAAATGGATGTCAAAACCGCTTTCCTTAATGGAAAGTTAGCTGAGGATGTGTACATGAATCAGCCAGAGGGTTTTGTCAATGCAGAGCACCCTAATAGAGTATGCAAGCTTAAGAAATCCATTTATGGATTAAAACAAGCATCTCGTAGCTGGAATCTTTGTTTTGATGAGAAGGTAAAAGAGTTTGGCTTCTTGAGAAGCGAAGATGAGTCTTGCGTGTATGTCAGAGCTAGTGGGAGTATAGTTAGCTTCTTGGTACTGTATGTGGATGACATACTACTCATAGGAAATGACATCCCAACCTTGCAGGAGGTTAAGTCCTGGCTTGGGAAGTGCTTTGCTATGAAGGACCTAGGGGAGGCTACCTATATCCTAGGGATAAGGATATTAAGAGAAAGGAGTAGAAGACTAATTGGACTTAGTCAGAGTATCTACTTGGATAAGGTGTTGAAAAGGTTCAACATGGAGAATTCCAAGAAAGGAGATTTACCGATCCAAAGCAATACCAAACTGAGTAAGACTCAGAGTCCGAGTACAGAGGCTGAGATAGCTGAGATGAGCCAATTACCATATGCTTCCGCAGTTGGCTCGATCATGTATGCTATGACTTGTACCCGTCCTGATGTGGCATTTGCTTTGAGCATGGTCAGCAGGTATCAGGGGAACCCTGGCAAGGCTCATTGGACCGCGGTAAAGAACATTCTCAAGTACCTGCGGAGGACTAAGGATTGGGTCCTTACCCTTGGTGGCAGTGATGACTTGAGAATATTAGGGTATAGTGATGCTGGTTTTCAGACTGATAGGGATAATTTCCGCTCTCAGTCGGGCTGGATCTTTACCTTAAATGGAGGGGCAATTTCTTGGAAGAGTTCCGAGCAGGAGACGGTGGCTGATTCGACTTGTGAATCAGAGTATATAGCAGCGAGTGAAGCAGCGAAGGAGGCGATATGGCTAAAGAACTTCATCGGAGACCTTGGAGTTGTACCAGCTATTAAGGAACCTATAGAGATTTTCTGTGACAACAATGCTGCGGTTATCTTAGCCAAGGAACCAAGAGATCATGGCAGATCCCGACACATTGACAGAAAATATCACTTCATAAGGCACAAGATTGAAGAAGGACTCCTTGTGACAAGGAGGATATCGTCAGATGAGAATCCTGCAGATCCCCTTACGAAGGGACTGACGAGGGTTAAGCATTTTCAGCATGCGAGACGCATCGGGCTGAGGGACGATATTAGTTTTACAGATTAGATAGTTTTCCTGAAACTTGTAAAATGTAATCGACGTTTGATGATGAATAAAATTTGTGATTTATTTATGAGTAAAGTGTTACTATCATTGTCAATTATTTACTATTGTTTCAGTTTTGCATGTTTTGACTTCCAGAATAATTAATTTGTTCAAACCTCCACAATCGATCATACGTCGGAAGTAGGTATGAATCAAGATTGTCATGAATTGGGTTTGTAGATGCCTTAAAGGTGTTTAGGCATGGCAATGGTTGCTGCAACATTCATGAGTACTCATAAGTTATGAGTATTGGTATAAACCCACGCTCACTTGTATCACTTCATGGAATTTATCTCGAGTGATCGTGAGACGATAACATCATATAAATCTTTAAACCTAGAGATATGAGTTGTTACCTATGAGTTGGTTGTGCATTGATTGCACGTAAACGCATCAGTAACTTGATGTTATAAAACGTGCCTTTGTGTACAATTCAATAAGTAGTAGAACAAGCATATCAGTCGAAGTTTATCTGTTCCTTCTAGAAATAGAAGCGATATCCGGGCCCCTCGATGATTTTGTGTTGACCCATATACCAGGCCTGGTCAGAACTAAACCGATGTGTTCAGTGAAGTTCTTCGTCAAACAAATCGGATAATCGAGAAACAACTGCTAGACAATAAGCAAGACATAGTTCCATGTGTTTGTCCGGCTGATATCATGAGAACAGAGGATTATGTGATCACTTATCTAAAATGGCGCTTCATAGTTCGACAGAGTCTTCATTGTTCGAGGGAGTTTTCGAGAGCTACGATTGTTGGTTGGTTCCTGAAGTTATAGGCAAATATAGTTATTAGACTTATCCAAGTGGGAGTCTGTTGGATAAGGTGTCTAAGTCCATAACTTATTTGGTATATACTTGACCCGACCGGCATGGTCCATTTGGGTTGCATCTCATCCAAACTATTATGGATAATTTTATGAGAGTTATACACATATGTTTATTAATATATTATGAGTTATAATATATTAATATGAAGTTACGTTATTTAATTAGTTTTAGTCTTAAATTAATTATGGATTAATTTAGAGATTAAAAGGAATACTAATTAAATTATGGGCTATTTGTTTTATATAGTGTGGGCTAATACTCATTTGTTAATGGGCTAGGCTTATGTGGAAGTCCATGGATGATCCATGGAGCTTTTAACCCATGGATCCTTGGAATAGGAAAAGACATGGGTTATTAGGGTTTCACCCTAACCATGCATACTATATAAGCATGCTTATGGAGCATGAAAGAGAGCCTAAGATAGCCTAAGAGAAAGCTAGTGTTCTAGTGTGTGTGTGCATGTGTGTGGCCGAAAATACAAGAGTGTGTATACTCTCTCAAAGTTTTCCAAGAGTTTGTGGTGTTTGTGATTCCATTTGAGGCATTCACACTATTGGTGCTTGGCCCTCAAACTCCTAAGAACCCAACACAACAAAAGGTATGTAATCTCTTCTAACTCTTTTATGTTGAAATGTTCCCCATGCCATGTTAGATAGGTTATAAACCTTGGAAAATTATTATTTTGCATGTATTTAGACAAACATAGATCCAAGGTTTATTAGGGTTGCATGCACACTTAGGAAGTGTTAGATTGCTCAAAACCCAACAAAAAGGACAAGAATCGGATATGACTAAAGTATGTTAAACAACTGTCAAGTACAATCTAAGGTTCGCCAAGGATTAGTCACCTGTGGGCAGTTGGAAGTATAGTAATGGATGGATCATATTGACATTATTATGAATAAATAGGATTCTATTTAGAATGGGTTGTCATATAGCAAATATGGAAATTCTTCCATAATGGGAGTTAGATATTAAGGATTTATGTAGAATCTAACATATTCTATACTTGATGAAATATCATTGGCAAAGTCTTGGTGACTTTGGTGCTATGTCATTACAAAAGGATCATTGCATGAAATGTTAGAATCTAACATATTTAATAGTGACAAGAATTTAGTATTCTTACACTTGTGATAAGGATTGGGAATTGTGAAATGAGCATCATTGGAAATGTGTTCAATTGATCTATTTCACAAATTAAGGACCATAGGTAAACATGGTGTGCATGCTTGGAGCATGGGATAACTATTGTTTTTTCGATTCAAGTATTATGTTGATTATCCAAAACATTATACAATGATTAATGTGTAATCAATATGATGATTAAATAAAGGTGTTTTATTTATACTCAAAGTGTTGAGTCAATATTGGATTCGATTATTCTTGTGTTTCACGTCACATGTGTTGACTTCCTGAATAATAAGATTATTCAAACCATCAAGTTTGGTCATCTAGAGATGCATACGTAGCCCATGTAAAGAGGGACCATCAATTTTGGTCATCTGGAAATGAAGATGAAGACATCAGCAACGTCAAGGGAAAAGGCAAGATTTGCATGCTGGAAACTGTGGATGATGATGGGTCTAAGAAGCTGGAAAAAAACTATTGTTACATGGAAAAGGATGGGACTCTAAGGATCGTCGAACAGGTAAAACTCATGATCCAAACTCTAAATTATAGCATGCATGACTGTCAACCATTCATAGACAATCTTAATGACACATGTGTTGCCGTCCTTACAGACTATAACAAAGCTCTAGATGAGAAGAACATAGCATCCCAAGAGATGTTTCATGTAAGAAGACGACTGGATAACAAAAGATTCAAAGTGGCTATGTTAGAAAAGGACTTAGAGTTAGAGAAATATGCAAGAAGTAGTAGAACAAGCATATAAGTAGATGTTTATCTGTTCCTTCTTGGATTAGAAGCGATATATGGGCCGCTCGATGATTTTGTGTTGACCAATGTACCGGGCCTGGTCAGAACTAAGTTGATGTGTTCAATTAAGTTTTATGTCAAAGAAATCGGAAATCGGGAAACAAACTGCTGGACAATAAGTAAGACATTGTTCCATGTATTTGTCCGGCTGATATCTAGAATAGAGGATTATATGATCACTTATCTTAAATGGCATATCATCATCATCTCAGTTCCACGAGACCTTGAAAGAGATACGATTGTTGATCAATTCCTAACATCATTCTTGCAGTTATAGTTATTAGACTTATCCAAGTGGGAGACTATTGGATTAGGTTTCTAAGTTCATAACTATTTCTAGAATGTACTTGACCCGATTATCATGGTTAATTTGGGTTGCATGGCATTGCAACACTTGGATAGACTAAATGAGAAAAAGGACACTTACGGATTATTAATATATTATAAGTTCTAATATATTAATAATATTATTTAATTAGTATTGATCAAAGAATTAATTTGGAATTAATTAAGTGATCAAAAAGAGACTAATTAAATATATGGGGTTGATTGTGTAAATCATCTATTCTTGTATAGTGGGCTAATGATCCATGGTTTGTATGGATTGGGCTAAAACCCATAAGGTGCACCATGGATAGTCCATGGAGGTTACAAACCCATGGATCATGGAATATGGAAAGCCATGACAATTAGGGTTTACATGGTATAACCCTACTTGTGCCACAACTATATAAAGACCCCTATGCAAGCAAAATCGGCACTGCTACTTGTACAATATAGAGGGCGAGCCGATTTTGAGGTTTAGTGAACTTCTCTCAAGGTTATTCCAAGTGTTGTGGTATTGTGTGAGACATTTGAGGCATCACACTTGAGGTGCTAGGCTCACAAGGTTTTCAAGGAATCCAAACAACAAAAAGGTATGTTATTCTTCTAGCATTTATGTATAAAAGTTCCCCATGCTATGCTAGATAGGTTAAGAACCTTGGAAAAACAATTTTGCATGTATCATAGTAAAACATAGATCCAAGGTTTCTAGGGTTGCTTGTACACCTTAGGAGTGTTAGAATGCTCAAAACCCTATAATAGCCTCAATGGCTGGGGCTCCCAATGAATCACTAACCGCCTCCCACCAATCTCGAGCTCGGTCTCTTAAATTGGACCTTCGACCCCTCAGGGCAGAAGCTCGTCAACTGAGCAGACTCCATGTCTGCAATCCACCTCCTGGCCACAATGGGGTCCTTCACCCCATGGAAGTCTGGCGCACCACATCCCCTGAAATCCTTGAAGGAGAGTGTGTGTGTCTTTGACTGGCTAGTCGCCATGTCACTCCTAAACGCCCTGAGATGATCCTCCATCAACTCAATGATCCCTTCCTTCATCGACCTGAAAATCATCGGGGTCGCCTCAAGGATGCCTCTCATTATCTCAGATGCGATGAACTCGCGTACTTTGTCATCAACCGGCTCAAAACCCACCCGAACCAGAACGTGATCCTGGCCCAGACCCTGAACCTCCTGCTCCCTAACGTGTCACCACCATTCTCAAAACAAAACACATAATCTTCAAGGTCCTACATAACCTCGAGAGGTCTCACACACTTTACAAGTTCACTGGTTCTCTCTCATCCCTCCTTGACTTGAGTACGGATCCTCTGCTTTTAGTAGTACGGGCCCATACTGCCTTCCACATCTATATGTACTTTCCTCAAGGATTGCATTGACTTCACCAAGTCCCTTCCAATACAATTTCTCGCTACACTAATCTAATCTTAGGCTTACCCTATGGAAACTCTCCGACCTACTCTCCGCTATCAGTTGCTTAAGAAATCCCTGCTACCTTTACCTTACTAGCTCGTGAATACCATTACATATCACTAAGACCAGATAATTCTTCAAATGAGTGGTCCTACCCTACAATGGTTAGACTCGGACAAGAGCTGTGAAATAGGGCTAGAGCTAACCTTCTGAATTATTTAGTCCTCACAATATGTAACTTAACGTATTCGTTTACTAGTTAGTTACAGATAACTAGAACTCCTAAAAGCACAAAGCAAACAACATTTGGGCATTGAGTACTCAAACCAAGCATTTCCTATTCAGGCCCTCATATCACTGACTAATCAGTTCTAGCATGTAATTCAATAAGCACATATAGCAGGCACATAAGGCATCTTCCTAAATCCATAGCCTTAATCTAGCATGCAGTTCTCATACGTATAGCAAGCATATAAAGTATCCTTCCTAGATCCTCATCCTAAATCTAGCATGCAGTTCTTATAATCATCTCATATATCATAACAAACATGTATGGGTACCTTGGGGAAAACTTACTTGAGCTCGGCCGATTGCACGCATCACACACCTTGTTCTTTCTCAAAACTCTTTATTTTAATTTTTAGAAAAACTACTTTCTTTTAAAAATATTTCAAACCCTCGATTTGAGTCGAGACACCCCCGAAGGTGTGTCCGAATCCCTCAAACCAAGGCTCTGATACCAACTTGTAACATCCCAAAAATCTTGTCACACCCCCGAACCAGACGGCGGAAAACGTCCGGGGGCTTGTGCGTTACATCATCTTGTAATATCATCACAATGTATATAATTGAAACAAGACAACACCATCATCATACATATCAAAATACAACCAACATTGTTTACATCAAGTATAGTATCATAAGCTACATGCCAAAAATATTCAATGTATGACGATAACAAAATAAGACAAATTCCACATGTTCTTGTAGACCTTTCCGCTTAACGATTCCCTGAGAATACAAGTTATTTTTAAAATGTCAACATATATAATGTTGGTGATTTCATAAGCATGTTTTAAGAAAAGTTTTGTATTGTTCGTGAAACACCAGAAAAATCCAATATTTTCCATAAAATGGTTTGAAAGTGATGTATCAAAATCAAGTATTAATGCATGTGTGTTTTCTGTTGTTGAAATGTATTTAAGAATGTAATCCGGATAGAAACCATGTGTTTTCTGTTGTAAGTAGAAGTTATTGTTTAACTGTATGTTTCCCAAGAAAATCCTATATTTTCTGTTTACAAGGTGTCGTGGTCTCAAACCCTAAGACCGAATATCAGTGTATGTATGTTTTTGAATTAGCAATATTCTTTATGTATTCCGTAAAATTTATGATGGAGAGAATCTCTATGTCAGCCGTCTTAGCCATACTTGATTATGACGAATTCGCCTGTCGTGGCGTTTTTAGGCACCAACCTGTTTAAGGTAACGTTTATCACCCTAGACTGATCTAGTCTAACGGTAGCTAATAGCTCAGGTGTGGGGTGTCGCCCTATATAGATCTATACACAAACTCACTCTCCATCCCTCCAGGAGACTTTGGTTATAACTAAAGGCTACGATTGTACACTCGAGAGGTGTCAACCGACATGTCTCACTAGATAAAACAGACATTTTCGGCCTATTTATATATATATATATATATATATATATATATATATATATATATATATATATATATACTTTACATTTTCAGCCCAATTTAGATAAAAATGACATTTTCGACCTATTTATATATATAATTTACATTTTCAGCCCAATTTAGATAAAAATGGCATTTTCGGTCCAATTTTTGTAAAAACAACATTTTAGGCCCAAATCCAAATAAAGTGACAATTTCATTCCATAAAACCGTAAAATTTCATTTTTGGCTCAAATTTGTGTAAAATGACAATTTAATCCATAAAAATCATATATATACAATTTAAGCCCAAAGAAACCATGAAGGCCCACATTAAGGCCCATTATATGAAATTTAACACTTTTGGCCCTTTTAAAACTATGATTATCATAAAGAACTATTTTTATGTATATATGACTCTTTTAGTCCATGTAAAACCGTAAGTTTCATATAAATTCCATTCTTTTTAATTATTTATCAAAAATGGTCCCTTTTACAAGCACTAGCTTAGTCTTTCAATGTCTTTAACATGTATAATACTTTTATCTTCAAGGTAAGTTATATAAAGTGGTTTAGTTCACAAATATCATCAAGCCTTTGTTAGAGTTTTCAAGATTTATGGAGTTTCATCACAAGATCACAACACATAACATAGAAAACACACATAAACATGAACAAATACATAGATCTAGCACATAAGAAACTTGTATCCTCTCCCAAAACATAGTAAAACCGAAAAAAAAGGGTATGAACTCACATTAGGGTTTGGATTTGGTTTTGATGAAGAGATGAGATGTCACACCCCGAAAACCAAAGGCGGAAACGTTCCCGGGGTTGACTCCATGTTGTGTATCAAATCCAATGTACATAGTAATCACAGTAAACAACCATTACATTACATATATATGAAAGTTTACATTTGGTTCAAAAGTAAATTGTACAAAGTTATACATATATCATATGAACAAAAGAGACGAGTCTTCGGAGCACTTTATCTTCACCAAAAGATATCGCCGGGTACCTGTCTAACTTGGACCTGAGAATACAAGCAGTTCGAAAATCAGCATAAAGTTGGTGAGTTCATAAGCGGTTTTGTTTTGTGAAAATGTATCGATTTCCTTTAGTTTTCTGAAAAAATTTGATATCCAAGAAAATCTCATATTTTCTTATGTAAGTAGTTAAGTTATCTTTCGTTACAGTTCTGTTACAAGTTATAAGTTAACCCCAGGAAAATCCCATATTTTCCTAATTACAAGTTTGATTGAATGACACATAGTATAGTTTAATATACAAAACTATAATTTAGACGGACTGTAAGTAGAAAGTATTTTGACAACCTTGGGACTACATCCCGAACCAGTTATAAGATAATTCGATAAAGACCATGGGATCACTATCCCGAAAGTAGATATAAGATAGCTTGATAAACCATGGGATCACTATCCCGAAACTAGATATAAGATAGCTTGATAAAATCATGGGATTATCATCCCATACAAGATATAGATTCTAAACAAACCCTTGCTGTGAATAAGTTTATATTAATACGTATTGTGAGTCGGGTAACCATGCCGATATGACAACGAGACCTCCTTGACGTTAGTCAGACGTCGGACGATATACAGAATTTGTCACCCCAGGCGTGCCCGCCTAACTGTAGCTAGCAGTTAAGGTGTGGGATTGTCAGTCCCGAATAGATCTATTCACAAATTCCTCGCTCTCCCTCCAGGAGACTCTGGTTACACTTCCGGAGAGGATTTACTTGATCATCCATAAAGGGTAGTGACTATCTCACAAGCTAGTATTAAACTATTCACAGGATTCTCATACGATACCATACATACAAAGATTTCAAGACATGATACATTGAAAAATAGATACATATAATGAGACTATCTGGCAAAACATTCGAATGATATAGAGATAAACCGAATCAGACATAGTTTATCTAATAACTTAATACAAATATCAGTACATGATAGAAGGAGAAACATAGAACCCCAAATTATTTCCATAATAATTTGATTAGTTTGGTTATTTTCTTAACTAAAATCCATTTAGTTGAAATTGATAAATCATTCCTTATGCTCAACATAATACATAAGGAGTAAAAGAGTTTATAAGTTTGCCAGATATTATTTAAAACACATAGATATTATGATTTGAAAACAGTTTTGGTTTGCTTGTATTCCCCCCTGAAAACAGTTAAAAACAGTGAAAAGGGAGTAGGGGTATGAACTCACCGGACGAGAAGTATGACGATTTGGATGCTAAGAGTTGATACGGGGCTTGTAAATACACGAGGTTCCTAATTATAATGTAAAGATACACATTTGTATCTAATTAGGACCTAGTTTATTTATATGTTAGGGACACTTGCTTCTAGTCGCGAAAACACTCCGATACAAGTGTTTGGAGGGACCCGGGTGGCGTTTAAGGATGTGAAATGACATTACGGACTTGGGACTTGAGTTTACTCCCCATGAATAAACTTATACAAGAGTTTTTGGTCCAAAACACCCATTCCCCATGAGTTTACAGCCGTAAACTCATGGTAGGGTGGTTTATGGTGCAATTTTGGGTCATAAATGGATATGGACACTTGGAAATGCTTGGATTAATTTTTCTTAAGGCTTGGATTGAATTAAAAACATCATTTACAATACATAAGGGAGTTTACGGCCTAGGCATGGGATCTTTGGCCGTAAACTCTCAATTCTCCAAGATTTAGTGTTTTTAGGGTGTTAAAATCAATCACATGTGATTCTAAAAATTTCCACAAGCCTAGAAATGAGTTTGTATGGAACATATAAGGGATTTATGGAGTTTACGGCCCATGAGACCCCTCTCATGGCCGCAAACTCTAATATATGGTGCTACAATGTGTTTCAAGGTCTAAAACTAGCATAGAAGGGCTTCTAAAATTCATCTAAGGGCTTTGGGGGTGTTTAGTTTGCATTCTAACACCACAAATTTTGGAGTTTACGGCCCAAGAACAAGCCTTGGCCGTAAACTCTTAGAAATCCCATAAATGATGTGTTTAAGGCCCTTAAAGTATTTTTGGTTGGTTCCTTAATTTATTCCAAGGCTTTTGGTGGTGTTGGATGGCTTTCTAACACCTTAGAATTGGATTAATGTCAAGTTTTGGGGAGTTTACGGCCCAAGCACTCACCTTGGCCGTAAACTCATCTAAATCCCCCAAAATTCATGTTTCAAGTGTCCAAATGCTAAAACCAAGGTCCTATAATTCATATCTAAGCCATAGAAGTGATTTGGAAGGGTTTAAGGGCATGAAAAACCCAATTAACATGATTCTACGGCCCAAGCTTATGCCTTGGCCATAAACTCCTTCAAAGTCCTCAAAATCAAAGTTTTAAATGTTCTAAGTCCATATCTTGAAGTCCCTTTGCCATATCTAAAGTCCAATTGAGTCTAGGAAGGAGTTTAAGGGCTAAAAACCCTTCAAAATGGTGTTTATGGCCTAGGCAGCCTCCTGGGCTGTAAACTCACATATATTGTCCAATTTCATGATTAAATGTCAAATTTGGAAGCCAAACATGCTATAGATTAAGGCTAGGAAGGTACCTTAAGGATTTGAGGCCTTACAATTGAGTTTTGGACACTTAATCTTTGGATTTAGGAGAGAGGTTAGAGGGAGAGTAGAGAGAGAAGGA
The DNA here is from genome assembly GCF_002870075.4 of Lactuca sativa. NCBI lineage: Eukaryota > Viridiplantae > Streptophyta > Magnoliopsida > Asterales > Asteraceae > Lactuca > Lactuca sativa. The sequence continues at coordinate 9,735,111 of NC_056627.2, forward strand.
AAAAGCTTCAAATGAGTGCTTAAACATGTTTATATAATTCCCAAAACTTGGACACGGTGGAATTCTACCCGATACCGGCCTTAAACGAAGCTTTGGGTCGCACCCGATTGAGTTTCCGTCACCCGACGAGGATATTTCTAAAACTTATGAAGTAATTGTTTTGGGCTAAATTCATGAGTTCCTAAATGATTTGGACCCTCATTGAATGATAATAAACATATAATTTTAGTTAACTAAACCCAAAAACGATATCGGGACATTTCGATTTCCAACGAGTTATTCGGGCAGAACGGGTTTTTCGGCGATGAACAACTTCGGGTTGTTACATTATCCCCCCGTTAGAGGGAATTTCGTCCCGAAATTCAAGGAATAAGATACTGATCATGGATTGTAATGAGATACGAATGGATTTGTGGCTTCGGATCTTCACTTTCTCAAGTGGAATCAGGTCTCTACTGGGCGTTCTAACGAATTCTCATTATCGGGACATGTCTTGGTTTCGCTTCTTGACTCTCTCTCAATCTACGATATCAATCTGCTTTCTCGTGGAAGTTCCAACCCTGAACGACTTCCGTTTCCTCAAAGGAATCACTAGGGTTTCGTTGGGCAGACGCTTCTAAGGATTCGAGACATGATGGTCTAGATAGATAGTACCAAGTTCTAAAGGCATCCGAAACCTGAAGGTTGCTGAATCGATCTCTACGAAGATCTCGAAAGGTTTGATGTGGGACTAAACTAGACGCTCGAAAGAAACTCCCGGGAATCCTTCGGGATAGACATTTAGAGGGAATAGTTGCTAACTTCCCGTTTCTCAATAATCACAGAAACGAGGGATGCGTGATAATTTACATTGGGAAAATTTTTGAGTTCTAAAGCATAAAATGATACGGAAGTTTGATGCCGAAGATCACGAGAACCGGGTCGAGAAAGAAATCTAGACGAGCGACCCTTTCGAAAGTAAGGATAACAATATGAATGAGACTCGGTCATTTCTGGTTAAACATGGCATCGAAGTATTTTCATGGAAAGTTTCCCCCTTTATAAATCGAATGGAATAGAAAAGTCCTCCGGACCGAGGATTCAATCTATAGGTACGAAGTTAGTGTTCTCTATCTCACTAGTTAGTCATCTCGACGGTATACATTTCGATTACATGCGAAGGATTGAGTTTAGAAAACGTTCGAATAGATAGAAAACAGATTTCCCCTTTGCACCCAAAATCGAAAAGAGTTGCAAGTATAAGAATTATCAAAGAGAGATATACCTGCGGCAGTAGAGGGATTTGTGGTTGTAGCTGTCTTGGGACAATTCCTTTTGAAGTGCCCAGCTTCACCACAATTGTAGCAGGCCGGACTGATTCCCACTCCAGATGATTGGTTCGTTGGCTTGGCTGGTTTTCTACAGGTTCGTGCAAGATGGCCCTTATTGCCACAGTTGTCGCAGATCCTTTCGCGACATGGTCCAGGAATGCGGTGGTGGTAGTTACACTTACCACACCAAGGAAGGGTACCAGTATATCCACTGGCGGGAGTTTGGGCTGTGGAACCTACAGCTGAGACAGCAACAGGGGCAGTAGCAGCATGAACTGCTACCGTTTGTTGTTTCTTAGAAGACCCTTGCGTACTCTAGGCCTTCCGCTTGTTCCAGGATTTCTTTTTACTTCCGCCTCCACTAGTGACTGGCTCGGGGGTAGTTGCTTCTTCATCAGAGTTGTCTTCGTGATCTATTAGGATTTTCGCAAGGCACTTAGCACTGTCATATGTGTCTGGCTTCGCAGCCAAGACATTCCCTTTTGTTGGCTGGGTCAACCCCCAGATGAATCTCTCTATCTTTTTACTTTCCGGGGTAACCATTCCCGGACAAAGTAGGGCCAGATCGTCGAATCTTGAGGTATAAGCAGCTATGTCGGAACCCTTCATCTTAAGGTTCCAAAGTTCATGTTCTAGTTTCTGAAGTTCGCCCCGAGGGCAATACTCAGCGAGAAGAAGCTCCTTCATAGCTTCCCAACCCATAGCATTGGCTACAGGTAAAGTTAAGGATTTGACTCGGCCATTCCACCAAGTCAGGGCTTTGTCTAGGAAAGTGCAGGCAGCAAACTTGACTCTATCAGACTCCGAACAGCTGCATATTTCAAAGATTGATTCGATTCTCTTGAACCATCGGGTTAAAGCAATGACACCCCCTGTGCCATCGAAGAATGTCGGTTTTGCGTTCATGAAGTCTTTATAGGAACCCCCTTTTTGGTGTCCCTGACTATCTTCTGGGTTTTGGGGTTGGGGACCACCTCTTGAATTACTAGAGTTCATTTGCGACATGGCTGCTACCATTGCAGCAGTCAAAACTGTCTGAAGTGATGCAAGATCAAGTTGAGGAAGAGGTGGTGGCGGAGGAGGATTGTTGTTGTTCCTTGAGCTGGGTCTCTTTCTTGGAAGCATCTTGATCTAAAAAGATCAGGAAAGAGAGGATCATAAGTCCTCTGAATTGAATCAAGAGATATGGGACAGGAGATATCTCATCAAGGCAAATATAGCATCATACAAAGCGATAAAGCAGAAAGGAGTTATCAAGATAGAACATTTTTATCGCTAGAGGAACGGTCAAGGAATAACACGTATACGAGAATTTCTACAAAGGATCGGCACGAGAAATACTCCCATAGTATTTCATGGTTCGCTGCAGCGTCGATTTGTTGTTTGGGATATTGGGTAAGTTTTAGGTATGCCGCATGCCACAGTCACTCCCAAGCACATGTTGGCCGTGTCTCGAATGAATATAGTTGGCCAGGCTATATTGACCCTAGACACAACTACATAACTATCCAGGTTTAACCGCAACGTACAACACCCATTTACTTATGTTTTGTTCTACTTATAGTTACGGATTTCGACGGCTCGGCATACTTAAATACTTTTGAAAATACTTATATTTTGTAGGATACTTTTAGTTCAGAGCACTTAGGCCCCTTAATGTTTATAGTTTTATACCATGTAAGGTTTGGTATACTCTGTTCACTATAAACAAGGGCTCTGATACCAATCTGTCACACCCCGAAAACCAAAGGCGGAAATGTTCCCGGGGTTGACTCCATGTTGTGTATCAAATCCAATGTACATAGTAATCACTGTAAACAACCATTACATTACATATATATGAAAGTTTACATTTGGTTCAAAAGTAAATTGTACAAAGTTATACATATATCATATGAACAAAAGAGACGAGTCTTCGGAGCACTTCATCTTCACCAAAAGATATCGTCGGGTACCTGTCTAACTAGGACCTGAGAATACAAGCAGTTTGAAAATCAGCATAAAGCTGGTGAGTTCATAAGCGGTTTTGTTTTGTGAAAATGTATCGATTTCCTTTAGTTTTCTGAAAAAATTTGATATCCAAGAAAATCCCATATTTTCTTATGTAAGTAGTTAAGTTATCTTTCGTTACAGTTCTGTTACAAGTTATAAGTTAACCCCAGGAAAATCCCATATTTTCCTAATTACAAGTTTGATTGAATGACACATAGTATAGTTTAATATACAAAACTATAATTTAGACGAACTGTAAGTAGAAAGTATTTTGAAAACCTTGGGACTACATCCCGAACCAGTTATAAGATAATTCGATAAAGACCATGGGATCACTATCCCGAAAGTAGATATAAGATAGCTTGATAAACCATGGGATCACTATCCCGAAACTAGATATAAGATAGCTTGATAAAATCATGGGATTATCATCCCATACAAGATATAGATTCTAAACAAACCCTAGCTGTGAATAAGTTTATATTAATACGTATTGTGAGTCGGGTAACCATGCTGATATGACAACGAGACCTCCTTGACATTAGTCAGACGTCGGACGATATACAGAATTTGTCACCCCAGGCGTGCCCGCCTAACTGTAGCTAGCAGTTAAGGTGTGGGATTGTCAGTCCCGAATAGATCTATTCACAAATTCCTCGCTCTCCCTCCAGGAGACTCTGGTTACACTTCCGGAGAGGATTTACTTGATCATCCATAAAGGGTAGTGACTATCTCACAAGCTAGTATTAAACTATTCACAGGATTCTCATACGATACCATACATACAAAGATTTCAAGACATGATACATTGAAAAATAGATACATATAATGAGACTATCTGGCAAAACATTCGAATGATATAGAGATAAACCGAATCAGACATAGTTTATCTAATAACTTAATACAAATATCAGTACATGATAGAAGGAGAAACATAGAACCCCAAATTATTCCCATAATAATTTGATTAGTTTGGTTATTTTCTTAACTAAAATCCATTTAGTTGAAATTGATAAATCATTCCTTATGCTCAACATAATACATAAGGAGTAAAAGAGTTTATAAGTTTGCCAGATATTATTTAAAACACATAGATATTATGATTTGAAAACAGTTTTGGTTTGCTTGTATTCCCCCCCTGAAAACAGTTAAAAACAGTGAAAAGGGAGTAGGGGTATGAACTCACCGGACGAGAAGTATGACGATTTGGATGCTAAGAGTTGATACGGGGCTTGTAAATACACGAGGTTCCTAATTATAATGTAAAGATACACATTTGTATCTAATTAGGACCTAGTTTATTTATATGTTAGGGACACTTGCTTCTAGTCGCGAAAACACTCCGATACAAGTGTTTGGAGGGACCTGGGTGGCGTTTAAGGATGTGAAATGACATTACGGACTTGGGACTTGAGTTTACTCCCCATGAATAAACTTATACAAGAGTTTTTGGTCCAAAACACCCATTCCCCATGAGTTTACAGCCGTAAACTCATGGTAGGGTGGTTTATGGTGCAATTTTGGGTCATAAATGGATATGGACACTTGGAAATGTTTGGATTAATTTTTCTTAAGGCTTGGATTGAATTAAAAACATCATTTACAATACATAAGGGAGTTTACGGCCTAGGCATGGGATCTTTGGCCGTAAACTCTCAATTCTCCAAGATTTAGTGTTTTTAGGGTGTTAAAATCAATCACATGTGATTCTAAAAATTTCCACAAGCCTAGAAATGAGTTTGTATGGAACATATAAGGGATTTATGGAGTTTACGGCCCATGAGACCCCTCTCATGGCTGCAAACTATAATATATGGTGCTACAATGTGTTTCAAGGTCTAAAACTAGCATAGAAGGGCTTCTAAAATTCATCTAAGGGCTTTGGGGGTGTTTAGTTTGCATTCTAACACCACAAATTTTGGAGTTTACGGCCCAAGAACAAGCCTTGGCCGTAAACTCTTAGAAATCCCATAAATGATGTGTTTAAGGCCCTTAAAGTATTTTTGGTTGGTTCCTTAATTTATTCCAAGGCTTTTGGTGGTGTTGGATGGCTTTCTAACACCTTAGAATTGGATTAATGTCAAGTTTTGGGGAGTTTACGGCCCAAGCACTCACCTTGGCCGTAAACTCATCTAAATCCCCCAAAATTCATGTTTCAAGTGTCCAAATGCTAAAACCAAGGTCCTATAATTCATATCTAAGCCATAGAAGTGATTTGGAAGGGTTTAAGGGCATGAAAAACCCAATTAACATGATTCTACGGCCCAAGCTTATGCCTTGGCCATAAACTCCTTCAAAGTCCTCAAAATCAAAGTTTTAAATGTTCTAAGTCCATATCTTGAAGTCCCTTTGCCATATCTAAAGTCCAATTGAGTCTAGGAAGGAGTTTAAGGGCTAAAAACCCTTCAAAATGGTGTTTATGGCCTAGGCAGCCTCCTGGGCTGTAAACTCACATATATTGTCCAATTTCATGATTAAATGTCAAATTTGGAAGCCAAACATGCTATAGATTAAGGCTAGGAAGGTACCTTAAGGATTTGAGGCCTTAAAATTGAGTTTTGGACACTTAATCTTTGGATTTAGGAGAGAGGTTAGAGGGAGAGTAGAGAGAGAAGGAAAAAGCTTCAAATGAGTGCTTAAACATGTTTATATAATTCCCAAAACTTGGACACGGTGGAATTCTACCCGATACCGGCCTTAAACGAAGCTTTGGGTCGCACCCGATTGAGTTTCCGTCACCCGACGAGGATATTTCTAAAACTTATGAAGTAATTGTTTTGGGCTAAATTCATGAGTTCCTAAATGATTTGGACCCTCATTGAATGATAATAAACATATAATTTTAGTTAACTAAACCCGAAAACGATATCGGGACATTTCGATTTCCAACGAGTTATTCGGGCAGAACGGGTTTTTCGGCGATGAACAACTTCGGGTTGTTACATTATCCCCCCGTTAGAGGGAATTTCGTCCCGAAATTCAAGGAATAAGATACTGATCATGGATTGTAATGAGATACGAATGGATTTGTGGCTTCGGATCTTCACTTTCTCAAGTGGAATCAGGTCTCTACTGGGCGTTCTAACGAATTCTCATTATCGGGACATGTCTTGGTTTCGCTTCTTGACTCTCTCTCAATCTACGATATCAATCTGCTTTCTCGTGGAAGTTCCAACCCTGAACGACTTCCGTTTCCTCAAAGGAATCACTAGGGTTTCGTTGGGCAGACGCTTCTAAGGATTCGAGACATGATGGTCTAGATAGATAGTACCAAGTTCTAAAGGCATCCGAAACCTGAAGGTTGCTGAATCGATCTCTACGAAGATCTCGAAAGGTTTGATGTGGGACTAAACTAGACGCTCGAAAGAAACTCCCGGGAATCCTTCGGGATAGACATTTAGAGGGAATAGTTGCTAACTTCCCGTTTCTCAATAATCACAGAAACGAGGGATGCGTGATAATTTACATTGGGAAAACTTTTGAGTTCTAAAGCATAAAATGATACGGAAGTTTGATGCCGAAGATCACGAGAACCGGGTCGAGAAAGAAATCTAGACGAGCGACCCTTTCGAAAGTAAGGATAACAATATGAATGAGACTCGGTCATTTCTGGTTAAACATGGCATCGAAGTATTTTCATGGAAAGTTTCCCCCTTTATAAATCGAATGGAATAGAAAAGTCCTCCGGACCGAGGATTCAATCTATAGGTGCGAAGTTAGTGTTCTCTATCTCACTAGTTAGTCGTCTCGACGGTATACATTTCGATTACATGCGAAGGATTGAGTTTAGAAAACGTTCGAATAGATAGAAAACAGATTTCCCCTTTGCACCCAAAATCGAAAAGAGTTGCAAGTATAAGAATTATCAAAGAGAGATATACCTGCGGCAGTAGAGGGATTTGTGGTTGTAGCTGTCTTGGGACAATTCCTTTTGAAGTGCCCAGCTTCACCACAATTGTAGCAGGCCGGACTGATTCCCACTCCAGATGATTGGTTCGTTGGCTTGGCTGGTTTTCTACAGGTTCGTGCAAGATGGCCCTTATTGCCACAGTTGTCGCAGATCCTTTCGCGACATGGTCCAGGAATGCGGTGGTGGTAGTTACACTTACCACACCAAGGAAGGGTACCAGTATATCCACTGGCGGGAGTTTGGGCTCTGGAACCTACAGCTGAGACAGCAACAGGGGCAGTAGCAGCATGAACTGCTACCGTTTGTTGTTTCTTAGAAGACCCTTGCGTACTCTAGGCCTTCCGCTTGTTCCAGGATTTCTTTTTACTTCCGCCTCCACTAGTGACTGGCTCGGGGGTAGTTGCTTCTTCATCAGAGTTGTCTTCGTGATCTATCAGGATTTTCGCAAGGCACTTAGCACTGTCATATGTGTCTGGCTTCGCAGCCAAGACATTCCCTTTTGTTGGCTGGGTCAACCCCCAGATGAATCTCTCTATCTTTTTACTTTCCGGGGTAACCATTCCCGGACAAAGTAGGGCCAGATCGTCGAATCTTGAGGTATAAGCAGCTATGTCGGAACCCTTCATCTTAAGGTTCCAAAGTTCATGTTCTAGTTTCTGAAGTTCGCCCCGAGGGCAATACTCAGCAAGAAGAAGCTCCTTCATAGCTTCCCAACCCATAGCATTGGCTACAGGTAAAGTTAAGGATTTGACTCGGCCATTCCACCAAGTCAGGGCTTTGTCTAGGAAAGTGCAGGCAGCAAACTTGACTCTATCAGACTCCGAACAGCTGCATATTTCAAAGATTGATTCGATTCTCTTGAACCATCGGGTTAAAGCAATGACACCCCCTGTGCCATCGAAGAATGTCGGTTTTGCGTTCATGAAGTCTTTATAGGAACCCCCTTTTTGGTGTCCCTGACTATCTTCTGGGTTTTGGGGTTGGGGACCACCTCTTGAATTACTAGAGTTCATTTGCGACATGGCTGCTACCATTGCAGCAGTCAAAACTGTCTGAAGTGATGCAAGATCAAGTTGAGGAAGAGGTGGTGGCGGAGGAGGATTGTTGTTGTTCCTTGAGCTGGGTCTCTTTCTTGGAAGCATCTTGATCTAAAAAGATCAGGAAAGAGAGGATCATAAGTCCTCTGAATTGAATCAAGAGATATGGGACAGGAGATATCTCATCAAGGCAAATATAGCATCATACAAAGCGATAAAGCAGAAAGGAGTTATCAAGATAGAACATTTTTATCGCTAGAGGAACGGTCAAGGAATAACACGTATACGAGAATTTCTACAAAGGATCGGCACGAGAAATACTCCCATAGTATTTCATGGTTCGCTGCAGCGTCGATTTGTTGTTTGGGATATTGGGTAAGTTTTAGGTATGCCGCATGCCACAGTCACTCCCAAGCACATGTTGGCCGTGTCTCGAATGAATATAGTTGGCCAGGCTATATTGACCCTAGACACAACTACATAACTGTCCAGGTTTAACCGCAACGTACAACACCCATTTACTTATGTTTTGTTCTACTTATAGTTACGGATTTCGACGGCTCGGCATACTTAAATACTTTTGAAAATACTTATATTTTGTAGGATACTTTTAGTTCAGAGCACTTAGGCCCCTTAATGTTTATAGTTTTATACCATGTAAGGTTTGGTATACTCTGTTCACTATAAACAAGGGCTCTGATACCAATCTGTCACACCCCGAAAACCAAAGGCGGAAACGTTCCCGGGGTTGACTCCATGTTGTGTATCAAATCCAATGTACATAGTAATCACAGTAAACAACCATTACATTACATATATATGAAAGTTTACATTTGGTTCAAAAGTAAATTGTACAAAGTTATACATATATCATATGAACAAAAGAGACGAGTCTTCGGAGCACTTCATCTTCACCAAAAGATATCGTCGGGTACCTGTCTAACTAGGACCTGAGAATACAAGCAGTTTGAAAATCAGCATAAAGCTGGTGAGTTCATAAGCGGTTTTGTTTTGTGAAAATGTATCGATTTCCTTTAGTTTTCTGAAAAAATTTGATATCCAAGAAAATCCCATATTTTCTTATGTAAGTAGTTAAGTTATCTTTCGTTACAGTTCTGTTACAAGTTATAAGTTAACCCCAGGAAAATCCCATATTTTCCTAATTACAAGTTTGATTGAATGACACATAGTATAGTTTAATATACAAAACTATAATTTAGACGAACTGTAAGTAGAAAGTATTTTGAAAACCTTGGGACTACATCCCGAACCAGTTATAAGATAATTCGATAAAGACCATGGGATCACTATCCCGAAAGTAGATATAAGATAGCTTGATAAACCATGGGATCACTATCCCGAAACTAGATATAAGATAGCTTGATAAAATCATGGGATTATCATCCCATACAAGATATAGATTCTAAACAAACCCTAGCTGTGAATAAGTTTATATTAATACGTATTGTGAGTCGGGTAACCATGCTGATATGACAACGAGACCTCCTTGACATTAGTCAGACGTCGGACGATATACAGAATTTGTCACCCCAGGCGTGCCCGCCTAACTGTAGCTAGCAGTTAAGGTGTGGGATTGTCAGTCCCGAATAGATCTATTCACAAATTCCTCGCTCTCCCTCCAGGAGACTCTGGTTACACTTCCGGAGAGGATTTACTTGATCATCCATAAAGGGTAGTGACTATCTCACAAGCTAGTATTAAACTATTCACAGGATTCTCATACGATACCATACATACAAAGATTTCAAGACATGATACATTGAAAAATAGATACATATAATGAGACTATCTGGCAAAACATTCGAATGATATAGAGATAAACCGAATCAGACATAGTTTATCTAATAACTTAATACAAATATCAGTACATGATAGAAGGAGAAACATAGAACCCCAAATTATTCCCATAATAATTTGATTAGTTTGGTTATTTTCTTAACTAAAATCCATTTAGTTGAAATTGATAAATCATTCCTTATGCTCAACATAATACATAAGGAGTAAAAGAGTTTATAAGTTTGCCAGATATTATTTAAAACACATAGATATTATGATTTGAAAACAGTTTTGGTTTGCTTGTATTCCCCCCCCTGAAAACAGTTAAAAACAGTGAAAAGGGAGTAGGGGTATGAACTCACCGGACGAGAAGTATGACGATTTGGATGCTAAGAGTTGATACGGGGCTTGTAAATACACGAGGTTCCTAATTATAATGTAAAGATACACATTTGTATCTAATTAGGACCTAGTTTATTTATATGTTAGGGACACTTGCTTCTAGTCGCGAAAACACTCCGATACAAGTGTTTGGAGGGACCTGGGTGGCGTTTAAGGATGTGAAATGACATTACGGACTTGGGACTTGAGTTTACTCCCCATGAATAAACTTATACAAGAGTTTTTGGTCCAAAACACCCATTCCCCATGAGTTTACAGCCGTAAACTCATGGTAGGGTGGTTTATGGTGCAATTTTGGGTCATAAATGGATATGGACACTTGGAAATGCTTGGATTAATTTTTCTTAAGGCTTGGATTGAATTAAAAACATCATTTACAATACATAAGGGAGTTTACGGCCTAGGCATGGGATCTTTGGCCGTAAACTCTCAATTCTCCAAGATTTAGTGTTTTTAGGGTGTTAAAATCAATCACATGTGATTCTAAAAATTTCCACAAGCCTAGAAATGAGTTTGTATGGAACATATAAGGGATTTATGGAGTTTACGGCCCATGAGACCCCTCTCATGGCCGCAAACTATAATATATGGTGCTACAATGTGTTTCAAGGTCTAAAACTAGCATAGAAGGGCTTCTAAAATTCATTTAAGGGCTTTGGGGGTGTTTAGTTTGCATTCTAACACCACAAATTTTGGAGTTTACGGCCCAAGAACAAGCCTTGGCCGTAAACTCTTAGAAATCCCATAAATGATGTGTTTAAGGCCCTTAAAGTATTTTTGGTTGGTTCCTTAATTTATTCCAAGGCTTTTGGTGGTGTTGGATGGCTTTCTAACACCTTAGAATTGGATTAATGTCAAGTTTTGGGGAGTTTACGGCCCAAGCACTCACCTTGGCCGTAAACTCATCTAAATCCCCCAAAATTCATGTTTCAAGTGTCCAAATGCTAAAACCAAGGTCCTATAATTCATATCTAAGCCATAGAAGTGATTTGGAAGGGTTTAAGGGCATGAAAAACCCAATTAACATGATTCTACGGCCCAAGCTTATGCCTTGGCCATAAACTCCTTCAAAGTCCTCAAAATCAAAGTTTTAAATGTTCTAAGTCCATATCTTGAAGTCCCTTTGCCATATCTAAAGTCCAATTGAGTCTAGGAAGGAGTTTAAGGGCTAAAAACCCTTCAAAATGGTGTTTACGGCCTAGGCAGCCTCCTGGGCCGTAAACTCACATATATTTTCCAATTTCATGATTAAATGTCAAATTTGGAAGCCAAACATGCTATAGATTAAGGCTAGGAAGGTACCTTAAGGATTTGAGGCCTTAAAATTGAGTTTTGGACACTTAATCTTTGGATTTAGGAGAGAGGTTAGAGGGAGAGTAGAGAGAGAAGGAAAAAGCTTCAAATGAGTGCTTAAACATGTTTATATAATTCCCAAAACTTGGACACGGTGGAATTCTACCCGATACCGGCCTTAAACGAAGCTTTGGGTCGCACCCGATTGAGTTTCCGTCACCCGACGAGGATATTTCTAAAACTTATGAAGTAATTGTTTTGGGCTAAATTCATGAGTTCCTAAATGATTTGGACCCTCATTGAATGATAATAAACATATAATTTTAGTTAACTAAACCCGAAAACGATATCGGGACATTTCGATTTCCAACGAGTTATTCGGGCAGAACGGGTTTTTCGGCGATGAACAACTTCGGGTTGTTACATTATCCCCCCGTTAGAGGGAATTTCGTCCCGAAATTCAAGGAATAAGATACTGATCATGGATTGTAATGAGATACGAATGGATTTGTGGCTTCGGATCTTCACTTTCTCAAGTGGAATCAGGTCTCTACTGGGCGTTCTAACGAATTCTCATTATCGGGACATGTCTTGGTTTCGCTTCTTGACTCTCTCTCAATCTACGATATCAATCTGCTTTCTCGTGGAAGTTCCAACCCTGAACGACTTCCGTTTCCTCAAAGGAATCACTAGGGTTTCGTTGGGCAGACGCTTCTAAGGATTCGAGACATGATGGTCTAGATAGATAGTACCAAGTTCTAAAGGCATCCGAAACCTGAAGGTTGCTGAATCGATCTCTACGAAGATCTCGAAAGGTTTGATGTGGGACTAAACTAGACGCTCGAAAGAAACTCCCGGGAATCCTTCGGGATAGACATTTAGAGGGAATAGTTGCTAACTTCCCGTTTCTCAATAATCACAGAAACGAGGGATGCGTGATAATTTACATTGGGAAAACTTTTGAGTTCTAAAGCATAAAATGATACGGAAGTTTGATGCCGAAGATCACGAGAACCGGGTCGAGAAAGAAATCTAGACGAGCGACCCTTTCGAAAGTAAGGATAACAATATGAATGAGACTCGGTCATTTCTGGTTAAACATGGCATCGAAGTATTTTCATGGAAAGTTTCCCCCTTTATAAATCGAATGGAATAGAAAAGTCCTCCGGACCGAGGATTCAATCTATAGGTGCGAAGTTAGTGTTCTCTATCTCACTAGTTAGTCGTCTCGACGGTATACATTTCGATTACATGCGAAGGATTGAGTTTAGAAAACGTTCGAATAGATAGAAAACAGATTTCCCCTTTGCACCCAAAATCGAAAAGAGTTGCAAGTATAAGAATTATCAAAGAGAGATATACCTGCGGCAGTAGAGGGATTTGTGGTTGTAGCTGTCTTGGGACAATTCCTTTTGAAGTGCCCAGCTTCACCACAATTGTAGCAGGCCGGACTGATTCCCACTCCAGATGATTGGTTCGTTGGCTTGGCTGGTTTTCTACAGGTTCGTGCAAGATGGCCCTTATTGCCACAGTTGTCGCAGATCCTTTCGCGACATGGTCCAGGAATGCGGTGGTGGTAGTTACACTTACCACACCAAGGAAGGGTACCAGTATATCCACTGGCGGGAGTTTGGGCTCTGGAACCTACAGCTGAGACAGCAACAGGGGCAGTAGCAGCATGAACTGCTACCGTTTGTTGTTTCTTAGAAGACCCTTGCGTACTCTAGGCCTTCCGCTTGTTCCAGGATTTCTTTTTACTTCCGCCTCCACTAGTGACTGGCTCGGGGGTAGTTGCTTCTTCATCAGAGTTGTCTTCGTGATCTATCAGGATTTTCGCAAGGCACTTAGCACTGTCATATGTGTCTGGCTTCGCAGCCAAGACATTCCCTTTTGTTGGCTGGGTCAACCCCCAGATGAATCTCTCTATCTTTTTACTTTCCGGGGTAACCATTCCCGGACAAAGTAGGGCCAGATCGTCGAATCTTGAGGTATAAGCAGCTATGTCGGAACCCTTCATCTTAAGGTTCCAAAGTTCATGTTCTAGTTTCTGAAGTTCGCCCCGAGGGCAATACTCAGCGAGAAGAAGCTCCTTCATAGCTTCCCAACCCATAGCATTGGCTACAGGTAAAGTTAAGGATTTGACTCGGCCATTCCACCAAGTCAGGGCTTTGTCTAGGAAAGTGCAGGCAGCAAACTTGACTCTATCAGACTCCGAACAGCTGCATATTTCAAAGATTGATTCGATTCTCTTGAACCATCGGGTTAAAGCAATGACACCCCCTGTGCCATCGAAGAATGTCGGTTTTGCGTTCATGAAGTCTTTATAGGAACCCCCTTTTTGGTGTCCCTGACTATCTTCTGGGTTTTGGGGTTGGGGACCACCTCTTGAATTACTAGAGTTCATTTGCGACATGGCTGCTACCATTGCAGCAGTCAAAACTGTCTGAAGTGATGCAAGATCAAGTTGAGGAAGAGGTGGTGGCGGAGGAGGATTGTTGTTGTTCCTTGAGCTGGGTCTCTTTCTTGGAAGCATCTTGATCTAAAAAGATCAGGAAAGAGAGGATCATAAGTCCTCTGAATTGAATCAAGAGATATGGGACAGGAGATATCTCATCAAGGCAAATATAGCATCATACAAAGCGATAAAGCAGAAAGGAGTTATCAAGATAGAACATTTTTATCGCTAGAGGAACGGTCAAGGAATAACACGTATACGAGAATTTCTACAAAGGATCGGCACGAGAAATACTCCCATAGTATTTCATGGTTCGCTGCAGCGTCGATTTGTTGTTTGGGATATTGGGTAAGTTTTAGGTATGCCGCATGCCACAGTCACTCCCAAGCACATGTTGGCCGTGTCTCGAATGAATATAGTTGGCCAGGCTATATTGACCCTAGACACAACTACATAACTATCCAGGTTTAACCGCAACGTACAACACCCATTTACTTATGTTTTGTTCTACTTATAGTTACGGATTTCGACGGCTCGGCATACTTAAATACTTTTGAAAATACTTATATTTTGTAGGATACTTTTAGTTCAGAGCACTTAGGCCCCTTAATGTTTATAGTTTTATACCATGTAAGGTTTGGTATACTCTGTTCACTATAAACAAGGGCTCTGATACCAATCTGTCACACCCCGAAAACCAAAGGCGGAAACGTTCCCGGGGTTGACTCCATGTTGTGTATCAAATCCAATGTACATAGTAATCACTGTAAACAACCATTACATTACATATATATGAAAGTTTACATTTGGTTCAAAAGTAAATTGTACAAAGTTATACATATATCATATGAACAAAAGAGACGAGTCTTCGGAGCACTTCATCTTCACCAAAAGATATCGTCGGGTACCTGTCTAACTAGGACCTGAGAATACAAGCAGTTTGAAAATCAGCATAAAGCTGGTGAGTTCATAAGCGGTTTTGTTTTGTGAAAATGTATCGATTTCCTTTAGTTTTCTGAAAAAATTTGATATCCAAGAAAATCCCATATTTTCTTATGTAAGTAGTTAAGTTATCTTTCGTTACAGTTCTGTTACAAGTTATAAGTTAACCCCAGGAAAATCCCATATTTTCCTAATTACAAGTTTGATTGAATGACACATAGTATAGTTTAATATACAAAACTATAATTTAGACGAACTGTAAGTAGAAAGTATTTTGAAAACCTTGGGACTACATCCCGAACCAGTTATAAGATAATTCGATAAAGACCATGGGATCACTATCCCGAAAGTAGATATAAGATAGCTTGATAAACCATGGGATCACTATCCCGAAACTAGATATAAGATAGCTTGATAAAATCATGGGATTATCATCCCATACAAGATATAGATTCTAAACAAACCCTAGCTGTGAATAAGTTTATATTAATACGTATTGTGAGTCGGGTAACCATGCTGATATGACAACGAGACCTCCTTGACATTAGTCAGACGTCGGACGATATACAGAATTTGTCACCCCAGGCGTGCCCGCCTAACTGTAGCTAGCAGTTAAGGTGTGGGATTGTCAGTCCCGAATAGATCTATTCACAAATTCCTCGCTCTCCCTCCAGGAGACTCTGGTTACACTTCCGGAGAGGATTTACTTGATCATCCATAAAGGGTAGTGACTATCTCACAAGCTAGTATTAAACTATTCACAGGATTCTCATACGATACCATACATACAAAGATTTCAAGACATGATACATTGAAAAATAGATACATATAATGAGACTATCTGGCAAAACATTCGAATGATATAGAGATAAACCGAATCAGACATAGTTTATCTAATAACTTAATACAAATATCAGTACATGATAGAAGGAGAAACATAGAACCCCAAATTATTCCCATAATAATTTGATTAGTTTGGTTATTTTCTTAACTAAAATCCATTTAGTTGAAATTGATAAATCATTCCTTATGCTCAACATAATACATAAGGAGTAAAAGAGTTTATAAGTTTGCCAGATATTATTTAAAACACATAGATATTATGATTTGAAAACAGTTTTGGTTTGCTTGTATTCCCCCCCTGAAAACAGTTAAAAACAGTGAAAAGGGAGTAGGGGTATGAACTCACCGGACGAGAAGTATGACGATTTGGATGCTAAGAGTTGATACGGGGCTTGTAAATACACGAGGTTCCTAATTATAATGTAAAGATACACATTTGTATCTAATTAGGACCTAGTTTATTTATATGTTAGGGACACTTGCTTCTAGTCGCGAAAACACTCCGATACAAGTGTTTGGAGGGACCTGGGTGGCGTTTAAGGATGTGAAATGACATTACGGACTTGGGACTTGAGTTTACTCCCCATGAATAAACTTATACAAGAGTTTTTGGTCCAAAACACCCATTCCCCATGAGTTTACAGCCGTAAACTCATGGTAGGGTGGTTTATGGTGCAATTTTGGGTCATAAATGGATATGGACACTTGGAAATGCTTGGATTAATTTTTCTTAAGGCTTGGATTGAATTAAAAACATCATTTACAATACATAAGGGAGTTTACGGCCTAGGCATGGGATCTTTGGCCGTAAACTCTCAATTCTCCAAGATTTAGTGTTTTTAGGGTGTTAAAATCAATCACATGTGATTCTAAAAATTTCCACAAGCCTAGAAATGAGTTTGTATGGAACATATAAGGGATTTATGGAGTTTACGGCCCATGAGACCCCTCTCATGGCTGCAAACTATAATATATGGTGCTACAATGTGTTTCAAGGTCTAAAACTAGCATAGAAGGGCTTCTAAAATTCATCTAAGGGCTTTGGGGGTGTTTAGTTTGCATTCTAACACCACAAATTTTGGAGTTTACGGCCCAAGAACAAGCCTTGGCCGTAAACTCTTAGAAATCCCATAAATGATGTGTTTAAGGCCCTTAAAGTATTTTTGGTTGGTTCCTTAATTTATTCCAAGGCTTTTGGTGGTGTTGGATGGCTTTCTAACACCTTAGAATTGGATTAATGTCAAGTTTTGGGGAGTTTACGGCCCAAGCACTCACCTTGGCCGTAAACTCATCTAAATCCCCCAAAATTCATGTTTCAAGTGTCCAAATGCTAAAACCAAGGTCCTATAATTCATATCTAAGCCATAGAAGTGATTTGGAAGGGTTTAAGGGCATGAAAAACCCAATTAACATGATTCTACGGCCCAAGCTTATGCCTTGACCATAAACTCCTTCAAAGTCCTCAAAATCAAAGTTTTAAATGTTCTAAGTCCATATCTTGAAGTCCCTTTGCCATATCTAAAGTCCAATTGAGTCTAGGAAGGAGTTTAAGGGCTAAAAACCCTTCAAAATGGTGTTTATGGCCTAGGCAGCCTCCTGGGCTGTAAACTCACATATATTGTCCAATTTCATGATTAAATGTCAAATTTGGAAGCCAAACATGCTATAGATTAAGGCTAGGAAGGTACCTTAAGGATTTGAGGCCTTAAAATTGAGTTTTGGACACTTAATCTTTGGATTTAGGAGAGAGGTTAGAGGGAGAGTAGAGAGAGAAGGAAAAAGCTTCAAATGAGTGCTTAAACATGTTTATATAATTCCCAAAACTTGGACACGGTGGAATTCTACCCGATACCGGCCTTAAACGAAGCTTTGGGTCGCACCCGATTGAGTTTCCGTCACCCGACGAGGATATTTCTAAAACTTATGAAGTAATTGTTTTGGGCTAAATTCATGAGTTCCTAAATGATTTGGACCCTCATTGAATGATAATAAACATATAATTTTAGTTAACTAAACCCGAAAACGATATCGGGACATTTCGATTTCCAACGAGTTATTCGGGCAGAACGGGTTTTTCGGCGATGAACAACTTCGGGTTGTTACATTATCCCCCCGTTAGAGGGAATTTCGTCCCGAAATTCAAGGAATAAGATACTGATCATGGATTGTAATGAGATACGAATGGATTTGTGGCTTCGGATCTTCACTTTCTCAAGTGGAATCAGGTCTCTACTGGGCGTTCTAACGAATTCTCATTATCGGGACATGTCTTGGTTTCGCTTCTTGACTCTCTCTCAATCTACGATATCAATCTGCTTTCTCGTGGAAGTTCCAACCCTGAACGACTTCCGTTTCCTCAAAGGAATCACTAGGGTTTCGTTGGGCAGACGCTTCTAAGGATTCGAGACATGATGGTCTAGATAGATAGTACCAAGTTCTAAAGGCATCCGAAACCTGAAGGTTGCTGAATCGATCTCTACGAAGATCTCGAAAGGTTTGATGTGGGACTAAACTAGACGCTCGAAAGAAACTCCCGGGAATCCTTCGGGATAGACATTTAGAGGGAATAGTTGCTAACTTCCCGTTTCTCAATAATCACAGAAACGAGGGATGCGTGATAATTTACATTGGGAAAACTTTTGAGTTCTAAAGCATAAAATGATACGGAAGTTTGATGCCGAAGATCACGAGAACCGGGTCGAGAAAGAAATCTAGACGAGCGACCCTTTCGAAAGTAAGGATAACAATATGAATGAGACTCGGTCATTTCTGGTTAAACATGGCATCGAAGTATTTTCATGGAAAGTTTCCCCCTTTATAAATCGAATGGAATAGAAAAGTCCTCCGGACCGAGGATTCAATCTATAGGTACGAAGTTAGTGTTCTCTATCTCACTAGTTAGTCGTCTCGACGGTATACATTTCGATTACATGCGAAGGATTGAGTTTAGAAAACGTTCGAATAGATAGAAAACAGATTTCCCCTTTGCACCCAAAATCGAAAAGAGTTGCAAGTATAAGAATTATCAAAGAGAGATATACCTGCGGCAGTAGAGGGATTTGTGGTTGTAGCTGTCTTGGGACAATTCCTTTTGAAGTGCCCAGCTTCACCACAATTGTAGCAGGCCGGACTGATTCCCACTCCAGATGATTGGTTCGTTGGCTTGGCTGGTTTTCTACAGGTTCGTGCAAGATGGCCCTTATTGCCACAGTTGTCGCAGATCCTTTCGCGACATGGTCCAGGAATGCGGTGGTGGTAGTTACACTTACCACACCAAGGAAGGGTACCAGTATATCCACTGGCGGGAGTTTGGGCTCTGGAACCTACAGCTGAGACAGCAACAGGGGCAGTAGCAGCATGAACTGCTACCGTTTGTTGTTTCTTAGAATACCCTTGCGTACTCTAGGCCTTCCGCTTGTTCCAGGATTTCTCTTTACTTCCGCCTCCACTAGTGACTGGCTCGGGGGTAGTTGCTTCTTCATCAGAGTTGTCTTCGTGATCTATCAGGATTTTCGCAAGGCACTTAGCACTGTCATATGTGTCTGGCTTCGCAGCCAAGACATTCCCTTTTGTTGGCTGGGTCAACCCCCAGATGAATCTCTCTATCTTTTTACTTTCCGGGGTAACCATTCCCGGACAAAGTAGGGCCAGATCGTCGAATCTTGAGGTATAAGCAGCTATGTCGGAACCCTTCATCTTAAGGTTCCAAAGTTCATGTTCTAGTTTCTGAAGTTCGCCCCGAGGGCAATACTCAGCGAGAAGAAGCTCCTTCATAGCTTCCCAACACATAGCATTGGCTACAGGTAAAGTTAAGGATTTGACTCGGCCATTCCACCAAGTCAGGGCTTTGTCTAGGAAAGTGCAGGCAGCAAACTTGACTCTATCAGACTCCGAACAGCTGCATATTTCAAAGATTGATTCGATTCTCTTGAACCATCGGGTTAAAGCAATGACACCCCCTGTGCCATCGAAGAATGTCGGTTTTGCGTTCATGAAGTCTTTATAGGAACCCCCTTTTTGGTGTCCCTGACTATCTTCTGGGTTTTGGGGTTGGGGACCACCTCTTGAATTACTAGAGTTCATTTGCGACATGGCTGCTACCATTGCAGTAGTCAAAACTGTCTGAAGTGATGCAAGATCAAGTTGAGGAAGAGGTGGTGGCGGAGGAGGATTGTTGTTGTTCCTTGAGTTGGGTCTCTTTCTTGGAAGCATCTTGATCTAAAAAGATCAGGAAAGAGAGGATCATAAGTCCTCTGAATTGAATCAAGAGATATGGGACAGGAGATATCTCATCAAGGCAAATATAGCATCATACAAAGCGATAAAGCAGAAAGGAGTTATCAAGATAGAACATTTTTATCGCTAGAGGAACGGTCAAGGAATAACACGTATACGAGAATTTCTACAAAGGATCGGCACGAGAAATACTCCCATAGTATTTCATGGTTCGCTGCAGCGTCGATTTGTTGTTTGGGATATTGGGTAAGTTTTAGGTATGTCGCATGCCACAGTCACTCCCAAGCACATGTTGGCTGTGTCTCGAATGAATATAGTTGGCCAGGCTATATTGATCCTAGACACGACTACATAACTGTCTAGGTTTAACCGCAACGTACAACACCCATTTACTTATGTTTTGTTCTACTTATAGTTACGGATTTCAACGGCTCGGCATACTTAAATACTTTTGAAAATACTTATATTTTGTAGGATACTTTTAGTTCAGAGCACTTAGGCCCCTTAAAGATTATAGTTTTATACCATGTAAGGTTTGGTATACTCTGTTCACTATAAACAAGGGCTCTGATACCAATCTGTCACACCCCGAAAACCAAAGGCGGAAACGTTCCCGGGGTTGACTCCATGTTGTGTATCAAATCCAATGTACATAGTAATCACAGTAAACAACCATTACATATGAAAGTTTACATTTGGTTCAAAAGTAAATTGTACAAAGTTATACATATATCATATGAACAAAAGAGACGAGTCTTCGGAGCACTTCATCTTCACCAAAAGATATCGTCGGGTACCTGTCTAGCTTGGACCTGAGAATACAAGCAGTTTGAAAATCAGCATAAAGCTGGTGAGTTCATAAGCGGTTTTGTTTTGTGAAAATATATCGATTTCCTTTAGTTTTCTGAAAAAATTTGATATCCAAGAAAATCCCATATTTTCTTATGTAAGTAGTTAAGTTATCTTTCGTTACAGTTATGTTACAAGTTATAAGTTAACCCCAGGAAAATCCCATATTTTCCTAATTACAAGTTTGATTGAATGACACATAGTATAGTTTAATATACAAAACTATAATTTAGACGAACTGTAAGTAGAAAGTATTTTGAAAACCTTGGGACTACATCCCGAACCAGTTATAAGATAATTCAATAAAGACCATGGGATCACTATCCCGAAAGTAGATATAAGATAGCTTGATAAACCATGGGATCACTATCCCGAAACTAGATATAAGATAGCTTGATAAAATCATGGGATTATCATCCCATACAAGATATAGATTCTAACAAACCCTTGCTGTGAATAAGTTTATATTAATACGTATTGTGAGTCGGGTAACCATGCTGATATGACAACGAGACCTCCTTGACGTTAGTCAGACGTCGGACGATATACAGAATTTGTCACCCCAGGCGTGCCCGCCTAACTCTAGCTAGCAGTTAAGGTGTGGGATTGTCAGTCCCGAATAGATCTATTCACAAATTCCTCGCTCTCCCTCCAGGAGACTCTGGTTACACTTTCGGAGAGGATTTACTTGATCATCCATAAAGGGTAGTGACTATCTCACAAGCTAGTATTAAACTATTCACAGGATTCTCATACGATACCATACATACAAAGATTTCAAGACATGATACATTGAACAATTGATACATATAATGAGACTATCTGGCAAAACATTCGAATGACATAGAGATAAACTGAATCAGACATAGTTTATCTAATAACTTAATACAGATATCAGTACATGATATAAGGAGAAACATAGAACCCCAAATTATTCCCATAATAATTGTTGGATTAATGTCTAAGTCCATAACTATATTTGGTATGTACTTGACCCGACCCGGCATGGTCCATTTGGGTTGCACTTCACCGACACAATTTATATGGATAATCTTTTGAGAATAGTATGTTTATGATTAATATTAATATATTATAAGTTCTAATATATTAATATGGAATCATATTATTTAATTAGTATTGATCAAGAATTAATTTATAATTAATTAAGTGATCAAAAGGAACTAATTAAATATGGACTCTTATATATATGGAATGGGCCAAGTTCATTTAGGTTGGGCTAAGCTTTCATGGATAGTCCATGGAGTGTTTAACCCATGGATCCTAGGAAATGAAAGGTCATGGGTGTTAGGGTTTAACCCTAATCCTCCATACTATATAAAGATGTCTTTGGTTGGTGAAATTGGCACTAGTGTGGATACACTAAGAGGGCTAGCCGATTTTACTAAGAGAGAACCAAGTATTCATATTCTCTAAAGTTTTCCAAGGTGTCTTGGTGATTTGTGATTCCACTTGAGGCTTCCACACTATTGGGGCTAAGCTCTTAAAGCTTGAAGACATCAAGCTACATCAAAAGGTATGTCCTCTAACTAGTACTTTGTAGATTAAGAACATCATAATATGCTAGTTAGGATTAAAGCCTTGGAAAGTTCTTATTTGCATGTATAATAGAGAAAACATAGATCCAAGGTTTATAGGGTTGCATGTACACCATAGGAGTGTTAGAATGCTAAAAACCCAACAGTGGTATCAGAGCCACGGGTTGTTTTCTGTTATATTGATGCAAATATTTTATTTTCAAAGTTGAAAAAAAAAAAAAAAAAAAAAAAACATGAAGTTCGTCAAATTTTAAGATAATTACTTGTTCTTGTGAAAAACTAATTATTTGTAAAATTTGAATAATTTGCTTTATGAGTTGAATTAGGTCAAATTTAATAAAAGATAAAATAATATGATTATTTTATTAGTTTTAAAAGTTTGATCTAAAGAGTTTTATTTTTTGAAACCTCCATAAGTTATGGATATGAAAAGGTTTTAAAAAAAAAATTGATTCAAAGTTTTATGGAGTTACAAAAAATTTGGTGTTAATGTTTTAAAGGATTCCATAACTTAAGAATAAGTTATGGATCACCAAAAGTTTTTTGTGTTACTTTGTTTTATGAGTGAATTTAGATTAATGAATAAAATTATGTGATAGTTGGTTTTAATCCAAATTAATCTAAGAATTGATTCTAAAATGTGTTTTTGTAACTTGTCCTCAAGTTATATGAAAAGTCACATTTAAGAATCATAAAACTCATAAAAATTGGCAAAGGTTACAAAAATGAAGAGTCTAGTTCTAATTAAATGGTTTTATGACTCCATAACTTGTCCTCAAGTTATGGAGGACCAAGAGTCTCTTCATTTAATAAAATAAAATAAAATAAAAAAAGGTGTAACCTTAATTAATTCCATAAGTTATAAAATAAAGAAAAGTTAATTCTTTTATTAGTTTAAAGTCTTCCATAACTTGTCCTCAAGTTATGGAACTTGAAGAGTTTTTGGATTAAAACTACTTTAAACACATAAGTTATGGAATTAATTAGTTTTGAATAGTTTCAAAACTTGCCCTCAAGTTTTGGAATTTGTAAAGTTTTCACTTATGAATACTTTAATTCCAAGTTAGCCCTTAGAATTTTAAAAGTTAAAATTCAACCCTTATACTTTATAATATTATAAGTTAATAATATATATATATATATATGTATAAGAGTAAAGTCAGTCTTACCGCTAGTACGCCTCATTCACGAAGCCGGTCTATAAGGTGGGTATAAGGTTGTTGCCTATAAAATGGCAACTTAATGGGTGTCCACTCTCACCCACCGCTTGCTTGACTGGTGGAGGGTCGTTAGCCGAACGGGTTTGACAAGACTATAATTCTCCTTCATTAAAAGTATTAATGATAATACTAAGTAACTAAACTCTTAATAATACCCAATCTTAGTTACTTAGGAAAAATGTGAATAAGGTGCTAACCCATGAAATTACACTTTACACTTTGTCTAAGTCGTTAGTGGAGCGTGTGTGGTTAACCGGCACACTAACTTGGACTTAACAAGGTAGGTAAAGGGTGACTTAATATTTATCATAGTATCGATGGAGCGTGTGTGGTTAACCGGCACATCGATTGAGGGGTAATTTATTAAGGGTACCAAGTGATTTGCATGGTTACTTCACACCTTGTTTTGTGATCCTCGGCATCCCAGTCACAAAACCTGAAGGGCACACTCGAGATTGAAACATGCCTTTGAACAGTTCAATGAATCTCAAAGATCTAGGAGTTTCAAAACCAATTAAAACCTAATAATACATTTCGTTTATCTTGGTGGAAATTGGTGAATCGTCATTCACCTACCTTCAAATATTTTATAGCTTGGATTACGGCATACCTCTTCTAAGTTATAAAATAGTTTGTTGGGTCCTAGCCTTAATATTTCATATTGGGTGTCATATTAAGGACTTTAAATCAACTATCTTGAATATCTCCCAAAAGATGTCTGTAATAGACACCTATGATCTTCCCAAATCTAGTGAAACAAGGTTTCCTAAATGAAGATGATGTCCTTTGGAAATCATACTTCTTTCACCTCCTCCAATTATTCTCCCCAACCCACAAGTTCTTGAAAAGTTTAAGGTCACTCAAGCCCTATTGGCAAGGCAAGGTCTAGGTGTGAGCACATCTTGGAGATGTAGTCACATATTGACAAGCCGGGAGAGTTGGGTGTCAAAGTCTTGAGAAAGTTGGTGGTTCAATCACTTTCTAAGTCACATAGTGAGTTCCTTTGGGACACCTATGAAACAGACTATGACAAGACCCTTAACGATCTTATCTATTTGCTAAGATCAACTTCCTAAAACTTTATGGACATTGACAATGATGACATTGGATATCCAGTAAAGCATTCTCTTCCCAATGGAAAGGGATCGGCCATAGTCAACTCGGTTGACCAAATGGTAAAGAGAAAAGCTAAGTCTGTGATAGTCTCGTGTACCATTATCAAAGGGTCCATATGTTTATATTGCCAAGGGAAGGGGCATTGGTTGCGAAGCTGCCAAATTTACCTAAGGATGTTAAAGTCAATAAGTTTGACTCTACTTCAGGTAAAGACCACTATCTAACTCTGTTAAGTTTCTATTCTGAGATTCCTGATACATGATGTGACTGGGTCACATGGTGATGTTTTAAGAATCAAAGAAAAGTGAAGAAACTTAAAGAAAGAATATGCTGAATCTGATGGCTTAGATGGATTTCTATCGCATAGTTTGAAGATCGGATTCTTGAGCAACTTCTAAGGAGTTATGAGATATTGCTTAGGAATAGATAACAACAAGTTTTCATATGGATTGTAAGGATAAGTTTTTCCGCAAAGTTTTAAAATAAAAGAAAATTTTTTTGATTTTATTTATTTTAAAATATCCTTACAATGGCTTTTGAGGAAAAATTGTTGCTTATATGATTCCATTAAAAGCAAGAGTGGAAATATGAAATTGATTCTTTCATTTGTGGTAATGTCTGGATTTACCAAATAAGGAAAGATTCTCATCACCCAAGTTTCAATTGGACCGGAACTTGGAATCATGCAAGTTGTATAGCATGATGAATGAGAACTTTCAAGTTTTGGAAACTTAAGACTAATTACTCGGCCACATGGATGTGTGAGTCAAGTAAAGGACTAAGGGATCGAGTACACATTCTTGTGCACTGATTAAGTCCACCACAAAAGATTGATAAGACTATTCGTCATAGTTTACTAAAGCTCAGTAAATATGATTATACTTACAAGCTTAAGTGTAACTCTGAGACATTGGAAAAGGTTCCAATGTATGGCAGGGCGAATAAGAAGAATCAAATTAGGCAGAAGGATAAAAGTTTCTCATATCTAAAAAGATGGGAGAGTACTTTAGTATCAGTTTTGTGATCATCTTAATGATTAAGAAACCATATCAAAATTAGTTCTCTAAGGAAATCTTAGTGCATTCTTATGACTAAGAAGAGGAACTTGAATTGTTGAAATGGTTAAATCAAGAAGATGAGTCATACTTCGTTCCAATACAAGTCTTAGAGTCATACTCCAAGATTGTCATTTGAGTGACATGTCTTAAAGAAGGTTTAAAACACTTGTCAAATGTAAGAGTAAAAGTTTTCTACTCTTGTACATTTGAAATTGGTAAGTTGTGATGTTTTGGATAAAACAAAGACCAACTTAGGCCAATTGGGTAAAGTGTTTTTCTTGATTAGAATCCGCACTATCTCTTGGATGTTTGACAAGGGAGTCTTATATGTCAAGAGGACAGTGGGAGTCTTAAAGGTCTTGAAAGTCTCAAGAAATAATCAAGAATAAAACCTGAAGTTCTTCACTAGCACACGACTTGAGGTTTATAACCTATCGTGTTGACATATCTGTGCCCATTCCAGTTAAAGTTGGCTTTGCATATGAGTTCTTAGAGTTCTCAGTTTGTTGCATAACAACTTGGAAGCAATGGCAGGCCCTTGAGCTGCCAGGTGGCAAGAAGTTAAGATTGAGTTCAATCCATATGGTTTTGGATTTGTCAGTATCTTTGTCTTGTGATTATGGTTTGACAAATTCATATGGGTAGGAACTCATACACCATATAAATCTAAGTGTCATAAGGTTTCTCTCCGATTCATGAAAATGATGGTGAGGAAACGCTTTCACTAAGTAGATTTTACGAAGATATCAATTGTGTTATTTGCATTTTCAAAAGTCGTTAGTGGAGCGCGTGTGGTTAACCGGCACACTAACATGGACTTGTGAGAAATGGCAAATGCCTAAGCAATTGAGACTATGATTACGGTATCCCTTTTCATGGTTCTTGAAATTGCTTAGACACACAGGTGAGCTATCTACGGAAAGGGTGTATGAATCTAAATTTCAGACTGTCTAGCTGATTTCTGAGTACATGTCAAAGCTAGTGGGAGCATAAGTGTTATGCTAATAATCATCATGTTAGTGGGAGCATGATAATTATGATAAGTATTGAAAGTTAGCAATGTTAATTATAGAAAACAAAAGTTTCAATTGGGAAAAAGTTGTTTTGCTATAATTAAGGGAGAGGAAATTATGCTTCATCTCAAATCTATAAGCTTAGATCGTGAGGTTTTAATCATTTAGTCAAGGATATATATGAATTTCATGTTGGAATGGCTCAACATAAGGAAATTCTGTATATGGGTCCATTATTTGCGTTCTAAAATTCGATTATGATTACGGCATCCCTTTTCATAATCTGAATTATGAGAACTTGGCAAATTGAAATGGAAATATTATAGCAAAAGACTGGTTTAGTCTTTATGTAAGACATCATGAATCGTGTCCCATATGCTTCGGATATAGGATCGATTACATGTGCTATATTCATCCGTTCTAAAATTTTCCAAATGCCTGGGGCATTAAGAAGGGAAAAGGTTTAGAACTGGATATGACTAAAAGGATTAAACAATTGTCGAGGACAATCTAAGGTTTACCAAAGATTGGTTACTTAAGGACAACTGGAAGTATAGTGATAATTCTGGAAGGACCATATTGACATAATCTGTAAGGAGGCAACTCTTGTTCAGAAGTGATAGTCAAAATGGAATCTGGAAATGTTTCAAAGTTAGAATTTTCAATCTGTGTAAGATTAAGGAAACTTAATGCAAGAAGAATATTTCCAAGGAGTTGATCTCCTTTGGAATACTCTGTAATGATTGTTGCCAAGTCTTTATGACTTTGTGCATAATCATTACGAGAGGATCAATGCATATAAGTTTAGAATCTAACAGATTTCAGTAAATGGCATGAATTTGGAATTCTTGCATTTGCGGTAAGGATTTGGGAGTGTGAAAAGAGAATCATTGAAGTTATGTTCAATTGATCTAGTTCACAAAGTAAGGATCATAGACAAACATAGTATGCATACTTGGTGTGTGGCATGACTAGTGTTTAAGAAAACATAGTGTACATGCTTGGAGCATGGGACAACTATTGTTTTAAATTCAAGAATAAAGTTGATAGCTGAAACAGTATACAATGAATAATGTGTAATCATATGGTGATAAATAAAAGGTGTTTTATTTATGTTCAAAGAGTTGATACCATATTGGATTCAATTATTATTGTGTTTCACTTTGCATGTTTTGACTTCCCGAATAAACTAGGTTATTCTTCCGGAATGACTAAGTTATTCAAACCATCCACAGTCGGTCATATGTTGGAAGTAGATATGAATTAAGACTGTCATGGGTTGGCTTGTAGAGGTCTAAGGTGTTGGACAAAGGGCTACAACACTCATGAGTGCTCATAAGTTCTGAGTATTGGATTCAACCCACGCTCATTGGAATCACTTCATGGATTTTATCACGAGTGATCATGAGACGATAATATCTTATATTCTTCAAACCTAGAGATATGAGTTGTTACTATGAGTTGGTTGTACATTGATTGCACGAAAACGCATTTGGTAACTCGGTGCTATAAAACGTGCCTTTGTGTATGATTCAACAAGTAGTAGAACAAGCCATATGAGTCGAAGTTTATCCATTCCTTTTACCTTCGGGATAAAAGCGATATCTGTGGGCCCCTCGATGATTTGATGATGACAAATGGAAGTGCTCGGCCGGGCCAGGACTGATTTGATTCGTTCAATTAGTCAGTCGTCATAAATTGGAAATCGGGAAACAACAAATGGACAGAGAGAATGATTATAATCCATGTCTCAGTCCATATGATATCTAGAATGGAGGAATATATGATCCCTTATCTAATGGACAAGTTCGTTGACAAGATCAGAGTTCGACAGCAGCTTTAAGAGCTACGATTGCCAGTTAGGTTTGAAGTCATACACAATAATAGTTTTAGACTTATCCAAGTGGGAGACTGTTGGATTAATGTCTAAGTCCATAACTATATTTGGTATGTACTTGACCCGACCCGGCATGGTCCATTTGGGTTGCACTTCACCGACACAATTTATATGGATAATCTTTTGAGAATAGTATGTTTATGATTAATATTAATATATTATAAGTTCTAATATATTAATATGGAATCATATTATTTAATTAGTATTGATCAAGAATTAATTTATAATTAATTAAGTGATCAAAAGGAACTAATTAAATATGGACTCTTATATATATGGAATGGGCCAAGTTCATTTAGGTTGGGCTAAGCTTTCATGGATAGTCCATGGAGTGTTTAACCCATGGATCCTAGGAAATGAAAGGTCATGGGTGTTAGGGTTTAACCCTAATCCTCCATACTATATAAAGATGTCTTTGGTTGGTGAAATTGGCACTAGTGTGGATACACTAAGAGGGCTAGCCGATTTTACTAAGAGAGAACCAAGTATTCATATTCTCTAAAGTTTTCCAAGGTGTCTTGGTGATTTGTGATTCCACTTGAGGCTTCCACACTATTGGGGCTAAGCTCTTAAAGCTTGAAGACATCAAGCTACATCAAAAGGTATGTCCTCTAACTAGTACTTTGTAGATTAAGAACATCATAATATGCTAGTTAGGATTAAAGCCTTGGAAAGTTCTTATTTGCATGTATAATAGAGAAAACATAGATCCAAGGTTTATAGGGTTGCATGTACACCATAGGAGTGTTAGAATGCTAAAAACCCAACAATAATTTGATTAGTTTGGTTATTTTCTTAACTAAAATCCATTTAGTTGAAATTGATAAATCATTCCTTATGCTCAACATAATACATAAGGAGTAAAAGAGTTTATAAGTTTGCCAGATATTATTTAAAACATATAGATATTATGATTTGAAAACAGTTTTGGTTTGCTTGTATTCCCCCCCCCCCCTGAAAACAGTTAAAAACAGTGAAAAGGGCGTAGGGGTATGAACTCACCGGACGAGAAGTATGACGATTTGGATGCTAAGAGTTGATCCGGGGCTTGTAACTACACGAGGTTCCTAATTATAATGTAAAGATACACATTTGTATCTAATTAGGACCTAGTTTATTTATATGTTAGGGACACTTGCTTCTAGTCGCGAAAACACTCTGATACAAGTGTTTGGAGGGACCCGGGTGGCGTTTAAGGACGTGAAATGACATTAGGGACTTGGGACTTGAGTTTACTCCCCATGAATAAACTTATACAAGAGTTTTTGGTCCAAAACACCCATTCCCCATGAGTTTACAGCCGTAAACTCATGGTAGGGTGGTTTATGGTGCAAATTTGGGTCATAAATGGATATGGACACTTGGAAATGCTTGGATTAATTTTTCTTAAGGCTTGGATTGAATTAAAAACATCATTTACAATACATAAGGGAGTTTACGGCCTAGGCATGGGATCTTTGGCCGTAAACTCTCAATTCTCCAAGATTTAGTGTTTTTAGGGTGTTAAAATCAATCACATGTGATTCTAAAAATTTCCTCAAGCCTAGAAATGAGTTTGTATGGAACATATGAGGGATTTATGGAGTTTACGGCCCATGAGACCCCTCTCATGGCCGCAAACTCTAATATATGGTGCTACAATGTGTTTCAAGGTCTAAAACTAGCATAGAAGGGCTTCTAAAATTCATCTAAGGGCTTTAGCGGTGTTTAGTTGGCATTCTAACACCAAAAATTTTGGAGTTTACGGCCCAAGAACAAGCCTTGGCCGTAAACTCTTAGAAATCCCATAAATGATGTGTTTAAGGCCCTTAAAGTATTTTTGGTTGGTTCCTTAATTTATTCCAAGGCTTTTGGTGGTGTTGGATGGCTTACTAACACCTTAGAATTGGATTAATGTCAAGTTTTGGGGAGTTTACGGCCCAAGCACTCACCTTGGCCGTAAACTCATCTAAATCCCCCAAAATTCATGTTTCAAGTGTCCAAATGCTAAAACCAAGGTCCTATAATTCATATCTAAGCCATAGAAGTGATTTGGAAGGGTTTAAGGGCATGAAAAACCCAATTAACATGAGTTTACGGCCCAAGATTATGCCTTGGCCGTAAACTCCTTCAAAGTCATCAAAATCAAAATTTTAAATGTTCTAAGTCCATATCTTGAAGTCCCTTTGCCATATCTAAAGTCCAATTGAGTCTAGGAAGGAGTTTAAGGGCTAAAAACCCTTCAAAATGGTGTTTACGGCCTAGGCAGCCTCCTGGGCCGTAAACTCACATATATTTTCGAATTTCATGATTAAATGTCAAATTTGGAAGCCAAACATGCTATAGATTAAGGCTAGGAAGGTACCTTAAGGATTTGAGGCCTTAAAATTGAGTTTTGGACACTTAATCTTTGGATTTAGGAGAGAGGTTAGAGGGAGAGTAGAGAGAGAAGGAAAAAGCTTCAAATGAGTGCTTAAACATGTTTATATAATTCCCAAAACTTGGACACGGTGGAATTCTACCCGATACCGGCCTTAAACGAAGCTTTGGGTCGCACCCGATTGAGTTTCCGTCACCCGACGAGGATATTTCTAAAACTTATGAAGTAATTGTTTTGGGCTAAATTCATGAGTTCCTAAATGATTTGGACCCTCATTGAATGATAATAAACATATAATTTTAGTTAACTAAACCCGAAAACGATATCGGGACATTTCGATTTCCGACGAGTTATTCGGGGAGAACGGGTTTTTCGGCGATGAACAACTTCGGGTTGTTACATGAGAGGAGATGATGTTGTCTTCGGCCTTGAGTGCTTATTTGGAAGGAGTTTTGAACTTAGATGGTCCTAGGAAGCTAGAACATGAAATGAACCTTTGTAAGGAAGATTTCTCAACATAAAATGGAGAGTAAGTATTTGTGTATGATAACAACTTACCAACAGTGTGAAAAACATGATGAAAACCTCTTGAAAACGCACACCAAGTCACGAAAATGGCAAGGGAAATGAGGGAATTTTTCTTGAGCTTGAGAGGAATTATGAGAGAGTTTGAAAGTGGAAGTGTGTGTTTTTGTGGGTGCTCTCGGCCAAGGGTGATAAGAGCAGAAAGAGAAGTGTTAAGGTGATGTTGCATGCGTGCATGCGAAGTTCCTTGATATTTGGTGTATTATAGCATAGAAGTCCACCATGCAACAATAAGGTAGCACTAGCAAGTTGAATCTTCTCTCCTTTTTTTCCATTTGCTTTGGTTGGGCCGTGAATGGGCTAGGAGAAAGGAAATGAGATAGTTTGGGCCATTCCATGACTTAGTTCGAAATCATGAGGCCCAAAACAAATATTTTTCAGCCTATTGGGCCTTTATGAAGGTTCACAACCCAATGGTGCCCAAGGAGGTAGTTTACGGCCCATTAGGGCTTATGAAACTAGTTATGGCCCATCATGGCCCATTAGAAGTAAGATGGATTATTCAAGGCCCATATGATCCAAAATACCATAATCTCTTGGAAGTGAATCCAATTAGAACCCAAATAGAGTTCCTAGGCCTAAAGTAGTTAAATTGAAAGTTTATTGGTCCATTAGGCCCAATAAGAGAATCCTTGAACCGGGATTTCTAGGGTTTTCAACCCATAGTTGACTATATAGAATGTATTGTATTAGGTTTTGAACTTAAATCAAGAGTTTGGATTCAAATGGATGGTTTTGATTAAGCATAGAGCATGATTTTTACTTAGAATACATGCCTTACAATAGATGATGTTTACATGAGAATAGAATTTCCTAGCTAAAATGCTAGTTGTGACATCATCCCCCCGTTAGAGGGAATTTCGTCCCGAAATTCTTTCGAAGGGTAGGATCATGAAGGAGAGAATAAGTGAGGGTACTTGTGCTTCATCTGGTCTTCGCGTTCCCATGTGAATTCTGGTCCATGCTTAGCATTCCATCGAACCTTCACAATGAGAATGTGGCTCTGTTTCGTACGCTTCACCTCCTTATCCATTATCTCGACTGGTTATTCGACGAACAAGAGATTCTTGTTTATTTCGATTTCTTATAGAGGAATGACAAGAGTTTCATCTGATAAGCACTTTTTCAAATTCGAGATGTGGAATATGGGGTGTATGTTGCCAAGCTTAGAGGGTAGCTGCAACTTATAAGCTACCGGACCAATTCGGAAGAGGATCTCAAATGGTTTGATGTATCGCAGGTTTAATTTTCCCTGTTTCCCAAAACGGATCATTTCTTTCCAGGGAGAGACTTTCAATAGCACCCGATCCTCGACTTGGAATTCCAGAGGCTTTCGCCATCTGTCAGCATAGCTCTTTGGCAGTCTCGTGATGCTTGAAGTCGACCTTTGATTTGAATTATCTTTTCGGTTGTTTCTTGAATGATTTCTGGCCCTGTGAGAGTGTCTTCTGGTGATTGTCCTTTTGCTAGTTGGGTGTCACCCACCTCAGCCTAGCATAGAGGCGATCAGCATTTGCGACCATATAAAGCCTTAAAAGGAGCAACCTTGATGCTTGGATGATAACTATTGTTGTATAAGAATTCAACCAAAGGCAAATGGGTATCCCATGACTTGCCAAAATCAATCACACAGGCTCGGAGCATGTCTTCGAGTGTTTGGATGGCTCGTTCGCTTTGACCATCGATCTAAGGGTGGTAAGCAGTACTCATGTCTAGTTGTGTTCCCATTGCCTTCTGAAGTGACTGCCAAAACCGTGAGGTAAATCTACTATCTCGATCCAAGATAATAGACACTGGCACCCCATGAAGTCTTATGATATCTTTGATGTAGATTCGTGTCAACCTTTCCATCATGTAAGATTCTTTTATTGGTAGGAAATGAGCAGATTTAGTTAACCTATCGATTATTACCCAGATAGCATCCAACCCGTCTGTCGTCTTAGGAAATTTGGTTACGAAGTCCATAGTAATCCTTTCCCATTTCCACTCGGGTATTACTGGATGTTGTAATAGTCCCGAGGGCTTTTGGTATTCCACTTTCACCTTGGCACAAGTGAGACACTTGCCCATGTAAGTGGCAATCTCTGCCTTTATATTTGGCCACCAATAAAGTTGCTTTATGTCCATGTACATCTTATCCGAACCTGGATGGATGGAATATCGCATCTTGTGGGCTTCGTTCATGAATCATGATCAATTCTCTGGATTCCCCAAGTTTAGGGACCCATATTTTGTTCATGAAATAATAAGCTCTGTCTTCTTTGGCTTCAATATCTTTATCCATCTCGCGCAGTGTTTCATTTGCGACGTTCTTCAGCTTCAATGCATTTGTTTGGGCTTCCTTAATTTGTGAGGTTAGGTGGGATTGGATGGTTATTGATAAGGTTTTCGCCCGGCGACCTGAGTATTCTTTTCTGCTCAGGTTATCGGCTACCACGTTAGCCTTACATGGGTGGTATTTGATCTCGCACTCGTAATCATTTAGCAGCTCAACACACGTTGCATGCGTAAGCTACCACATTAGCCTTTCCAGGGCGAAGACCGCAGCTCCCAGCTCGAGATCATGAGTGGTGTAATTTACTTCATGTGTCTTCATTTTCTTGGATGCGTAAGCTATCACCTTTCCACGCTGCATGAGGACACAACCTAACCCTTGATTCGAAGCATCGCAGTAGACTACGAAATCTTCGGTTCCCTCCGGTATGGATAGCACCGGTGCACTACAAAGGGCTCGCTTCAGGGTTTGGAAGGAGGCTTCTTGCTTTTCCGTCCAATTGAAAGGCACACCTTTTTGTTGGATTAATGTCTAAGTCCATAACTATAATTGGTAAGACTTGACCCGACCTGGCATCGTCCATTTGGGTTGCATGGCATCATGCATTTGGATAGACTATAATGAGAGAAATAACACTTAAGGTTTGTTAATATATTATAATTATAATATATTAATAAGATTATTTAATTAGTATTAATCAAGAATTAATCTAGAATTAATTAAGTTATCAAAAGAAGACTAATTAAATATATGGGTTGATTGTGTAAATCATCCATACTTGTATAGTGGGCTAACGCTCCATGGATTATCAAGTTGGGCTAAAACCCATAGGATGCTCCATGGTGTATTTGAACCCATGGATCCAAGGAAATGGAAAGTCATGACAATTAGGGTTTACCCTAATTGTAACACTATATAAAGATCATACTCTTGGAAAAAATCGGCCACTATGTGTGAATAGAGAAGGGCTAGCCGATTTCAAGTGTTCTCCATTTCTCTTAAGGTTATTCCAAAAGCAATTGATGTTGTGTGAGCCATTTGAGGTGTCACACTTGGGGCACTAGGCACTCAAGCTTCTTGAGAACACTGTACATCAAAGAGGTATGTATTCTATCTTGTTATATTCATTGTTTTGTATGCTAGATTAGGATAATACCTTGGATGTTCATATTTGCATGTATAATAGAGAAAACATAGATCCAAGGTATTTAGGGTTGCATGTACACTTAGGAGTGTTAGAATGCTCAAAACACAACAGTGGTATTAGAGCCTAGGCTTGTTTTCTTGTTATACTTGCAAAAGTAGCTGAAAAATCGAGTTTTGATGTTGTCTGCCCAGCAAACTCGCTGAGTCCATGAATGGACTCACCGAGTCCAAGGCAAAATGCATCCAACTCGCCGACTTGGTTCGTGCACTCGATGAGTTGGAGCCCCAGACAACATAAATTCGACTTTTTGCCTCGAATTGGACTAGGAACATTACCCTAAGATGTTTTTGGACTTATAAACTTGTTTTTGATGTGGTAATGTTCATGCTAATCGAATTTCAAAGATAATTGTCAATAGATTCATGTTTTGTATTAGTTTAAGGTTTAGACTAATTACATGAAAAAGTTTGATTTGAATTATCTTGTTCTTATGAGTTGCTTAGATTAATAGAAAAGTTGAGTGAAATAGTTGTTTTC
The DNA here is from genome assembly GCF_002870075.4 of Lactuca sativa. NCBI lineage: Eukaryota > Viridiplantae > Streptophyta > Magnoliopsida > Asterales > Asteraceae > Lactuca > Lactuca sativa. The sequence goes on from NC_056627.2 coordinate 9,770,940, forward strand.
AATCCAAATTAATCTAAGAGTTGATTCTAAAATGTGCTTTTGTAACTTGTCCTCAAGTTATATGAAAAGTCACATTTAAGTTTCATAAAACTCATAAAAGTTGGAAAAGGTTACAAAATGAAGAGTCTAGTTCTAATTAAATGGTTTTGTGACTCCATAACTTGTCCTCAAGTTATGGAGGACCAAGAGTCTCTTCATTAAATAATAAATAAATAAAAAGGTGTAACCTTAATTAATTCCATAAGTTATAAAATAAAGAAAAGTTAATTCTTTTATTAGCTTAAAGTCTTCCATAACTTATCCTCAAGTTATGGAACTTGAAGAGTCTTTTAATTAAAACTACTTTAAACACATAAGTTATGGAATTAATTAGTTTTGAATAGTTTCAAAACTTGCCCTCAAGTTTTGGAATTTGAAAAAGTTTTCACTGATGAATACTTTAATTCCAAGTTAAGCCCTTAGAATTTTAAAAGAGTTAAAATTTAACCCTTATACTTTATAATATTATAAGTTAATAATATTTATATACATGTATAAGAGTAAAAGTCAGTCTTACCATTAGTAGGCCTCATTCACGAAGCCGGTCTATAAGGGGGGTATAAGGTTACTGCCTATAAAATGGCAGTTTAATGGGTGTCCACTCTCACCCACCGCTTCCTTGACTGGTGGAGGGTCGTTAGCCAAACGGGTAGGACAAAGACTATAAGTTCTCCCTTCATTAAAAGTATTAATGATAAATACTAAGTAACTAAACACTTATAATTCCCAATCTTAGTTACTTAGGAAAATGTGAATAAGGTGCTAACCCATGAAATTACACTTTGCACTTTGCTTAAGTCGGTTGGTGGAGCGTGTGTGGTTTACCGGCACACTAACTTGATTTAACAAGGTAGGCAAAGGGTTTCTTAAAGTTTAATCATAGGCCGGCGGAGCATGTGTGGTTTACCGGCACATCGGTTGGGTGATAAATATTTAAGAGTACCAAGTAATTTGCATGGTTACTTCACACCTTGTTTTGTGATCCTCGGCATCCCAATCACAAAACCTGAAGGGCACACTCGAGATTGAAACATGCCATTGAAAAGTTCAATGAATCTCAAAAGATCTAGGAGTTTCAAAATCCAAGTAAAACTTAATTATATTTCGTTTTTCATGGTGGAAATTGGTAAATCGTCATTTACCTACCTTCAAATATTTTATAGCTTGGATTATGGCATCCCTCTTCCAAGTTATAAAATAGTTTGTAGGGTCCTAGCCTTAATATTTCATATTAGGTGTTATATTAAGGACTTTTAATCAACTATCTTGAATATCTCCCAAAAGATGTCTAGTTCAGACATCTATGATCTTCCCAAATCTCTTGGAACTTCACTTCCTCCACCTCCTCCAATTATTCTCCCTAACCCACAAGATCAAGGTCACTCAAGCCCTATTGGCAAGGAAAGGTCTAGGTGTGATCACATCTTGGAGATGAAGTCACATATTAACAATCCGGGAGAGTTGGGTGTCAAAGTCTTGAGAAAGTTGGTGGCTCAACTACTTTCTAAGTCACATAATGAGTTCCTTTGGGACTCCTATGAAACAGACTATGACAAGACCCTTAATGATCTTATCTATTTGCTAAGATCAACTTCCTAAAACTTTACGGACATTGACAATGGTGACACTGGAAATCCAAAAAAAAGCATTCTTTTCCCAATAGAAAGGGATCGGCCATAGTCAACTCGGTTGACCAAATGGTAAAGAGAAATGCTAATTCTGTGATAGTCCCATGTACCATTATCAAAGAGCCCATATGTTAAAGTGCCAAAGTAAGGGGCATTGGTTACGAAGCTGCCAAACTTACCTAAGGATGGTAAAGTCAATGGGTTTGAATTTATTTCAGGTAAAGTCCATTTGTCTAACTCTATTAAGTTTCTACTCTGAGATTCTTGTTACATGATGTGACTGGGTCATATAGTGTTGTTTTAAGAATCAAAGAAAAAGTGGAGAAAGAAGTATATGTTGATTCTGATCGTGAAGATGGATTTCGATCGCATGGTTAATGATCAGAATTTTGAGCAGGTGCTTAAGAGTTATGATAAATTGCTTAGGAATAGATAACAACAAGTTTTCATATACATTTGCATTGTAAGGATTAGTTTTTTCGCAAAGTTTTAAAATAAAAGAAAAGTTTTTAATTTTTATTTATTTTAAGCATCCTTACAATGGCATTTGTGAAAGAAATTGATGTTTATATGATTCCATTGATGGCAATAATGGAAAATTGTTTTGATTCTTTCATTTGTGGTAGTGCCTAAATTTACCAAATAAAGAAAATTTCTCATCACCCAAGTTTCAATTGGACCGAAACTTGGAATCATGCAAGTTGTATAGTATGATGAATGAGAACTTTCAAGCATTGGAAAATTAAGACTAATTACTTGTTCACATGGATGTGTGAGTCAAATATAGGACTAAGGGATCGAGTACACATTCTTGTGCACTGATCAAGCCCACCACAAATAATCGATAAGACTATTCGTCATGATTTACTAAAGTTTAGTAAATATGATTATACTTACAAGCTTAATTATAATTCTGATACATTGAAAAAATTTCGAGGTATGGCAGAACGAATGAGAAGAATCAAATTAGGCAGAAGGATAAAAGTTTCTCAAATCTGAAAAAATGGGAGAGTACTTTATTGATGGGTTTTAGCCAAATGAACATTCCTATGTGCACATGCAAACCCTAATGCTTGGATCTAGGTTTCTCTAAATGAACATACACTTAATCAAAGACTTCTAATGTCTAATAGATTATAAAAACAATAAGAAATCAGAATTAGAAGTTTACCTTGAATCACTTGCTTGATCTTCTTGTCCTTGGAGCTTTAGAGTCATAATTGTCACTCCTCTAATGGCTTACAAACACCAACTAGCAAGATGATGATTTGAGAGAGAGGAGAGGGGATCAAAATCGGCCAGGGTTTCTTCTAAAGCATAGGTGTCGATTTCCCTTGACCCCTAGGGTCTATTTATACTAGTGAGGCTCCTAGGGTTTCACCCTTAAACCCTAATTGGATAACATAGGCCCTAAGCAATCCCATACCCTAATTGATAAGCCTTTGGACGATTTCAAGGCCTGTCTATAGTCCTTAAAACCATCCCCCTTTATCCATAAGGGATTATAGCCCAAAGTCCAACTATCATACAATTGATAGTTTATGCCCTTTATTCAATTAATCTCTTTAAGTCACCAAATTAATTCCTAATTAATTTATGACATATATTAATCAAATAATAATATTATTATTCCTTATATTATTCTCATAATATATTAATAATATTTCTTCTCTCACAATAAATCATCCTGTCAAGTTCCTATGGTGAAGGCAACCCAAAAGGACCATGCACAACTGGGTCAAATACTTGCCTAATATAGTTGCAGCCTTAGACACTATTCCAACAGTCTCCCACTTGTATAAGTCTAGTAACTATATATACAAGTATAATCCGATTAGCAATCGTAGCTCTCAAAGACGCTGTCAAACTCTGATCTAATCAATCTTGTCCTTCAGATAAGGGATCGTACAGTCCTCTGTTTAGATATCATGCTGGCAATTCTATGGAACCAATTTGTCTAGCATTTGGTTTCTCGATCTCAGATTTATTTGACATAGAACTTAATCGAACACATCAATTCAGTTCTGACCGGGCCCAGCACATAAGTCAAATCAAATCATCGAGCGGCCGAGATATCGCTTTTACCCTCTTAGGATAAAAGTAACAGATAAACTTCGACTTATATGCATTTACTTATTCATTAATCAACTATACACAACAATGCGTTTTATAACATCAAGTTATTGATGCGGTTTCGCATTATCAATGTACAACCAAATAACCAATAACAAACCATATATCTTGGTTTTAAGACCATATGATATTATCGTCTTGCGATCACCCTTTATTTATCATATTCCATAAGGTGATTCCAGCAAGCACGGGTTTGTTCCAATGCTCAAAACCAGTTCATAAGCACTCATGAACGTTGCAACAACCTTTTGCTATGTCTAATACCATTTAGACAATCTACACACCAATTCATGACAATCTTCATTCATATCTACTTCCAACATATGAACGATTGTGGACAATTTGAATAATTCGATTATTCTTAATAAGCTCAATTATTCTAGAAGTCAAAACATGAAAAATGAAACAATAGTTAAACAACTAACATAAGACAGTAACATTACTCATATATAATACTCTTTTATTTAATCATCAAATGTTAATTACATTTATCTATTACACGTTTCTACTACTATCTAATCTATACTAATATCATCCTTCAGCCCAATACTCCTAGCATGCTGCAAGTGCTTAACCCTGCTCAGTCCCTTCGTAAGCGGATCTGCTGGGTTATCTTCTGATGATATCCTCTTCACTACGAGTTGTCCTTCTTCTACTCGATCTCTATTAAAGTGATATTTTCTGTCGATCGATATGTCGAAATCTACCATGATCCCTCGATTCCTTGGTCATGGCAACCGCTCCTTCATTATCACAGAAAATCTCCAAGGGCTCCTTTATGGTAGGTACAACTCCAAGATCACCGATGAAGTTCTTCAACCATATTGCCTCCTTCGACGCTTCGCTCGCCGCAATGTACTCTGAATCACACATTGAATCATCTACGGTTTCCTGCTTGGAACTTTTCCAATTTACTGCTCCTCCATTCAGGGTAAAGACCCAGCCCGACTACGAACCGTAGTTGTCCCTGTCGGTCTGAAAGCTGGCGTCACTATACCCTCATACCTTCAAGTCATCACTCCCTCCGAGGACTAAGAACCATTCCTTCGTCCAACGAAGGTACTTGAGGATATTCTTGACCGTAATCCAATGGGCTCTGCCAGGGTTCCCTTGATATCTACTAACCATGCTCAAAGAAAAGGCTACATCAGGGCGAGTACAAGTCATAGCATACATGATTGAGCCAACTGTGGAAGCGTATGGAACTCGGCTCATTTCTGCTATCTCAGCTTCGGTACTCGGACTTTGAGTCTTACTCAATTTGGCATTACTTTGTATCGGTAATTCTCCCTTCTTTGAGTTTTCCATACTAAAACGTTTCAGTACTTTATCTAAGTAAGTGTTCTACCTAAGTCTTATTAGTCTCTTACTTCGTTCTCTCACTATTCATATTCCCAAAATATAGGAAGCCTCTCCTAGGTCCTTCATAGCGAAGCACTTCCCGAGCCAGGACTTAACCTCCTATAGAGTCAGGACGTCGTTTCCTATGAGTAGTATGTCATCGACATACAGAACGAGGAAGCTTACTATACTCCCACTGGCTTTGACATATACACATGATTCATCTTCGCTTCGTACAAATCCAAACTCTTTGACTTTCTCATCGAAGCAAATATTCCATCTGCAAGACGCTTGCTTAAGTCCATAAATGGACTTCTCAAGCTTACACACTCTATTTGGATGCTTTGGATCGACAAAACCCTCTGGCTGAGCCATGTAAACATCCTCAGCCAACTACCCATTAAGGAAAGCGGTTTTGACATCCATTTGCCAAATCTCATAATCATGAAATGCGGCAATAGCTAGCATCACTCTAATAGACTTTATCTTCGCAACTGGTGAGAAGGTCGCATCATAGTCAACTCCGGGAATTTGAGTAAAGCCCTTCGCAACCAATCGCGCCTTATATGTGTGTACGTTTCCATCCACGTCGGTCTTCTTCTTGAAGATCCATTTGCACCCAACGGTCTTACGTCCGGGCACATTATCAACCAAATTCCAAGCTTGGTTGTCATACATGGAGTGGATCTCACTGCCCATTGCCTCTTTCCATTTCGCAGACTTCGGGCCTGCCATGGCTTCCTTATAGCTATTAGGTTCATCTAGATTTATTAGTGTACCATCACTAATATACGTATCCATTTCGGTAGTAATATGAAAACCATAAAACTGGGGTTGAACTCTACCTCTTTCGGAATGTCTAAGAGGTAATGACTCGTCAATCGGTTCAACCGGAGTTTCCTCCTCGGGTTGAGTGTCAGCGGTAGAGGTTCCTTCATTTATCGACTCTTGAATCTCTTCAAGCTCGATTTTCCTCCCACTGTCTCCTTGGCTTATGAGTTCTCGGTCTCGGAAAACTCCTCTCCTCGCAACAAAGAAAACATAGTCCTTCGGTCTATAGAAGAGATATCCAAAGGATTTCTGCGGGTAGCCGATGAAAATACATTGCTCACTACAAGGTTCGAGCTTGTCGTGAGTATCTCGTCTTGCGAAAGCCTCGCAACCCCAAACCTTGATATGTGCTAACGAGGGAGCTTTCCCTATCCACATCTCGTGAGGTGTTTTGGCAAAGTTCTTAGTCAGGACTCGGTTAAGGATGTGGGCAGCAGTCTCTAAGGCATACCCCCAGAATGAGATAGGTAGTGAATCACGACTCATCATAGAGTGGACCATGTCTAACAAGGTTCGATTACGCCTTTCTGCCACACCATTCAACTACTGTGTCCTAGGTGGCATCAATTTTGAAACTATTCCACACTCCTTGAGATAGTCGTGGAATTCAAGACATAGGTACTCTCCTCCTCGATCGGATCGAAGCATCTTGATTTTCATGCCCAATTGATTCTCCACTTCATTCTTGAACTCTTTGAACTTTTCAAACGTTTCTGACTTTTGCTTGATTAAGTAGATATACCCATATCTACTATAGTCATCGGTAAAAGTCACATAGAAGCGGTTCCCATCCTTTGTGGTTGATCTAAACGGTCCACATACATCAGTATGTATGAGGTCCAATAGACCCTCACCCCTTTCATATGTACTAGTGAAGGGTGACTTAGTCATCTTTCCAAGCAAACAAGACTCGCATGTGTCATCTTCCCTAAGGTCGAATGACTTCAACACTCCATCCTTTTGGAGTTGGGCTATGCATTTTTTGTTGACATGTCCAAGACGACAATGCCACAAGGATGCTCTATCCATACCATTGGAAGAATCCATGCATAAAACATCATTTCCTAAGTTATCTACAATCATAACAGTTTCATAAATTCCATTACATGGTATTGCTTCAGAATATAAGACACCATTTAGATAAGCACAAATAGAACCATTCTCATTATTAAAAGAAAATCTAAGTCCTTGTCTAGACAAACCATGAAATGAAATGATGTTTCTTGCCTTCCTCTTCTTGCCTCTTCCTTGCCCAATGGCCAAAACAGGAGCAGCGGGTGGATTGGGAGTGGGTACAACAGACTTGTCCTTGAGGTTGCTTTCAGCAACCCTAAGGAGACCTTGGAGCTTACTTAGGGTGACCTCTTCTTTGTTCATGTGGTAGGTCATCCTAAATTGATTGTAACACGGAGGCAAAGAGTGAAGCACCATGTCGATCGCCAAGTCTTCCCCAAAGTCAACATTCAACTTGCGAAGACGATCGATATACCTTTGCATCTTTTGCAAGTGCAGGTTAGAGATTCTCCATGACCCATTTTGGAGGAGATCATATTAGTGAAAATCTCGTAACACTCTTGCCTTGCATTTTGGTGGTATCTCTCCAACAAGTCTTGGTGCATTTCGTACGGATACATGTCCAACTAGGACTTTTGGAATTCGGCGTTCATTATGGCTATCATGATGCAATGGACCTTCGTTGCATCTCGTTCATGAGTCTCAAAAGTAGTCATTTCAGCCAGAGTAGCGATTTGTGGGTTGATTTTCTCGAGCTTCTCATCGAGGACATACTCCTTGTCCTCGTAGCGAGCAATTGTGCGAATGTATCTTATCCATTCGCTAAAGTACGTCCCATCGAAAGTCACCTTTTGGCAAAGGCTCATCAATGTGAAAGAGCTAGCAACAGTGTTGTTTGCGTTCGACATCTACAAATAGAAAGGACAAAGATAGATTAGAATTTGAATCCCTAATTATAACCCAATAAGAAAAATTAGGGCTAGGATCCAACAACAATATTTACATATTAGAAAAGGGATGTCGTAATCTAACATGCAAACAATTTGAAGGTAAGTGAATGACGATTCACTAATTCTCCACCATGAAAACATAACTTTAAGTTCTAAATGTATTGAGAATTCCTAGTTTTAGATGAGATTCATTGAAACTTTTCAATGGCATGTTCAAATCTCGATATGCCCCTCTCATTTGTGACTGGGATACCAAGGTGTTGGGTCGTGTTTTGTGTTATGTATTGCGTCTATTGGGCTCGTTAGCTAGTCCATTATGTATCTCTGGTATGGGCCTGTCCATCCATGAGTTTAGTCGGGTTTAGTATATATATAGGTGCTTGCATGCTCCTAGAATAAAAACGATAGAATAGAACGACCAGAGAGTTATTATTCAGCAAGTTTATTGTTATCGTTCTTGTAACCCTAGAATCCTCTACAGCGGAAGTTCTTAGTCGAGCTCTGCTGAGGATTGTTTGGTCTAATCATTCGACACATCTTGATCTATACTTGTGTTATTTACTATTTTTACTTCATCACATTACCTGTTAAGAAGATCTAATCGATCATTACTTTTGTTTTTGAACTTGACAATTGGTATCAGAGCCAGGTTGCTGTGTAATTCATACACATCTTTTCTGTGAAAAAGGTTGCGATTAGGGTTATTCCGCATTAACTAATATTTATTGAGCCGTCATCCCATAATTGACGTAACTCAGCATTTATTTGTTTTGCCCTAATCTTATATATTACAAGTCTGATCTTTCAAATAGGTTATACGATCAAGCATGGACAAGTCACAATCAAATCCCATAAACATCTCAAACAACATTGGATCAACGACGAAGATTCCCATCCTTTACACCCAGGATTATGAAGTCTGGGCACATCACTTTGAAGATTATGTCATTGGATCTGAAGACAATGGATATCTTATTTGGGAAGCAATCGTGTCTGGACCATTCGCTCATTCAGCAACGTCTAAAATCATTAAAACTCAGAAAGAGTATAATGATCTGTTGAAGGACGTAAAAGATATTGCTCAAGACGAAAAGGATAAGTTTCAGTGCAATATTAAAGCATTGAGACTAATCATATTCGCTCTTCAATCGGATACTTTCAGGCTAGTAAGTTCATGCAGCACTGCCAAAGAAATATGGGATAGGTTGCGAGAGTTATATTCCACAGACGAAGATCTGGAGCATTCCATTCAGACCTTACTTTTATCTGAGTTTGGCGAATTTAAGCAGAATCCCGAGGAAACTGTTACTCAGACATTCGATCGCTTCAATCATCTTCTCAGTAAGATGATTAAACACGATATTGAAAGGAAGTTGATTGAACAAAACGTTACGTTTTTTAATGGTCTTAGATCTGAGTGGAGAGCGATTGTGTCCACTGTTAAAGCTCATGAGCAATTCAAATCATATTCATTGGTTAAACTGGTAGGGATTTTGAAATCCCAAGAAAAGATTGTCTTGCAGGAGAAAAATGTGGTTTCAATCTTGGGTTCCTTGGCCCTTCTGTCTAAAAGCAAAAGTGTGGTAGAAGATGAAGATCTTAACTTAGAAGACTATGACCTTACCTCTGAAGATTATGCAATGATGGTGTCAAATCCAAAGAGGTTTATTAAGAAAAGGTTTCCTACCAATAAGAATAGAAATTGGCAGGGAAGCTATAGTTCTAAAAAAGTGAGGGAGGAACAGAAGGCAGAAGAACCAAAGAAAGAGCCGAAAGCTGAAGGAGATTCAGGTGTGAACTGCTACTAGTGTGGAGGAAAGAACCACTATGCCAAAGACTGTGTCCTAAAGAAAATGGCAGAAAAGGATGAAGAAAAAGATGAAGAAGTTGCGTTGATGAAAAAGCTAGAAGAGATCAAGAGAAAGAAAACTACTGCTAACCCTTCTATGAATGCTTTAATTGTGCAGGGTTTGGTAGCGGATGATGAGTTCGGTGGCGTGGAGGTCTGGTCAACCAACTCTGAGGATGATGAAGTCAGAAAGCCATCTCATGGAAAGGCTTATGTTGCGAAAGGTGAAGGAAGCGATGGAAAGTGTTTGATGGTGTCGGATGTATCTCAAATGAGGGGATACAACACAGACGGTGGGAATGAAGACACGAAGGAGCGAGAGGACTTGTGCTTCACAGCAAAACCTCTCAGCGTGCAGTTTAATGAGCTTGATGTATTAATCAAGAAGGTACAATCCATTTTTGTTTCATTCAAAGTCCCACAAAATTCATATGAAAAAGAATTAAAAAATGTAAATTCAAGAATCTCTCATCTAGACAGCAGTTTAACTCAAACACGGGTCACCAATTCTAAACTAACTGACCAAATAAGCAGGGTGTCTTCAAAGAGTGAGGAACGGAGGATGTGGATAGAGCTGAAGGAGTCGGAGTTGATCAAATCCAAAGACGAAAACATTTATTTACAAAGAGACAATTTAAAACTTTTGAAACAAAGAAATGTGTCTTGTTTGATTGCTAAGCGTCTTTATTCTAACATCACTCAACTTCATCTTAACTGTGAAATAGGACAGAAAATTCATCGCATGATTTTGCCCTTCCTTGAGTTTAAGGAAGATGAAATTGACGCTGTAGCATATAATTGCGAAAGTGTAGTCTCGTCTGAGGATGTAAATCCGACTTATATGTATGGTCTAGACAAAATCGAATCTTTCATAAAGTCCAAGGACCATAAGGACATGCTAAAAAATATTTTGGATGAAAATGATAAACTGAAACTAAGGATCGAAACCATACAAAAGTTTGACTCATTGAATGCCAACTTGAGATCAGAAAATAAAATTGATGTTGAAAATGCATCTGAGCTTAATGAGGATGATGATATGAGTGAAATTTCTATAGAGGATGAAGTTGACTGTTCTAAGTTTGTCAAGAGCGAACCTGAAAACCACAAAAATCTTATTTTAGAAAATTCTGTGGAGTTTGCTCGTCTGTCCCAACAAAAGTCCCCTATCCTTGAAGAAAAGGTTGTTGTATACCAAAAGGTAAGGACGACTCCAAATCAGGTGTATAAGGTCACAGGAGTAACCGAACATCAGACAGCCGAACTCACAGCCATTGTAAATGAAGATAATGCTAATGGTTGTGATGAGTTCTTCTGGTCCGCCCCTATCGATAATGCTGACGAAACCGTTGGTCTGTCAGAGCGGACGTCCTGGAAAACCAAAGGCAGATATGTGTCAGAGCCACTAAACAAGCCTGACAACTTCGACGTGCCAAGTACTAGTGGTACAAAAGAAGTTCCTAAAGAAAAAGGAGTTCCTGTAGAAGAAGTCACTCCTTCAAGCGAAACATCATCAGTTCAAAGTGAACCGGCTGACAAGAAGCAAAAGCAAAAAGCCAATATCCATCGACAGCAGAAGCAAGTGAAGGATCAAAAACAGCAAAGGAATCAGAGATACAAGAAAAATCTCTCTGAATGAAAACATTTTTGGCAATCTCAAAACGCCCATTTCTCTTATCATGACAGAAATTCAAAGTCAGAGAAAAGTGCTGATAGGCAGCAAGAAAGTAATAATAACCGAAAGGAAAGGTTCGGTTCTGAGGATAATAACAACCGAATGGACAGGTTCTGCTCGGAAAAATATAACAACCGAAGGGAAAGGTTCGGTTCAGAGAACACCAGCTACCGAAAGCATAAGTTCGGTTCCAAGAGCAAAAGCGACCAAAGTTCGAGGTTCGGTCCCACAAATGACCAAAAACAAAAGTGTCACTCAGGACCTCAAGTCAATAAAACTTCTCAGTCTAACTTCTCTCGTTCTAATTTTTCTAATTCCTCCCAACCTCATTCTAAATCCAATTCTGTTCATACTCAAAATCCAAAATCTTCAACAGATTTGAAAGGAAAATCGAAGGTTTCCTCAGTCAAGACTGATCAAAATCATTCCAAAGTCTAAATGCCTAAACCTGAATCCAAACCGACTGTAACAAATCCCAACAAAATTAATGTCACACCCCAAAACCAAGAACGGCGGAAACGTTCTGGGGCGGAGGACGTCATGTATAATATCACAACAATGTAAAGTAGTAAACAAGCAACAAAATCATCCATTGCATTAATAATATAATTATTTATACAAATGTGTTCTGTCAAATTTTGATAAACACTAAAGCATAAATCAAAATGAAAGATAAGTCTTGAACAAGCTCCATCTTCCTTTCTCCTTGCATCGGTACCTATCTATGATGACCTGAGGATACAAGTAATTTTGAAAGCGAGTATCAGCTTTGAAGCTGGTGAGATCATAAGTATTTTAGTGTCTTAATTTGTATGTAAGAATTTGTAAGTATATGTATTGTAAGTATTGAAAGTGTATATGAACTGTAAGTGTTTGAAAAACCCTAGAAATCCTTATGATTCCTACTAGTATATGAAGGTGTCTTCTACCAAGACCTAACTGTTTTGAATGTAGTCTTCTACCAAGACCTAACTGTTCTGAATGTAGTCTTCTACCAAGACCTAACTGCTCTGAATGTGTGTCTCTTGTAAGAGTATGCATTTTCCCAAGTATAACTATCATTATCCAAAAATATAGTTTCTACAATTCCGTGCGTCGTGTGAATGTTCACGAAGTGAATGTAATGGGAAAAAGAAATAGTACTATGGTGTAGTGCTTATAAGAACTACTGACGTACTAACTACCTTAAACCGGATTTATATTAAGGCATTATGTGATAAATTGCACCATACTATAGATTGGTAACAACGACAACGTATAGTCGAAAATAAGGTATGATGTTTGGCACCCGCAGACCTGCCGGTCCTGCTATAGCTAGCAGCAAGATGTAGGATAGTCAATCCAGTATAGATCTATACGCAAACTCACGCTCTCCCTCCAACAGACTCTGGCTACAACCCGGGTCATGAAAATTAAGGCATGCTCCCATACAGTGGATCACAATTTTATTAGCGTATTAATGTAAGTGTAATGTAACGAACTGTTCTAGTTGTAATGTACGTGCTCCCTATCTAGCAAGTATAGTAATGTACTGTAATGCTCTAGAAAGTATTGACTCATGAATGAACGGACTCATTGTATGATATCGTGTTCTAGTAATAGTTCTAGTATCTTCCTAAACTACCCATATGGTAGCTTACTAGTAATCTAACTGGTACGTATGGACAAGGATGTATACCCTTGCTACCCAAGGGCATGGGATGAACTGGAAGGACCTTTTATGACTATATATGTACACATGATATATAACTAATATTTAAACGACTTTCGGACGAGTACCCGATATCCCACCAGACCACATCTCAAGCGCGAAAAGGAAATAAGGTGGATAGCCTTCCTAAGTCTTTTAAACATTTCTTATATAACTATACATATAGAGGCATGCAATTTATAATATAAAAGCATAAATAATTTTTGTAAGACATTTGAAACATAAATATTATTTTAAGAAAAGATTGACTTAATGTCAATCTATAAAACAATTTGAAGGCATAAGTTTGATAAAACAGTTTAAGTGTAAAGAAACATTTGTTTGAAACACAGTTGTAAATAAGTTTGAAAGGTAATGTACAGAGTAAGATGCACAGTGCAATAAGGAGTTGAAAACATATAAAATGTTTATAAAAATCATTTGAAGGAAAACTGTTTGGTAAAACGGCTAATAAGTAGCCAAATCATTTGAATGTTGTATATTAATCACATGTGATTGATGTAATAAGTATCATAATTCTACTTACTAATCACATGTGATTGACATAATAAGTAGCATGATTCTACTTGTATCCCCCCCCCCCCATAAAACATTTAAAAATAGTTTAAAACGTTAGTTAAGGGGTATGAACTCACCTGCAGTAAGTGACTGGAATTGAACGGACCGTTATCGTACGGAAGGATCGGACAAGTGCTTGGTGTCAAGTGAAGACTTAGACACACAATGATCCTAATTACATATGAAAACATATGTATATAACTAATTAGTGATAAAAACACTAATTATACAAGTATAAACATTTAAACACGAGGAAAACACTTTTGGTCAAGTGCTAGGAGGCTAATGGGTTGCAACAAAGGAGTGCAATGCCCCTAATGGGAGTTTAAGGTCTAATTACCATATTCTTTGTAGTTTTAATTCTTTCAAGTCCCAAACATAAGTAGGATAACTTCTATGCATTTTTTAAGTCTAAGGGGGACCCTAGGCACACTTTGGTGCCCTTACTTGGTGTTTATGGCCCAAGAGTAATTCCTTGGGCGTAAACTCCCTTTAAGGGGTGTTCTTGATGTGTTAAAGTCTCCAAATTAGCTAGAAGTAATTGAGGGTTAAAGTATAAAGCCTTTGGGAGTGATTAGGGCACATTTAAGCCCTTGAATTTGGTGTTCACGGTCCAAGAAACTCTTGGGCCGTAAACACCTAAAGCTAGGTGTTCTTGATTGTTTTCTAGTCTCAAATGATCATACATATTATCCTAAGCTAGTTACCTAACAAGGAAATGGGACTAGATGGCCTTTAAGCTTCATTTTGGAGTTTACTCCCCAAGAACGTTCTTGGGCGGTAAACTCCCGGATCTCATATATTTGACATACAATCTATGTTAATAAGAATAAAACAAGCATTATAACACAACTAGAGAAGTGTACTCACGATTTGGGATGAAAACCCGAAGATCCGTGAGAGAGAAAACGGCTTTTCTCTAATTGGAAATGTGAATAATGAATGAATTTAGTTCAGAAATCTATTTATAGTCCTAAAATATTTTTGGCAGAAAATATTTTTATTCCCGGAATTGGACTCTAACATTATGAAGTTTTGAAATGCTCAAGTTTCACAAACCCATGAGCATCCACTCTCCTGATATCTCCTTAAACGTAAAATCCTGAAAACTGCCAAACTTATACTCGAAATCTGAGTTTTCACTGAAACTATTCTACTTCTATTGGCTTCAAATGGTTGGTTCAGAATGGGAATTTCGGGTTGTCACAATTAAGGTTTTCACCATTAAAAAGAAAGATGAAACAACTTTAATAAAAAGAACATATCTTGTTGACATCTCTCTTACTATTCCTGTTCCTGTGAAAGGCTCACGTGGACCCAAGAAACTTTGGGTTCCTAAATCTGCTTAATTTTTGCAGGTTACCAGTGACGAGCAGTTTGACGAAGAATGGTATATTGACAGTGGCTGCTCACGTCACATGACAGAAAGGAAGGAAGAGCTGAGGGAATTTCGGTCACTTTCAAACGGGGGAAATGTCATGTTCGGGAACAACTCATTCGGCATGATAAAAGGTTATGGAATGATAACAGATGGAGATTTCACGATTAGAGAGGTTGCATACGTTGAAGGACTACAACACAACCTCATCAATGTATCTCAGCTCGTTGGAGGTACCGGTCTCAAGGTCTCATTCGACGATGAGGGTTCGGAAATAATAGAGAAGAAAACAAAAAGAGTGATTGTCAAATCGGAGCGCAAAGGCGAAATGTTTCCTCTTAATCTCAAACCTATCAAAGGAAATCCAGCTATCTGCCTTTTGTCCAAAGCACAATCTGACGAAAGCTGGCTGTGGCACCGAAGGCTCTCTCATCTCAACTTCAAGGATATCAACAAACTTGTCACAGGAGGTTAGAGGTCTTCCGTTGCTCAAGTTCGATTGCGAACATTTATGTGCTGCATGTGAAATGGGGAAGCAGAGTCGTCAAAGTCACCCATCGATTGTAAACACTAAAGTTGTTGAACCACTAGAGCTAATTCACATTGACTTGTGTGGTCCATCATCTATCGAAAGCATCGGCGGCAGCAAGTATATTATTGTCATTGTTGATGACTTTTCACGTTTTACATGGGTGTTCTTTCTGAAGCACAAATCTGAAGCAACTCTCAAGCTAAAAATGTTTATCAAGCAGGTTGAGGTGCAGCTGAGGAAAGTCGTTCACAACATCAGGAGCGAGAATGAGCTGGAGTTCAAAAATAAAGAATTCGAAGACTTCTTGGCAGAAAAAGGAACCGGTCACAACTTCTCAGCTCCCTACACCCCTCAACAAAACGGGATTGTCGAAAGACGAAACCGATCTTTGTGTGAGGCGGCCCGAACCATGCTAAGTTTTGCTTCATTACCTTTATACTTTTGGGCTGATGCTATTGCTGCAGCATGTTTTACGTAGAACAGATCCTATCTCAATAAACGCTTTAATCTCACTCCTTATGAGATCACAAACAACAGGAAGCCAAATGCCAAATTCTTCCACGTATTCGGCTCACGGTGTTTCATCTTCAACTCTAAAGAACATCGTAACAAGTTCGACGTCAAAGCCGATGAAGGGATTTTCCTGGGATATTCTCTCACTTCGAAAGCCTATCGAGTATTAAACAAGCGTTTGAGGAAGATAGAAGAAACTTATTATGTGACTTTTGATGATAGCTATGTCAAAAAGCTGAAGGCCAGTGAAGACACAGTTGGAGAAATTTTTTCTCAAACAGGCCAAGTCACAGCCTCGATTGCAAATCTGTTTGAGAAGTTTGTTGAGTTATTCGATGAACCAGAGAAGGCTACTCTCTCGGAAGCTAGTGCAGCAGACAACAAAGTAGATCATCTAAAGTAACTCATCGAAGATGCTGCCAAGCAAATGAATGAAGGAGGATCAAGTCCAAACGACCCACCACAACACGGTGCTTCAGTTGAAGGGGAGGATCCACCTTCTTCAACACAGTCGGGCTCACATGTTGAGGGGGAGAACTGTTCTTCATCTGCACCTGTAAGCTCAGCTACTCCCGAAAGCCAATCTGCATCCGAAAGTCTTGTGGTACCCGAAAGCTCGAAAACACCCAAAGGTACTGCAACACCCGAAAGCTCAACACCACCCGAAACTCCTGTAGCTCCGGAAAGTCAAGATACACCTGAAAGCTTATCTGTCGAGGGGGAGAATGCCGATATGTCTTATGACGATGATACTCAATCTGAACTAGAAGAGATGGTAAATGCTGAATTGGATCCATCCTAAGATCCAAATTACCCTCCTCTTATCAAATGGACCAGAGATCATCCTGTTTCACAGGTTGTCGGTAATGTCTCTGAAAAGGTCCTGACCCGATCTCAATTAAAGGCAAAGCAAACTTCCTTATTTTCAAAAGTAGAGTTCTGTATGTTTAACTCCTTCGTCTCAAAAGTTGAACCAAAGACAGTTAACACTGCTCTTGATCACTCCGATTGGGTTCAAGCTATGCAAGACGAACTTAATGAATTCGAAAGAAATAAAGTTTGGCGCCTCATTCCAACTCCTCAAGATGCCTCGGTTGTCGGTCTCAAATGGGTCTTTAGAAATAAGATGGATAAGGAAGGCAATGTGATAAGAAACAAAGCTCGTCTAGTGGTGAAAGGATACTGCCAGGAGGAAGGAATCGACTATGAGGAAACTTTTGCTCCTGTGGCTAGGCTGGAATCTGTTTGAATATTTCTTGCCTATGTTACACACAAGAACTTTGAGATCTACCAAATGGACGTAAAGTGTGCATTTCTAAATGGAGAACTCGAAGAAACGGTGTACATGGAGCAACCTCCTGGATTCGTCAATGAAAAATATCCCAATCACTGTTATATTCTGGACAAAGCGGTATATGGACTGAAACAAGCACCGAGGGCCTGGTATGAAACGCTAACCAAGTTTTTAAAGATGTCCAAATTCAAACAAGGTTCCGTTGACCCAACCTTCTTTCGTAAGAAGGAAGGTAACCACCTTATGATTGTTCAAATCTATGTCGATGATATCATCTTTGGCTCAACGAATCCTAGCTTAACGGCTGAATTCAGAAAGCTGATGGAGACTAAATTTGAAATGAGCTCAATGGGTCCGATTAACTTTTTTCTTGGTTTAAATATTAGACAGGGACCTGAAGGTATCTTTATTAACCAGGAAGCTTACACCAAGACTCTCCTTGCGAAATTCTGCATGATGGGAGACTCAAAGGTTAAAGTTCCAATGGCGTTCGGCACCAAGCTCACTCCATCCTTGGATAAGCCAGCAGTCGATATTACGCTATATCGCCAAATGATCGGTTCTTTAATGTACCTTACTGCTAGCATGCCTGATATAATGTTTTCTGTTTGTTACTGTGCTAGATTTCAGGCAAATCCTCGTGAACCTCACATGCTTGCAGTGAAGAACATACTCCGGTATCTCAAGCGAACTACCTCTCTCGGCTTATGGTATCCATCCAACTCAGGTTTCTTCGTTCAAGCCTATTCAGATGCTGACCTTGGAGGTTGTGGACTAGACAGGAAAAGCACCACTGGAGGTTGCCAATTCCTTGACGGGAAGTTGGTTAGTTGGAAATCAAAGAAACAAACCTGTGTATCTCTGTCTACCGCTGAAGCAGAATACATTGCAGCTGCCTCCTGTACATCTCAAGTGATTTGGATCCAAAGCCAGCTCCAAGACTATGGACTCAATATGAAAAAGATCCCACTATATTGCGACTCTAAAAGTGCAATTAGGATCTGTCATAACCCAGTGCAACACTCCAAGACTAAGCACATAGCACTGAGGTATCACTTCATTAAGGATCATGTGGAAGATGGGAATGTCGAAATTCACTTTGTTCGAACCACTGATCAACTGGCTGACATCTTCACCAAAGCTCTTCCTGAAGCATCTTTTAACAAAATACTACAAGGGCTAGGTATGATGGAATCGGAGTCAGTACCAAAAATTACCTCTCAAGATCAAAAGTAAGAAGCGAAATAGACCGAACGTTCGGGTTCGGGTCTTATGCTCATGTACCGAAATGAACCGAATGCCTGGGTTCGGTTCTATCATCTGATCTTCGCTTATCACTCAAAGGTAATTTTTTTTGGTTGTAGATCTTATGTATAATTTTTCCAAATTCATTTATCTTATTGTCAAAGTTATTTTCTTTTTCAAACCTATTTTCTTTGGCAACCGAAATAAACCAAACGTTCGGGTTCGGTTCCAAAAATTTTCTCACCCGAAATAGACCGAACGCTCGGGTTCGGTTCCAACATTTTTTTTGTATTTTTTTTATGTCTTATTTTTTTTATTATCAAAAATTCCAAAAATATTTTTTCTCTTAAATTCAAAAACTCCAAAAGTATTTTAATTTTTTATTATTTATTTTTTTATTTTTTATTTTGGCTTTTATTTTTTTGTCTACTTGTGGGTAAATCATTTCACTAGCTAAATGTCCCTAGAAGCATGCAGCTGTATGTGTCCAAAGCCTCACCTGATTCTAAATAATAGCCTTACTGACCTGGTATAAACAAACCTTGTCTTCCCAATTAGGCTATCATATTTATTCTAATCATGAGCTACCTAACTCTCTTCTCACATGAGACAAGAGTTTTCTACTTAGTCCTATTTTTACAGCAGAGGTACTTTGGTTTCTTTACACCATCTACATTGCATTTCTCCATCACATTTGATTCACAAATGTAACCCTTGAGACTATCAGAAATTACCACTGAGGTTTATGGTTACCCAATT
The DNA here is from genome assembly GCF_002870075.4 of Lactuca sativa. Classification (NCBI taxonomy): domain Eukaryota; kingdom Viridiplantae; phylum Streptophyta; class Magnoliopsida; order Asterales; family Asteraceae; genus Lactuca; species Lactuca sativa. Next base: position 9,790,390 of record NC_056627.2, read on the forward strand.
TCTGCATTTATGATCTTAGTGTCGTGCCACTACGCGCTAAGTGAAACCCAAAATTCAATACCCAATACGAATTGATGGTGAACAATTAATTTGCTCAAGCTTTCACTAATGAATTGACGAACGTACAACATGAAATCTCTATTTTTTTTTTGAGTGATTCCTATGAAATTGTTAACACCAATAACATTTCTTCCCTTGGGATCCAGTTTTAATTTTTGTTGAGATTTTATACACTTCCTAGCCATATTAAATTATCTTCAACCTACTTGTTGAACAGACTACCTCGGTCTCACAAGTACTTCGTTCAATTTCTGTCTTATATCAAGATTAGGAATTTTGAATCGAAGCGAAAGCCACCCTCATAAGCCTATATTAAAAGAAACCTTTCAACACTTCTTAATAAGTGTCTGGTCGTTATTCAACGGGAAACCACACAAACACTTTAAAGTCTCTCTTGACTTTGAAGGAAGAGATTCGTGCCCAGGATCTTTTGTTTCGTGTCATTATTGACATCACAAAATCCCTCAAAAAGTGTCGTTTTATTTCTTTTTATTTTTTACACACTCAGCACGAAAATCTTTTTGATTTTCCAAAATTTTGGTTTCATTCATTTCAAGGAGCGTTAATTGGCTTGGTTGTTATAAAAGATTGTGGTGAATTTTAATCCATGTGGGAGAATTTTTAAAGATGCCATTACAATTTAAAGGGATAAGATGACGACATGATGACTCAGGCGGGAGTCCAATCGATTTGATTTCAAACGGCGCTAGAGGGAAAGCGTGTGAATAGGAACCGTTTCATATCCAAACAGCGCCTGATGGGAAGGCGTGTAATTAGGGACTGACACTCTCTCTCATGCGTGATCATCGCCAGCGCCAACTGTCACGCGTCAGTCACTTCCGAAAAACTCTTCGTTTTTCGATCGAAGATTTGGAAAGATTTTTCTCTCTCCTTTACCCTCACTATAAAAGGCAGTTTAAACCACCATTTACCTCTTTACCGTGCCTATATTTCCAGAGAGCCAGAAATCCTTCAACCTTCACTGTTCATCATCTCTTCCACTTTCTTCAAAACAATGGTAGATTCTTCTTCTGTTCACGCAACATCCCACATCTTGCCCATTCGCCCACAGCAAAGCTTGATCATCGATTTAACCCCTCATTCGTATGACGCATTCATGTTCCCCATCATCGAATGCCTGAAGTTTTCTCCAATCGCTCCTGCACTTACCAGGGCTGAAACAGTTCCAATGGAATTCCTGTCACAAATCTTTGCCACCGCTCACTACGACAAGGTCGTCGACAGAATCTTCTTCGATGTCTTTCAGCACAAGGCGTCGATTTCAAAGCAGCGGTTTTGCTCGTTGTTCGGGTTTGACGCGGATTCTTCTAGGATCAATCCGGAATCAATCCCCATGGGTCATCTGTTCAACATGTTCTACAACATGGGATACACGGAGGTGCTTACTACGGTGACGAAATTCAAGAAGTCGTGCCTACCTCCACAGTGCAATGGGATGTTCACTGTTTTGTTCAAGGGTTTATCTGAACGAAGTGCCGGGTCTGATGGAGCCAGTCGTTTATTTCTCTCTATCATGTATGGGATCTATAATGGCATCAACATGGACTACGGGTTAGTTCTATGGCAACAACTCATTCAGAGTCTCTCCTCCACTTCCAGACACTCAGAGATCTCGTATGCTCGGTTCTGGACCATTATCACGAAATGGGTGATGGACAAGTACCACATCCTCATTGTCTCTGGTGCTCCAATGTCTTCGATTGGTACCTTACATACCACAAAGATCATTGTGTCGGATGCTTCCAAGTTTTCCTTCAACGGGTCTATCCCAGAAACCATGTATGGGGATGTTCCTGCTGATAGTCGGATTATCAGGACGTACAAGGAGTTCAAGCGTTCTGGTCCGAGGGATCTTACTCCGGAGATGCTGAAATCAATTCATGACGCCGACAAGCCTGCTCCAAGAGGCAAGAAGGCTGATAAGGGAAAACAGGTGGCCAAGGGGGCAAAAGGCCCGTCTCCAAAGAAGAGGAAACCCACCAGGGCTGCTCAGTCTCCACAGCATAAGAGGAGAAAAACCCAACCAAGGCGAAAGCTGGTTATCGCTTCCTCCTCAAGCGAGTCTGAGGATGAGAGTTCTGATTCTGAAGGCTTTCAACGTGGTAACACTCCACCACGATCTCCAACCCCTGAAGTTCATGTCTCTACTTCTCCTCTTTCCTCTCTACCTAAAACCATTCCTATTTCTATTCCCCCCATAACTTCCACTATTCAAATACCACCCACTTCCATCCCAATACCTCCACCAATATTCACTGAAGCAACCACAACCACCACTGCAGATGTTAGAACCAACGTATCTAATATGGGGGTTCATACTGACGCACCAAAATCCACCCCAGCACCCGAAACCACCCCAGCACCCGAACCCACACCTACACCCGAACAAACAACCCAACCCGAACCTACCCATACTACCGAACCACCAGCTTCACCACCACCATCTTCTCCTGGTCACGCATCAGAGGCAGAAGAACCACTCCTTGGCGGGGAGAATATGACTTTTGACTCGGTCTACTATAGCCCGTTTCAAGTGCAAAGTGATGACGATGATGATGCTCCTGTCACCAAAAGGCATCTCCAGGAGCTCCATGACAAAATTGACTCACTCATCGCCTCCTCTTCCACTTCTCAGTCATCCCTATCTGAAGCTGCAGTTCATAAAATTGTTGACGCTTTCTCCAAAGCTCAGCAAGCTTCACTTGATTTAGCCACCACCGCCATAGATGCCTCCACCAAAGCCTGTCAGGCTGCGACCGAAAAAGTCGATAAACTATTTACTGATGCTTCTTCCCTGTTGAAGTCTTTACAGGAGAGTGCCAATGCCGCCAAGACTACGCTGGAACCAATTGTCCACCAGCTGGCAACATCAGTCACAACTGAGTTGAAGTCCTTCGCTTCTCTTCGTCAAACAATTTCTGACGACAACTCAGCTTTCCGAACAACCATCGAAGAGCGTCTCTCCAAGCTTCAAGAAGATTTGGCTGCCGAGAACACTCTCATGGATGTTCTTGCAAGGAAGACTACCGCTCTGAAGGTCAAGAGCATTCAACTCTCCAACTCTCAACAGGATATTGAATCTCTTCGATCTGAAAGAGAGGTGATCAAATCGTGTGTTTCGGATGTCCACTCAGCTATCTCAAACATCCTAGAAGCACATGATCCAATTCTCAACTACACTGTGAGGCGTGACCTTGTAGAGAAGCTCGCTCCCGCCCTCGCCCTACTTAGCAAAATCGAAGGGCTCCTTGATTTCATGTCCATTCCAAAACAAGGGGGAGAGAAGGAAACAATGTCTCAACCACCTCCAACTTCCACAGCAACACACACAACCGAACCTCCTCCAGTAGGCCAAGCCTCCGGTTCCGGTGTGAAAGACAAAGGCAAAAAGATTGCTGAGGAGAGTGAAGATGATGATAAAGAAACAATTGCCGACATTCTGAAGCGGCAAAGTTGAAACAATGAGGCTAACATCAGTGCTCGTGTGGCAAGAGAGGCTGAAGAAGTCGAACATAAACAGAAGGAAGCCCACGGCCTTCTTAAGAGCAGGAAAACTTTGTTTCCTTCCTGGACTCTTGAGAGGATGATTAAAGAAGCCATCGACACACCAAGTATCTTGTGGCTGGAATCTGTGATCTCTTTAGATCGTTCCAACACTGTCGACTCACAGTTCGACATGCCACTGACCTGAAAGGCGTTTATCTTTCATGCCTTTTCCAACGTTGCAGAGTTCCCTAGTCCTCATCCACAGGTTGATCGGGACTTAATCAATTTCTATCTGAAGGCTGCTCAACCCCAATATCAGACTTGGAGCGCTCAGAAAATTGTTAACGTTCGGGTCTTGAAGTCGTAGAGTGAAGGTAACTTCATCAACGTTCGGTTCAAGGTACTTTGGGGATCTGCCAAAACCGAACATGCTATTTCCCTTACAGATCTTCCCAACCTTAATCCCCATGATTGGATTATCTTGCACAACATCCTCCTCAACAACGAAGCTGAATACGGTCCGATCATCGACCATTTCAAGAGGATGCTCGTGTGCTACATCATGGAAGTTGCATTGATGGATCAGGAGATTGCGAGCGTATTCAAGAAGAAACCTACAATATCTCCTGTTGGCTCTGCCAGTGATCTCAACCTGATGTAGATGGGGAAGATTGACCCAAAGAGGAACTCGGTCATGTTTACCAGGAACGAAGGACAGAAATGTCTTTTCGCCTTGGCAGACAAACATCTATACACCACTGCCTGTTTGGAGCACGTTTTGGGGATCATCCACAGATGCAAGCAGAACACAATGGATGATGTCAAGTACTTTGATGATATGATTCAATGGAACATTCGGTTCAGACGGACTATCCTGGCGCTAATCTCACGTCTGTTTGATACTACGAAGAAAGTTCTCGCTGTTGGCCCAAGCAAGAAGAAGAAGTAGTCTCGCTCCAATTTGACGCAAAGGGGGAGATTGTTGGGTCGTGTTTTGTGTTATGTATTACGTCTATTAGGCTCGTTAGCTAGTCCATTATGTATCTCCGGTATGGGCCTGTCCATCCGTGAGTTTAGTAGGGTTTAGTATATATATAGGTTCTTGCATGCTCCTAGAATAAAAACGATAGAATAGAACGATCAGAGAGTTATTATTCAGCAAGTTTATTGTTATCGTTCTTGTAACCCTAGAATCCTCTACAGCAGAAGTTCTTAGTCGAGCTCTGCTAGGGATTGTTTGGTCTAATCATTCGACACATCTTGATCTATACTTGTGTTATTTACTGTTTTTACTTCATCGCATTACCTGTTAAGAAGATCTAATCGATCATTAAGTTTGTTTTTTAACTTGACACAAGGATCACAAAGTGGGTGTGAATTACCATGCAAATTCACATGGTGCCTTCATTGTAACAATCACCTATTCGATGTGCCGGTAAACCACACACGCTCCATCAAACTATGATAAACAATGAATCACCCTTTGCCACCTTTGCTTAGAACCAATTAGTGTGCCGGTAAACCACACACGCTCCACTAACTTCTTAGCAAGGGTGCAAAGTGTAATTTCATGGGATTGCATCAATTCACTTTTCCTAAAGTAACTAAGATTGGGAATTTTGAAAAACATGTAGTTACTTTGTATTTCATATTATACTTTTAATGAGAAGATGAGGTTGCCCTATCCTACCCGTTCGGCTAACGACCCTCCACCGATCAAGCAAGCTGTGGGTGTGAGTGTACACCCATTAAGCGCCATTTTATAGGCAGCAACCTTATACCCACCTTATAGACCGGCTTCGTGAATGAGGCCTACTAACGGTAAGACTAGCATTTTAATTATATATATATATATATATATATATATATATATATATATATATATATATATATATATATATATATATTAGTCTTGTAATATTATATTATTATAGGGTTGAATTTTAAACTTGTAAAATTCTAGGGTTTGAAATTTAAATTGTCTAAATTAAACTTTTAATCACAAAACATAAATTTCGAAACTTGAGGGCAAGTTTTAAACTTTTCAAAACATAGGGGATCAAATAACAAATAATCTAAATTAACATTTAATCACATAATTATCCATATTTGATTTATTTAATAATTTCTTGCAAAACAATTTACCAATTTAATCAAAATAATTAATCAATTATCACATAAGGAAATAAATATTTTATTAATTGATAAATATCTTCAATTAGATCAAGAATATACTCATATATATCATAAAATCGGATTTATATTGATCTAATATGATAAAAGCAAGTATCTCAAAGATAAACAACAAGAAATCCCGATATTTGCTCTTTCTGACGCTTGGACTCGCCGAGTACCCCAATGGACTCGCCGAGTCGAGCCTACTCGCCGAGTCCACTATAGGACTCGCCGAGTCCGTCAGACAGAAACATAAAATTCGAATTTAGAAAGCATCAATTCAATAGAAACCAATCTAGGCTCTGATACCACTGATGGGTTTTAGCCATATGAACATTCCTATGTGCACATGCAAACCCTAATGCTTGGATCTAGGTTTCTCTAATTGAACATACATTGAATCCAAGATTTCTAATGGCTAATAGATTATAAAAACAATAAGAAATCAGAATTAGAAGTTTACCTTGAATCACTTGCTTGATCTTCTTGTCCTTGGAGCTTTAGAGTCACAATTGTCACTCCTCTAATGGCTTACAAACACCAACTAGCAAGAGGATAATTTGAGAGAGAGGAGAGGGGATCAAAATCGGCCAGGGTTTCTTCTAAAGCATATGTGCCGATTTCCCTTGACCCCTAGGGTCTATTTATACTAGTGAGGCTCCTAGGGTTTCACCCTTAAACCCTAATGGGATTACTTAGGACCTAAGCAATCCATTACCCTAATTGATAAGCCTTTGGACGATTTCAAGGCCTATCCATAGTCCTTAAAACCGTCCCCCTTTATCCATAAGGGATTATAGCCCAAATTCCAACTATCATATAATTGACAGTTTATGCCCCTTTATTCAATTAATCTCTTTAAGTCACCAAATTAATTCCTAATTAATTTATGACTTATATTAATCAAATAATAATATTATTATTCCTTATATTATTCTCATAATATATTAATAATATTTCTTCTCTCACAATAAATCATCCTGTCAAGTTGCTATGGTGAAGGCAACCCAAAAGGACCATGCACAACCGGGTCAAATACTTGCCTAATATAGTTGCAGCCTTAGACACTATTCCAACATGTATGATATATGATCATATTAATGATTAAGAGACCTTATCACAATTCATCCTCTAAGTGCATTCTGATAGCTAAGAAGAAGAGTTATGAATTGTTGAAGTGGTTAAACCAAGAAGATGAGTCATACTTCGTTCCAAAACAATTCTTAGAGTCATACTCCAAGATTGTAACTTGAGTGACATATCTTAAAGAAGGTTTATTAACACTAGTCAAATGTAAGAGTAACAGGTTATCTACTCTTGTACATTTGAAATTGGTAAGTTGTGATGTTTTGGATAAAACAGAGACCAACTTAGACCAATTGTGTGAAGTGTTTGTCTTGATAAAGAATCCGCACTATCCCTTGAATATTTTACAAGAGAGTCTTATATGTCAAGAGGACAGTGGGAGTCTTAAAGGTCTTGAAAGTCTCAAGAACTAATCAAGAATAAAACCTGAGGTTCTTCACTAGCACACGACTTGAGGTTTATAACCTATCGTGTTGACATATTTTGTGCCCATTCCAGTTAAAAGTTGGCTTTGCATATGAGTTCTTAGAGTACTCAATTGGTTGCATAACAACTTGGAAGCAATGGCAGGCCCTGTACTGCCAGGTGGCAAGAAGTTAAAATTGTGTAAGTTCAGTCCATATGTGTTTGTATTTATCATTATCCGTGTCTTGTGACTAAGGTTTTGACAAATTCATATGGGTAGGAACTCATACACCATAAAAAACTAGGTGTCATAAGGTTTCTCTCCGATTCATGAAAATGATGGTGAGGAAACACTTCCACTAAGTAGATTTGTAAGTATATAGTAATCTTTGCATTCTCAAAGTTGTTAGTAGGCACACTAACATGGACTTACGAGAAATAGCAAAGGTCTAAACAATTAAGCCTATGATTACAGAATCCAATTTCATAGTTCTAAAATTGTTTAGACACACCTGTGAGCTATCTACGATAAGGTGTATGATTTTGATAAAGTCTTATCAACGCAATATAGTATCAGAAATCTGAACTTTGGTAAAAAAGTCAATAGTTGATTCCTGAGTACATGTCAAAGCTAGTGGGAGCATAAGTTTTATGCTAATAATCATCATGTTAGTAGGAGCATGATAATTATGATAAGCATTGCAAGTTAGCAATGTTAATTATAGAAAACAAAAGTTTCAATTCGTGAGGTTTCAGGGGTTGAAAAAGTTGTTTTGCTATAATTAAGGGAGAGGAAAGTATACTTCATTTCAATTATGAAAAGCTTAGATTGAGTTTATAATCATTCTAAAGAGCTTATATTGAGATTTTAATCACCTTTAGTCAAGAATATATATATATATATATATATATATATATATATATATATATATATATATATATATATATATATATGAATTTCATGTTGGATTCGTTCAACTTAAGAAAATTCTATATATTGCGTTCTCAAAATTCAATTATCATTACGGCATCCCTTTTCATAGTAAAATTTTGAGAATATGGCAAACAAAAATTATTATGGAAAAAGACTGGTCTAGAACCATGTCTTTATGTGAAACATCATGAATCGTGTCCCATTTACTTTGGGTACAAGATCGATTACTTGTTCTATAATATTTACTCTTTCTGAATTTTCCAAATGCCTTGGGGGCACTAAGGAGGAAAATGTCTAGAATTGGATATGACTAAAGTGATTAAGCAATTGTCGAGGACAATCTAAGGTAACCAAAGATTGGTTGCTCAAGGACAGTTGGAAGTGTAGTGTGAATTTTGGAAGGGCCATATTGACATAGTCTGAAAAGAGGTAACTCTTTTTCAGAAGTAGTAGTCAAAATGGGAATATAGAGTTGTCTCTATAGATAGAAGCAATCTGTGTAAGATTAGAAAGAACTTAGTGCAAGAAGCATGTTCAAAGCAATGTATACTTTGAACATAAGGCTTTTTGTCCATGGAGTAGGTCTTCACTGGAATACCTTGTAATGGTTGTTGACAAGTCTTTGTGACTTTGTACACATTCATTGCAAGAGGGTAGTGCATTTAAGTTTAAAGCCTAACAAGATTTCGATTTGGGAGTGTGAAATTAGAATCATTGAAAGTTTGGTCAATTGATTTATTTCACAAAGTAAGGATCATAGATAAACATAAAGTGCATACTTGGTGTATGGCAAAGCTATTGTTTAGAAAAACATAGTGTACATGCTTGGAGCATGGGACAACTAGTGTTTTTTAATTCAAGTATAAAGTTGATAAAACCAAAACAATGAATAATGAGAAATCAGTACGGTGATAAATAGAAGTGGTCTATTTATATTCATAGGGTTTGATACCATATTTGATTCATTTATACTTGTGTTTCACTTTGCATGTTTTGACTTCCATAATAACTAGGTTATTCTTCCGGAATGACTAAGTTATTTAAACCATCCACAGTCGGTCATATGTTAGAAGTAGATATGAATCAAGACTGTCAGGGTTAGCTTGTAGAGGTCCAAGTTGGTGGACAAAGTTGTGCTACAATGCTCATGAGTGCTCATAAGTTCTGAGTATTGGATTCAACCCGCGCTCATTGGATTCACTTCATGGATTTTATCACGAGTGATCATGAGACGATAATATCTTATATTCTTTAAACCTAGAGATATGAGCTGTTACTATGAGTTGGTTATACATTGATTGCGTGAAACCGCATTAGTAACTTGATATTATAAAACGTGTCTTTGTGTATGATTCAACAAGTAGCAGAATAAGCCATATGAGTCGAATTTTATCCATTCCTTTTACCTTCGGGATAAAAGCGATATCTGTGGCCCCCTCGATGATTTAATGATGATACATGTGAGTGCTTGGCCAAGCCATGACTGATTTTATTTGTTCAATCAGTCAGTCGTCATAAATCGGAAATCAGAAAACAACAAATGGACAGAGAGAATGATTTATAATCCATGTCTCAGTCCATGTGATATCTAGAATGGAGGAATATATGATCCCTTATGTAATGGACAAGTCATTGACAAAGGTCAGAGATCATCGGCAAGGTCAGAGTTTGACGGAAGCTTTTGAAAGCTACGATTGCCAATTGGTTCTTGAAGTTATACGCAATAATAGTTTTAGACTTATCCAAGTGGGAGACTGTTGTATTAATGTCTAAGTCCATAACTATAATTGGTAAGACTTGACCCGACCCGGCATGGTCCATTTGGGTTGCATGGCATCATGCATTTGTATAGACTATAATGAGAGAAATAACACTTAAGGTTTGTTAATATATTATAAGTTATAATATATTAATAAGATTATTTAATTAGTATTGATCAAGAATTAATCTAGAATTAATTAAGTGATCAAAAGAATTAAATATATGGGTTGATTGTGTAAATCATCCATACTTGTATAGTGGGCTAATGCTCCATGGATTATCAAGTTGGACTAAAACCCTTAGGATGCTCCATGGTGTATTTGAACCCATGGATCCAAGGGAATGGAAAGTCATGACAATTAGGGTTTACCCTAATTGTAACACTATATAAAGATCATACTCTTGGAAAAAATCGGCCACTATGTGTGAATAGAGAAGGGCTAGCCGATTTCAAGTGTTCTCCATTTCTCTTAAGGTTATTCCAAAAGCAATTGATGTTGTGTGAGCCATATGAGGTGTCACACTTGGGGCACTAGGCACTCAAGCTTCTTGAGAACATTGTACATCAAAGAGGTATGTATTTTATCTTGTTATATTCATTGTTTTGTATGCTAGATTAGGATAATACCTTGGATGTTCATATTTGCATGTATAATAGAGAAAACATAGATCCAAGGTATTTAGGGTTGCATGTACACTTAGGAGTGTTAGAATGCTCAAAACCCAACACTTTTTGTGTCAAGGCGGTAAAGGGTTTGGCTATCATAGAAAAATTGTGTATAAACCTTTGGTAGTAGCTTGAGAGACCCAGGAATTGTCGGGTTTCCATTGGGGTTCTCGGGATCACCCAACCTTCAATGGCCTTTATCTTGGAAGGATCTACGTGAATCCCCTCCTTGCTGACTACGTGACCCAAAAAGTTTACGTTGCGGATCCAGAACTCGCATTTGGAGAGCTTCGCATATAATCTTTCAGCTCTTAGGATTTCCAAGATTTGACGGAGATGTTGACAATGCTCTTCTTTGATTCGAGAGTAAATAAGAATATCGTCGAAGAAGATGATCATGAATTTATCAAGGAATGGGCAGCAGACTCGATTCATGAGGTCCATAAATGCAGCGGGGCATTTGACTATATGGAATGTATTGTATTAGGTTTTGAACTTAAATCAAGAGTTTGGATTCAAAATGGATGGTTTTGATTAAGCATAGAGTATGATTTTTTACTTAGAATACATGCCTTACAATAGATGATGTTTACATGAGAATAGAATTTCCTAGCTAAAATGCTAGTTGTGACAATTCTACACCAAAAATTTCATTTTTGATATAACGATTCATAAAACAATTTATAGAAAACATCATCAAGTTATTTCATTTCATAAAAACCATAGATCATATGTCTCAAAGCATGTCATAAGATAGTAACAATGTCAGAGTACAAATCCTAAGAATCTCATATGCGGAAAATTGTGTGTGTGATGCGCTGCTACCATGTCGGCTCCTTTCCCTTCGATGAAGGACCTGGAAAAAAAAATCAAAAACCGTAAGCACAAAGCTTAGTGAGTTCCTCCATCATACCACACACCATATAATAACATACTACCACACATATTTGGGTTCCCGGCCTACCCTGCTGAGCATATATGGGTGCTCAACCTACCCTTATCAGGCTGTAAGTCCCTAATTTGCTTGTGTATCAATCAGATCCATTTGATGGTGCGGAATCCCAATCAAACGGATGATGTCAGATCAAATAGAAGAGAAGGAGAAGAAGAATAATATGAATCTCTGTATGAATTGATTAGAATTGAAGTTACAGATACAAAAGATTCACACAAAATGCTCTCTGGCCGTAAACTCTCTTCTCTCTGGCCGTAAACTCTCTTCTCTCTGGACGTAAACTCCTTAGGGTTCATCAATCTATTCCTCACACCCTAACACTTATATTTATACAAGGGGAACATGGGCTTGGTGGACATGGGCCATAAATGGGTTTACGACCGTAAGGTGTTTACGGCTGTAAACATGACCGTAAACTCCAAAAATATTACAAAAAAATACATTTACCCAGAAAAACAAAGTATAAACCATATTTTGACCCAACAATCTCCCCCTTGGTTTATAGCTTTCTTTTCTTAATGACCCAACAATCTCCCCCTAAAAAGTAGCTGGCTCTTCTTGTTAATCTTCATTGGGAGATTGGCTTCAACATTTATCTTCAAATTCTTCACAACTTCAAGATGAACTTGATGAATCTTCAATGAATGACTTCATCTTGAGCACTTGAACTTTTCTTCAAGATTTGACTCTGAACGAACATTGGGTGAGGAGGCTTGACGTATTGATTCTTGAAAGATGGCGCTTTCAGCTTGAGAATCTTCAGAGAGAACATCAGAGATACAAATCTTCTGGATCACTTCAGCAGGTTTAAGATAGCAACAGACTGATTGAGGAGGCTTCAATGCAATCCATCACATAATCTTCAATTTTAGCTTCACCTTGCTTCTGGGGTTGAAGGATTGAATGTTGAAAGAATAATCTTCATTTCTTGCTCCTTCGAATGAGAATTCTTCGATGCTCAAGGACGAAGCCTTGGCTCAGAAGTCTTCAACACAAACTCCATGAGTTTCATCTTCACCTGAAATCACTTTTCAAGACAAAACAAAACTAAAGAAAAATTTAGCATACAAATTAAAACAGAAACAAAAATATTTTTGGATTTTTTTTTATTTTTCTGAACAAGAAATAATTTTTTTTAATTTTCTGATTTTTGTTTGGTTTTTAAAATTTTTAATTCTCCCCTTATATTTAAATTAGAAGAACACTATGAACAAACTTAACAAAAACAAAAATAATAGTTAACTTTAAGAGTGCTTTGGGATCAAAGTTTTTAGACAGCCTTATTCCACTTGTCTGTACCCTTATCTTCACATCTTCGTCTGATCGATCGCCGGTATTATGGTCCACTTAAACACGAAAAACTTGTGACAATTTTGGACAATTTACCAATGACATGATACATGCATATATCTAATTGTAACTTTATTATCATGATTGGCCCTAATTCTTAAATAAATTTTTCTTATGACCATTTAACTGACTACAACCAGGGATATTGTTGTCCACCTAAATCGAGTAGCGAGATCTACAGATAATCTGTATGTGCTCAATTTTAAGTGTACTAGAAGTTTCCTGCTTCCTGATATGCCCCATCCATCAAGAACTTCCAGAGTACTCCTTACACCGGGTGAGCAGACAACCATTCAGAGAGAGGATAGATTCAGAATTCTATTACTTATTGTTTCAGAGGGGTTGAGAAGTAGAAGGTTGCATATGCTGTGTACCAGGTCGGATTGGAAGTCACGCAAAGGAGACAGCATATGGCTAACAGATGAGAGGAATTTCATATATATATATATATATATATATATATATATATATATATATATATATATATATATATATATATATATATAGCCTGCAGAGAAATAGAGTTGCATATGTTGTGTACCAGGTCGGATTTGAAGTCACGCAAAGGAGACAACATATGGCTAACAGACGGAAAGAAAGAAAATGATATTCTACAGACCTAATTTATCGGAATTTACCAGTCACCCCATCCAACCGGAATTAAGGACAGAATCTGCACATCGAGGAAAAGTGAATCCACAGTTCTAGATACGGGTTATTTAATGTGACCGGTAGATTCCCATGTATATCTCCCTGCTCAACCTATCTGAGCGTCGTGAAATCAGGTTAAACGGATCTAACTAGGTCAAAGTTTTTCAAGTCCTTAAATTCATTAGGTTCAACTTTCCCTAGTCAAGTCCATTTAAAATCTTTCGTGCCTACCAGTGCATCGAGCACAGAGCGTAGACGATTCAACTTAGGTACGTTACACCGATTCATATTGCCTGTTATCACTTGCTAATTTCATTTCCCAAAACATCTCCCTCAAGCACATTTCATAACCAACATTTTTTTTTTGATTTTCTGATTTTCTAATGTTTTTGGATTGTTTTTATTTCTCCCCCTAAATTTGTGCATAGGAGAGAAACGAAAGTAAATGCGCAAATTTAAACTATCCTAAAACAAAAATTTGTCTTTAAAGCGAATCAGCTTAAGAAAAAAACTCAGGAGTATAGAGAAGAAAACTCAAACCGTAATTCACCGATTGAATCTGCATTCAGAAGGTTTGAGAACAGCATGCGTAATCTCAGAACAGATCCGAAAATTCTTTACGTCATTAAGCACTAACCCCATGAGTGATCCCTTCCTTTCTTCCCTTCCCGCAAAAGACACATACTCTCAAATAATGTTCTGAGTGTTTTACAGTTGAGAGATGTCCCCAATCATATGCCAGGAGCAGCCACTACCAACAAACCGAAGTCTGATGATATGCCTCCATAGCTGCTCCAACACAGAGCGGGATCAGTTGGTCTTTGGAACCCAGTCCATTTTGAAACTGGGTTGACCTTTGTCATCAATGCACGATACTCTCTCCCATGACATATCCTACTTATCACAAACAGAAGATGTAGAAACATTAGAAGCATTAGGAGATTTTGGAGTTTTCACCTTTGGTACCCATCTATATTTGGGTTTAACCCATCTCTTGTTCGATTCGATGGGTGCCTCGGCACTTGCTTGGAACTTGAAGCCGATCTTCGAGATGACTTTGACTTAGCCGGTCTTTGTTTCACTGGAGCATCTCTTGGATGGGCTTCTTGGCCGACACTCCCTTCTTTCCCTTGGCATTCGGATTCTTGGCCTTGTGGGTTGCATTCTTGGCCTTCTTGGCATTGCAGTCGTCGATGTTTGATCGTGATCTCGAGGGGTATCTTTTGAAGTATCTCCCACTTGGCGCGTTTTGCCATCCTTGTGCATAGTAGGGAACGTATGCACGATTAGGACAATTTCTTGCAATGTGTCCAGGTGTTCCACAGTGAAAACAAGTATTTTTCTTCACTGTGAAGTTATTTATTCCTGCCCCTGGTGGCGTATCCTTGCCTTGTCTCTTGTTGTTCTCACACGCACAGCTGCAACACGCACTCTGTTTAGCTTGAAATGGTGGCATGTATTTACCAACGGCAGGTTGATTAGAAGCAACAGATTCAGAGTTCAAGGGGTCGTTTGTTTGTTCAGGAGAACTCTCCTTGTTCTCATCTTCTGTTACTTTGCCTGCACATGAAGTAGCAACATTAGTATCTTCAATATTAATAACTCCTCCTGACACAAATCCAGCTCGTTTTCCATATTGAAGATGTGCCTCCCTATCAATTTCTTTCCGAGTCATAAGGATGGATGTGTAGTTATGATTGAAAGGTGGAGGAACACTATCATACCCCAGACCCTTGTTATGATTATCTTTAAATTTTAATTGGGTTTCAAACAAGGACTCGACTGTCTGACTTGACGCAGTATAATTTTTGAAACTAACATCTGTTTTTCCACACTTAATTTTTAAAGCGTCAAGTTCTTCAGTTACAGCAACAAGTTGTCTCTTAATATAGTCATAATTTTCACACTTGTTGCTATACTCTTCCTGAAGTTTCCTACAGTCCTTGTTTTTGCTTATAATTCAGCCTTCAGGGGTTTCTGTCCTTTCCTGAGGATATCCTTCATATCTCAGGTCCTCAACTTCTCTTTTTAATAAATCAATTTGTTCCCGAAGAAATTTAATCATAGCTTCACAAGCTGGAGTACATGTAACTTCAGTGACCGAAATGTTTTCAGAACTCATTGTTTCTCTACACTTCAAAGCATCAAGTTCTTGAATTACATCAGCAAGACTAATATGATTGAGATCTTTTGTCTTCTTGATGATAGCTACGTTCATATCCCACGATTTCGGAAGTGAATTCAACAGCTTTTTGTTTATCTCATATTTGGTCAAGAAGATCCCGGCTATATTCATCTCAGTAGTGAGTGTAGTAAATCGTTGCAACTGAGTTTCAAGGGTTTCTCTAAGGATATAATCAAACATGTTGAATTTTTGTCTTAACGTCTCCTGACAGCTCTCTTTCATGTTTTCAATTTCCTCGTAAACTTCAAAAAAAACTATTAAAAGCACAACTAGAAGTCAAACTTAAATTTAAAAATACCCTTTGACTATAAACCTCAAAAGTCAACCTTAAAAGTCAAATTTAAAAAGTCAAACTTAAAAGTCAAACCGAAAGGCTAAATTTGAAAATTTAAAAGTTAAACGAAAAAGTCAAAGTTTAAAGTCAAATGTCAAATTTTAAAAGTCAAAGTCAAAATTTTAAGTAAAAAGTCAAAAATAAAAATTAAATATTTAAAAACTAAAATTTTGGTTGAAAAAGGAATTTAAAATTAAAGGAAAACCAATTTTGGGCTGAAAATAACAAAAATGCGAAAGTTGGAATCAGCAGGGAATGGTTAAGTTTAAAGATTCGAAGGGATGAAACAAAAGGCTTGCTAGCCGACTTGGTAAGGCGCGAGCTTGCTGAACCGGAGGTCTCTAGTTCGAACCCTTGTAGCTCCAAATGCGCATCCTAATTTTTTATATGCGAGGCTGCTGTCTTCGAAGCTGCTGAGTGCGAGGTGCGAACCGGAAACGATGCTGAGCAGTAAACTCCGAGCCGCAAGCTCGGGCCGTAAACGTGCGAGGCCTTGGACCGTAACCTCTCACCGTGAACTCCTCGGACCGCAAACACCGGCCGCAAACACTTCGGAAACCCTAGCTGCTGGCCGCCACCCCCTCGCTGATTACGACCAAAAACACCGATTTTTCGACTTTGAAGCTCCAAAACTCGATCAAAAACCTTTTTTTATGAAAAACACGAAGAACAAACCCCCCTTATTTTTCAGAGATCTGTCCAAAAATGCAAGAATATTTCGAAAATAAGATCAAATAATGCCCCAAATTTGACAAAATTGACTGATACAACTTGGCTCTGATACCAATTGTAAGTCCCTAATTTGCCTGTGTATCAATCAGATGAAACAAAAGGCTTGCTAGCCGACTTGGTAAGGTGCGAGCTTGCTGAAATGGAGGTCTCTAGTTCGAACCCTTGTAGCTCCAAATGCGCTTCCTAATTTTTTTATATGCAAGGCTGCTGTCTTCGAAGCTGCTGAGTGCGAGGTGTGAACCGGAAACGATGCTGAGCAGTAAACTCCGAGCCGCAAGCTCGGGCCATAAACGTGCGATGCCTCGGACCATAACCTCTGACCACGAACTCCTTGGACCACAAACATCGGCCGCAAACACTTCGTAAGTCGCTAGCTGCTGGCGGCCACCCCCTCACTGATTACCACCAAAAACACCGATTTTTCGACTTTGAAGCTCCAAAACTCGATCAAAAACCCTTTTTTATGAAAAACACGAAGAACAAACCCCCCTTAATTTTCAGAGATCTGTCCAAAAATGCAAGAATATTTTGAAAATAAGATCAAATAATGCCCTAAATTTGACAAAACTGACTGATACAACTTGGCTCTGATACCAATTGTAAGTCCCTAATTTGCCTGTGTATCAATCAGATCCGTTTGATGGTGCAGAATCTCAATCAAACGGATGATGTCAGATCAAATAGAAGAGAAGGAGAAGAAGAATAATATGAATCTCTGTATGAATTGATTAGAATTGAAGTTACAGATACAAAAGATTCACACAAAATGCTCTTTGGCCGTAAACTCTCTTCTCTCTGGCCGTAAACTCTCTTCTCTCTGTACGTAAACTCCTTAGGGTTCATCAATCTATTCCTCACACCCTAACACCTATATTTATACAAGGGTAACATGGGCTTGGTGGACATGGGCCGTAAATGGGTTTACGGCCGTAAACATGACTGTGAAATCCAAAAATATTATAGAAAAATACATTTTCCCAGAAAAGCAAAGTATAAACCATATGTTGACCCAGCACATGCATACCAGGGTGCCCGACCTACCCCTTGTCAAGCATATCTGGGTGCTCGACCTACCCTTCCAGGCATATCTAGGTGCCGACCTACCCTATGGTTTATTTCAACCGGCTACAGGGACTATTTCACCCCTACCACTACCACATAATAACATAGCATAACATACCGTCAGGCATATATGGGTGCCCGACCTACCCTGCCAGTTTATCTCAACCAGGTCCGGGGACTAGTTCCCTTCCTACCACTATCACATAATATCATAGCATACCAGCACAAATAGCATAAAAATTAGTAGCATAACAGAAAATTATCGCAAAGACAATCATCTCTACTATAATCAGCTACTAATTGGTCGGTGTTGGTGCCTTAGACTCACTTATACTGGAAGGTAACTCACCTCAAATGTCACATAGTAGTTGTACTGTCCTCAGCTCTGGGATCAACTCCACTGAACTCCTACACATAATAATCTCCTTTAATTACCCCTTTTATACTCATAACCCCTTTAAGGGTCAATTATGGTAAATGGTCGGAGTCAAAGTCAACACCCTGGTTAACTCAACTCACCGAGTTGGTCCATCAACTCGTCGAGTTCCATGATCCATAAACACCTGAAATCTTGATCATACTCGTCGAGTTCTTTCATGAACTCATCGAGTTCCCCTTCATACAGTGTCGGGACATTTCACTCGCAACTCACTGAGTTCCTCCTTGAACTCGTCGATGTAACACCCAAAATCAGGAAGGCCAAGAAAGGAAAGTAAACCCTAAGTTAAAGGGCCGACTCGTCGAGTCCAAGGAGGAACTCGGTGTAACACCGTGAATTTCAAAATAATTTTTCGCAAAATATAAAAACATTTTTCATTTAATTTTCATAAAACATCAAGTTTAAAACTCCAATTCACATCATACAAAATCCCAAGATCACATATCATAAAAATCCCATGCGTGTGTACAGATCAAGTTGGCGCCTTCCCACGGTCGTCATTAGTACCTAAAACAAACAACACTAACACTGTAAGCACGAAGCTTAGTGAGTTCCCCAAAATACCACACATAACACATATTAGCCACTCGAGGCTATAACTCTGTGGGTCCGTAGACCCTACTCTGTGAACCCACTGGTTCTAACTCTGGGAACCTTCCGGTTCCAACTCTATAAGCATGCACAGCATAAATCACATAGACATCATGCAGTACAACACATAACATACATATAACATACACATACTCTGTCACATAACTCTGATTACCTACTCAAGGTAAAGTATAGTGAGAAGACTCACCTCGTATATTTCAATAACTCGCGAATCCTGGAAATCACTCGTGCTCGATCCTCCGAGCTATAATCCTCCTATAACATCATATATCTCTAATTAACACTTTTACCACTAAGGTTGACTACCCCTATCAAGTCAACACTGGTCAACTCTGGTCAACAGTCAACGG
Source organism: Lactuca sativa (assembly GCF_002870075.4). NCBI lineage: Eukaryota > Viridiplantae > Streptophyta > Magnoliopsida > Asterales > Asteraceae > Lactuca > Lactuca sativa. Next base: position 9,809,655 of record NC_056627.2, read on the forward strand.
TCAACTTTGACCGGACTCGGTGAGTGCACTAGGGCGACTCGGCGAGTCTATACGTGTTCACTGACTCCCTAGGATCCTCTCTTGACACGTCGAGTACTCCCCTGACTCGACGAGTTCCACCTGGCATGAATCGCGGGGCCACCACGACTCAACTCGCCGAGTCTCAAGAACAACTCAGCGAGTTCCAGCTCGACTCAGTCCACCTGTCAACCCTCTCTAACTCTCCCTGACTCACTGAGTCAACCCATAACTCGGCAGGACCACTCGCTGAGTGGTTAAGGACAATCTTCATGCTACTCGCCGAGTCTGTTCTTCGGACTCGGCGAGTCCATGCCATGCATCAACTCAATCTCGCTTCTGAGGTCAGATCCGCTCCATCAACTCATAGATCTGGCCCTCCTAAGCTCATTCATCACGTAAAGTCACAGTCTTGGCTACCATGCAACACCTACAAGGCTCTTTTTGAAGAAATGACCTCTAAGATGGCAACCCTAGTCTCCAACCCAAAAGGAAGGACATAAAGCATGGCATTTGGGACTCTCTGGACCTGCTAAGGTCCAGATCTAGCTACCATATCCCCATGGGACCTCTCACACTTCAATTACAAAGCAAACAAGACATGAAGAAACCCTGGATTTGACCATATCAACAAAAACACGGAAATAAGCTCTGAATGATACCTCAAGAAGCTTCCCCTGACGAAATGGAAGTAGATCCAAGCTCCCCAACTCTTCTAGCTTGACTTTCCCCTTCCTTTCTTGCAAATACACACAAATTTGTTGAATAATGGCCTCTTATCTCACTCACAAGAACCCTCAGCTACTTTGGTGCTCTCAAGGTCAAGGTAGCCGCAATGAAGGGCCATAAGGTCCTTTAAATAGGGCTTAGGACCGGGAAATTAGGGTTTCATTAAACAGCGCGGACTCGCCGAGTCCAGGCGCGAACCCGCGTCCAGAACCGTGATCCTACTCGGCGAGTTTGAGCTCCAACTCGCCGAGTCCCCTCACAAAACACCAAAAAATATATGAATAAAAGATACCTGGAAATCCGGGCTGTTACAATTCTCCCCCACTAGAACTAGACTTCGCCCTCGAAGTCTCGCTCTGCAAATAGCTCCGGATGCTGCTCACGCATCTCACGCTCTGGCTCCCAGGTCATCTCTGATCCCTTCCGATGCTACCACTGAACCAACACCAGGGGTACCTCCTTGTTCCTTAAAACCTTGATTTTCCGATCTCTAATGGCCACTGGTCTCTCGGCATAATTCAGGCTCACATCCACCTGAATATCCTCTAATGGAACCACTGCCGACTCGTCGGCTATACACTTCCTCAGCTGCGACACATGAAAACTGTCATGAATCTGCCCCAACTCTGCTGGAAAATCCAAACGATAGGCTACCCGGCCTACCCTCGTGATCACACGGAAAGGACCAATATATCGGGGCCCCAACTTGCCCCTCTTCCTGAATGGAATCACTCCTTTCCAAGGAGAGACCTTCAGGAGCACAAGGTCGCCGACCTAAAACTCAAGCTCGGACTGGCGTCTGTCTGCATAACTCTTATGTCGGCTCTGAGTGGCCAACAACCTCTGTCTGACCTGTTGGATCTGCTCTGTCGTCTGAAGCACGATCTCTGTACTGCCCATCACCCTCTGTCCAACCTCTCCCCAACAAATGGGGTTCCGACACCTCCTCCCATACAACAGCTCAAAGGGTGGCATACCAATGCTCGAATGATGGTTGTTGTTGTAGGAAAACTCTGCCAAGGGTAAATATGCATCCCAGCTACCCCCGAAATCCAACACACATGCCCGGAGCATGTCCTCGAGCGTCTGAATCATCCGCTCACTCTGACCGTCTATCTGGGGATGATATGCGTTACTAAAATGCAGTCTAGTACCCAACTCCTCATGAAACTTCTTCCAGAATCTGGAAGTGAAACGCACATCACGGTCTGAAACAATCGAGATCAGCACCCCATGCCGAGATATCACTTCCCTCACATACACCTCCGCCAATTTCTTTGCTGAAGAACTCTCGCTGATAGCAAGGAAATGAGCGCTCTTCGTCAACCTGTCCACAATCACACAAATTGCATCCACTCCCCTGGCAGTCCTTGGCAATTTGGTGATGAAATCCATAGTGATATGTTCCCACTTCCATTCGGGAACCTCCAATGGATGCAACTTACCATGTGGCCTCTGGTGCTCGGCCTTAACCCTACGGCAGGTCAAGCACCTCTCAACAAACCACGCGACATCCCTCTTCATACAGGGCCACCAATACTCCTTTCTCAGATCCAAATACATCTTAGTGGCCCCCGGATGGATAGAAAATTTCGACTGATGAGCCTCTTCCATCAAAATGGTACGCGTTCCTCCCACAAACGGCACCCAGATACGCCCCTGAAATGTCATAAGCCCCCGACCATCGGTAACAAACTCTGAAACCAAACCAACAACCCGTTCCCTCTTCTGCATCTCAGGTTGCACAGCCTCGGCCTGTGCCCCACGAATGGCGTCCAACACTGGAGCTATCACGGTCAATCTCAAACATACCTCCCGCAGCGGGGTGCTCTCCGCCCTACGGCTCAATGCATCGGCTACCACATTAGCCTTGCCTGGGTGGTACAGGATCTCACAATCATAATCCTTGACCACATCCAACCACTTTCTCTAACGCATATTTAGGTTGGGCTGATCCATCAAATACTTCAAACTCTTATGGTCCGTGTATATCGTACACCGAACCCCATACAAGTAGTGACGCCAAATCTTGAGGGCGAACACCACTGCCCCCAACTCTAGATCATGGGTGGGATATCTAGTCTCATGAGGCTTCAGCTGCCTCGATGCATATGCTATCACATACCCTCTCTGCATCAGCACCGCTCCCAACCCCAAAATCGATGCATCACAGTATACCACAAAGTTCTCCATCCCTTCCGGGAGAGCTAACATCGGGGCTTCGCACAACATTTGGCGAAGTGTCTCAAAGGAGGCCTGCTGCTCGGGGCCCCATGAAAAAGCAACACCCTTCTGGGTCAATCTGGTGAGTGGCACTGCGATCTTGGAGAAATCCTTAATAAACCACCGATAATACCCTGCCAACCCTAGGAAACTCCTGATCTCGGAGGGTGATTTCGTCACTTCCCAACTCATCACCGCCTCAACCTTGGCCGGATCGACCAATATCCCTTCCTAGTTAACGAGATGTCCTAAGAACTGGACCTCCCGCAACCAGAAATCACACTTGGAGAATTTGGCATAAAGCCTCTCCGACCTCAGAACTCCGAGAACCTCTCTCAAATGCTCCTCATGCTGCTCTCTAGATCTCGAATATACCAGAATGTCGTCGATAAATACAATCACCGACCGATCCAGCATCGGCCTACACACTCGGTTCATGAGATCCATGAACACCGCCGGGGCATTGTTGAGCCCAAAAGGCATCACCACAAACTCATAATGCCCATAACGCGTCCTGAACGCTGTCTTCTGGACATCCTCATCCCGCACCCTCACCTGATGATATCCAGACCTCAAATCGATCTTCGAGAACCAAGATGCTCCCTGCAACTGATCAAACAAATCGTCGATCCTCGGCAACGGGTAACGGTTCTTGACCGTCAACTTGTTCAACTCCCGGTAATCAATGCACATCCGGTGTGAACCATCCTTCTTCTTGACGAACAGGATAGGCGCTCCCCACGGTAAGCTGCTCGGCCGAATAAATCCCTTCCCCAGCAGCTCCTGAAGCTGCGAGGATAACTCTTGCATCTCTGGAGGTGCAAGGCGATAGGACACCTTAGCGATAGGCGCGGCCCCCGGAACCAAATCGATACTGAACTCCACTTCCCTCACAGGAGGCACACCCGGCAACTCCTCGGGAAATACATCCGGGAACTCACGCACCACCGGAACCTCCTCTACTGAACATGGCCTCTCGGAATCCACCCGCATATCCATCACATACGCCACAAAACCCTTACAGCCCTGCTGTAGACACTGCCTTGCCCTAGCGGCCGAACAAAACGCTGATCCTGAACGTGTACCCTCGCCGTACACTGAAAGAACTCCCCCACTAGGGCCTCGTATGGTCACCAGCTGACGCTTGCAGTCGATAACCACACCAAATCTGCTCAACCAGTCCATGCCCACAATGACACAGACATCTCCCATCGTAATAGGAACTAGATCAATCGGGAACTCAACACCGAAAATCTCGACTACGCAACCTCGGAGAACCTCCATGGCATATATCACCCTCTCATTAGCTATGGAAACTCTCAGAGGCCGACTCAACGCCTCACGACTCACACTGATATGCTGACTAAAAGCCAAAGATACAAAAGACCGACTCGCACCCGAGTCAAATAACACCAAGGCAGGTACAAAATTCACAAGAAAAGTACCTACGCATAACATAACATAAGCATAATATCTCAACATCAAAATAAGTACATGAAAGAATACATACCAGCCACGACATCGGGCGCTGCGCGGACCTCCTCTGCGGTCAGCTGAAAGGCTCTCCCTCGTGCCCTCGGCGCCTCGGCCTTCACTGGCCGACTCTCTGTAGCTCTGATGGCGGCAGAGGCAGATCCCTGAGGTGCTCCCTGAGATGATCCTCGCAACTGCGGACACTCTGCCTTCCGGTGTCTGGTCTGATTGCAATGAAAACACACCGCAAACCCCTTGGGGCAGTCCTTGGCCATATGCCCCTCCTTGCCACACTTGTAGCAAGATCCCGCTCTGCAGACTCCATCATGACCCTTGCCACACTTCCCATAAGTGCGGCCCTTCTGGCTCCCTGGTTTGGGATCAGCGGGCTTGGCCCGCTTGGCTGCCGGCTGAGACTGTGTCGGTCGCCGATCCCTCCCCTGAGACTCCGCCTCCTCCCTGGCCTGAGTCTCTAGCTCAATCTCCCTCTTCCGGGCATTTGCTTGAAGCTCAGCAAATGTCCGGTACAAGGAGTTCGCCGCGAACTCCCGAATGTCTCGCCTCAAAATACTCAAATATCGGCTCATACGTGCCTGATCAGTGGACACGTGCTCAGGGCAGAACATCGCCCTCTCATGGAACATCCTGGTAATCGCTGTAACTGACTCAGTACCCTGCTTGAGGGTCAGAAACTCCTGGGCCAAACGCTCCCTCTCCACGTGGGGAACGTACTCATCTCGGAACATGGTAGTGAACCTCTCCCAGGTCACTGCCGCAAGCTCAGCAGGCGTAAAATGCGCCGTCACAAACTTCCACCAGTCCTTCGCTCCGAAGCGAAGCTGGTTCAGCGCGAACCGAACCTTCAAATGCTTAGGAGATGAGCAAGTGAATAAACACCCCTCTATGTCAGAAATCCACCTCATAGCTGCCACCAGGTCCTAGGTCCCATCAAACTCTGGTGGTTTTGTGTTGCTGAACTCCCGGAACAGCAACGCATCACCACCTTGCGGCCTCGCAGCACCAATAGCTGCGGTGGCCGCTGCAACAGCTGCCTCAGAAAGAGCGGCATAACGCTCGTCAAAGGTCTCAATCAGCGTGGTCTTAATAGACCCGAACATCTCTGGTATCTCTGCCCTGATGGCCGCAGCCACCTCCTCGTGGATGATCCGGCGGATCTCCTCATCACTAGTATCACTGCTCTCAGGCATCAAACGTGTCCTCACCATGATCTACCTCTGAAATACAACATATGATAAATTAGAACCCATTCGAGCATACTCAGACTCGACAACTCATTCCTCCTTGATCCTTGGTATTCCAAATATTCTTACTTGGGCCGTACACCGCTCCGGTGCTTTCAGTAGTACGGGCCCAATACTACTGTCCGCACCGTATCAGAATACACCCCAAGTCCTCCTCTTAGAATCCCAAATTCCAAGTACTCTATCATGCATAGGCCACTCTCTAATAGATCTCTCATAAGCCCCTCGCTGCTACCTACTCACTCTCAAGCATCTCATAGCAGCTCACCTCTTCCTAGGCTAAGGCATCACAATTCAGGCCACTCTAGTCCTAATAGGAATACCTAGCCTATTCTAGCATGTGAATACATCATATCAATATCAATATCACATAACATGAGGGTATTTTGGGAAATCACCGTTCGGGCGCGGACTGATCGTACACACAACTCTACTCTGCGTTTTTCAAAAATCTTTTACTCTTTTTGAAAATACTTCTCAAATCCTCAATTTGAGTTCAAATACGCCCGAAGGTGTACTCGAATCCCTCAAACCAAGGCTCTGATACCAACTTGTAACACGGTGAATTTCAAAATAATTTTTTGCAAAATATAAAAACATTTTTCATTTAATTTTCATAAAACATCAAGTTTAAAACTCCAATTCACATCATACAAAATCCCAAGATCACATATCATAAAAATCCCATGTGTGTGTACAGATCAAGTCGGCGCCTTCCCACGGTGGTCACTAGTACCTGAAACAAACAACACTAACACTGTAAGCACGAAGCTTAATGAGTTCCCCAAAATACCACACATAACACATATTAGCCACTCGAGGCTATAACTCTGTGGGTCCGTAGACCCTACTCTGTGAACCCACTGGTTCTAACTCTGGGAACCTTCCGGTTCCAACTTTATAAGCATGCACAGCATAAATCACATAGACATCATGCAATACAACACATAACATACATATAACATACACATACTCTGTCACATAACTCTGATTACCTACTCAAGGTAAAGTATAGTGAGAAGACTCACCTCGTATATTTTGATAACTCGCAAATCCTGGAAATCACTCGTGCTCGATCCTCCGAGCTATAATCCTCCTATAACATCATATATCTCTAATTAACACTTTTACCACTAAGGTTGACTACCCCTACCAAGTCAACACTGGTCAACTCTGGTCAACAGTCAACGGTCAACTTTAACCGGACTCGGCGAGTGCACTAGGGCGACTCGGCGAGTCTATATGTGTTCACTGACTCCCTAGGATCCTCTCTTGACACGTCGAGTACTCCCCTGACTCGATGAGTTCCACCTGGCATGAATCGCGGGGCCACCACGACTCAACTCGCCGAGTCTCAAGAACAACTCGGCGAGTTCCAGCTTGACTCAGTCCACCTGTCAACCCTCTCTAACTCTCCCTGACTCACTGAGTCAACCCATAACTCGGCAGGACCACTCGCTGAGTGGTTAAGGACAATCTTCATGCTACTCTCCGAGTCTGTTCTTCGGACTCGGCGAGTCCATGCCATGCATCAATTCAATCTCGCTTCTGAGGTCAGATCCGCTCCATCAACTCATAGATCTGGCCCTCCTAAGCTCATTCATCGCGTAAAGTCATAGTCTTGGCTACCATGCAACACCTACAAGGCTCTTTTTGAAGAAATGACCTCTTAGATGGCAACCCTAGTCTCCAACCCAAAAGGAAGGACATAAAGCATGGCATTTGGGACTCTCTGGACCTGCTAAGGTCCAGATCTAGGTACCATATCCCCATGGGACCTCTCACACTTCAATTACAAAGCAAACAAGGCATGAAGAAACCTTAGATTTGACCATATCAACAAAAACACGGAAATAAGCTCTGAATGATACCTCAAGAAGCTTCCCCTGACGAAATGGAAGTAGATCCAAGCTTCCCAACTCTTCTAGCTTGACTTTCCCCTTCCTTTCTTGCAAATACACACAAATTTGGTGAATAATGGCCTCTTATCTCACTTACAAGAACCCTCAGCTGCTTTGGTGCTCTCAAGGTCAAGGTAGCCGCAATGAAGGTCCATAAGGTCCTTTAAATAGGGCTTAGGACCGGGAAATTAGGGTTTCATTAAACAGCGCGGACTCGCCAAGTCCATTCCTTGGACTCGCCGAGTCCAGGCACGAACCTGCGTCCAGAACCGCGATCCTACTCGGCGAGTCTGAGCTCCAACTCGCCGAGTCCCCTCACAAAACACCAAAAATATATGAATAAAAGATACCTGGAAATCCGGGCTATTACACTCGGCGAGTCCGAGCGGGATCCGGGTCAAGGAGTAAGTGACCGACTCGGCGAGTCGGCTAAGGGGACTCGTCGAGTCTGGTCTGAACAAGGAAAACCCTAAACCCGGGAGTTGTATCCTATATAAATGGTGTTATGTCCCTTCCTCAGCCTCCATATCATCCTAGAGAGCTTGTAAACCCTATATTTCGTGTGAGCTTCCATCATTTGAGAGAAATAGCTTTGGAGGAGGGAACCTTTGAAAGGAACTTGTAGATCAAGAGGGTTGCTTCAAAGGAAAGGTGTAGATCCAAGATCTACTTCAGTTTGTGTTCATCTTGGAGGTAATAAGCTGCTATCTTCCCTCCTTTGCATCTAGATCTATTTTTGTTTTGTGATTTGGGTGTTTTATGGTTGCTTGAGACCCAATTCGGGTTTGGGGCCTACATATGTGGTTGCCACTTCAGATCTAGTGTTAGGATGGTCCATTATGTCGTAAAGCATCAGATATTGAGTAGTTGGTGAAGCCCTTTTGTCCTAAAACCTAGCCCTAGTGTGATTTGAGCTTAGATCTCTTTAGTTATACGTAAAGTTTGCAACTTTACGTAAGGATTGAGCTTTGGAAGTATGGATCTACAGTTTGGAGCCCCTGCATGGCTCGAAAAGCCACTGAATGGATTCAGAACAGGAGCGACTCTGTGAGTCACATGGGTGGACTCGGCATGTTGGTTGACGTTGGGCAGGAACTCGACGAGTTGGAAGAACAACTCGGCGAGTCTGTTGAAGATTTCCTTGGACTCGGCGAGTCTGTTCTTGGACTCGGCGAGTCAAGTCGCGAAACCCCGAACCCTTCGAGTTGAGACTCGGATCAGTGAGTTGACTGGGGACTCAGCAAGTTGGACACGTCAGGACTCGGAAATTGGTAGACTCGATGAGTCAGGGGCTGACTCAGCGAGTCGATTCGCGAATGGAAGGACTCTGAGCGGGTGAACTCAGCGAGTCAGTAGGCAGACTCAGCGAGTAGGGTTGACCTGGAAGGTTGATCTTGGCCAGGACTTTGACTTTGACCAGAGTTGACTTAGTTGACTTTCAAACGACAGTTAGAATAAGTGTTGCATTGATATTAGTAGCTCGAGGAGCTAGTGGAGCAGGAGTTCAGAGAGTTTTCGGGCAGTAGCTAGAGGGGTTATCAGCAAGTTCAGCAAGTGCAGTTGAGTTTCCCTTTGTGTGAATGGGTCTAAGGCCACAATGTCGGCCCAGGTAGTTTTGAGTATAAGACCCGGGGGTTAGCCCTAGGCACAATATGCTAGTATGATATTCAGGACGAGGTCCAATGATTGCGGGCGAGTGCCCAAGGAATGGTTTATATGATAGTTTATACTTGTCTGTGTGATACATGTATGTGCCTGGTAGGGAGGTGAGTGTGAGCGAGGTCCCGTATCTCACCAATAGCAGAGTGTAGATGGTGTTCCACATCTCATTAGCAGCAAATCAGGGGCGAGGCCCAAGTTAGGGAAAGAGTGAGTGTGGGCTGGGCCCGTATCTCACTATCAGTCGGAGCATGGACGGGGTTCCATGACTCATCAGTAGCAGGACAAGGGCGAGGCCCAGGATAGGCGAGGCCTTAGGACAGGATCCATTAGTATATGTTTAGCTTATGTGTTATGATATGTTTATGTGCTATTATATGTTAGCGGGCGAGGCCCTGTGACAGGCGAGGCCTAAGTGAAGCAGATCTGTATCCGAGCGGGGCTCGAAGCCAGGCGAGGCCTGGAGCGGTGGGGTCGTTGTAGCGGGCGAGGCCCTAGGTAGGGGGTGAGGCCCAGAATAGCGGGTGTGGCCCAGTATGTGTAGTATGTGGTTATGCATGGTATGTGGTAGGTTGGGGAATTCACTAAGCTTCGTGCTTACGGTTTTCAGTTTTGGTTTCAGGTACTTCCGGTAGCGGAGGGAAGAGCTCGGGGTGATCGCATGGCACACACCATAGATTAGAAAGTCTGGGATGTTTTACTCTGATAACGAACATATGTTTTGGAAATCAGTACTCTGATTATGTTATGGATTGACAATTATGTTTTAAGTAATGTTTTATAAAAGAAATTTTTAGTCTTGAATTTTGGGACGTTACAAGTTGGTATTAGAGCCTTGGTTTGAGGGATTCGGACGTGCTCTCGGGTGTGTCTGAACTTAAACTAAGGAATTGGTTGGAAGTTTTCAAAATGAAAAGATGGTTTTGTAAAAAGAGTTTGAGAAAGAAAACAGTTTTAGAAATGCAAAAAGAATTCAGTAAGAAAAGAATTTTGAAAAGAGAAAAGGGGTGTGGTGCATGCAATCAGCCGAGCTCAAGTAAGTACCCCAAAATACCCATACAAGTTATGTTATGATTATCAGTTAATAGAACAACATGCTAGATTAGGACTAAGGATATAGGGAGGACGCCTTATGTGCCTATTATATGTGCTTTTGAGTTGCATGATAGTGCTGGTTAGACAGTAGTAGGATAGCCTGTTTAGGTTATGCCTGAGTTTATGAGTTTGTGTTGCATGCTAGTACAGATTCTTGATATGATATTATGATTGCTTGAGTATGTTATGGTTAGATTTTCCCTTTTTGGAATGTTGTTTGCTTTGTGCATTGTAGGATTCTGAGTGATGGGAGTTAGCCATTAGGTGAATACGTCACCTCACATGTGATCAGGGTTGAATAATCTTAGAGTACTAGATTTGGCCCTATTGCGCAGCTCTTGTCTGAGTCCAACTGTTGTAGGGACGAGTCGTTTACTCGAAGGATTATCTGAGCCTCGTCACATATGATGGTATTCAGGTGATGGCTAACTGGAATCACAAGGAGGCCTTCAGCGGTTGAGGATTGGTTTGGTTAGAGTCAGAGGTTTCCCTAAGATAAGCCTAGGATGAGGTAGTACTGGGAGCAGTAGTAGTGGAGAAGGGACCTGGTGGATTCGAAGCAGTTCTTGAGGAAAGTACGGATAGATGTGGAAGGTAGTATGGGTCCGTACTACTGAAAGCAGAGGATCCGTACTCGATTCGGAAAAGGCCGAGGCAAGACCGGGAACCTGGTAGTGTGTGTGTTTGGTCTCGCAGCGGTGATAAGTATTCTGATAAGAGGATGTATTATATTTTCAGCATGGTGACGTTACGAGAGAGACCAGTGGGCAGATCAGGAGCCGGGCCGCTCAAGGAGCGAATGAGGGAGTTGATATCAGTTGAGGTTACGCACATCATACTAGACCAGACTCCTGTGATCTTTGGCACGGTCAAGGACGGTATACTGGAGATCTTGGATGAGAGGCTGGGAGCCTTCCGTACCGAGATGATGGCATTGATGGGAGCGCGTACTTTGACATTTCGAGAGTTCAGGGCTTGCGGGGCACCAGATTATCATGGGGCTAGGGACCCCATCGGTAGCAGCATATGGTTGGCTGATGTTGCCAATGCATTCCGTACAAGCCGGTGTCCCGAGGGGGACAAGGTCAGACTCGCCTCCTGTCTTCTGAAGGACAGAGCGAGGGATTGGTGGGAGGAGATCGGTCATGCTTTGGGGGATGATGTTGCGTTGGACACGATGACATGGAGCGATTTCTCGGCCAGGTTCAGGGCGGAGTTTTCGCCGATTATTGAGGTGCAGTAGTTTGCACGGGAGTTTCAGGATTTGACGCAGACCACTGAGATTGTAGCGGAGATCACCACCAAGTTCAGGGAGAGGGCTCTTCTTGTACGGCAGTATGTCTCGGATGAGGAGATGAAGAAGGCCCGATACCATAAGATGTTGAGGGATGACATCAGGTAGTTTGTGATCCGGTCCAGCTGCAAAACGTTGGAGGATATGATCGCGCGGGCTAAAGAGAGAGAAATTGATTTGGATCAGATCCGTAAGAGGAAGCCGGATGAGTTTCAGGCAGCTACAGGCTTGGCAAAAGGCCCAAGGGATCGGATTCGAGATCGAGGGATTATCAGGACCGCAGCCAGTGCGGGAAGTGTGGCAGGGCGCACGGGGGCACGTGTAGGAGTGGTAGCGGTGGTGAGTCTGGCTGCTTCAAGTGCGGTCGGACTGGTCATTTTAGCAGGGATTGTACTGTTACCACCACACAGGGATCAGACTTGATATATTTTCACTGCAACCAGCGGGGTCACAAGAAGGCCCAATGCCCCATTTTGCTTCCGGAAGGACGGGTGATGGCACCTGCCCCTGCAACTTTGAGGATCACAGACGGCTGTCAGGGTCATGCAGAGGCGCCTGCGGTAGGAGGCAGGGCTTTTCAGATGAGCACCTTGGAGACGCGAGTAGCACCAGACATTGCAGGTATGCGACTTCCGTTTTCAGTTCTTTTATTTGTGCATGATTATATTGTTATGGTTCTGCATCATTATCGGTATGAGTATTTTATTTTTGTGCGGCTTGATTGTGATCGAGTTATATGCCATCTGCATACCTTGGATATTTGAATAGTAGTTAAGGGATGGGCTCTATTAGAGAAGGTTACTTAGGATGCAGTAACTGTAGCATGCCTGGGAGGTACTTGGTATGTCTCGCTAGTTCGGAGCTGTATAGTTTTAGAAATGGACTGGTTAGATCCCTAATTATGGTAACCTTGGCATTCCTCAGCAGATTGATTATGGAATGGTAGCAAGGATTGGGATTTCTTTTCGATCATTGAGCAGCAAGGTGTAAGCAGGATCGAAGAGGGGGAGAATCCTCCGAGTGTACAAGGGTAAGAGCACGCAGATCCAGAATGAGTACGCGATCTCTGAGAAGGAAAAGAAGTAGTACAACGTTTGATGGATTGAGGAGTTCAAGGTTGGGAGTTTGGGAAACTCCCCATCAGTTAGTGCATGTAATGGTGATAGTTAGTACGAGGTTGGGAATTCAGGTTGGAGGATCGCCTGTAGGACCCGAGTAGGCCTGAATGAAGATCTTGAGGACAGATAGCATGGATGCTTTCATGGTAGTAGGCAGTGACAGAGGCAGCATGTAGAGCATGGTAGAGCGGCGGGAGAGCCACAGCTTTCTCTAGCAGCGGTCTGTGGTGGAAGGTGTTATAAGACTACGGGGCAGCCGTAACATTCACTAGCATTCAGAGATGGAAGGTGATGTAAGACTGCAGGTAAGCCATAGCATTCCATAGTAGCTTCATTAGCGGAGTTGGGGCGAGGGCCTTATCTCCTAGTGATCAAATAGGGATCAGGAATGGGTAGTGGATGAGAACAGTAGGGAGTTTGCCTGTAGAGCCCTAGAGAGGTGAGACCTTGGGAGAGGCCGCTCCAGGATGTAGTTGGGTGAGACCCGTGGGCGAGGCCTGTATGAGAGTAGCAGTATAGGGGAGACCTGAGAGCAGGGTTGCTCAGTAGTATGGTTGGGTGAGACCCATGGGCGAGGCCCGTGCAAGAGTGGTTAGACAAGTAAGACTAGAAGGATAGAGGCGGATGAGACCCGTGGGCGAGGCCCATGATTTTTAGTAGCACAGGTGCGACCTGGTAGGGACCTTAGTGTCAAAATAGGGAGTCGAGGACCCTAGGGTTGTAGTGCCAGAATGGAAGAATAGATTGAGCAGTTATAGGTGGTCGAAGTTTCTTCGAAAGTCGCTGGGAGCGACTAGGAGTTATGTTGGGGCTAGCGACTGGTGGGAGCCGGTAATCCAGATATTGATAGATTGGTAGGGACCAGGGTGGTCTCGGTTCATCCGGAAGGCAGATAAGGAATAGCAGAAATTTCCAGCCAGTAGCAGTGCTGGTAAGCAGTCTATGGTGGAATTTAGTTAGCTGATCCAGGGGTGCTCGGCACCAAGTTATGACAGAGAGAAGTATCAGTGGATACTGGCGGTAATGACCCGTACTGGAAGTAGCGGGGTTGATGGAGTTGGTGAAGGATAGGAGCTTCACAGTGACAAAGGAAATAGTTGGTTATGGAACGTTGCCCTGGAAAGGGCGGAAATCGCACAAGGAAAGAGGGGGTGAACCCCTATGGGTTCAGTTGCAGTACTCGGAGAGTACCAGAAGGATTGTCGGTTGATTGAGTTGTGTTTCCAGAATGTTTAGGGTCAGGGTTGACCCGAGATTATTGTCCGCAAGGATTAATGTCAGTCGGAATGACCGGGCGAAAGGCCAACGAAGGTAGGCAGCTGGTGTTGGATTAATAAGTAGAGCATTGGAAGCAGATCGCAGGCGGTTGGCCATAGTAAACTTCGAGGATGAAGTTTAGTTTAAGTGGGGGAGAGTTGTAACACCCAAAATCGGGAACGCCAAGAAAGGAAAGGAAACCCTAAGTTAAAGGGCCGAGTCGTCGAGTCCAAGGAGGAACTCGGCGAGTCCAAGCGAGATCCGGGTCAAGGAGTAAGTGACCGACTCGGCGAGTCGGCTAAGGGGACACAGCGAGTCTGGTCTGAACAAGGAAAACTCTAAACCCGGGAGTTGTATCCTATATAAAGGGTGTTATATCCCTTCCTCGGCCTCCATATCATACCAGAGAGCCTATAAACCCTAGATTTCGTGTGAGCTTCCATCATTTGAGAGAAATAGCTTTGGAGGAGGCAACCTTTGAAAGGAACTTGAAGATCAAGAGGTTTGCTTCAAAGGAGAGGTGTAGATCTGAGATCTACTTCAGTTTGTGTTCATCTTGGAGGTAATAAGTTGCTATCTTCCCTCCTTTGCATCTAGATCTATTTTTCTTATGAGATTTAGGGGTTTTATGGTTGCTTGAGACCCAATTCAGGTTTGGTGCCTAGATATGTGGTTGCCACTTCAGATCTAGTGTTGGGATGTTCCATTATGTCGTAAAGCATCAGATATTGAGTAGTTGGTGAAGCCCTTTTGTCCTAAAACCTAGCCCTAGTATGTTTTGAGCTTAGATCTCTTTAGTTATACATAAAGTTTGCAACTTTACGTAAGGATTGAGCTTTGGAAGTATGGATCTATAGTTTTGAGCTCCTGCATGGATCGAAAAGCAACTTAATGGATTCAGAACAGGAGTGACTCGGCGAGTCACATGGGTGGACTCGGCGAGTTGGTTGACGTTGGGCAGGAACTAGACGACTTGGAAGAACAACTCGGCGAGTCTGTTGAAGATTGCCTTGGACTCTGCGAGTTTGTTCTTGGACTCGGCGAGTCAAGTCGCGAAACCCCGAACCCTTCGATTTGAGACTCGGATCAGTGAGTTGAGTGGGGACTCAGCGAGTTGGACAAGTCAGGACTCGGAAATCGGTAGACTCGGTGAGTCAGGGGCTGACTCGGCGAGTCAAGTCGCGAATGGAAGGACTATGAGCGGGTGAACTCGGCGAGTCAGTAGGCAGACTCGGCGAGTAGGGTTGACCTGGAAGGTTGATCTTCACCAGGACTTTGACTTTGACCAGAGTTGACCTAGTTGACTTTCAGAGGACAGTTAGACTAAGTGTTGCATTGATATTGGTAGCTCGGGGAGCTAGTGGAGCAGGAGTTCGGAGAGTTGTCGATCAGCAGCTAGAGGGGTTATCAGCAAGTTCAGCAAGTGCAGGTGAGTTTCCCTTTGTGTGAATGGGTCTAGGGCCACAATGTCGGCCTATGTAGTTATGAGTAGAAGACGCGGGGGTTAGCCCTAGGCACAGTATGCTAGTATGATATTCAGGACGAGGTCCAATGATTGCGTGCGAGTGCCCAAGGAATGGTTTATATGATAGTTTATACATGTTGTCTGTGTGATACATGTATGTGCCTGGTAGGGAGGTGAGTGTGGGCGAGGTCACGTAGCTCACCAGTAGCAGAGTTTGGATGGTGTTCCACATCTCATTAGCAGCAGATCAGGGGTGAGGCCCAAGTTAAGGAAAGAGTGAGTGTGGGTTGGGCCCATATCTCACTATGAGTCGGAGCGTGGACGGGGTTCCATGAATCATCAGTAGCAGGACAAGGGCGAGGCCCAGGATAGGCGAGGCCTTCGGACATGATCTATTAGTATATGTTTCGCTTATGTGTTGTGATATGTTTATGTGCTATTATATGTTAGCGGGAGAGGCCCTGTGACAGGCGAGGCCTAAGTGAAGCAGATCTGTATCCGAGCGGGGCTCGAAGCCAGGCAAGGCCTGGAGTGGTGGGGCCGTTGTAGCAGGCGAGGCCCTAGGTAGGGGGTGAGGCCCAGAACTGCGGGCATGGCCCAGTATGTGTAGTATGTGGTTATGCATGGTATGTGGTAGATTGGGAACTCGCTAAGATTTGTGCTTACAGTTTTCAGTTTTGGTTTCAGGTACTTCCGGTAGCGGAGGGAAGAGCTCGGGGTGATCGCATGGTACACACTATAGATTTGACAGCCTGGGATGTTTTACTCTGATAACTAACATATGTTTTGGAAATCAATACTCTGATTATGTTATGGATTGAAAATTATGTTTTAAGTAATGTTTTATAAAAGAAATTTTTAGTCTTGAATTTTGGGACGTTACAGTCGAGTTCTTCAATCTTCAAACCCGAGAACATCTAATGCCCTTCACATTAGTTGGTGGGGGTAATTTAGCAATGGTGTCTATCTTTGCCCGATCCACCTCAATTCCTTTTTTAGAGACTTTATGTCCCAAGACTATACCCTCTTTGACCATGAAATGACACTTTTCCCAATTTAGGACCAAGTCGGTTTTCTCACATCTAGCAAGCATCGAGTCAAGATTTGTGAGGCAGTCATTGAAAGAAGATCCGAATACAGAAAAGTCATCCATAAAGACCTCCATGAATTTTTCCACCATATCATGGAATATGGCGGTCATGCACCTTTGAAATGTCGCAGGTGCATTGCATAGTCCAAATGGCATGCGTCTATAGGCGAAGGTCCCACTGGGGCATGTAAAGGTGGTCTTTTCTTGGTCCATTGGGTCTATGGGTATTTGGAAATACCCGGAAAACCCATCTAAGAAGCAATAGTAGCTATGGCCCGATAGTCTTTCTAACATTTGGTCTATGAAAGGAAGGGGAAAATGGTCTTTGCGAGTGGCATCGTTTAGCTTGCTATAATCGATGCACACTCGCCAACCGGTTACCATTCACGTTGGAATTAACTCGTTCTTGTCGTTGGTAATGACCGTCATTCCTCCTTTTTTGGGCACCACCTGGACCGGACTCACCCATGGGCTATCGGAGATGGAATAGATGATTCCTGCATCCAAAAGCTTGACCACCTCCTTTTTGACGACTTCTTGCATGTTCGGGTTTAATCTTCTTTGATGCTGCACCACCGGCCTGGCTCCTTCTTCTAAGTTGATTTTGTGAGAGCAGTAGGATGGACTTATTCCCTTTATGTCGGAGATGCTCCATGCGATGGCTCTTTTCCTCGTCTTTAACACCCGTACAAGCTCTTCCTTTTCCGTCTTGGAGAGATCTGAGGCTATAATCACTGGCTTCTGATTTCCTTCTTCCAGGAAGGCGTATTCCAGATGGTCCGGCAATGTTTTGAGCTCCAATTTATTCTGCATAGTGGCGGACTCGCCGAGTGCAGGTGTGGTACTCGGCGAGTTGATGGCGGTATTCGCGACTACTGACATTTCTTCAGGTGAACTCGGCGAGTAGATCGGGTCTACTCGGCGAGTAGAGCTTTCAGCTTGGTTTTTTAGTTCTTCATACTCTGCTTCCTCCAACAGTCTTTCAATCTCTATTAAATCTTTTTCTGGATCAAATACTTCTTCCAAAGCTGCAAATTTGCTGGAATTTTCAGGTATGTCTTCTTCCCATAACTCGTCAAGCATGTCGATTGAGAACGCCGTGTCGTCACTAGTCCTTGAGTACTTCATGGCTTGGTCTACCCCGAATGTTACTGAGTCGTCCCCAACTCGCAATGTGAGCTTTGAATCTCTCATATCTACGATGGCGCTAGCGGTGTTGAGGAAGGGTCTTCCAAGGATGATTGGTACTTGCGGATCCGCCTCCATGTCGAGAATGATGAAGTCAGCTGGGAAGACA
Source organism: Lactuca sativa (assembly GCF_002870075.4). Classification (NCBI taxonomy): domain Eukaryota; kingdom Viridiplantae; phylum Streptophyta; class Magnoliopsida; order Asterales; family Asteraceae; genus Lactuca; species Lactuca sativa. The sequence continues at coordinate 9,827,536 of NC_056627.2, forward strand.
AATTTGTCTACTTTCACTAATAAATCTTCACAATGCCTCTTGGGAAAGTAACCGTCTTGTTTGCCAAATGAATTGCCATTCGAATTGGCCTTGGCTCCGGGAGGTCCAGCTTTTTGAAGAACGAGTACGGCATAAGGTTCACACTCGCTCCAGAATCAGCTAAAGCATGAATTGCTGCCAAGTTGCCAAATTGGCAAGGTAGAGTTAAGCTCCCCGGATCACCCTTCTTCTTTGGTAATTTGTTTAGCATGGCGGCGGAGTAATTCTCATTCAATACTACTTTCTGCACCTCTTCCATCTTTCTTCTATTAGTAAGGAGTTCCTTAAGGAATTTTGCATACTTGGGCATTTGCATAACGGCTTCAATGAAAGGAATGTTTATTTGAAGAGTTTTAATATGATCAAGGAACTTCTGATATTCCTCTTCCTGCTTCTCCTTCTTGGCTCGGGCTGGGTATGGCATTGGAGGCTGGTATGGTTTCAAGGGTGGCTGATCATTAGTTTTTTTAGATGTACTCGCCGAGTCCATCGGTCCTACTCGGCGAGTAGGGCTCTCAGATTGTGAATGTTGGTTTTCAACTTGTACTTCCGTTTCTTCCTTCTGTGAGTCCTTGTTCGCTTCAGTTCGAATGGGGGCCAAGGGAGTAATAATCTTCCCACTTCTTGTGGTAACAATATTCACTTGCGCGCCTCGTGGGTTGTTCTCTGTTTTGCTAGGAAGCTCTCCCGGTGACCTTTGGTTTAGTTGTTGAGCGAGTTGCCCAAGCTGAGTTTCTATATTATGGATGGATGCTTGCTGGTTCCTGAGCATTGTTCTTGTTTCTTGGATAGCAGCATCGTGGTCACTGTGTCTTTTCTCGGAAGCAGCCACAAATTTAGTTAGCATATCTTCCAAGCTTGGCTTCTTTTCTTGCACCGGCTCCTCCTTTTGGTAAAAGCCTCTTCCTTTTTGTCTATACTTCTCCTCCTTGGCCTTCTTGTACTCTTCGTAAGGCAGCCACTCCTTCTTTTGTTTTCGCCAGTCTTCATCATACCGGTCACCGCTCGAATAGCATACTTATGCCTTTTTGTTGCCGTGCTCATCTAAATCACAATCCCTAGTGAGGTGAGGTCCATTGCAGTTTTCACAACCCACCCGTATGGCATGGATAGTTTGATCCATTTTGTCCATTCTCCTATCCATGGTTTTTAACATGGCCATGACCGCGGATAAATCTTCAGTAGCAGCGTATGCGGCTCCCCTCGTGACATCATTCCTAGGGTTGTGGTATTCTCTAGAGTGTTTAGAGAATTCTTCAATTAATTCTTTAATCACCGGGGGTGGCTTCTTTGTAAGTGGGCCTTGTGAGTCTAGCAACTGCCGGGTTGTGACATTAACTCCATCATAAAAGATGGAAACTTCTTGCTGGCTGTTTAGATCATGGTGTGGGCAATTTCGTAGTAAACTTTTGTACCTCTCCCATGCTTCATATAAAGATTCTCCAGCTTGTTGTTCAAAGTTTGCAATGGCCTTCTTGAGTTTGGCTATTTTGGATGGTGGGCAAAAATGATCTATAAATTCTTCCTTCATTTTGGCCCAAGTAGTGACTGACCCGGGAGGAAGTGATTTGAGCCAGTCTTTAGCAACACCCTTGAAGGTTACCGGAAGCATCCGAAGTAGTTGAGTTTCGCGGGTTACATTTGGAATGTTGAAATAGTCAGCAACATCATTTACTTCATCCAAATGTTTGTAGGCATCTTCATGATCTTTCCCATAGAAAGGTATTTCCTTAAGCGCAGCTAGGATATGACCTTTTAGTTCGAAGGTAGCAGTTGCGGGAATTGCGGGTTGCACAAGTCCCGGGCCATGGTCGTCGCGCATCCTCTTCTTCCATTCCCCCATGGGAATTTCATCAATGTTAGCCATAGTGAATGCTAACTCTTCCTCCGATTCGGTTTCTTGTTCGTACGTTGCCTCCTCTTCTTCCTCGGTCTCGTATCCAATATCTTCTTGGATTGGCTCCTCAATTGTCAAGGAAGCGCTAGAAGCTCCTGATTTACTGCTCTTCTTTTTCCCAAAAACAGTCTTCAAGTTGGACAATGGTGATTTCTTTGGTGTGCTTGAACTCTCCACGTCCTTCCCTTTGTTTCTTTTCAATTCGGATTCGGGATCTTCAAGCGGAGGTACCAGTGGTGTGTTTGCTCCTCTGGTCATGAGAGTCCTGAAATTAATCAAATAAAAAAAAAACAAAACGTAAAAAGAACAAAAAGATTGTAAAAGAAAAAAAAAATTGCTGGTTAAACTGCTACTCGCCGAGTAGGTGCGAGTGCACTCGGCGAGTATCAGTGATATTTCAAAAAAAAATTTAAGTTTTAACTTAACTAAAACAGATACTAAAACCTAATTACTGGATACTAAATTGTAATAAATGAACTTTATGCAAGTAAACTTACACAAAGGATCGAAAAAAAATTAGGAATTAGCTTAATTATTTAGAACCGTTCCCCGGCAACGGCGCCAAAAACTTGATGTGTGTAAATTCAACTAGTTTTATCCCTACTTTTTATTAATAATTTGAGCACACAAAGGCAGTGAACCTGTCTTTAAGTGGTATAGATTGATAAGTAAGGTATCGAACTCAGGGAACGGAAATTAAACTAATAGCTAATTTTAACTAAAACAAATAATAAAAGTAAATGGTTTTTTCTCTAGTTTTGCAAGACTAGAAACTTTAACTAATTAACTAAAGCAAAAACTATTCACCAAATTTGATAAAGATGTTTCTATTTAGGTTCAACCAATTCACTCCTATGGTTATTTAAGTTAAGGTAGATTAATTGCTATTGGTTACCAATGATAGTAGTTAGGTTTATGTTCATTACTCCTAACCCTTAGACAATTAACTAATTTAAGCGTTGATCAAGTGTTTAAACTAATTAATTCCCTAGATTAATTATTTGGATTAAATAAGATTTGTAATGGTCAATTAAGTTATTAATTCAATTAACCTCTTGTTGATGGTTTCTCAAACAAGCTCACACATTAATCTTCCTATTTTCTTATTAATCTTAGTTTCATAATCATTAATTCTAAGCATATATTTTAGCATTCACATAGACATATGAGGTTAACAATTAAGTGATGTTCATGCAACCTAATTGCCTTCCAATTAACAGAAAATAGTAGTGATTAATACATAAGGTTCTTTAACAAACTTAATTTAATAAATCACCAATAGACAATTAAACAAGAATCAATAATTAAACCATAGGAGTTCTTTGGTATTCCCCAAACAGAAACAAAAACGAGTTTAGCTCATAGTTGCAGTAGAAACAAGCATAAAAACAAAGTTTATGAAAGCAAACATGTTTAATTCCTAAGTCTAAGTGGTAGAATTAACCTAATTGCTTGAATTCTTCCAACTCTTGAAGCCTAGGGTTCCTTAGCGCCTTCTGAACCTTTTAGTCGCAGCTCTCTCTTCAAAACTCGCCAGGAATGCCTTTTTATGGAATAAGGATTCGTCTTTTATAGATATCCTCAAACAGAGGGTACTCGGCGAGTAGCAGAATAAACTCGCCGAGTAGGTCAATACTTATCCGTCTCTAGATCAGCAGTCGTACATATCTCCTGGCATCTCATCGCGTACTCGCCGAGTAATGCCGACCTACTCGCCGAGTAAGTCTCTCTTTCCATTCTTTAACCTTCACTTGCTTTCCCTTTTCTCCTTTTTGCCTCCAAGCATATCTTTTGGACTGAAAACACAATTCAAAGCATTTTAAGTACTTTTTTTTCCATATTATTCTCATAACTAACCAAAAATAACCAAGAATATATGTTAAATAATTAGCTAATTATGCACATATCAAAATACCCCACACTTGACTTTTGCTTGCCCCCAAGCAAAACTAAATTTTAAACACATTAAAATCACATTAATAACTCCAATCCTTCCCAGCCATTATGCCAAGACCGCAACGCATGCATTTGTGTCTAAAATTCCTAACAACCCCCATACTTCAAATACTCACAATCCTCATAAACATTCGCCCACTCACCCCGAACTATGCTCATTTTATGCAACCCTCCGAATCCATCCTCAGAAAATCTCTTTACCCTCAAGGTATTTTTAATTGAGCAACCCAAGCATACATATTCTAAAATTACAACTTTTGATACCACATTGGAGCTCTTTGGAATTCTTCACTTCTTTGACATTAGATCTTTAATTTCTTCGAATTCACCACCTTGTTGTTTGATTTTTGGTATCTTCAACTTTTCTGGATTTCTTGGAATATTTGATCTTTATTTGCTCCAAAATTCTTACAACTTTTTTTTTTTTTTTAAATCCCTACATGCTTAAGCAGGGGCGCTCAATCTCAACCTTTATTGGCTAATGATAAAAACTTTCCTGGATACATTTCAGGTTTAGGCTGCTAAACCTATTGCATCCCTCAGGCCGAGCAAGGTCGTGTTTTTGTCTCATGATTTCACTGAAATAAGGAAGCCACAAATGCACTAGAACGTGTATAGGCTCAACTAAACATTTGGGTTTTCATGCAATTATCAACATAATTCTAACATGGAATCCTAATTTTTTTACCAAAATTTTCTAATTTAAGACCTAAGCATTTTGAATATTCAACACATTAACCTAAATTAAGATTCTAAATGTTCTAAGATGTGACTAACCCCCTACCCCACACTTATCTTATACAATGCCCTCATTGCATATTATAACAACTAAAAAAAATGCAAATAGAGAGAAAGTTGGAACAAACTCCCCTGGGGTAGCAGTCGCTAGGTTGACACCCTCGTCTTCAACTCTTTCTTCTAATGACTTTAACCATGGGAACAGCTCATCCATGGCACGGGTGTCATAAGTCTCGTGTGGTTGATAGCTCGAAAACTCCAAGGAAAAAGGGTTGTTGCACAATTTTCAGTAGTAACTCATAAAGAATGTATGAATGGCGCAGAAAAACTATCCAGAACAAATCAGAAATTCTTCTCGCAGCAGGATACTCGGCGAGTAGGCGATTTAACTCGCCGAGTAGAAGGTGTCGGACAAGCAGATCGTGCAGAAGCAGACGTACTCGCTGAGTAGTATTAGTGCACTCGGCGAGTAGAGCATATAATTCCAAAAATTTTCTAAACGCTGGCTCTCTTTATTCTAGTGTTGACATGCAATTATAAATGCATTCTCCAAGAAACTTTCTAAACAGCAACACTTTAATAAACTCTTGATTCATACGGACTCGATCCTAGGAACAAAACTCCATAAGCACTCCTAAAGGCCCTCATTCCTCGCTTGACCATTCCTAGATAGCATGCATCCTAGCTTCAACACCTGAAAAGAAAACTAAAAGTAACACTAAAATTCAAACCACTTAACCAAGGTTACATGTCCACAATTGTCCTTAAAACAAACATCATAATCAAACAAAATAAAATCTTCATTCTTCCTCGTCCATCCCGGCTCCTCCAGCTCCACTACCTCCTTCTCCACCCCTTCTTTGCATCCTTTCGTCCCAATTCATGATGTAAGGATAGCCGGGTCCCGGTCGCGGGGCAATATGCATGTGTTGGAAAAGATAGTCGAAGGATTGATTGGTGTAATTAACCCCTCGCCCTATATCATCCAAGTATCGTCGATACTCCACTTGATTCCATCCCTCGTTATCCTCCACCGGAATCACCGGTGGGTCTTCTCGTACCCGCTCGTTTCTCGGCCTAACCCGCCTTCCCGGCTCCTCGGGGACCGCCGGCTCGTCCTCATTCGGAATAGTAAAAGAATCACCAAATTTTTCCACTATCCGAGCCCTCCTATAAAGTGCAGTGTTGAATGGAGGAGGGTGGATAATCGTCAGCATTTGAGCTTGCGGTAATCCCAAGATTCCAAATGATCGCGCAAGCCGAGTAATGAACATACCCCCATTGATCTTCGAGTTGATTTTTTCCTTAACTGCTCCCTCCGCAAGAAATTTAGTAATGCAATATGGGAGGTTGTAGAAAACATCGGGGGTGATGATACTCCACATATAAAAGATATCAAGGGTGGGAACTTTATCCCCATCCTTTCGCATGTTGATCGTGCTTGCAACGAATCGGTGAATGAGTCGATGGATTGGAGAACGAATATGCCCTTCTTGAGCAGTGGAAGGTATATAGACCCGGTTAGCAATTGTACTCCACCATGTTGATGCCACCACCCCCTCGGGAAGTTCTTTGTAGGTATTTTCCAAGAAGGCTTCAAAGTAGTCCGTCATCGCCATATCTTGATCGTAGATGCCCAACCGCCAAGAGAACTCAACCATGCTGTATTGTCGCATCTCTCCTCCCAAAGAAAACGAGATCGTGTTTGGATTGTAATATTCACTCCCACCTCGGAATGAAATAGTAGCAAAGAATTCCCAGCACAACTCCGCATATACTGGCTCTTGTATTTTAAATAATTGCAGCCAACCATCACAAGTGATGTTGGCATAACCCAAGTTACAATCTTTTACCAAATATGGAGTAAGTTCCTCTTCCAAGCCGACATTACCCATCCATCCCCAATCCACTGCAGTGGGCAAGTGAATTTCTTTCTGTCGCAGCGCTTCCAACCTGTTTAGGGCTCGAGTTTTGGAGGATTTAGAGGTAATTTGTTGAAAGGCTAACCATGGCATATCACCATGGCCTCCTCCACGTGATGACTGTCCTCTCCTTGCCATGATATCTGCATAAACATACAAAAACACAGCAACAAATATCACCCAGCAATTAAAACAGGAAAATTTATAGTCTGGTTGTGACCAACTCGCCGAGTACGCGAGCATACTCGCCGAGTACGATGAACACTCGGACAGATCGAAACCGGATCTGTGGAATTAGTGTAATAGTCCAATTTGTTCATAGGGTTTTGTGGTAATTGTGTATCTAACCGTATATCTTGAAGAATTTTTTTTACCAAATAACATCTAATTCATGATTAAATCAAAGCCCTAAAAATTGGGGAAAAGTCTCCAAATCCGAAAATATATACCAAATATGGAGAGATATGTGATAAAGATTGGACCTTTCATAAAATTAAAGAGCAAAGATGTTACCTTGGTGGTTGAATTAAGAGAAAGAGAAAGGAAATTGACTAGATCTTGAAGAACTCTTGAGAGATGGCTAAGAGAAGATGCTCGGCGAGTGTGGGGGGTTGAAATGTTGAATAAAAGTAGTTTTTACAGATTTGAATTTACTGAGTTTTAACCGTCTACTCGCCGAGTATAATGGATCTACTCGCCGAGTAGACACGCGTGTCATGCATTTTTGGCTGTACACGAACATTTACTCGCCGAGTATATCCGATGTACTCGCCGAGTAGATGTCTCAGGTTGAAAAATTTTAAGTTTTTGCCAATGCTACTTTGTGAATTTCTTTATTTTAGCCTTTCCACCCCACACTTTCAGTAGAGCTTGTCCTCAAGCACTTAGAGAAGTAGAATGAATGAAGAGAAATGAAAAAAAATAATACGAAAAATAAAGAAAGGGAAAGAAAATGCAAACGTGAAACTCGGGTTGCCTCCCGAGAAGCGCTTCTTTTGATGGAGTCATTAGCTGGACTCCGCCCCTTCTATGTTTTTGCAATTCCGCACAGCAGGAGCTCCTCCATTCCTTCATTGCGGGGGACTCCTTCTTCATATTTCTTCACTCGATGGCCATTGACTTTAAATGGCGTGCCATCTCTTGAGATCAATTCAATAGCCCCATGAGGAAACACCGTCTTAACCACAAATGGACCATCCCACCTTGATTTGAGTTTGCCCGAGAAAAGTTTTAGACGGGAATTGAAGAGTAGTACTTTTTGGCCTTCATGGATGTCTTTGCTTTTGATTCTTTGGTCATGCCATCTCTTGGTCTTTTCTTTATAGAGCCACGAACTAGAATAGGCCTCATTTCGGAGTTCTTCAAGGGCATTCATTTGCATTAAACGGTTGGTCTTCAATTCTTCCATGTCAAAGTTGCATCTTTTTAGCGCCCAATATGCCTTGTGCTCGATTTCAACCGGTAAATGGCATTGCTTTCCATAAACTAACCTATATGGTGTAGTACCAATAGGTGTTTTGAAAGCGGTACAAAACGCCCATAGCGTGTCATCCAATTTATCCGACCATTCCTTGCGATTGCTTCCCACCGACTTCTCCAAGATACGCTTCAAAGCTCGATTGGTAACTTCCGTTTGCCCACTCGTTTGCGGGTGGTATGATGTGGAGAACTTATGGGTCACCCCATATTTCTTGAGCACCTTGTCCAATTGATCATTGGCAAAGTGTGTGCCACGGTCACTAACTAGGGCCTTTGGAACACCAAACCGGGAGAATAGTCTTTTCAAGAACCGTACCACTACCCGTCCGTCATTTGTAGGTAAAGCCTGTGCCTCCGCCCATTTTGACACATAATCCACCGCCACGAGGATGTACTTGTTTCCTTTGGATGTGGGGAATGGCCCCATGAAGTCTATGCCCCACACGTCGAACACCTCGCACACTTGAATGCTATGTTGAGGCATTTCATTACGGGAGGAAATGTTTCCCACCCTTTGGCAAGCATCGCATTCTTTGACATATTGGGCTGCATCTTTGAAGATTGTAGGCCAATAGAACCCAATGTCAAAGATCTTCTTCGCGGTATAGTGTGGTCCATGATGTCCTCCCGTGGGCCCGCTATGGCAGTGCTCTAGTATTTTTCGACTCTCCTTTCCGAACACACATCTTCGTATAATTCCATCCGCGCAGCTTCGGAAGAGGTATGGATCGTCCCAAAAGTAATATTTGATCTCTGAAAAGAATTTCTTCTTTTGCTGACTACTATAATCCTTCGGGACGTACTTGGTAGCTAAATAGTTAGCTATATCCGCGAACCATGGCTCCTCTCCCACGGACACCATAATGTATTCATCCGGAAAGTCGTCTCCATCCTTATCTTCTTGCAATGCCGGGTTCTCGAGCCTAGATAAATGATCGGCCGCTACGTTCTCCATTCCTTTCTTATCTCGTATCTCTATATCGAATTCTTGAAGAAGCAGCACCCATCGTATTAGTCTTGGCTTGGCATCCTGTTTGGAAAACAAATACTTGATAGCCGAGTGGTCAGTAAAAATAGTGGTTTTAGATAAAACCAAATAAGGGCGAAATTTATCAAAAGCGTAAACTACGGCTAACAGTTCTTTTTCAGTAGTGGTATAATTCTCTTGGGCAGGATTCAAGGTCTTGCTTGCATAATAAATGGGTTGAAAATGCTTATCAACCCTTTGTCCAAGGACCGCTCCTAGTGCATAGTCACTAGCATCACACATGATTTCGAAGGGTAAATTCCAATTTGGGGCAATAATGATTGGGGCATTAGTTAATTTGTCTTTTAAAAGGTCAAATGCCTCTAAACACTCTTTAGTGAAATTAAAGGGTGCATCTTTTAATAATAATTGTGTTAGAGGTTTCGTAATTTTGGAAAAATCTTTAATAAAACGCCGGTAAAAACCTGCGTGTCCCAAAAAACTTCTAATGCCCTTCACATTAGTTGGTGGGGGTAATTTAGCAATGGTGTCTATCTTTGCCCGATCCACCTCAATTCCTTTTTTAGAGACTTTATGTCCCAAGACTATACCCTCTTTGACCATGAAATGACACTTTTCCCAATTTAGGACCAAGTCGGTTTTCTCACATCTAGCAAGCATCGAGTCAAGATTTGTGAGGCAGTCATTGAAAGAAGATCCGAATACAGAAAAGTCATCCATAAAGACCTCCATGAATTTTTCCACCATATCATGGAATATGGCGGTCATGCACCTTTGAAATGTCGCAGGTGCATTGCATAGTCCAAATGGCATGCGTCTATAGGCGAAGGTCCCACTGGGGCATGTAAAGGTGGTCTTTTCTTGGTCCATTGGGTCTATGGGTATTTGGAAATACCCGGAAAACCCATCTAAGAAGCAATAGTAGCTATGGCCCGATAGTCTTTCTAACATTTGGTCTATGAAAGGAAGGGGGAAATGGTCTTTGCGAGTGGCATCGTTTAGCTTGCTATAATCGATGCACACTCGCCAACCGGTTACCATTCACGTTGGAATTAACTCGTTCTTGTCGTTGGTAATGACCGTCATTCCTCCTTTTTTGGGCACCACCTGGACCGGACTCACCCATGGGCTATCGGAGATGGAATAGATGATTCCTGCATCCAAAAGCTTGACCACCTCCTTTTTGACGACTTCTTGCATGTTCGGGTTTAATCTTCTTTGATGCTGCACCACCGGCCTGGCTCCTTCTTCTAAGTTGATTTTGTGAGAGCAGTAGGATGGACTTATTCCCTTTATGTCGGAGATGCTCCATGCGATGGCTCTTTTCCTCGTCTTTAACACCCGTACAAGCTCTTCCTTTTCCGTCTTGGAGAGATCTGAGGCTATAATCACTGGCTTCTGATTTCCTTCTTCCAGGAAGGCGTATTCCAGATCGTCCGGCAGTGTTTTGAGCTCCAATTTATTCTGCATAGTGGCGGACTCGCCGAGTGCAGGTGTGGTACTCGGCGAGTTGATGGCGGTATTCGCGACTACTGACATTTCTTCAGGTGAACTCGGCGAGTAGATCGGGTCTACTCGGCGAGTAGAGCTTTCAGCTTGGTTTTTTAGTTCTTCATACTCTGCTTCCTCCAACAGTCTTTCAATCTCTATTAAATCTTTTTCTGGATCAAATACTTCTTCCAAAGCTGCAAATTTGCTGGAATTTTCAGGTATGTCTTCTTCCCATAACTCGTCAAGCATGTCGATTGAGAACGCCGTGTCGTCACTAGTCCTTGAGTACTTCATGGCTTGGTCTACCCCGAATGTTACTGAGTCGTCCCCAACTCGCAATGTGAGCTTTGAATCTCTCATATCTACGATGGCGCTAGCGGTGTTGAGGAAGGGTCTTCCAAGGATGATTGGTACTTGCGGATCCGCCTCCATGTCGAGAATGATGAAGTCAGCTGGGAAGACAAATTTGTCTACTTTCACTAATAAATCTTCACAATGCCTCTTGGGAAAGTAACCGTCTTGTTTGCCAAATGAATTGCCATTCGAATTGGCCTTGGCTCCGGGAGGTCCAGCTTTTTGAAGAACGAGTACGGCATAAGGTTCACACTCGCTCCAGAATCAGCTAAAGCATGAATTGCTGCCAAGTTGCCAAATTGGCAAGGTAGAGTTAAGCTCCCCGGATCACCCTTCTTCTTTGGTAATTTGTTTAGCATGGCGGCGGAGTAATTCTCATTCAATACTACTTTCTGCACCTCTTCCATCTTTCTTCTATTAGTAAGGAGTTCCTTAAGGAATTTTGCATACTTGGGCATTTGCATAACGGCTTCAATGAAAGGAATGTTTATTTGAAGAGTTTTAATATGATCAAGGAACTTCTGATATTCCTCTTCCTGCTTCTCCTTCTTGGCTCGGGCTGGGTATGGCATTGGAGGCTGGTATGGTTTCAAGGGTGGCTGATCATTAGTTTTTTTAGATGTACTCGCCGAGTCCATCGGTCCTACTCGGCGAGTAGGGCTCTCAGATTGTGAATGTTGGTTTTCAACTTGTACTTCCGTTTCTTCCTTCTGTGAGTCCTTGTTCGCTTCAGTTCGAATGGGGGCCAAGGGAGTAATAATCTTCCCACTTCTTGTGGTAACAATATTCACTTGCGCGCCTCGTGGGTTGTTCTCTGTTTTGCTAGGAAGCTCTCCCGGTGACCTTTGGTTTAGTTGTTGAGCGAGTTGCCCAAGCTGAGTTTCTATATTATGGATGGATGCTTGCTGGTTCCTGAGCATTGTTCTTGTTTCTTGGATAGCAGCATCGTGGTCACTGTGTCTTTTCTCGGAAGCAGCCACAAATTTAGTTAGCATATCTTCCAAGCTTGGCTTCTTTTCTTGCACCGGCTCCTCCTTTTGGTAAAAGCCTCTTCCTTTTTGTCTATACTTCTCCTCCTTGGCCTTCTTGTACTCTTCGTAAGGCAGCCACTCCTTCTTTTGTTTTCGCCAGTCTTCATCATACCGGTCACCGCTCGAATAGCATACTTATGCCTTTTTGTTGCCGTGCTCATCTAAATCACAATCCCTAGTGAGGTGAGGTCCATTGCAGTTTTCACAACCCACCCGTATGGCATGGATAGTTTGATCCATTTTGTCCATTCTCCTATCCATGGTTTTTAACATGGTCATGACCGCGGATAAATCTTCAGTAGCAGCGTATGCGGCTCCCCTCGTGACATCATTCCTAGGGTTGTGGTATTCTCTAGAGTGTTTAGAGAATTCTTCAATTAATTCTTTAATCACCGGGGGTGGCTTCTTTGTAAGTGGGCCTTGTGAGTCTAGCAACTGCCGGGTTGTGACATTAACTCCATCATAAAAGATGGAAACTTCTTGCTGGCTGTTTAGATCATGGTGTGGGCAATTTCGTAGTAAACTTTTGTACCTCTCCCATGCTTCATATAAAGATTCTCCAGCTTGTTGTTCAAAGTTTGCAATGGCCTTCTTGAGTTTGGCTATTTTGGATGGTGGGCAAAAATGATCTATAAATTCTTCCTTCATTTTGGCCCAAGTAGTGACTGACCCGGGAGGAAGTGATTTGAGCCAGTCTTTAGCAACACCCTTGAAGGTTACCGGAAGCATCCGAAGTAGTTGAGTTTCGCGGGTTACATTTGGAATGTTGAAATAGTCAGCAACATCATTTACTTCATCCAAATGTTTGTAGGCATCTTCATGATCTTTCCCATAGAAAGGTATTTCCTTAAGCGCAGCTAGGATATGACCTTTTAGTTCGAAGGTAGCAGTTGCGGGAATTGCGGGTTGCACAAGTCCCGGGCCATGGTCGTCGCGCATCCTCTTCTTCCATTCCCCCATGGGAATTTCATCAATGTTAGCCATAGTGAATGCTAACTCTTCCTCCGATTCGGTTTCTTGTTCGTACGTTGCCTCCTCTTCTTCCTCGGTCTCGTATCCAATATCTTCTTGGATTGGCTCCTCAATTGTCAAGGAAGCGCTAGAAGCTCCTGATTTACTGCTCTTCTTTTTCCCAAAAACAGTCTTCAAGTTGGACAATGGTGATTTCTTTGGTGTGCTTGAACTCTCCACGTCCTTCCCTTTGTTTCTTTTCAATTCGGATTCGGGATCTTCAAACGGAGGTACCAGTGGTGTGTTTGCTCCTCTGGTCATGAGAGTCCTGAAATTAATCAAATAAAAAAAAACAAAACGTAAAAAGAACAAAAAGATTGTAAAAGAAAAAAAAAAATTGCTGGTTAAACTGCTACTCGCCGAGTAGGTGCGAGTGCACTCGGCGAGTATCAGTGATATTTCAAAAAAAAATTGAAGTTTTAACTTAACTAAAACAGATACTAAAACCTAATTACTGGATACTAAATTGTAATAAATGAACTTTATGCAAGTAAACTTACACAAAGGATCGAAAAAAATTAGGAATTAGCTTAATTATTTAGAACCGTTCCCCGGCAACGGCGCCAAAAACTTGATGTGTGTAAAGTCAACTAGTTTTATCCCTACTTTTTATTAATAATTTGAGCACACAAAGGCAGTGAACCTGTCTTTAAGTGGTATAGATTGATAAGTAAGGTATCGAACTCAGGGAACGGAAATTAAACTAATAGCTAATTTTAACTAAAACAAATAATAAAAGTAAATGGTTTTTTCTCTAGTTTTGCAAGACTAGAAACTTTAACTAATTAACTAAAGCAACAACTATTCACCAAATTTGATAAAGATGTTTCTATTTAGGTTCAACCAATTCACTCCTATGGTTATTTAAGTTAAGGTAGATTAATTGTGTAACGACCCGTTTCCGGTATGTTAATTAATTTGATTTTGGGCTAAGTTTTCAAGAGGGACTCGGCGAGTTCTAGCCTGACTCGCCGAGTCAGGACGCGCATCTTGTGCACGCGGGAGCCGGCGACTCGGCGAGTCCATATCCTGGACTCGGCGAGTCCGTCCGTCTGGGTGAAACCCTAACTCCCCGGGTTTGCTCACTATTTAAACCCCATTATAGCCTCCATCCCGTCACTTTCCCCCTGAGAGCACTGTGAAAAACCCTAAACCTCCCTCTTGTGAGCTTATAAGTGATCTTGTTCCATTTTGTGAAGGGGTGAAGAAGGAGAAGAAGAAGGAAGCAAGGAAACGAGTTCTAGTGCCAAGATCCAAGATCAAGTGTGAACTTATTGAGGTATTTTCGGAGTTCTCTTCTGGTTTCATGTTTAAACTTCCATTAGAGCTCTTTTAAGGGCTATTTGATGCTTGTTCCATTCTTTATGCTTGCTTGATTGTGTTATTGAGCCGATATACCTTTGGATCTGAGTGTTGGGGTGTTGAAGAGTCCAGATCCACTGTCTTTTTGGAGTTACATTGCTTATTAGCCATGGATCTACCCTTATTGTGCATATTTTAGTCTTATTTCCCTCATTCATGTGGTTGTGCACGTAAAGTTGGAAACTTTACGTGGTAAAACAGCTTAATGGACCTAGATCTATCATTTGCATGTGTTGGATTCAAGAGAAATCGAGTAAAAATATGTTGCATGGCGGCGACTCGGCGAGTCGGAGGAACGACTCGACGAGTCAGGTCGCGAGTCCCGAATTCTTCAGTTTCTTCAGTGTCGAGTGTACGAGGTGAGTTAGGGAGTGGACTCAGCGAGTTAAGAATAGACTCAGTAATGGAGGGACTCGGCGAGTTTGTTCATACAACTCGGCGAGTCCAAGGCAATCTCCTTGAGGATTAAGAACAACTCGTCGAGTCTGTTCATCTGACTCGGCGAGTCGGATGAAGATCATCTGAGTTTTTGGATCCAGAGGATACTCGTCGAGTCGATGCCACACTCGACGAGTGACAGCTGGTAAGAGTTGAACGGAGAGTCTAGGACTCGGCGAGTCGGGTATCCCGACTCGGCGAGTCAGCCCTGAGTACAGTGCTAGTGATTGATTGAGTGTGTTTATGGATTTGTAGCCGAGGAGATTCAGGAGCAGCAGCCGTTAGCTTTCCGAGCCGCACTTTCATCCGCTAGCTTACGAGGTGAGTTTCCTTCCCGTAGGGGCGGGTCTAAGGCCACAATGCCGGCCCGTCCAGTTAATAGTAGTTTCCGGACTTCGGTCCGATGTAGTAGTTAGTATGTTTGATGCCTTCGTGGTTCAGACATGTTTTATGTGCTATGTGTATGTGTTATGTTCCGGGCCACGGCCCGATGCAGTATGCAGTATAAATTGTTATGATATGCTATGCTATGTGCAGTCAGTCCCGGACCTCGGTCCGATGCAGGGGACACGGTCCCAGTTAGTTCCGGACTTCGGTCCGATGCAGTCAGTTCCGGACTTCGGTCCGATGCAGTTAGTTCCGGACTTCGGTCCGATGCAGGGGACAAGGTCCCAGTCAGTTCCGGACTTCGGTCCGATGCAGTTTTCCGGGTCCCGACCCGATGCAGTGGGCAAGGCCCAATATGTGTTTATATGTTGTTGTATGGTATGTGGTAAGTTGGGGGAGCTCACTAAGCTTCATGCTTACAGTTTCAGTTTTGGTTTCAGGTACTTCCGCAAGCAAAGGGAAGAGCTCTGGATGACGGCATCGCACACACCACCGTTTCAGCTTTAGTTGGATTTGATTTAGTTGTTGTTTTGGATATAGCATGTTACATTTTCCGCACAGTACTTATTATCCTTTGGGACATATCACGCATGGTTTATCTATATGATACACTGATTATAGTTTTGATGGTATTAAAAACGAATTTTTTTTTGGGTCGTATTTTTGGGTCGTTTCAAATTGCTATTGGTTACCAATGATAGTAGTTAGGTTTATGTTCATTACTCCTAACCCTTAGACAATTAACTAATTTAAGCGTTGATCAAGTGTTTAAACTAATTAATTCCCTAGATTAATTATTTGGATTAAATAAGATTTGTAATGGTCAATTAAGTTATTAATTCAATTAACCTCTTGTTGATGGTTTCTCAAACAAGCTCACACATTAATCTTCCTATTTTCTTATTAATCTTAGTTTCATAATCATTAATTCTAAGCATATATTTTAGCATTCACATAGACATATGAGGTTAACAATTAAGTGATGTTCATGCAACCTAATTGCCTTCCAATTAACAGAAAATAGTAGTGATTAATACATAAGGTTCTTTAACAAACTTAATTTAATAAATCACCAATAGACAATTAAACAAGAATCAATAATTAAACCATAGGAGTTCTTTGGTATTCCCCAAACAGAAACAAAAACGAGTTTAGCTCATAGTTGCAGTAGAAACAAGCATAAAAACAAAGTTTATGAAAGCAAACATGTTTAATTCCTAAGTCTAAGTGGTAGAATTAACCTAATTGCTTGAATTCTTCCAACTCTTGAAGCCTAGGGTTCCTTAGCGCCTTCTGAACCTTTTAGTCGCAGCTCTCTCTTCAAAACTCGCCAGGAATGCCTTTTTATGGAATAAGGATTCGTCTTTTATAGATATCCTCAAACAGAGGGTACTCGGCGAGTAGCAGAATAAACTCGCCGAGTAGGTCAATACTTATCCGTCTCTAGATCAGCAGTCGTACATATCTCCTGGCATCTCATCGCGTACTCGCCGAGTAATGCCGACCTACTCGCCGAGTAAGTCTCTCTTTCCATTCTTTAACCTTCACTTGCTTTCCCTTTTCTCCTTTTTGCCTCCAAGCATATCTTTTGGACTGAAAACACAATTCAAAGCATTTTAAGTACTTTTTTTTCCATATTATTCTCATAACTAACCAAAAATAACCAAGAATATATGTTAAATAATTAGCTAATTATGCACATATCAACTACCCCAAACTCTTGGTGTTGCAATTTGGCACCTGTAACACCCAATTCTTGTAGGTTTTATTATTTTTCTTAAATTTTGATTTCAAGAATTTTGACATACGTTGAGTGTAGGATAGTCCCTTATGTTGATCGTATGTGGGAAGTTGGATGCATGGACTTAATGACCTGCGTTAAGCGTAGGAAAAGCTAAGTTGAGCGTAGGTGTGCTAGACAAAAACCTTAACCCTAAGGGTTGTGAGCCCTATTTAAAGGCTCTAACTCCTTGAGGTCATCTTCATGCTCAGCCTCTACCCTCTTAAGTAGCCACCCCAAAACCCTAGTTATATTGTGAGAGTTTTGAGATCTTAGAGTGTTTTATGTGCATCTTTGAAGGAAGAGATTCATTGGAGAAGCACTTGGGAGCTCCAAGCTTTGTAGATCTAGAATTTGCACCCCATAATCCTCCTCTGGATGGTATAAAGTTTCTATCTTGATGATCTTTCATGTTGGATCTAGTTACTCTTGAGATTTCTATGCTTTTGTACCCATAACGTTGGTCTATTTGAATGAGAACTTAGCCACTCTCATTCATCCATGCATGAGTACTTGAGCAATAGATATATTTATGGACTTAAGGTTTAGTTTTGTGCTCTTTGCAAGCATGCAAATGGATAAAGTCGGATACTTTATCCACCAAGACATTCATTTATAGCAGATCTGAAAGTTTGGGGGGCTGACCTTCTGTTTTAAGAACTTAATGAAAATTTGGACATCAGGTAGCTATGCTAAGCGTAGCTCCAAAATTTCCCATTTTTCCGCCTTGAGCTCTACACTGAGCGTAGGTTAACTGGAGGTTGACCGTTGACTTTTAACCAAATTTGACTTTAGGGTAACTAGTGGATATTGGGTTGTGGTTTAAATATCTTGTCCCTGATTGTTGAATAGGTGACATGTAGTACTCGAATTGGATTTACGAGAGTTGTGATGTCGTTTGCTAGTCTGCAAGGTGAGTTTTCTCATTATACTTTGTACTACAGTATGTGTCCTTGTGTCTAGGATGTTGTTATGCTGTAGTGCAGTTGGGTTGAGGCGGTATGGCTTTGTGTTGTAGGCCAACAAACCCGGGGGCAATCTAACCTTTATGTTATTTGCCCGGGGGCAATCCAGTCTTTGTGTTGTGGGGCCAAGGGCAATCCAGTCTTTGTGTTTTGTGCTCAGGGGCAATCTAGTTTTATGTTGTAGGCCCGGTATGCATGTATTGTATGTGTATTGTTTTGTGGAGTATTTTGGGGGAACTCACTAATTTTTGGCTTATAATTGTAGATTTCAATGTTTTCAGGTACTTCTGATGATCAGGGCAATACGAATGCCTGATCGTATACATCCTCTAGCTGATTTATGTCTTGAGAGATTATTTTTGATATTCGGATTTTTATGGATTTGTTTTGAAGACAATGTTGTTTATCTTATGTTTTTATGGAAAACGTCTTTTTAAAATTTAAAAAAAAATTGTCATGATTTCGGGGATGTTACACACCTGATGGGAAGCTCACCGTGGATGTGATTTGAGTGGATTTTGATCAGGTAAACTCATGCCCTCCTTGTGAAAAGTTCATTTGGTTGAAAGAAGCTCATATCAAAGTAAATACATTTGTTTGGCATGAAACATGGGGAGGATTCCTTCGTCCACAACACTTGCGCATGGAGGAGTAAATATTGTATATATGACCAATACTGTATGTAATACATGTGAAGAAGACTCATATAACATACTAGTCGGCTGTATTTAGTGAATAGTATATTGGGAAAGGTCTTAAGTTTGCTGCCAACTGGGGTAACTGCATGAAGAAAAGGATAATCATGTAATTTATCTGCTTCAGAACAATCTGGTTGATCTGAAAGATGAGAAACAAACGTTTCTCAAAAGTTATTGCATCCCACATGAGATCGTGTTAAACAACACAAAGGTGAATGTTTTTATGGTTAAAGTATCGGGGAAGTAATAGGGTGATGTTTGGACTTTGGAGTTCATATTCATTTCATTGTATGTAATATAGGTACTTTACTTTTTCTGCCCCTCCTAGCTTTTGTTATGTTGAGCTCTTTATATATATTATTCATGATTTCCAAAAAATAATTATTAGATATATAGATTTATTATAGTTATTACTTATATAAATATTAATATGTTGTTGAATTTAATAAAATAAAATAAAAACTTATAAAATGACATGTGGAAAAAATTTTAATTAGCACAAAATAATGTATGACAAAATAAATGAGAATGTGACATGTAACAAAGAATTTTTTTTATTTATTTATTAAAGTAGATCAAGAACTAATGTATAAATGTATGATTAGATTCTAACAATTGAATTAAAATATTAAATAGTAAGGATTGTGATTGTAATTTAAACAGAAAACATTAATTAGTTTTCTAAAATTAAACCATCTTAAGGGTGTTTAAATTATGAAATATGAGATATTTTTAGGATACCAATCAAAGGAGAAGGACACCACCAATCATTATATAGTATTTACTCTTACCATTTTAAAAGTAAGAATTATACATATTTGTACATCATTTACATTGTAAAGATGAAGTAGATCGGACCAATGTTTTAAAAACCGTTTTTTTAGTTGAACCGGTATGATGATCGGTTCCCGGTTTAACCGGTTCGACCGCCGAGTGAACCGGTTTCTATATTTTTCATGTTTTTTTTTCTATTTTCCTACACATACATACATATAGAAAATATGAATTTTATGTTTACAAGTTTAAACATTAAAAATACACATAAAAATAAGTTGTAGATGAATCCAAATACAATAAAATAACACATAACCATAAGTTTTAGTGTTTTACATCAATCCGTATACGTTATAAAGAAAATAAAGTATAATACCGAAATGAAATATAGTTTTTGATGAATACAAACACATCAAAAGAATTTATAACATTTATCATATGTTTTTATTTAAAGAAAAATAAATAGATTTGAAAAAAATCGTCAAAGTTTATTATGTAAATGTTTCTTTTTCATGTGTTTTTATTCGGTTTAACCGGTTCAACCGGTTTATTTTGACCGGTTCAACCGGTTTTTTCTAAAAACCGGTCGGTTCAATCCGGTTCAGAAATCAATGTAAAACCGGTGATAGTTAAACCGCTCTCTTTTCCGGTTCCCGGTCCAACCGGTTCGACCGGCCGGTTCAAACCGGTTTTTAAAACCTTGGATCGGACATTGTAAGTTTGTAACCGAAAATAATATACAATTTTTGAAAAAAGAATGAAACATTCTAAAAGTATACTTTAAAAAAATCGATTTGCAAGTCCTAAATCTTTTTGAAAAAGAATAAAGAATAAAATCGATCATAAAAAAAAGAAAAAAGAAAAAAGAAAAAGAAATGACTTGGAAAAGAAAGTCCGTGTTTGTTGTTTTGCAAATTGTTCACTATGCTCATGCAAATCCATAAAATATCATTGGACTCTGTTTACTTTAACTTGTGGCCCACTAACCTCAATCTTCATCTCTATTTTCATTTTTCACCGATTAGGCTTTTCAATTTGGAAAGGAAAAAAAAACGATTTATCAATGTAACTTGTAAGAAGATCTCCCATTTCACTTTTCACTTTTTTGAATAAGAAAAAGTAACTATCTATTGTGTTAACTTGCAAGAAGACACAGCGATCTGATTTTGTTTTCAGACTGCCACCATCGTCGTGTTGGACCTTTTGGGCTTTGGGCCCATTTGCTGTTAAAAACTACCACAGGGAGCACTGTCAATTAAATAGTGGACCCATCAATTTTGTCTAGTTCCGCTCCAATTTGGACTCAACTTTGGACCGCTATATTAGAAGAACCAAATTCAATATATGTCCGGATTGCTTTTAATTCAGATTTATAGAATTCTTAGAATTTTATATCATTTGAAGTTTCAAAAAAAAAAAAAAAAAAAAAAAAAAAAAAAAAAAAAAAAAAAAACTTCATTGGGTTTTGGTTTTTAACACGACCAAATCACAACGGGAAAAACCAAGTTGTTATTGAAGGGAAATAAGGGCATCATATCATATCATTCATTCACAGAAAACAAAACCACGAGCAGCAGCAGCAACAGCCCTATCCCACACTTCTTTTATTCTCCACTCTCAATTCCTACCACATTCAAGCATCAACAGTCTCGCCACCGTCTGCCGCCGCAAGTATCAGCTCCGGCTGGCTGCTTCCGACGTAAGATCCATCGAGAGCGTTAGGAAGTCCCAATGCCTTCAACGCCAAATGTGCAGCTTTCTGCCCTGAAATCATCATGGCCCCAAACGTTGGCCCCTGCATTAATTTCATCAAACATGTTAAGGACATGAAGAATGAAGATTGAATCAAAGGATTGATTTAGAAAGAATTTGAATATAGTACCATTCTTGGAGATCCATCAATCTCTGCAACTTCCATCCCTGTGACGATCATACCAGGAACGATCTCTCTCGTAAGCCTCACGATCGCGTCTTCCGCTGTGTTCATGTCAAGCGCCTTCATCCCTGGAACGCTCTCGATCATCCCTACGCTTCTAAGCCTCTTGACTCCGGTGGCACCCATCGGACCATCATGCCCACATGAGCTCACAACCACCTTAGCTTCCATCACATTAGGGTCCATACACGACTGTGTGTCGTGGTTCATCGCCACTAGAGCCCAGTTGGTCACCACGCCACCGACTCTTCCTCCTTTGATGATCAAATCCTCGGCTGCCACCGCGTTGAAGAGCTTCACATTTGGTCGGGCCAACAGCTTGCTCATGATGGTGGAGGTGAATAGAGCAGCGTGTTTGATCACGACGTAGTGTTCTGTCTCGTCATACTCGATTTCGAGTTCGTCGAGGAAGAGGTGTGCCGGCTTCCGGACAATCATGGCGGAGAAGAGTTGTCCCCCCAGCCATGCACCACCGCCGGGGCTCACAGATTGCTCAATAATCGCTACCTGAACAAAAATAACGAGTCTGATTATGAAATTGCTATCAATTTCAAAGCAATTTTTAACCTACTTGCTAAAAACATCAGGGTCTGGTCTGATTATCAACTTTAGAAGTACAATTACATAAAACAAATGTTCTACAAAAAATTACCTGAACATCTGGGTTCTTACTGAGCTCATAAGCGCAAGAGAGACCAGCGGATCCAGCACCGACGATGACGACATCAGTGTCAGCGTAGGTAATCATATCAGTCATGTACCTTCTGGTCATTTCACGAGACACAATCGATTCCTTAATCGGTTGAAAAGTGAAGGAGTTAAGATCGTAAGGCGTAGAAGCTGCAGAGATGGTGATCGACATTTTGTTTTGTGTGGATTTGAGTGGTTGGAGACGAATTGGGGAAGAAATCTGAACTCCATGGAAGGAGGATTGTTCCAAGAAGCTGGTCTTTGCCTTGGTGGAGATGGATGTTGTAAAGGTGGTAGCCATGGCCGCCATTGATGATCTAAAAAACGATGAGAGAAAAGGGTGGTGGAGTGGTGAGCAGTGGAAGATGAACGGAGGAATATTAGAGACGGCTGTGCGGATTTATAGTGACGGAAATTAAAATATCGCGACGGGAGGGAAGGATATGGTGTGAAAGGTGTAGAATCGGTACGATGCTCGTTACCACTACTTTTTGGATTTTTATTAATAAATGTTTTTTTTATTAAGAGTTAGTAGGGTAGTTTACGAAATTAATAAATGTTTTTTTAATACTTTTTAGATATTTTATTTAGAAGAGATATTTTTTTTCATATTGGCAATGTCCATTGTCCAATATCCAGGTTTAAATTCCAAAAATCTGAATCCAAAGCAAAAAAAACTCAGTTGATTGCCATTTGGTGTTTAATCCATATTTGATAACAAATTAAAATTTTTGTTTGAGTTTTAAGTTATTTATTTTTGAATCTAATCAACAGTCGAAACACACATATATCATATCTAGATTAGTAGATTCCTTAACTTAGTAGTGTAAAACGTAATTTGTATATTAAGTCAACTAGGTGTGAAATCCCGTGTATTATACGGGTTTAGAAAAAAAAAATTAATATAAAATTATAAGCAGTATATATTTTTTAAAATAATAAGTTTATATAAATACAAAAAATATAATAAATAAAACAAATAATTTAATATATAATATAAAATATTTGAAAGATTGTAGAGCATTTATTATGAAATTTAATAGATTGGTCTACTTTACATATATAAATTTCATTAAAATATAGATTTTGAATTTAAGAAAATAAAAAATAAAAGAAAATGAAAATGGAAAAAAAAATAATTCAAAAAGCTTTTAAAAAATTAAATGTAACAAAATGAATGAGAACATGACATTTGACAAAATTGATTTTCATTTATTAAGTTAGATTACTTTATTTAGGACTTACAGTTTAAATTTTAATATATTAAACTTTGTTATTTTGTTAATGTTAATCGGAGTCGTTCTATACTCTATACTCTATACCATGTTATTTTTACATTAAAATATGAGTTATCTTTATTAAAATCTTGTTAAATTATTAGAAACATTTATAGTTCATGCAATTGAATTTAGAAAATAATGGAAAATGTAAAGATGAAATAGCATAAGAGGAAAAAAAAATGTCCTTGACCGGCAACCATGTGTAATGTACTTACATTTCACCAATAGAGTAACAAAAAGCGTACCAACACAGGCAAATAGGCAATAGGTGTTCGAAATTTTATACTTACGATCCTAAGTGTCATTTTAATAAATTATTAGATAGAAACTAAAAATCGAACTAATTTAAAGAACTTTAAGTGGTTCTCATAAAAAAAAATTATAAACAAGATAATTAAATCTTATAACAATTTTAAAAGATATAATAATGATTACTTTGCAAAAGAAAAGCAAGATAGCAATAACGATAAGAGGCATTCTTATGTCGGTTGCGATGATTATTTGGTTAATTTCAAAGGCTAACATAATATTTTGACAATCATTCCAGAGATAGACCAACACTATCACTATACCTAATGGCAATAGTGAAACCCAAATATAATAAACCATATCCATATCCATATCCATATCCATATCCTACTAAAAGTTCACAATATACTACTCGCAGTCGTAGATGACAGACACATTTGACGCTTAAAAACCATGAATCTTGATATGATCTTTCTTCACTATTCCAGCCTGTCCACAACAAACAACATTTTCCATTAAGCCCAAATAACAATCAATTAATTATATCTCATAATTGTCTTAATTTGAGTAACAAACTATAGCGCATAAAAGTGTGACTTAAACACTTAAACTGCACAAATATGAGAAGATAGGGGTCCAAACGAGCCGAGCCGAGCCCGAGCCGAGCCGTTTAAGTTATATGAGGCTCAAGCTCGAGCTCGGCTCGATTTGAGCTTTCTTGTACTGAGCTCGGCTCGAGCTCGTAAAGAATTATCCAAGCTCGGCTCGGGCTCGAGCTCGACTCGTTTTTTATCTAACGTGCCTAAATAAGCTTAAGCTCGGCTTGAGCTCGTTAAGAAGCTCGTTTACTAATACCCTAAATCTATAATTCCTCTAATATATTTTTATTTTAATATATATAAATAATAATAAATTATATTATATACAGGCTTGTTTAGGCTCGCGAGCCTAATCGAGCTTAATGACATAAGCTTGAGCTCGAGCTCGTTTAATAAACGAGCTTAATATTAAGCTCGAGCTCGGTTCGGGCTCGTTTAAAATCGATTTCGAGTCGAGCTTTTAACGATCCGATCCCGAGTAGCTCGCGAGTAACTTGACTCGTTTGCACCCCTATGTGAAGATCACTAGCATATTTAACATAATTAATAATGATAAATGATCAAAACCGGTGTCCAATCAATGTCTTAAACGGCCAACACACAACTTTTTTATCAATTTTGCTACTAAACTACTTTAACCGAAACCATTATACTTTGTTAAACGTACAAAAACAAAAAAACACTTTTTCCAGATTACGTGATTTTGATATCAGTGCAAAATACATTAAAAAAAATGCTTCACTATGTTATTTATTTAGCCACCCAATTTTTACAAAGATGGTTGTGATATCAAAAACCAGCCAATTAACTATTTTATTCAAAAAGGAATATTATAATAAGTTTAATAGTAACTCCAAAAATGCTAAAATTGTCACCTGAGTAAGAAAGCTAGAGACGTTCTTCCGCTGATCACCTTGGAGCTGAATGACCTTCAAAAACAACATTAAAATTATCAAAAAAGAAGGAAAAATAACAGCTAATACCAAACATATACTAGTATTTATAAATTATAATACTACAAGAGAATGAATTAATAGACACCTGGCCTAACTCAGGGTCCTGAACAACAGTGCCATTGCAGCAGAACTCCTTTTTGAGGTCCTTTAAAATCTTGTTGTAACTAAAATCCTTTTTAAGTCCCTGAACAGTTGTCAAGCTTTTCCTACCATTTCTCTGCTGAACACGAATGTGCACATACTCTTTTGACCCAGCACCAGAATCCTCAGCATTTGCTTCAGCAAAAGGGTCTGTATAGTATATATAACCAAGATTACATTTTTATGCTTCTTATGTTACAAAAATTTCTTTCTTCAATCAGTTTATTAGTATATGATATGAACATCCAAAGTACTTACCAAAGGCACTAGGAATCTGGATGTCGAGGTCAGACATGAAACTTTGCTGATAAAGTGAAAAAGTCAACCCAAGGTTTTATTGACAAAATCGATGCACGGATCTGGATCAAAAAACAAAACAATTATCAAGATGATGGTCCAATTATTTAAATTAAGCAATTTCGGAGGTTGTAAATAGTAATACTTGGTACAATTTTAGCAAATTGTTAACCATGATTCATTTTTAGCTAAATTTTAACTATTTGACAGAAAAATATGACCCACAATTAGCCGTTTTATCATAAAAATGGGTTAAATTGCCAGCGAGCTAAAGAACACAAACGCATTAAGGGGTGGCTGAAGTTGCAATGATCAAAACCATGTTTGGGAAATTATTATTATGATTCTGATGTGCTGATTGTTTAGGATAAACTAATAAATTTGGAGACTCTAAGTAAGAGATTGCAAATCAAACTATAGTTTACTTTAATCAATCGATTATCTGAATTTTCGATTCATAATAATCCTTTTGAGATCGTTCGCTAAACGTATTAATATTTAATAAAGAACATCGCACAAACTCTCATATATACGTCAAATCCAAGAACCAGCATGACAATTTTACCCGAAATAAACCCTAAACGAAAACTAACTATGAATAAAACAGTAACGAATACAAAATCTCGAGACAAATGGAATCATAGAACGGCAGAAAGTACAATTGAAAGATCGATCAATCATACGACTTGGGATAAACCCAGATGGAATTGTTGAAAATGCTACGGATTTTAGGCGGTTGTATGTTCTAATCATAGAAAATAAGATCAAACAGCCATAATCATATCTGTTATAATAAATACTATGACGATGGTGAAGAGAATCAATCAAAGATGGTGAGAAGAAGTACCTGATCCGACGATTAGGGTCTGTAGAAAGAGGATAGAAGAACCCTAAAAAGAGCGGACAAATCCGAGCAAACGATTAAAAGTCGATTCTATCACAAGATTCCACGATCGAAGCAGAGGTACCTCTGACTCTAATCAATATAAAAAGACTTGTAACTGGATCGGGTTGGGCCATTTTTTATGGGCCAATTTGGTGGGTATAAAAATTCGATTGCGAATGAATATGTAAGAACGGTTCGGGAAAATAGAGACCAAACCAGCTAATGTGTAAATCTTTTTTTCCAAAAGACTGATAAACACGACCCATGGATAATAATTTAAGTATTTTTATATGATTGTTTAAAATATATTGTGCTAATAACCGAAAACATAAAAATACAATGCTATAAATAGATGAATTTTCAAGATATAATGCATGAACAAGAAAAAGAGAACGAAAGTACATTGTGATAATGAACAAAAAGATGAAAGTCCATTATGATTGTATGATTTTTCTCCTTATCGACAACCAATCAAGGACTATTGGAGTATTGGGATTAATCATGAAATACATCTTCGATTTCTAAATTAAAGGTTTTAGACACTTGTTTCTTGATTTCCCATTGATCTTTATTTTTATGTCCGATTATCCGGTATGTTTTGGTTTGAAAAGACCTATAAACTTAAGCATGAATTAAAAGGATTTGGGACTTTAAAAATATTTTCTAGAAATTTGTGATATTATGTAAAATATTATGAAGATATATTCACCATTTTCTCAATGGCTACAGAAATTCCCTGTTCGGATAATCAAATTTCAAACAATCTTGATGTCTTGTCCATCGTTCTAAACAAGGTCTTAGTAACGGAAACTTGTTAATTAATTGGAAAATACGCCTCCTGTCAAGAACCATGTGAAAAAAAAAATATTTGGTTGATTTATAATTATACAAGCTATAATACCAATTTTATTTATTGCAAACTTGGTATACGTACACAAGCGCACAAACACACACACACACTCACCCTCACCCTCACCCTATCACAACTACCATTTTCTTAACTTTCTTAACATGAAAATCGATAGGAAAATACACATCTAAGCACGTTTTCTAATTTTTTAAAACTAAAAGTGAAAAATGAATAAGTTTTAACTAAATGCGTTTTTTAAATTTTCCAATGAAAACTGAAAAAAAAAACGAAAAACAAAGAACAAAAAATGAAAATTGTTTTCTATAACGAAATGCAAACCTAAGCAATTCTAAAAGGCTAAGGAACACCATTTCCGATTAATGTGAATCTAATCAATTTCTGACAGCAAAATGAAATTCAACAAAATATAACATTGTCATGACAAATATCGTCAATTAAATTGTTAAAATACATTCCGACCATATTATTATCATGTTTTCAATTTCTCTATGAATCATTTTATGTATATAATTATTGGATATTGCACTTCATTTTCGGATTGCACACAAAGTGGTGGTACAGATTAATGTTAGGGTTGTTTGGTAACCATCTTAATGGTTCCATTAAGAAGAAACCACTTAATCATTCAACATTAAGAGTGTTTTGTAACACCAAATTTTTATCTATGGCCGATTAGAAGGATTTGAATGGTTTATTAAACCACACATCAGTCCCATCATCTTCTTTCCTCTAGTCAACACCACCATCTCCTTCTCGCAGCACAATAACAGAAGAACGATAATATAGGGCAACAGAACAACACATGAGTATGCAACAGAAGAAGGAGAAGTGAATGAAAAATAGTTTTGTAAACTTGAGCAA
This sequence comes from Lactuca sativa, assembly GCF_002870075.4. NCBI lineage: Eukaryota > Viridiplantae > Streptophyta > Magnoliopsida > Asterales > Asteraceae > Lactuca > Lactuca sativa. Next base: position 9,855,612 of record NC_056627.2, read on the forward strand.
GCATTCCCTGAAAAAAAATCGACAACAATTTTAGAGAGATAGAGTTAGAGGATAAGTGATAAGATTGACTGTTACTTACACCTGGTTCTCTAGTTTTTTTTATGAGGGAAAGGAATGGGAATGAGGGGATTGGAGGGGATTGGTGTGTTCTTGAGTTTTTTTTAGGAGGCGGAGTAAATGAAGAGGAGGGATTGAGAGGGAAGGCAATGAAGAAATTAAGGTGTTTTGTATCCGCCCAAAATTGGGCAGATTGTGAAGGAAAGCAACAAAATGACAAACTTTACCGTTTTTTCATCTTCATTTTGGAACTTCACATCATAGATTATTTATCTTCATTCTCACAGGTTCTTCCTTCACATCGTATCTTCTTCCTCTTCATTCTAACCTGATGAACCCTAAGTAGAGGGAAAAACGTCATTTGATAGTGAAGTTTCTTTCCCTCTCCTTAAACTCAAGAACGAATCTATCGCCTCTCGATTCTCCTTCCATCGTTTTCCCTATCTTTGCCCTCATTTCCTCCCCTTTGCCCTCCTTAATTTTTAATCTCGAGAACAGCCTGTTAAGGAATGAAAAAGGCTATGAGCTACATATAGGTAGGTTATATTGACTTTTCTTTATATTTTTTTAATTGTTTGGCAGTGTTTTATGATATAATTTAACCATCAAGTAATTAAAATACTAGTTAGCATTTAGTATGTTGTGTTTTAATTAATTTACATGTTCTCAAAACACACATGTTTACTTTCAATGCTTTTTTAAAGACTGATCATTTTGGTGTATGTTTGTTAAAAAAGATAAGTCGATGTTGATCGAACCTTGTGTTGTCACTTCTACCGTTATTATTTAAATGACTTTTTTGCAGTTTGGTGGATTTGGAACATATCATGGGGTCGGTCCATTATTTGAACTCTTTGTGTCAGAGTTCTAACCATATTACAATAATCTCTCGTTTAATGTAACGTCCGCAATTTAGGGCAACACGTTTAGAGTATAATTCATTATACATTTTAACAGACAATTAAAATCCTTGATTTGAGTAATTGTTCTACATATGTGTTATGAGAATATAAATAAGAGTAAATTACATGAATAGTCCTTATGGTTTAGGGTAATTTGCGTGTTTGGTACTTAACTTATTTTTTTAACTCAGAAAGTCCATATTGTTTGTTTTGTTACGCACTTGGTCCCTGTCTTACCTAAAAAAATTATTTTGCAATTGATTTTTTAATTTATTTAAATAAACACACCCGCAATCTCACCCCCTTACCTTACCTTACCTACCTCATCATCTTTTCCTATTTAAATAATTATCTTTTTAGGTAAGACAGGGACCGAACGCTTAACAAAAACAAACAGTAGGGACCAAGCGTGTAACAAAAACAAACAATAGGGACTTTCCGAGTTAAAAAAAAATATGTTAGGGACCAAGCGCGCAAATTACCCCAAACCATAGGGACCATTCGTGTAATTTACTCTATAAATTATTATCATGTACACATTAAGTGGATAGATATTAGGATTATAAAATATTTGTAGAAAACCTTAATATAGAATTTATCATTAAACGATAAAATAAACATTAAAAATAAAAAATTATTTAGAATAAGTAATCTTAACAAGAGTTGTAGTAGTTTTCACAATGATCTCTTAGATATAAAGAACGTCCAAATCTGACTCCGTATGAGAAAGTTATGATTTCTCTAAATTTCACGTTCAAACTGATACGACAAGATGTGTCATAAAAGTGAATCGGAGATAGGTTTAGCCAAAGTGATTTAAATGAAAATCCAAGTGTTTGTTAATAGGAACGTGTTAACATAAAACCGCCAAAATCTGACTTTGTATAAGGAAGTTGTGATTTTTTAAAGTTTCGAGTGTGTCACAGTACAACACTGTGCGACACAAAAATCGAAATATAAATTGATTGATTGTTAGCCAAAACAATCTAAATAAAAGTTTTAGTACTCTTTAATATGAAGTCAATGATATATAGAACATTGAAAATAGAGTCCACATGAACAAGTTACGAATTTTGCAACATTATTTACTGTCCAAGCCTTCTCGGACCATAAAACGATAAATAAAGTGAAAATTAGCCAATGGATTCTTAATGAAAATTGTAGTACTCGTCGATAACTACGTGTGTGTATATAAATACCGTCGAAAATGGAGTTTGTGTATGAAAGTTATAAATTTTAGAAGAAAATTAAGTTCGGAAGGCTAACATGTGGCACCACCAAAGGGCGACACTTGGTTGAATCTCCTTCCACCCTTCCTCCCCATGAAAACCGATATGATTGCGAAATGTGGCATATGATGCGGTGCTGTAACATCTAGATTCCCAGGTATTCTATGTTATTCATTTATTTTGAGTTAGAGAGAAGGACTCGACGAGTCAACTCCTAGACTCGTCGAGTTGGATCGCGATTTGCTGACTGGATTAATGAATGGACTCGACGAGTCGGCAGGGTGACTCGACGAGTCCGTGCTGACGGCTGAAACCCTAAATCTTTGGGCCTGTGCCCTATTTAAGGGTCCTTATTGCCCTCATTTATGGCTGCCAGTCCAGAGAGAGAAACCCTAGAGAGCTTGAACGAGTTGTGTAAGAGAGAGAGAGAGAGAGAGAGCCTTTTTGATCCTTGCTAGTGTGATTTTGCAAAGAAGAAGGTGTTTCCAGCAAGAGGAGGTCAAGGGGATTGCTATTTTGTGGGTTTCCAGCTTGGATCTGCAACTTTGAGGTAGTAAATCGATCCCTTCTTCTGTTTAGTATGAGATCCTTGAATTTTAGGGTTTTCTATACCCTTTATTGGCTTGAAATGTTGAGTATGTTGTCCCTTTGAGTGTTAGACTCTGGATCTGGACCTCTAGAGGTCTAGAGGGCCTTATCCATTCTGCTTTATGTTGGTTCATGGAGGAAATGAGACTATGTTGCCATTTTAGAAGCCATTTCACCAAGGAAAGCCTTGCGTGCATTGCATGAATGTCAAGACTGAACCTTTACGTGATTATCGTGTTTGGGAAGGTCAGATCTATAGGTTAGAGAAGCAGATCTGACCTTAGAAGGTCATTTGAGTGTTGCCATGGAAGCAACTCGCCGAGTTCATAAGTGGACTCGACGAGTCGAGTCGGGGTTGCCCCGCGATTCGTGACAGGAGTAACCCGTCGAGTGGAGGGATGAATCGATGTGCCAAGCGAGACTAGAAGGATTCTGAGGATCCGCATGGACTCGCCGAGTCACCCTTGTGCACTCGATGAGTCGGGTCAAATTTTGACCGTCGACCTCAGTTGACCTTGGGGTTTTGGTCAAGCTAATTCAGGAGAGTTTAGAGAGGGATGGAATGGCCTTTTACCCAATCTTTAGAGATGAGACTATGAGAGGGTATTGATCAGGAATGTTATTCAGATGATAGAAGGAGGCTAGGTCGGGACGTCGAGCATGAGAGTTTATCCGACTTCGTACGAGGCGAGTCTTCTCACTATACTGTACCTAGAGTGGTACCTATGTATGACCGGAAGGTCTTATATTCTATGAGATGTATGTGTCGTATGATGTTATATGATATGTATGTGTTTTGTATGTTATGAATGATAAGGATCGGAAGGTCATTATGATATGGACCGGAAGATCAAGATGATATGGGTCAGAAGGTCATTACGGGTAGGACCGGAAGGTCTACCAGGGTTGTGGGACGGAAGTCCTCTGAGACACAGTGACCAGAAGGTCTTATAGCCTTGAGTGGCGTATGTGGTATTTTGGGGAACTCACTAAGCATTTATGCTTAAAGTTGTTGTGTTATGTGTTTCCGGTACTAGTGAGGATCGCGGGAAGGCGCCGACATGATCCGTACATAGTCATGGAGTTTATGTCTTGAGATTCTGGGATATGTTTTTTGGATTAGTGTCTAAGTCCATAACTATTTTGGTATGTACTTGACCTGATTGTGAGCATGGTCCTTTTGGGTTGCTTTCACACTCGTGACTAGATAGGATGATTGTTGAGGAGAGAGGCTGGTTTATTGTTAAGAATAATAAAATGGGGTATAAATATGATTTGTTAATATATTATATGAATAATATATTAATTTGGAATCATATTATTAATTAGTATTTAATCATAAATTAATTAGGAATTAATTTCGGGATTAAAGGAATTAATTAAAAGTACAGGGGCTGTTTTGTAATTATTTGATAGTTGAGACTTTGGGCTATTTGATCACCTTTATTAAGGCTTGAACGAAAATCCTAGAAGGATCTAGGAGTTTTAGTCCAAGGGCTGAAGGAAAAGAGTTCATGGACTTGCTTAGGCCCTAAGCTAAGGGATTATGATTTCCACCTTGAAACCCTAGTTAGCCTTAAGTATAAATAGCACCCTAAGGCACTAAATTCGGCCAACCCTTGGAGAAACCCTACTAGGGTAGAATTTTAGAGCCTCTTGCCTTCCTTCCTCTCTCTCATATTCATCCTCTTACCCAAAGTGTGTTTGTGAGCCATTAGAGGTACTACACTTGTGGTACTTGCTTTCAAGAGCTAAGGAAATTCAAGGAAATAGTTGTTATTTCTATATAACAACAAAAGGTATGTATTCTATTCTACTTTATGGATTTCAAAAATCATAGGAGTATCCCAGGTTTCTTTTTGTGTTCATAAAGTTGTATGTCTAATAGTGAGAACATAGATCCAATTAGGGTTGCATGCACACATAGGATTGCTTATATAAAACCCATCAGTGGTATCAGAGCCATTGGTTTTTGTTTTCAATTGGATTTGATGCATTATATGAACTTGAAAAATTAGGTTTTATAGCTAGTAAACCCTAGGGCTTGGTAATTTTCGCAATTAGGGTTGAAAAACCCTAGTTGGCGATTTTTTGATAGGGTTTTTAAACCCATTCCTTTGCCTCCATATTTTCGAAATTAGGGTATGTAACCTAGGGTTTTTCGAAAATCACATGTCCCTAGATCGGATTCCCAATTTTTTGGGATTTGGATAATGCCATATCTTGTAATTATCCTTGATTCCTTAAATAGATAATTATAGATCTTATGAATTATCCCATTCCATAAATTTTCAAATCTTAGGGGATATGAGATTAGATTAAATTAATTGTCTAATTTAATAGATAATCCTACAAGATTTAATAATTTTAAACTAATTGTTTAATTTTGGATAATTATTAAATCAGTATTTTAATGTTTAAGAGTTTAAAATTAAAAGGTTTTAATTTTCGAAAAAGTTAAATATGATTAAAAAAACCCCTAGTATTTTTTGACAAAGTTCAAAATACTTCCTTATGGTTTTATTAATTAGTTAAAGTGTATAATTAAAAGAGATTTAATAAACCCATAAAGATTTGGCTTACATTTAATTAAACTAAATGTATAATTTATTAAATTAAACCACCTAGTATTTTAAAAGTGTAAAATACACCCTATACTATATATATGTAACATTAAAAGTCTAATATTATATATATATATATATATATATATATATATATATATATATATATATATATATATATATATATATATATGAGTATAACTTAAACTGCTAGTCTTACCGTTAGTAGGCCTCATTCACGAAGCCGATCTATAAGGGGGTATAAAGTTATGGCCTATAAAATGGTCGTTTAATGGGTGTCCACTCTCACCCACCGCTTCCTTGATTGGTGGAGGGTCGTTAGCCGAACGGGTAGGATATGACAAACCCTTTTCATTAAAAGTATAATGAAGTATAAAGTAACTAAATGTTTTACAAGATTCCCAATCTTAGTTACTTTAGGCAAAAGTGAATTGATGCAATTCCATGAAATTACACTTTGTGCCCTTGCGAAGACGTTAGTGGAGCGTGTGTGGTTAACCGGCACATCGAATATGTGACTGTAACATTGGGGGCACCATGTAAGTTTGCATGGTTATTCACACCCTGTTTTGTGATCCTCGACATCCCAATCACAAATCGAGGGGCATATCGAGATTTAAACATGCCATTAAAAAGTTCAATGAATCTCAAAGGATCTAGGAATTTTTCAATACATTTAAAACCGAATCTCTTTTTCGTTTTTCATGGTGGAAAATTAGTGAATCGTCATTCACTTACCTTCAAATGTTCTGCAATGTGGGTGACGGAATCCCTCTCCCAAGTTGTGGAATATTGTGTTGGGTCCTAGCCTTAATATCTCATTTGGGTGATTTATTAAGGACTCAATCAATCAACTAACTTGAATTTTTTCTCCCATTTTGTAGATGTCAAAGTATGACAACTATGGTCTTCCCAAATCCCGTGGAACAAGCTTTCCACATGAAGATGATATTCCACGAATCAATCGAGGAACATGAGATCATGCTTCACTTCCTCCACCTCCTCCAATTATTCTCCCTAACCCACAAGTACAAAGGCTTGAAAAGTTCAAGATCACTCAATCCCTTTTGGCAAGTAAACATGAAGATGGGAAACTTGTGTGTGCACACGTCTTAGAGATGAAGTCACACATTGATAGGTTAAGGATGTTGGGTGTCGAGATCTCAGGAGAGTTGGCTGTTGATTGGGTTCTTCAGTCGCTTCCTGAATCATATAGTGAGTTCGTTAGAAAGTACTATTGTAGGGTTTCAAAGCACTCCATGGATGATGACAATGGGCCCCTTTGATGAATTCTAGGTTAAAATCCCAAGACTTGTCTTTTCCCTATAAATAGTCATGTATTATTCATAATTAGGGTTAAAAAAAGAGTGAGGAAAAATGTAGCCGCCATGTGAGGTTTCTTATGTAGTGTCAGATTCTTTAGTCTAAGCTGAAAGTGTAATTTATTCGTCATATTTGAATAAATCGAGTGATCATTCGACATAATCTTCATATTTGTGTTTGTTCTTATTTTCCGCATCTTGTTCATCAAATCTCAATTAGGGTTTTAATCCCAACAATTGGTATCAGAGCGGGTCTTTGAAGATCTATTGATTTTTGAATCCCTTTCATGTATCTCATAATCAGCAAGCTCTTCAGGAGTAGCAATTAGCTCGGGTACCTTTAGCTCCTTGTCGAGAACATATTCTTTGTTCTCATACCGAGTGACCATCCTGATGTTCCTGATCCAATCAGTAAAGTTGGATCCATCGAAGATGACTCTCCCACAAAGATTCATGAGAGAGAAAGATCTAGTAGGGTTAGAGCCAGAAACATTGTTATTGGAAGACATCTGAAAGGAAGAGGGAATAGATTAGATTAGATTTAGAGATGGTCCTTAATAAAACACCCAAATGTAGTATTAAGGCTAGGACCCAACACAATATTTTATAACTTAGAAGAGGGATGCCGTAATCTAAGCTATAAGATATTTGAAGGTAGGTGAATGACGATTCACCAATTTCCACCATGAAAAACGAAATTTTAATTAGGTTTTAATTGGTTTAGAAACTCCTAGATTCTTTGAGATTCATTGAACTTTCTTCAATGGCATGTTTCAATCTCGAGTGTGCCCTTTAGGTTTTGTGACTGGGATGCCGAGGATCACAAAACAAGGTGTGAAGTAACCATGCAAATTACTTGGTACCCTCAATGTACTACCCCTCAATCGATGTTCCGGTTAACCACACACGCTCCATCGATACTATGATAAACATTAAGTCACCCTTTACCTACCTTGTTAAGTTCAAGTTAGTGTGTCGGTTAACCACACACGCTCCACTAACGACTTAAGCAAAGTGTAAAGTGTAATTCCATGGATTAGCACCTTATTCACATTTTCCTAAAGTAACTAAGATTGGGAATTTAATAAAGCATTTAGTTACTTTATAATTATCATTATACTTTTAATGAGAATTTATAAGTCCTTGTCCTACCCGTTCGGCTAACGACCCTCTACCAGTCAAGCAAGCGGTGGGTGAGAGTGGACACCCATTAAGTTGCCATTTTATAGGCAACAACCTTATACCCACCTTATAGACTAGCTTCGTGAATGAGGCGTACTAGCGGTAAGACGACTTTGATCTTATACATATATATATTATTATTAACTTATAATATTATAAGTATAAGGGTTGAATTTTAACTTTTAAAATTCTAAGGGTTGGAACTAAAGTTTTTTTTAATATGACTTTACTTGTTCCAAAACTTGAGGGCAAGTTTTGTAAACTTTCAAAACTTTTCATTTCTTGTAACTTATGAGTTAAATAGAGTAATAAAAATGAAGACTCTTCATTTTTCTAACTCTTGTGTTCTTTTAATGGTTTTAATTCAAGTGTGACTCTTGGTTTTCCATAACTTGAGGACAAGTTATGGACTCCATTAAAACACATTATGATCAAGAATTAAACTACCAAGTAGGTTATAAGTAATTCCTATGATCATCTAAATTCATAAGATCAAGAACATGAATATCCATATCAAAGTTTCAAGACCATATGAACACATATAATCATGAAAAATTGATATTAGCCATTGTAAATGGATTAGAACAAACATTACACCATCTAAAACAAGTTTTATAACACCAAAACAGTTTAGGGTAATGTTTCTAGTCCATTTCCAGCAGCAAAAGTCGAAAATCTGCATTCTGTGGCTCCTACTCGCCGAGTGCACGAACTTACTCGCCGAGTAGGATGAAGATACACATGAACTCGGCGAGTCCCCCCATGGACTCGGCGAGTTCATCAGGCAAACAACAAGTTTTTCTACTTTTTCCAATATTTTGCATCAAGTTTCAAACAAACAAGCCTAGGCTCTGATACCACTGATGGGTTTTGAGCATTCTAACACTTCCTAAGTGTACATGCAACCCTAATAAACCTTGGATCTATGTTTGTCTAAGATACATGCAAATAATTATTTTTTCCAAGGTTTATATCCTAACTAGCATGGCATGGGGAACATGAATCAAATAAAGCTAGTAGAAATACTTACCTCGTAGTAGTAGTTGATTGCTTGGAGTTTTAGAGCCTAGCACCAATAGTGTGGATGCCTCAAATGGAAATCACAAATCACCACAAACTTGGAACTTTGAGAGAATAGTCACTACTATCTTGAAATCTTCCCTCTTGCTTTACTCACCTCAACTAGCATGATTTCAAGAGCCAAAGCCTCCTTTATATAGTGTGGTGGATTAGGGTTACATCCATGTAAACCCTAATACCCATGTCTCTTCATTTCCATGAGATCCATGGGTTAAAGTTCCATGGAATATCCATGGACTTTCCATGCAAGCCTAGCCCATTCCAAATAAGCATTAGCCTACACTATATAAATATAGAAGCCCATATTTAATTAGTAATATCTTTGATCTCTAAATTAATCCTAGATTAATTATAGATCAATATTAATTAAATCTTATATTAATATATTAGAACTTATAATATATTAATAAATCATAACTTGTACTATTCTCAAAAGATTATCCATAAATTGTTCGGGTGAAGTGCAATCCAAATGGACCATGCCGGGTCGGGTCAAGTACATACCAAATATAGTTATGGACTTAGACACTATATCCAATAGTCTCCCACTTGGATAAGTCTAATAACTATAGTTGCAAGTATGACTTTAGGAACCGATCAGCAATCGTAGCTCTTTAAACTCTGTTGAACTAGAACGCGCCATTTTAGATAAGTGATCATATAATCCTCTGTTCTAGATATCAGCCGGACAAATACATGGAACATGGTCTTACTTATTGTCCAACATTTGTTTCCAGATTTCCGGTTTGTTTGACATAGAACTTAACTGAACACATCAATTTAGTTCTGACCGGGCCCGGTACATAGGTCAAAACAAAATCATCGAGGGGCCCAGATATCGCTTCTAATCCTAGAAGGAACAGATACAATTCGACTCATATGTTTGTTCTACCACTTATTGAATTATACACAAAGGCACGTTTTATAACATCGAGTTACCAATGCGTTTTCGTACAATCAATGCATAACCAATTCGTAAGTAACAAATCGTATCTCTAGGTTTGAAGACTTATATGATATTACCGTCTCACGGTCACTCGAGATAAATTCCATGAAGTGATTCCAGTGAGCGTGGGTTGAGTCCAATGCTCAGAACTTATGAGCACTCATGATTGTTGTAGCCATGTCCAACACCTTGGACCTCTGCAACCAATCATGACAGTCTTGATTCATACCTACTTCCAACATATGACCGACTGTGGAGGTTTGAATAATATGATACACCAAACATAATTATTCTGGAAGTCAAAATATGCAAAAGAAATATAGTAAACGATCGACAAGAGATAGCAACACTTTGCTCATAAATAAAACACCTTTTATTCATCATTTAATGTCAATTACACTTTACAAATTTTGAGATTATCTAACTACCAAAACTAATATCATCCTTCAGCCCTATGCTCCGAGCATGCTGGAGATGCTTGGCCCGAGTCAGTCCCTTCGTGAGGGGATCTGCTGGGTTCTCATCTGATGATACCCTCTTCGCCACGAAGATTCCTTCTTCTATTCGATGTCTGATGAAGTGATATTTTCTATCAATGTGTCCAGATCTTCCATGATCTCTTGGTTCCTTGGCTAAGGCAACCGCACTATTACTGTCACAGAAAATCTCCATTGGCTCCTTTATAGCTGGTACAACTCCAAGATCTCCGATGAAGTTCTTTAGCCATATAGCCTCCTTTGCAGCCTCGCTTGCTGCTATATACTCTGATTCACAAGTGGAATCAGCCACTGTCTCCTGCTTGGAACTTTTCCAAGTAATTTCCCCTCCGTTTAGGGTAAAGACCCAGCCCGAATGAGAGCGGAAATTATCCCTGTCAGTCTGAAAGCTAGCATCATTGTACCCTACAACTCTCAGGTCATCACTCCCACCAAGGGTAAGGACCCAATCCTTAGTCCTTCGCAGGTACTTGAGGATATTCTTTACCGCAGTCCAGTGTGCCTTGCCAGGGTTCCCTTGATACCTGCTAACCATGCTCAAAGCAAAGGCTACATCAGGTCGAGTACACGTCATAGCATACATGATCGATCCTACAGCTGAAGCATAAGGTAGTGGACTCATTTCTGCTATCTCAGCCTCAGTACTAGGGATTTGTGTCTTACTTAATCTGGCATTACTCTGAATGGGTAACTCACCTTTCTTGGAGTTATGCATGTTGAATCTTTTCAACAGTTTGTCCACATAGGTGCTTTGACTAAGTCCAATTAGTCTTTTACTCCTGTTTCTCAAAATCCTTATCCCTAGGATATAGGCAGCTTCACCAAGTTCCTTCATAGCGAAACACTTCTCAAGCCAGGACTTTACTTCCTGCAGGGTTGGGATGTCATTTCCTATGAGTAGCATGCCATCCACATACAGTACCAAAAACCTGACTATGCTCCCACTAGACTTGATATAGACACAAGATTCATCTTCACTCCTTGAAAAGCCAAATTCCTTGACTTTCTCATCAAAGAAAAGATTCCATCTACGAGGTGCCTGTTTTCAATCCATAAATGGATTTCTCGAGTTTACACACTCTATTGGGGTACTCTGTACTGACAAAACCCTCTGGCTGAACCATGTAAACATCTTCAGCCAACTTTCCATTAAGGAAAGCGGTTTTGACATCCATTCGCCATATTTCATAGTCATGAAATGCAGCAATGGCTAACAGAACCCTAATAGACTTAATCTTGGCTACTGGTGAAAAGGTCTCATCATAATCAACTCCCGGAGTTTGAGAATAACCCTTTGCAACCAGTCGTGCCTTATAAGTGTGTACATTACCATCCATGTTGGTCTTCTTCTTGAAGATCCATTTTCACCCAACTACCTTTCGATAAGGTACATTGTCAACCAAGTTCCAAACTTGATTGTCATACATGGACTATATCTCGCTATCCATAGCCTCTTTCCATTTAGCAGCCTCAGGGACTGCCATGGCTTTTGTGTAGATGTTAGGCTCATCCAGAGTTACCAGTGTGTTATCACTGATAAGTGTCTCACCTTCTGCAGTAATATGGAAACCATAATAATGCTCAGGTGCATTCCTAACTCTGGTGGAACGCCTCAAAGGTATAGATTCTTCAGTTGACTCAACAGGAGTTTCCTCCTCATGTTGAGGACTAGGGTTTGAGGTTCCTTCATCACTTGACTCTTGAAGTTCCTCAAGATCAATTTGCCTCCCACTTTCTCCTTGACTCATGAATTCTCTCTCTCGAAAGAATCCTCTTCTTGCTACAAAGACCACATTATCACGGGGTCTGTAGAAGATGTATGTAACAATTGGTAAAAATAGGAACGATCGTACGATGCTATCTTTTGATTATTAAGCAATATGAGTATTTTATTAAGAATGGTTGAAGGAATTTAACCTCTTTTATTTAAATAAGTTATTGTGAAATATAAAACAAGTAACTATTGATAAATTTCGTTATGATGTATGACATCGAACCATCAACGGTTTGTGAAATTAACATATAACATCATTTAAATGCAACAAACTTAATTTTTGTATCAACATGTCTCTAGTTGATAAGTAAGTTAGGTTCTATGTAAATCGTTTGCTTAATAGATGTGAAGGATCTAAATTTGACAAATATACGAACCAAAGTGACAAAACGTGTTTAACGATATGGTTAACCGGTTAAATGTCACGAAATTATACATTGCTCAATAAATTTTATATTTAAATAAATTAAAATATAAAATGAATTATTATAAGGTATAATTAAAATGTATTTAAGTGTTTTTGAATAAAAAGAATAAAACATAAACATTAAAGTTCAAATACACAAAAACTACATTGTTATTTTATACTAAGTATACATGTATGTATTTGTATATATGTATTATTATCTAGTGAATGACTAGTTATAAGTCATGAATTAAAATGATTTCATGTAAGTTTTATGATGTCTAAATCAATTAAGATAAGAGAATTGGTGGAGATAAGTGCCAACTTAACTAATAAGTGCTTAATCACTTAAGACATTTTACTAAGAATGCTTATTAATCCCTCTTCTAATTTTCGAGATTAAGACCTTCCCTCTCCTTAACTAGAACTCCTAACTAACTAAATAACTAGTAGTTAGTTAGTTAACTAACTCTATCTCTAAACAACCACCCAAGCAAGTGGCTAGACAAGATCACATCACTTAAACTCACATCCCATCACAAGCTAGTCTAGGTTTTGTCCCCTTATCCTCTTCCACCCTTTCCTCCTTCATAACCACGAAATTTCCTCTTCATTTTACCCTCATTTGACCAGCCAATACTCCAAGTAATTACTCTCAACCTTCATCTCATTTTCAAGCACAAGAACTTCCTTCCAAAGCCATCAAAACCATGAACTAAAGGGTTGCTGTCCCTTTTGTGTTTCAGCCACCATTTCACCCATCTACACCTTCCTTTTGCTTGATATTTTTACCACCAAATACCCCTGGAAGTTACTTGTTTTGATACTCAAAATTATTGATTCAAAACAGTGAGTAAACTACCCTTTTTCTTGCACTTTTGCTGTGAAATTTTCGTGACAGCAACATAGCCAAAAGAGTGGCTGTTTTGGAGCATCAAACCAACAACCAAAAGTTCATCTTCAACTTTCCATTCGTCAAGTATTCACATAAGGTGAGTTCATACCCCTACATTTTCATGTTTTATTCAAGTTTTAAGGGGGGGAATACAAGTTAGAACACTAAACATAACTCAAATTTAAATGACAGCTTTCTACAGAAAAGTTGAGTCCTGTTCACAGACTTTTTTGACCATCTTAAACTTAATATCTTTCAAAACTGTACAATATGCAAATAGTTCAAGTTTATACCTTTCTAATGACTACTCGCACGTGTTCATACGATTTTTCTACAATTTATGGCGATTTTTATAAAACTGCCTGTCATTTCAGAAGTGATTTCGGACCAGTCTGTGAAGATGTTCATTTTCACACTAGTTTGAGACCACTAAAAATCATAATAAAAATTAGGAACAAAGTAGACTCATTTTATAAACTCTCAGAGGTGACGGATTCAGTTTTTGACTTACGAGGATTTTTCTATGAGTTTTCTAAAAACAGGGACAGTAAAGGGCAAAACTGTCAAAAGTGGTTTATACATTTATTAACACCTTCTAACATTTTTTAGCAATGTTTATACATTAAGGAAGTTAAAACACAATCATTTAAATATGTTTAATTACCATTTTTACAAAAGTGATAAGTACAAAAAGGTCTTTAGTATCAAACTTAAGGATTATTTCATGCAAAGTTTCTAATAAAAACGTAAGAATATGAACAACAATTACGAAACATACCAAATCATCTTTTAAAATTTATACATATATATAACCATATACATATATATGTTTTGTTTACAAAACTTCTTTATGCTTTTATATTATAAATTTCATGCCTCTATATGTATAGTTATATAAGAAATGTTTAAAAGACTTAGAAAGGCTATCCACCCTGTTTCCTTTTCCTCGATTTGGATGTGGTCTGGTGGGATATCGGGTACTCCTCCGAAGGTCGTTTAAATATTAGTTATATATCATGTATACATATATGGTCATAAATGTTCCACCAGTTAATTTAGTTTCGATACTCCTGGGTAGCAAAGGTGTATAAACCTACTTGGACACTCATCAATTACATTCTAGTAAACTATTATAGGAATAGTTTAGAGTAAACAAAACATTTTCACTACTACAAGAAATTACACCAGAGTCAGTTCATTCATGAGTCCAGACTACATGTTATATGAAGGAATACTTTTACATGAATACTTATACATGAATACTTTTACATAAACATTATATGGCAAATTACTACTACATGTTATATGAAGGAATACTCTTACCTGAATACTTATACATGAATACTTGTACATGAATACTTTTACATAGACATCATATGGCAATTTAATATTACATGTTATATGTCTAGATACGGTTATATTGTTCGCCTTTCTATCTTTACCTTGTGATTCAATCACATCATCGACGAGGTAGACTGGGACTTTATCTCCTAGTACCACATCATACTTTGAGGGACTAACCATTCCGATAACCACTGCTAGCTACAGAGGTAAATGAACAATCTACGGATGTTCTAGGTTGATACCATCGTGGGTATACAGAAGGGACTAACTATTCCTAAACCCGACTGTTAGCAACAGAGGTAAATGAACAGTCTACGGATGTTCTAGGTTGATACCATTTCAGGTATACTTAAGAGACTACTAATAAGAGTTAAACAAGGAAAAACCATCACATTTTCAAGAGATGCGTACTTTCGAAACAGTCAGGTCTAGGTAAAAGACTACTTTCAAAACATTCGAGTCTTGGTAGAAGACTACTTTTATACTAGTAGGAAATATGGGATTTTCTAGAGCTTTTCGTACTTATACTAAATGTTTCATCATTCATTTACCAGTCTTTCATATCAACTAATCAAAGCAATGACATTAAATACTTATGAACTCACCAGCTTAAATGCTGATCTACTCTTTCAAAATAACTTGTATTCTCAGGTTACAAATAGACAGGTGTCGATACAAGGTTCAGAGAAGACGGAGCAGTCAAGACTCGTCTTTTTTTTGATAAGTTATTATCATATCTTGTACAATGAAAGAAAACACTTGTAACTAAAATTATACTATTGATGCAATGGATGATGTTGTTGCTTGTTTACTACTTTACATTTGTTGTGATGCATACATGACGTCCTCCGCCCCAGAACGTTTCCGCCGTTCGTGGTTTTGGGGTGTGACAATGTAGCCAAAGGATTTCTGTAGATAACCGATGAAAATACACCTTTCGCTTCGGGGTTCGAGCTTATCATGAGTCTCGCGTCTCATGAAAGCCTCACAACCTTAAATCTTGATGTGGTCTATATTGGGAACTTTTCCTGTCCACATCTCGTGAGGTGTTTTGGCAACCTTCTTTGCAGGGACTAGATTAAGGATATGGGCGGTAGTCTCTAAGTCATACCCCCAAAATGAGATTAGCAGCGAAGCTCGACTCATCATGGAACGAACCATGTCCAACAAGGTCCGATTGCGCCTCTCGGCTACACCATTCAACTGTGGTGTCCTAGGAGGTGTCAATTGTGAGATAATCCCACATTCCTTAAGATAGTCAAGGAACTCAGTACTAAGATACTCACCACCACGATCGGATCGAAGCATCTTAGTGTTCCTGCCCAACTGATTCTCCATTTCTTGCTTAAACTCTTTGAATTTCTCAAAGGTTTCTGACTTATGCTTGATTAAGTAGACATATCCATATCTACTAAAATCATCAGTGAAAGTCACATAAAACCGATTTGCATCTCTTGTGGCGGTTCTGAAGGGTCCACACACATCCGTGTGTATGAGGTCCAACAAACCTTCACCTCTAGCACAAGTGCCAGTAAAAGGTGACTTTGTCATTTTACCAAGCAAACAAGATTCACAACTATCATCTGACTTTAGGTCAAATGACTCCAAGACTCCATCCTTTTGGAGTTGGCCTATGCGTTTCTTGCTTACATGTCCAAGACGACAATGCCATAAAGATGCTTTATCTAAGCTATTGGAAGAGTCAATATACAATACATTATTTCCTCGATTATCTACAACAGATACAGTTTCATACACGCCATCACAAGGTAATGCTTTAAAAAAATGAACATTATTAAAGAAAGCATCAATACTACCATTATTATTATCAAAATAAAAGGTAAAACCTTGTTTATACAATGCATGAAAGGAAATAACATTTCTTGCCTTTTCTGGCGAATAATAACACTTATTCAAATCTAATGTAAACCCACTATTTAGCACTAAGTAATAAAATCCTATCTTGGTGACAGGTGAAGCTTTCCTGTTTCCCATGATCAAGTTTATCTTTCCTTGCTCCACATTGTCACTTCTTCTTAGTCCCTGCAAATCACAACATATGTGAATACCACAACCGGTATCAAGGACCCAAGACTTAGAATGAGGTGAGTTATTAGACAATATAGTGTATATACCTGCATGGTTGGGTTTTACTTTCCCATCCTTCACATCTTGCTGGTACTTTGGGCAGTTTCGCTTCCAGTGCGACTTTTCATGACAATAGAAGCATTCAGCCTCATTAGGGTTAGCAGAAGGAGTGACAAAACCTTTCTTGGTTTTGCTTGAAGAGGAGCCTTCAAGGGTCTTACCCTTGGTACCCTTAGAGGGGTTCTTTCTCTTCTTCCCTTTGCCATGCCCGATTGCCAAGACATTGGCCACAGTAGGAGTAGGAGTAGGAGTAGTAACAACCGACTTACCCTTTAGACCACTTTCCGCGGTCTTCAAGAGTCCTTGAAGTTTACTGAGGGTGACTTCTTCCTTGTTCATGTGATATGTCATGCGGAATTGATCATAACACGATGGTAAGGAGGGCAAAATGATGTCTATTGCTAACTCCTCAGGGAAGTTCACATTCAGCTTCAATAAACGGTCCACATACCTTTGCATTTTCTGCAAGTGGCCGGTGATGGGTTCACCATCCTTCATTCGGGTTGTTATCATGGAGGAGATTATTTCATATCGCTCTTGACGAGCACTTTGATGTTAACGGTCCATCAAGTCCTGGTGCATCTCAAAAGGATAATAGTCCTCATAGGACTTTTGGAGCTCGACTGTCATGGTGGCCATCATGATGCATGCTACTTTTATAGCATCCCTTTCATGTACCTCATAATCAGCAAGCTCTTCAGGAGTAGCAATTAGCTCGGGTACCTTTAGCTCCTTGTCGAGAACATATTCTTTGTTCACATACCGAGTGACCATCTTGATGTTCCTGATCCAATCAGTAAAGTTGGATCCATCGAAGATGACTCTCCCACAAAGATTCATGAGAGAGAAAGATCTAGTAGGGTTAGAGCCAGAAGCATTGTTATTGGAAGACATCTGAAAGGAAGAGGGAATAGATTAGATTAGATTTAGAGATGGTCCTTAATAAAACACCCAAATGTAGTATTAAGGCTAGGACCCAACACAATATTTTATAACTTAGAAGAGGGATGCCGTAATCTAAGCTATAAGATATTTGAAGGTAGGTGAATGACGATTCACCAATTTCCACCATAAAAATGAAATTTTAATTAGGTTTTAATTGGTTTAGAAACTCCTAGATTCTTTGAGATTCATTGAACTTTCTTCAATGGCATGTTTCAATCTCGAGTGTGCCCTTTAGGTTTTGTGACTGGGATGCCGAGGATCACAAAACAAGGTGTGAAGTAACCATGCAAATTACTTGGTACCCTCAATGTACTACCCCTCAATCGATGTTCCGGTTAACCACACACGCTCCATCGATACTATGATAAACATTAAGTCACCCTTTACCTACCTTGTTAAGTTCAAGTTAGTGTGTCGGTTAACCACACACGCTCCACTAACGACTTAAGCAAAGTGTAAAGTGTAATTCCATGGATTAGCACCTTATTCACATTTTCCTAAAGTAACTAAGATTGGGAATTTAATAAAGCATTTAGTTACTTTATAATTATCATTATACTTTTAATGAGAATTTATAAGTCCTTGTCCTACCCGTTCGGCTAACGACCCTCTACCAGTCAAGCAAGCGGTGGGTGAGAGTGGACACCCATTAAGTTGCCATTTTATAGGCAACAACCTTATACCCACCTTATAGACTAGCTTCGTGAATGAGGCGTACTAGCGGTAAGACGACTTTGATCTTATACATATATATATTATTATTAACTTATAATATTATAAGTATAAGGGTTGAATTTTAACTTTTAAAATTCTAAGGGTTGGAACTAAAGTTTTTTTTAATATGACTTTACTTGTTCCAAAACTTGAGGGCAAGTTTTGTAAACTTTCAAAACTTTTCATTTCTTGTAACTTATGAGTTAAATAGAGTAATAAAAATGAAGACTCTTCATTTTTCTAACTCTTGTGTTCTTTTAATGGTTTTAATTCAAGTGTGACTCTTGGTTTTCCATAACTTGAGGACAAGTTATGGACTCCATTAAAACACATTATGATCAAGAATTAAACTACCAAGTAGGTTACAAGTAATTCCTATGATCATCTAAATTCATAAGATCAAGAACATGAATATCCATATCAAAGTTTCAAGACCATATGAACACATATAATCATGAAAAATTGATATTAGCCATTGTAAATGGATTAGAACAAACATTACACCATCTAAAACAAGTTTTATAACACCAAAACAGTTTAGGGTAATGTTTCTAGTCCATTTCCAGCAGCAAAAGTCGAAAATCTGCATTCTGTGGCTCCTACTCGCCGAGTGCACGAACTTACTCGCCGAGTAGGATGAAGATACACATGAACTCGGCGAGTCCCCCCATGGACTCGGCGAGTTCATCAGGCAAACAACAAGTTTTTCTACTTTTTCCAATATTTTGCATCAAGTTTCAAACAAACAAGCCTAGGCTCTGATACCACTGATGGGTTTTGAGCATTCTAACACTTCCTAAGTGTACATGCAACCCTAATAAACCTTGGATCTATGTTTGTCTAAGATACATGCAAATAATTATTTTTTCCAAGGTTTATATCCTAACTAGCATGGCATGGGGAACATGAATCAAATAAAGCTAGTAGAAATACTTACCTCGTAGTAGTAGTTGATTGCTTGGAGTTTCAGAGCCTAGCACCAATAGTGTGGATGCCTCAAATGGAAATCACAAATCACCACAAACTTGGAACTTTGAGAGAATAGTCACTACTATCTTGAAATCGGCCCTCTTGCTTTACTCACCTCAACTAGCATGATTTCAAGAGCTAAAGCCTCCTTTATATAGTGTGGTGGATTAGGGTTACATCCATGTAAACCCTAATACCCATGTCTCTTCATTTCCATGAGATACATGGGTTAAAGCTCCATGGAGTATCCATGGACTTTCCATGCAAGCCTAGCCCATTCCAAATAAGCATTAGCCCACACTATATAAATATAGAAGCCCATATTTAATTAGTAATATCTTTGATCTCTAAATTAATCCTAGATTAATTATAGATCAATACTAATTAAATCTTATATTAATATATTAGAACTTATAATATATTAATAAATCATAACTTGTACCATTCTCAAAAGATTATCCATAAATTGTTCGGGTGAAGTGAAACCCAAATGGACCATGTCGGGTTGGGTCAAGTACATACCAAATATAGTTATGGACTTAGACACTATATCCAACACGAACATGGTTTCGTTTCGATGAACCTGGACCGAAGTTGGTTTCGGTTGCTTGTACTCGGAGCGAACCTATTGCAGTCGATGTTTATATGTGCCAATTTCTAGGTTTCGCGTCTGGTTTAAGTCATCGTTGAAAGATCAACTGGAGTATGATGCTGTGCTCTTTCATCTACGTCTAAATGGGGAAGAAGATAGTGAAGTTTAATTTTTGGTCCCTGCAACTTCAGTGCATTGGCACTTTTGGTCCCTGTTGTTTTCACAGATTGGTATTTTTGGATCATTTCCAGTTTTTGCTTCAAATAAAGGGGTATATTGATGCTGAATTACCATTCCAGCCCCCGTCTTTCAGCAAGTGACAGTTTCGGCCCAATATTCAGAAAAGTTTACTACATTGAGGGCCGGTGAACAGTTTTGGATTTTTCAACGCTCATATTTTTTCGTGAACAGCAAAATAATGATTCCATCAAGTCTTGGCGGTTCGGAAAGTCGTTTATCGTAATAACGACAAATTTTAACGACTTTTTTGGATTTTATACTTTGTTGTGTATATCATTTTGTCGTGGGGGAGCTTAGTAAATTTTTATCCATTCAAGATCATTCTCATGACCATTTGAAGGCTTTATAATCATGTTTTTTATTATAAATCGGGGGAGAATTTGCTATGGTTATTCGAAATTGGATTTGTGACTTTTCAAAGTTGAAGATTTTTGATAAAGCTTGTGGTAGAATTATGAAGATAGCTTTTACAGCGGAAGTTCTTCATCGAGCTCTGCTAAAGTTTTTACAGAGAAGTATCCTTTACAGCGGAAGTTCTTTATCGAGCTCTGCTAAGGACTTGTTATATCTCCGACTTCTTGTATTTTCTCGAGCAAGTGGCGTTACGAATCTTAAAGTTTGGGTTGTTACATGATATTTTTTGATGGCTTATATCATTATCTTTTTTGAAGATCATTGTGACTTGGAGGGGGAGCTCTTCAAAGACAAGAAGTGATTCGGTTTCTTTGTTTTGAAATGGGTTTTTATGGCGGGTTTGGTTTTCATGAAGATTATTTAGGATTACATTCGAAAATGAAGTTTAAAGACATTACTTCAGTGCTTGATTTATATATCCTAGAGCCCGTGTTTGAAGACTATTGAAGAATCAAGATTCGTGGATTGCTTCATATATTCCTCGTTGCAGATCTTTTTATTTGCTAGATGCTTGTTTTGGAAGTTAAAGCATTGTCATCAATTCCATACTTTGAGGGGGAGATTGTAGGGTTTCAAAGAACTCCATGGATGATGGCAATGGGCCCCTTTGATGAATTCTAGGTTAAAAGCTCAAGACTTGTATTTTCCCTATAAATAGTCATGTATTATTCATAATTAGGGTTAAAAAAAGAGTGAGGCAAAATGTAGCCGCCACGTGAGGTTTCTTATGTAGTGTTAGATTCTTTAGTCTATGATGAAAGTGTAATTTATTCCTCATATTTGAATAAATCGAGTGATCATTCGACATAATCTTCATATTTGTGTTTGTTCTTATTTTCCGCATCTTGTTCATCAAATCTCAATTAGGGTTTTAATCCCAATAACCACCTCCATCTGTTCGTTCTTTTCCTCCTTCACCTCCACCTGTTACCATTCCAGTTTCTACAATTCCAGTTGTAGAGGCGAGCTAGGGTTTACAAACGATGTAAAATAAAACAATGAAAGCGATAATCAATAAGTCTGCATGCATGCAGCTTATATACTAAACGCTAATACAAAATTATGCACGGCTGGACAGGCCCAAAATCAGCATTCAAACTGAGCTAAGGACCAAGCCCATGACGCAATCCAATAGACTCTACAATCTCCTCCTTTGCGTCAAATGAGGCGAGAGATTATTTCCTTTGAGCAGGCCTCACCGTCTTGATAACTTTGAATAAACGAGGAATAAAGGCAAGAAGAGTCTGTCTAAACTGTATGTACCACCTCAACATGTCAGTGAACAACTTCTTATCAGCAGCACTGTTCTGGTCGCACCTCTGTATGATCTCCAAGATATGATCAAGGCAAGACGTTGAGAAGACGTGTTTGTCAACAAGAGCGAACATACATATTTGACGTTCGCCTCTGAGGAACATGACTGTGTGATACTTTGAATCAATTTTCCCCTTGATCATGGTATTGACATTGCCAGCTTTGCCCATGGTCTTGATCGTTGGTCGCTTGTGTATGGCAGAGGCAATCTCCTGGTCCATCTTCGCTACCTCATGTATGTAGCAAACAAGCATACGCTTGACATGATCGATTATTGGCTGATACTCCTGGGAATTCAACAGAAGAATGTTGTTGAGGAGTATCCAGTCATGGGGATTGAGGTTCGGTAGATCAGCAAGGGGAAAATGGTGGACTGAGCCTTCGGTTCCTCGAGTCACCCTGATTTTGACATTGATAAATTTCCTTGCTGAATAGAGCTTCATCACCTTGACTGTGGTTATCTTCTTTGAGCTCCAACTTTGGTATTGGGTTTGAGAAAACTCCAAGTAGAACTCCAGAAGATCCCTATCTACCTTCGGGTCTGGAGAAGGAATGGCAACAGTCGAGTTGAAGCAGTGGAAGATGAATGCCTTTCTAGTGATTGGCATATCGAACTGTGCATCCTTGGAGTTTTCAAGGCCAAAGGACATTATTGGCTCGAGCCAAATAACAGTTGGCTCATCGATTGCACACCGCTGAAGCGAGTCTTTAGTCCATACAGGAAACATAGACATTTTCTTCTCTAGGAGCTCCGCCTCCTTTCGCTTCTGTTCTAGCTCAGCGCGCTGCTTCTTGGTGATTTCTTCCGTTTGTTTTTCAGAAGTATTATCCTTCGGGACAGGTTTCTTGGGAATGTCAACATAGACATCATCTTCATTGTCTATGTCGTCTTCACCAATCTTCTTCTTCTTCTTATCTTTGTTACTGACCGAAGCTTCATTAACCTTCGGTTCAGCGGCTGGTTTTGAGCTGGAAGGAGGAGGTTGTTGCTTTGACTCTTTCTCTCCCCCTTGTTTCGGTTATACCCCAGTCACTGGAACACCCTCGACACGGCTGAGAACGTCCAGTGCCGGTCTGAGCTTGTCTGCCAAATGCCTTCTGATAGTGATAGTGATAAGTGGATCATTCGCCTCAATAAGATGAAGGAGGATGGAGTGAACATCTGCAACAGAACTCCGGATAACCTCCCTTTCTGACTTGAGGTCATTAATCTCTGCATTAGCAGTATGCAACTTGTGTGTTTGCAGTTTAAGCTGGGTTGTACGTCTATCAAGCTCGTCCATAATCCAATTTTCCATAGCTAAGTCTGCTTCCAGTTGAGTTAAGCGTTCGTTGATACTAGCATGGAGTGATTCATTGGCTTTTTCAATGGCATGGCGTGCCATTTCCAGGTTCGAACACTCAGATTGAAGAGTCTTTTGAAGAGTCTCTACTGAAGTTTTGACAGTTTCAGCATTCTTCGCAGTAGCAGCCTGCAAGGAATCTAGAAACAAGTGAGCTTCTGAAACTAGTTTATCGACTTTTGCGGTCGCTTCCTTGCACTCCTTAGTCGAGGCATCAACAGCGAGAGAAGCCTGTTGACATTGGGAAGAGGAGGCTTCAATTGCCTTGGCTGCAACAGATAGGGTAGCACTGTGTTCGGCAACAACCGACGAGAACAATGCTTTTAAAGAAGCTTCTGAATGGACACCAGAGGAAGAAGAGGAAAGCATTTGATCAAGCTTGTCATGTACTGCTTTGAGATGACGTTTGGTAATTGGCTCGTCTTCATCATCCTCACTCTGCACTCGATAAGGACTGAAATATGTTGAATCGAATTCCAAGTCCTCACCGCCCAAAATAGGGGTTGTTTCAGTAGAAGGGGTTGGGGATAAGGGTTTTGAAGAAGGTGGAGGTTCGGTTGTGAAAGTAGGTTCAGTTACAGGTGGATTGGGAATAGTAAAGGTAGGTTTTGTAGTAGTGGTAGAAGTTGTATCTGTGAAAATGGGAGTGGGAATAGGAATTGTAGTGAAGGGTTGAGAGGTGGTTATTGGAGATATAGGAGGGATAGAAACTGGAATGGTAACAGGTGGAGGTGAAGGAGGAAAAGAACGAACCGTAATTTACGGAAAATAAAATCCTCATTGATTAAAACCGCATCTTGTTCATCATTCGACATAATCTTCATATTCACCTAGCTCGCCTCTACAGCTGGAATTCCGGTTCGTTTGAATAAACCTGTTATCATTCGACATAATCTCCATATTTGTGTTTGTTCTTATTTTTCGCATCTTGTTCATTAAATCTCAATTAGGGTTTTAATCCCAATAACTGCATCTTATTTTGAATGGATCATGACGTGACCCTCATTGATTTGACCTATTTTCTTATAGTTGCTGAATCAACAATGATTTGGCGAGCTAGTCGAGAAAAATTGTCTGGTGAATCAAACTCCCAAACTCCAATGGACATTGAAAATGGTGACATTGGAGATCCAGAAAAGGTAAATTTTGAGATAGTTCCTTGTGCCATTCCAAAAGAGTCCATTTGCTTTTATTGCCAAGAGAAGGGGCATTGGAGATGAAGCTGCCCTATTTACCTGAGAGATCTAAGAGATGGGAGAGTCAAGACACATGACTCTACTTCAGGTTAAATCCATTAACTAACTCTTTTAAGTTCCTATTCTAGATTCTGAATACATGGTGTGATAAGATTACATTTTGATGTTTTGTAGGATCAAAGAAAAGAGAGGAAGCTTAAGGGAAGAAGTGAGCTGAATCTAATCGTGAAGAAATAGATTTTGATCGCATTGATTGAAGATTGGATTCTTGAGCTACTACTTGGAGTTAGAATAGATTGCTAAGAAATATGTATTAACATAGTTTTTCAATTGAATTGCATTGTAAGGACAAATTTTTCCGCAATAAAATAAATTTTGATTTTATATTATTTATTTATCCTTGCAATAGCGTGTATGAAAAATTGATGTTTGAAGGTTTCTATTATTAGCAATAATAGATTTGATTCTTAATTATGTTATTTGTGGAAATGTCAAGAATTTACCAAATAGGGAGAGTTTCTCATTGCCCAAGTTTCAATTGGACAGAAACTTGGAATCATACAACTTGGTTACATGATGAATGAGAAATTTTATATTTGGAAATTAAACTAATTCGTTGACAAAATGTCAAGTGAAGGACTAGGAGATCGAGTACACAAAGTTATGTGATGATCAAGTCCACCACAAGAATGACAAAGATATTCGTCATGATTTACTAAAGATTTAGTAAATATGATTATACTTATAAGATTAAGTATAATTCTGAGTTGATTGAAAGAGTTTCAATCAATAGTAGAACAGATAAGAAGAATCAAGTAGGCAGAAAGATAAAAGTTTCTCTATTCTAAGAAGAAGGGAGAGTACCTTTTATTATGTTTTATATAAGGTCTTAATGATTAAGAACCATATCTTAATTGATCCTCTAAATAAGTCTTAGTACAATTGTATGCCTGAGAAGAGGAATCAAGAATTGAAGAAATGGTTAAATCAAGAAGTCAATCATACTTCGTTCCAAAAACAAGTCTTAAAGTTAAGATTGTGACATTGAGTGACAAGTCTTAAGAAGGTTTAAAACATTCATCAAATGTGGAAAGTTGTGA
The DNA here is from genome assembly GCF_002870075.4 of Lactuca sativa. Taxonomy (NCBI): domain Eukaryota; kingdom Viridiplantae; phylum Streptophyta; class Magnoliopsida; order Asterales; family Asteraceae; genus Lactuca; species Lactuca sativa. The sequence continues at coordinate 9,881,394 of NC_056627.2, forward strand.
TGTCTTGGATAAGACAAAGACCAACTAGGACCAATTTTGTGAAGTGTTTTGTCTTGATAAAAGCTACACTAACTCTTGAATATTTGTTTGTCGAGAAATGTTTATTGACAAGAGAATCTTATATGTCAAGGAGTCAGTGGGAGTCTTAATGGTCTTGAAAAGTTCAAGAACTAATCAAGAATAAACCTTATCAATCATCACTAGCACACGACTTGAGGTTCACAACCTATCGTGTTGACACTATCTTGTTTCTGTGCCGTTCCACTTGAGTTAATTATGCATGTGAGTTCTATGAGTTCTCATTTTAACGCATAAAAGGCAAGCACCTTGATCAATGAAAAGTACGTTGATAGGAAAGGGTGAGCTGCTTAATTACTTAGAGGACATGGTGGGCACTCGTGTTACCATAAGGCAAGAAATCAAGATTGAGAAAGTTCGGTCCATATGAGTTTGGATTTTTTGCAAACTTTGGTTTTGACAAATTCGCATGGATAGGAGCACATACACCATTAAAATCTAAGTGTCATAAGATTCCCTCCTTCATGAAAATGACTGTGAGGAAATGCTTTCACTAAGAGAGATTTTAAGAAGATAGTGATTGTGAAAATTGTATTCTCGAATTCGATTATGGTTACGGTATCCCTTTCCATGATTCGAATTGTGAGATTTGGTAATTAGTCTGAATTGTTTAGACACACATATGAGCTATCTAAGGCAAATGTGTACAATTTTGAGAAGCTTAGATAAAGGATTATCAAAGCATTAGGTATTAGAAATATGAACTTAAGAAATTCAATAGGTATTGTTTTCTGGAACTTAAGCTGTTTTCTAAATACATGTCAAAGCTAGTGGGAGCATAAGTGTTATGCTTATATGATAATAATCATCATGATAGTGGGAGCATAAATGTTATGCTTGTATGAATATTATGGCAAGTATTTCAAGTTAGCAATATTAATTATAGAAAACAAGAGTTATACTTTTCAAAGTCGTAAGGGTTGAAAAGTTGTTTTGCTATAATTAAGGGAGAGAATATTATGCTTCATTTCAAATCTAAAGGCTTAGGTTGTGGAATGTTAACAAATTTAGTCAAGGATACATAGTGCGTTCTGAAAATTTTGATTATGATTATGTCATCCCTCTTCATAATTCGAATTATAAGAACGTGACACATAAGATATTATAGCAGAAGATTGATAAAATATCGTATCTTTATGTAAGATATTATGCATCGTGTCCCATACGCTTCGGGTATAGGATCGATTGCAAATGCTATAATATTTGACCATTCTAAAATTTTCCAAATGTCTAGCGCATTAAGAGGAAAAAAGGACAAGAATCGGTTTTGACTAAGATAATTAAACTACTATCAAAGGATGATCCAAAGTTCGCTGATGATTGGTTGCTTGTGAGTAGTTGGAAGTATGGTATTGAATGGACCATATCGACATTATTATGAATAGATAAGATTCCATTAAGAATGAGTTGTCATATGGCAAATATGGAAATGTTTCAATATTGGGAGTTGGATATTGAGAATCTATGTCTAGATTAGAAACTTTTATGCAAGAAGGATGTTCAAAGGAATGCACTTTGAGTGAGAGACATCATATCTATATAATTGTTTCTGATAGAGATTGGCCAAGTCTTGATGATTTTGAGCTATGACTTTACGAAATAATCATTGCATAAAAAGTTAGAATCTAGCATAAGTAACAAGAATTTGATATTCTTATACTTATGATAAGGATTGAGAGTTGTGAAATGAGTATGATTGGAAATGTGTTCATTTGATCTATTTCACAAAGTAAGGACCGTAGGTAAACATTGTGTGCATGCTAAGAGCATGGGACAATTGTAGTAATAATTCAAGTAATAAGTTAATTAACCGAAACAACAAATAATGAGTAATCGATATGGTGATAAATAAAAGGTGTTTTATTTATACTCAAAGGTTTTGGACCATATAGGATTAGTATTGTTCTTGTGTTTCACTTTGCATGTTTTGACTTCCTGAATAATTAATTATTTCAGAATAATCAAATTATTCGAATGGTCCACAGTCGTTCATATGTTGGAAGTAGGTATGAATGAAGACTGTCATGAATTGGTTTGTAGATTGTGTAAAGTGTATTAAACATGACAAAGGTTTGCTGCAACGTTCGTGAGTGCTTATGAATATGATTTTGAGCATTGGATTAAACCCACGCTCACAAGAATCACTTCATCACGAGTGATTGTGAGTCGATAATACTGTATATTCTTGAAAACGAGACGTGTTAGTTGTTATTTGATGGTCGGTTGCACATTGATGATAAGTAAACGCACCAGTAACTTGGTGTTATAAAACTTATTGTTGTGTGTGATTCGATGAGTGAATACAAGCAAGCATTGAGTTGAAGTTTATCCGTTCCTTTTTCCCAAAATGGGATAAAAGTGATATTTTTGGGTCCCTCGATGATTTAGTGATGACACCCTAAGCGCTTGGCCAAGCCGAGACTAATTTGATGTGTTCAATTGTAGTCTGTTGTTAGTCATCATAAATCGGAAATCGGGAAACAAATCATAGACTGAGAGAATGATTTCAATCCATGTCTCATGTCTATACGATATCAAGAATGGAGGAATATATGATCTCTTATCTAAAGGACACGCTTCTGATACGATCAGAGTTGACAGCAGCTTTTGAAAGCTACAATTGTTGATCAGGTTCTGAAGTCATACACAGAATAGTTATTAGACTTATCCAAGTGGGAGACTGTTGGATTAGTGTCTAAGTCCATAACTATTTTGGTATGTACTTGACCCGATTGTGAGCATGGTCCTTTTGGGTTGCCTTCACACTCGTGACTAGATAGGATGATTGTTGAGGAGAGAGGCTGGTTTATTGTTAAGAATGATAAATTGGGGTATAAATATGATTTGTTAATATATTATATGAATAATATATTAATTTGGAATCATATTATTAATTAGTAATTAATCAGAAATTAATTAGGAATTAATTTCGGGATTAAAGGAATTAATTAAAAGTACAGGGGCTGTTTTGTAATTATTTGATAGTTGAGACTTTTGGATATTTGATCACCTTTATTAAGGCTTGAACAAAAATCCTAGAAGGATCTAGGAGTTTTAGTCCAAGGGCTTAAGGAAAGGAGTTCATGGACTTGCTTAGGCCCTAAGCTAAGGGATTAGGGTTTCCACCTTGAAACCCTAGTTAGCCTTAAGTATAAATAGCACCCTAAGGCACTAAATTCGGCCAACCCTTGGAGAAACCCTACTAGGGTCGAATTTTAGAGCCTCTTTCCTTCCTTCCTCTCTCTCATATTCATCCTCTCACCCAAAGTGTGTTTGTGAGCCATTAGAGGTACTACACTTGTGGTACTTGCTTTCAAAAGCTAAGGAAATTCAAGGAACTAGTTGTTATTGCTATATAACAAAAAAGGTATGTATTCAATTCTCCTTTGTGGATTTCGAAAATCATAGGAGTATCCCAGGTTTCTTTTTGTGTTCATAAAGTTGTATGTCTAATAGTGAGAACATAGATCCATTAGGGTTGCATGCACACATAGGATTGCTTATATAAAACCCATCAATGTTTTGTTGTGATAAAATTAGATACATTATTTTTTGACATTATTTTATGAATAAAAGTATGTTTTAAAAATGAAAAATTGATTTGGAAATTTACGTTGTTACAGGTGTGCCCTATAATTTTGTCTATATGTTGAAACATTTTCTACTTCATTTGTTACTCAATCATCTTCCATTCACTCCCAAATTCTTATGAGGTCCAAAGGCCCATTCGTACCGGTTCCTAGGTGTTGGCAGCGAAGATATGGAACGCCAGAGAGCCCCAAGAAATAGAGCTATCAGTTTCAAAGTTTTACTCGCGTAATGTTTGGTTTTCGTCAAACAACCTATAAGTTGAATTATGCTTATCGTACTTTAAGTGTAGCTTATATTTATGTTTATAATCATTATTATGAACTTATAAATAAGATTTATCAGTAATACCAATCGTTATATTGACCGATCTACTTACGGGAATGATGTCAAGGTAAGATCAATGAGGTGTTTAAAGTGAATTTTTCAATATATATATATATATATATATATATATATATATATATATATATATATATATATATATATATATATATATATATATATATATATATTTATATGTCAAACATATCTTACAACTGATACGATATTACATGATTGTTTCTTATCCGCTAGATGAAAGTTTTCATTTCGGGATAAAAACTTTCTAACGGTTAAACATTATAAATATGAATGAATACTATGCCTTAGTAATATTCGTGTTTAGGTCGTATTAAAAGGGAATATGAAGTGTCGGTCAAAGATCTTACTTTCCCACGAGTCTTCCACCTATATTAGGTGAGTACATGGTTACTTTCATGAACACGATATAATACAAATAATTATTAAAAAATATTAATATTTGTTGAAATTTTGTATGTGAATTAAATGTTTATTGTTTGGAATATTTATTAAATGTTTATTTGATAACAGGTATTGTGTGAGCCATACATGGTTATATGTTAAAGTGTTTATGAAACATCCCAAAAATACAGGCCAAAAATTTCGTTTGAAAAACATTATCAAAAACTATAATCATCCATGATCAATAAGAAAACCAAGTGTCATGTATCTCAAAATCTCATATCAAATATCGTATCAAAACCAAATGAGAAAATATCAGGGTCTCAATCAATACCAGGCTGAAAGTTATGGTGTGTGCCATACGATCATCCTGAGCCCTTCCCTTTGCTAGTAGAAGTACCTGAAACCAAAACTAAAAACTGTAAGCACGAAACTTAGTGAGCTTCCCCAAACTACCACATACCATACAATAACACATAACACATATTGGGCCTCGCCCACTACATCAGGCCTCGCCCGACATCGGACCGAAGTCCGGAATAACTTGGGCCACACCCACTACATCGGCCCCGCCCGGCATCAGACCGAAGTCCGGTAAAAATTGAACATAACATAAACATAAACATATAACATAATCACATATACTACATTGGGCTTGTCCGACATCGGACCGAAGTTCGGAACATATAGCACATAACATAAACATGCATGAATCACAAAGACATCAAGCATACGTAACTACTTCTCGGGACCGCCCCGGCATCGGACCGAAGTCCGGAAACATATAAACTGCATCGGGCTTACCCTGACATACTGCAACTACATAAACAGGTCGGCATTGGTGCCTTAGACCCGTTCCTACTGGAGGAAAACTCACCTCACACTGCTGAAGTCCTGCTGACAAAACCCTAGCTGTTGGATGACAGATTCTCGAATCTGTTAATATCAAAATAACACCCAATTAATAATTGGTTTCCATCACATATACTCATAAGTCCATGCTTGGGGTAAAAGACGACTTTACCCCTATCTTAGCTTGATTCAAGCCCAAGGCCCAATCCCAAAGGCCCAAAAGTCTAATAATGAACCAAGGCCCAACCATAGCCCATCTATGGCCCAGTTTTCCCAATTGGGCCCAAGTCTCTACATGGTCTTTACCTTAAGGCCCAACCATTTATTATTGGTCCAATACTTGACATTCTGATGGTCCAATATCTCATGCTCATCAAGGCCCAAACTATGGCCCATCTATGACCTAATTTTCCAAATTAGGCCCAAACCTCTTACATGGGCCTTACCCTTAAGCCCACTAAATTATTTTAGTCCATATGATTGTCCTTGAGTGGCCCATTATTGGCCCATTCAGCAAATCCCAATAAAAAGGCCCAAGTGAAATTAGGGTTTCACATAAAATGAAAATTAGGGTTAAGTGTTTCCCACTTAATCGATTAAGTCAACTACTCTACTAGATAAATCATATGGTGTAATCAGGCTTAATACATAGTCCAATTCCAATGGCCCAAAATGTGGGTCCGGATAAGTCCAAGCTCATGATTCCAAAATTAGGGTTTCCTAAATCCTAATTAGGGTTTCCAACCAATCATAATCCATTAGACCCAAAACTAAGTCTTTAGGCCCATTAGGGTTTTGCTAGTCAGGCACCACCCACTACCACCTCGGATAGTGGTGGTCATCGGCGGCACACGACTTAGCTTTGAGGGATTTGAACAATTTTTCGAGCTGTGTTATTATGTTGAAGTTAAGTTTGTTATATGCTAACTCTTTTTTGTATTTTCTTGATTTAAGTATTCTTTTAAGAATATCATTGTATGTTGTGGTTGAAATTTTAATGTAAATTAGATTATATTCATGTTATCGATCATATGTTATGGAAGGTGATATATATATAATATTTAATTAACTATTGTATACATGTTTGTATGTTCATGTTGCTTCAAAACACTAATTAATTAAAAATCATAGATATGTCATATTATCCATGTAAGCCTTTTTTAAAATGCAAATTGTCTATCTTATCACTTTATATTTTAGTATATGTATAACATTTTAATTATAATAATAAGTGTTTTTTAAAAGTTTCTTTCACTTATTAATAATAACAAGTGGTTTTACATTTAATAAGCAATAATTATAAATAATAAAATCAAATTACATGGATATGCCATATTATCCATGCAAGTCTCTTTTGAAATGCAAATTGTCTATCTTATCACTTTATTATTTAGTGTATGTTTCACATTTTAATAATAATATTAAGTGTTTCTTAAAAGTCTTCTTTAACTTATTATTAATAATAAGTGGTTTAAAATTAATGAATGACAATTTTAAATGATAATAACATCAAATTATAAATTATATTTAGTTATAAATAAATTGTATTTTAAATGAACATCATTATTAAAATTAGAAAATTATCGCATAAGTAAAAATATAATTAATCAATAATAATAATTGTTAAAAATAATAATAAATAGATAATTATATTTAATTCTATTAATGAGGAATGTGGGTTGATGTTAATGAATATTATTGTTCAAAATAATTGAGATGATATATATATATATATATATATATATATATATATATATATATATATATATATATATATATATATATATATATATAAATTAGTGTAAAAATATTATCTCAAAGTTAATGTCAATAACATAACCATTTTAAACATATATTTTTTAATATTTTAACAATATATTTTTAATCTTCGCCGCGCAACGCGTGAGATTTCATTCGATGACTGAAATCTTCTATGAATAAATAAAAGTAATTTATTCATATATATATATATATATATATATATATATATATATATATATATATATATATATATATATATATGAATAAATTACTTTTATTTATTCATAGAAGATTTCAGTCATGAATGACATACATACATATTCATAACTATGCCTAGCGATAAATACGAGCATTACATTGCGATTATTAATGATGCTAAACATATTTATGACAAAGGTATTGATATTTTTTTAGTGTGTAAACGAAATATTCATTACAAGTCTTCCATTTCTTTATGGAATGTCGAGTGGTGTGGGATAATCCGCTAAAAGTGAAATCACCTAGGATGTACACCTTGGATGGTGATAAACTTTGTAACATTGCGGATCATTTGAGTCACTAGGATTGGTTCTTGGTTTTTAGAAAGTGTTCGAGAGGAGGTGATAAGCTTCTTCAGTTACAACATTGAGAGCTTGTTCAACTTAGGTGCTTCTTACAGATCGGGAGGATGGTTAGATTTGGTCTCATGATGTCCAAGTTGGTTTTACGGTTTCTCCGACGTGTGGTCTTATTGATGCTGAGGCTTTGGAAGTTGACTCGGTAGCCACCAGATGGAATCATTTGCTAAAGTTAATGTTTTTGTTGGAGATTAAAGTTGAACATGATTCATACAAGAGTTAATCTTGATAGGAGAGGCATCGATATTGATTCTATTTTGTGTCTCATTTGTGGTATTGATGTTGAGACTGCTAATCATCTTTTTTTCTTCGTGTGAGATGGCTACGGATTTGTGGGCGCTTTTCGTGTGATGGTGGGATCTAAATATTTTTTCTTGTCGTTAATTTCAGAGTGGTTGACATGGATTGATAATGCTTGACTGGCAGCCAAAATTAGGAGGTGTGTTGATGTTGTTGGGCTTACGATGTTGTGAAAGATTTGGTGTTTTCTGACTAGAGAGATGTTTAATAATGTTAAACTTGTCAGGATGGTGCTTTGGGATTTCATTTGGTCTAAATCGTTTCTCTAGATTAGTGTTAGAAATCCTAAATTTCATAGTTTCAGGTTAATTACGTGTAAAATCCTATATTGGCTTATTTTATATAATTTTTCTAGCGTTTCACTATTTTTTATTTTAATGTTCTCATTCTAAACATCACTTTGATATTTTCGAATTACATTAGTAGGCAATTTATAGCAAGTCTAAATATGTGTGGGTTAACATGGAAAACGTTTTTATATGAACATGTTGGATTTTCAAAAATAGGTTGTCTGTTGTTGTAAAAAGTATTTGAGACTAATTGTTTGACTTGGTCATATGAATTACATAAGTATGTATACACTTGAATGTACATGTATATTTATTTAGTATACAACGATATAGTACATAATATAATTGGTATCCATGATTACGTAAAAGGAAAATGATATAAGGGTAAGTATGTCTCAAAAACATGCAAAAAACATCATCAGAGTTTGAATTGTTCAAAAAACATCATCCAAATAAGGGTTTTGTATAAAAAAAAGACCAAAGAAGTACACACTTTGTTGAAATCTTAACTTATGGTAACCAAAATTTTCAGGTGAGCGGATGAGTTGGCATATTATTGTTGTGTTGCCATATTTGGTTGGTGAGTTGGCATATCTTCTAACATTAAATGATAAATCCACCTTAATAAATTGATTTTGGGCATAGATGCATACGACTCATCTAGATCGATCAACTTCTTCAACTTTCATGGCTTCTCCCTATAAATTATCTTTCAACTCCAACTCAAGCTCACATATTTTCCAAGACAAATAGCACAATGGACTAGGTAAATCTTTGTGACTATGGGTACCTTCTTGAATATGGATATCAAACACAAAGGCTAATCCAGGCAAACAGTTTAGGGTTTGCCCTAACTTTTTGGTAAATGTATCTAAAAGCTTTATCATGTTTTTACTTCTAAAAAAATGTTTGTTCATGTTAATTTTTCATTGAATATGAAGGATTTAAAGAAGGAAAAATGTAGGAATGGATTGACGAAATTATAGTTACATGAATATAATGTTATATAGGGTCATTTTAGTCACATGAATGTAATGTTATATCGTATTAGGTATTAGGTATTAGGTATTTAAGATATATTGAAAATATGATAACTAATCACTCTAACAGGTATTTGAGATATATTAAAAATATGAGAAGTAATCACTCCAATAAGAGTTGTTCTGTATTTAAATGTTACAAGTCTCAATAATAAAATGCCATTTCTTTGTGAAATAAATAGTGTAAGTAAACTACATAATACAATGTATTAGCATAATTATTGATGATCGTGAAATATGTAATTTCTTAGGAGTATGGAAAGGAGTTATTGAGAGTGAAAGATACTGAGAGTTTTAATGCAAGTTCGGATTTGCTTGCAAAGTAGGATATGAACCATGTTGTGTATCTTTTCATTTACTTATATTTGTTATTGGTTATTGTATGACTAATCATAATAAAATGATTCAACCAAAAATGTTGATATTTTGTTTTGAACCGTGCATAACTGATAACATTAGTATGTTATACGATTTACGTTGTGATGATGTTGTTAATTTTCAAACGTACAAAGAATAAAATATAAGCGTCAATATATATTTATATGATCGTTAAATGACAAAAATTGTTATCATCTGATTAGTTAGTTAGTGGGTCTCTTTTGTGCAAGTACTCAATGAAAAACAATAAAATCATACATAAAATTATCGATTTAACATATGTCTATGGACATGAACCATTGATCTCTTCTATTACTCAATTGTCTCGAAAACGATACATTAGAAAATCCACTTATAAATTATTATAATCGAAAACTCTAACAACTATTAGGCTGAATCCATATATAAAATAATAAAAAATAACTAATCATGGATTCCTTTGGGCCTAACGACCATCAACCTACTTCAAACATTATCCTTTCGAGACTGTCATCCAAGTTTACTCACTTTGTTCAACGTCGATTGTTCATTCGAATCACCAATTGCAAGTCACGCTAACATATCAAATATACACGGTTGGATTTATTCAGTTATTTTAGAAATTTTGAAATATTTTATTTAAAAATAAACCATTAAAATTGAATAACATATCAATAATTTATAAATAATATCACCATTAAAACTAATTTAACTTCTAACTATTAATCAATCCCAAAACTTATATTACCCGAACTTTAACAATAAAAAATGTAAAAAGTATTTAAGTGGACATTTGAAAAGCGTTAACCTTTTAATAGTGTGATGAAACTCGCGTATTCTGATCAGAAAACCTCTTTCCCATGTGGATAATTTTCGTAGTGACTAGCGGCAGTCCATACACACATATCCAACCCAAACAAAATCGCCGGTTCCACGTCGGAACATATGACGCAAAAACTCGTATAGGTGTCAGTGATATGTCACCAGCATCTGCCACCTGGCAGACCACCTCTCCACGTGTACTCGCTTCATCCTCCAATCTCTCACTATAAATACCTTATTCGCCCCACACCTCCACCATCGCAACGGAAAACACCAATCAATGGCAAAACTCGGCGTGCTCGCACTCACCTTCGCCGCGCTTATCGCATGTACCTCAGTTTCCGCCTTTAGAACAACCTTCTTCACCACCACCATCGAGGATGATGACAACGTCGTGCTCACAAGAAGCTCCCGAGAGCAACAGAGTTGCGGCAAGGAAATCCAGTCGGAGCAGTTAAACGACTGCCAGAAGTACCTAGAGCAAAACTCCCCGTACGTCGGCGAGGTGCTGGAGATGACCGTCGAGGACCCGAGAAAACAGCACGAAAAGAAACAACTTGAGCAGTGCTGCAGAGACCTCCGCAATGTCAAAGAGGAGTGCCAGTGTGAGGCTGTGCAGGAGGCGTTCCGGCAAGCCGAGAAGCAGCAACAGCAAGGTGGAAGCCGCCATGGTTCGCAGCAGGAACGGCAACAACGACAGATTCTGCAGAAAGCTCAAAACCTCCCAAGTGAATGTCGTTTGAAAGTTCAGCAATGCCGGATCCGATCTCCATGGATCTAAATGTATATGAACCGGTGGTCGGTTCTGTGATAATAAAGTTGTGGGAATATTCCGATTCACTGTGGTGGTCGGAGTGATGAACTCATATAAATAATAATAAACACGTTCAAGTATATGAGTGTGCGAGAGCGAGATTGTGGATGAACAAACGTATTCAAACTAATTACAATGAGTTAAAGATACTAATATTAGTTTTTATATTATATTTATAGTCACAAAACTGGTTTGAATGTGTTTTCAAACACTTAAAAAGGGTTAACCAAGCGGGACATCATTGCTTTAATGCAGTATAAATAGATTTAGGTGTAGTTTATAAGTAGAGCAGGTTTTCACTTTGGTGTAAGTGGAACTAGTATGAACGTTTTGTGAAAATATTTTGAATATCAACAAACTAACCTTTTGTGAAAATATCGATGGTTTGAATTGTAATGGAACATACTTGACCGAGACTCATCCTCTTGTCATTTGCCCACAATCAAAATTAATGTCTAATTTCAAAATATTTTGTTTGTTGAACTAAGACAAAATTACAAAAATGGTGTCCAAATGATCCTTGTGGTTTGCAAAACTTATACAGATAATCCGTTTTACTAACTTTGTTATTATTCAGCCGTTAGGGGCATTTTTATCTTTTAAAGTATATAAAAGAACTAAATTCGTGACATTTGATAAACCATAAGGATCATTTTTGAAATTTCTTTGAAAAAGACAACTAAATTACTAGGAAAGGGCTTTAACTCAATCATCTCCACCCCTTAAGCATTTTTATCCTTTAAAGTATATAAAAGAACTAAATTCGTGATATTTGATAAACCATAAGGACCATTTTTGAAATTTCTTTAAAAAAAACAATTAAATTACTAGGAAAGGGCTTTAACTCATCACCTCCACCCCTTAAATTAACACTGTCTTAACCAATTGAGTTGAATTTTCTTTTTGTTTATTCTTTCCTAAAACTAATTTATATAATACTAAAATCGTTAAAACATCAACAATATATAAATTAAAAAAAACTTTTTTAAATATTTTTTTTAAATAAAATAAAATGTATTTTAGTGGTATTATAAAAAAAATTAGTTTTTACAAACAATTTGTATTGTTTTTATGTATTTATTTTATGTAAAATATTTTTTTTTCTTAAATAAATACGTTTTCGTATAAACTATTTGTATTATATAAATTATTTAAAATACGTTTTAAAAAAAATACGTATTTCATATAAATTATTTAAAATATGTATTTTTTTAAAAAAATATTTTTTTGTCATTATGTAAATTATTTAAAATATGTTTTCAATTATATGTATTTAAAAAAACATAAAAAAACATATTTGATTATATATCTTATTTAAAATACATATTTCATTTTAATCACAAATTATAAATCGTATGGTTAGAATGAAGATGGAAAGACATAGTGATATATTTTTTTTTGAAATAACTATTATTAACACTACTCTTTTTTACATAAAATTAAAAAAACGTATAAATTGTTGAGATACATAAAAAAATCGTTGTTAAGTTGTTTTTAATACATATAACCGAAAAAATGGTTTTGGAACTAGCGACCCAAAAGAATTTATATATTTTTTTATGTCATGAGTAGTGTTAATTATTATTATTTCAAAGACATAAAAATATATATTTTATGAAAACGTATTTTTTAAAGCCAAAAAATTTATTTTACGTAAAGTAAATACATACAAATTGTTTGTAAAAAACTATTTTTTAGTAATACGACTAAAATATATTTTATTTTATTTAAAAAAATAATGTATGTGTGTGTGCTAAGCATACTAAGGCGCGCCTTAGTACACTGGGCGTATGAGGGTGGCATACAAACCCTAATTTTAGGGTCTTGGCTTATATCTAAACATCTTTATGGACATAAAACCTATTCTTATCCAACCTCTTTCAGAGATTTCGACTCTCAAGCAACCCTAGAGCAAAAGGAAGCCAATTTGTGAGCCTTTAAGTGAGTTTAGAGTGTTTTTAAAGAAAGAAGAAGGTGGTGTGAAGACCTTGGAGTGGAGTGCATTGTAGGTCCGAGATTTATAGCTTGTTTGCAACCTCAAATGTAACACCAAAATTTTCAAACAATTTTTCACATTCTCAAAACATACTTTCATTCATAAATATTATAAAAATGTCATTGTATCACATATCAGTCCGTAGAAACACAACCCCAAGATCATAATGTATAAAAACTCCTCATGTGTGTACTGATCATGTCGACGCCTTCCCGCGATCCTCACTGGTACATGAAACACATAACACAACACTGTAAGCATAAATGCTTAGTGAGTTCCCCAAAATACCACATATAACACATAATAGCCACTCGAGGCTATAACTCCATGGACCCTCCGGTCCTAACTCTGTGGACCCTCTGGTCATAACTCTGTGAACCATCCGGTTCCAACTCTGTGAACCTTCTGATTCTAACTCTGTAAACTCTGGAACATACACGACATGAATCACATAGAAATAATGCAGTGTATTACAATCACATAAATAACATACAAGATTCTCTGTCATATAACTCTAATTACCACTCTAGGTAAAGTATAGTGAGAAGATTCACCTCGGGTAACTTGGTAAATCTCGAACTCGGTAAAATCTGGTCTAGCCCCTGCCTAGTCACATGGAATAAGCACTCTAATCAATACAACCCTCAAGGCTAGACTAATCCCTCTCTTAGCACTCTCAGAAGGGTAAAAGACCATTTTACCCCTCTCATGGCTCAAAGTCCCTAACATTGACCAAACCCTAAAAGTCAACAAAAGTCAACGGTCAAACTTTGACCATACTCGTCGAGTGCACTCGTGTGAATCGGCGAGTACATGCATGTCCTCTTCGCCCCTGGTCCTCACTCGACTCGTTGAGTCAACCCTACAATCAACGGGTCATCACAGGTCGCGAATCGTGGGGCATCCCGACTCGACTCGTCGAGTCCCTTATGGGCTCGGCGAGTTCCTCCCATGAAAACACTCAAATGATCTTTTGAGGTCAGATCTGCTTCACCAACCAGTAGATCTAACCTTCTAACACTCGAAAGTCACATAAAGGTTCAAACTTTACGTTCATGCAATGCCTATAAGACCAAAAATGGAGAAATAACCTTTAAAATGGGGTTTTACTCTCAAGGCTCACATGAAACCTCATAAAGCTGGAAGCTTGGGATCTTTTGGACCTCTCAAGGTCCAGATCTATCATCTATACCCAAAGGGACCTCATATGCTTCACAATCTAACTCAAAATTGTGCAAAGGAAGCCCTAGATTCAAGGAATCTATCAAATACATGAAATGGGAAGGAACTTGTACCTCAAAACGTGAATCTCAGTGTGAACAACACAGATCCAAGCTCTACAATCGATCTAGCTTGGATTTTCCCACTCCTTCTTGCAAGATCACACCAAAGGAAGAAGAATTAGCCTCAAAAATGCTCTCTAAGCTCACTTTGCTCTCTAGGGGTTTCACAGGGGAGCAGTGGCCGCAAATGACGGCCATAAGGGCCTTTAAATAGGGCTCAGGCCCTGAGATTTAGGATTTTACTTTACAGCGTGGACTCGCCGAGTCCACTCATCAACTCGTCGAGTCCGGTCATTAATCCAAACAAGAAATCGCGATCCCACTCGGCGAGTCTGAGCGCCTACTCGCCGAGTCCCTCCCTAAAACTCAAGATAAATACTTAAAATAAGATATCTGGGAATCCGGATGTTACAATTCTCCCCCACTAGAATCAGAATTCGCCCTCGAAGTCTCATTCTACAAACAGCTCTGGATGAAGCTTCTGTATCTCCGCCTCCGGCTCCCAGGGCAACTCGGACCCTTTTCGATGCCGCCACTGAACTAGAACCAGTGGCACTTCCTTGTTTCTCAAAACCTTGATCTTCTGATCCACCACCGCGACTGGCCTCTCAACATAATTCAGGCTCGCATCCACCTGAATATCCTCCAATGGTACCACCGCCGACTCGTCGGCTATACACTTCCTCAACTAAGTCACGTGGAAGGTATCATGTATCTGGCTCAACTCCGCAGGTAGCTCCAACCAATATGCTATCTTGCCCACCCTTGTGGTCATCCTGAAGCCCAAGATATCGAGGCCCCAGCTTTCCCCTCTTCCTGAATCGAATCACTCCTTTCCAAGGAGATACTTTCAGGAGTACGAAGTCTCCAACCTGAAACTCGAGCTTGGATCGTCACCTATCCGTGTAACTCTTCTGGCAACTCTGAGCTGTCAACAACCTCTGCTTGACCTGTTGTATTTGTTCTGTCGTCTGAAACACTATCTCAATGCTGCCCATCACTCGCTGCCCTACCTCTCCCCAACAGATGGGTATCCGACACCTCCTCCCATATACAACAACTCGAAGGGAGGGATACCAATGCTCGAATGGTGACTGTTGTTATAGGAAAACTCAGCCAACGGCAAATACGTATCCTAACTCCCTCCGAAGTCCAACACACATGCCCGAAGCATGTCCTCTAGCGTCTGAATTGTCCGTTCACTCTGTCTGTCCATCTGTGGGTGGTAAGCTGTACTGAAATGTAGCCTCGTGCCCAACTCCTCATGGAACTTCTTCCAGAACCTGGAAGTGAAACGTACATCCCGATCTGAAACAATCGAGATCGGCACTCCATGTCGCGATACCATCTCCCTCACATACAACTCTACCAGCCTCTCTGCGGAAGAGCTCTCGCTGATAGCAAGAAAGTGAGCGCTCTTCGTCAACCGGTCGACGATCACCCAAATTGCATCGACACCCCTCACAGTCCTCGACAATTTGGTGATAAAATCCATGGAAATCTGTTCCCACTTCCACTCGGGAACCTCAAGTGGCTACAACTTTCCATGCGGACGTCGGGGCTCGGCCTTCACCCTGCGACAGGTCAAGCACATCTTTACGAACCACGCGACATCCCTCTTCATACATGGCAACCAATACTCCCTCTTCAGGTCCAAATACATCTTAGTGGCCCCGGGATGGATCAAGAACCTCGATCTATGCGCCTCCTCCATCAGAATGGTACATGCCCCGCCTTTAAACGACAACCAAATTCGACTCTGAAAGGTCATAAGCCCACGACTATTGGCAACGAACTCATATATCTGCCCGATCACTCGCTCTCTTTTGCGGTTCTCCTGTCTCATGGCCTCTACCTGGGTCTCCCGAATGGTGTCCAACACCGGAGTCATCACTGTCAATCTCAAACAAACATCTTGTATCAGGGCACTCTCCGCCCTGCGACTCAGGGCATCGGCTACAACATTAGCCTTTCCCGAGTGGTACAGGATCTCACACTCATAATCCTTTACCACATCCAACTATCTCCTCTGGCGCATATTC
The DNA here is from genome assembly GCF_002870075.4 of Lactuca sativa. Lineage (NCBI taxonomy): Eukaryota > Viridiplantae > Streptophyta > Magnoliopsida > Asterales > Asteraceae > Lactuca > Lactuca sativa. The sequence goes on from NC_056627.2 coordinate 9,897,978, forward strand.
AGGTTGGGTTGATCCATCAGATACTTCAAGCTCTTGTGATCTGTGTATATCGTACACCGGACCCCATACAAATAGTGACGCCAGATCTTGAGGGCGAACACCACAGCCCCCAACTCTAGATCGCGAGTGGGATATCTCGTCTCATGAGGCTTCAACTGCCTCGATGTGTATGCTATCACATGACCTCTCTGCATCAGCACCACACCCAATCCCGATATCGATGCGTCGCAATATACCACAAAATCCTCCATCCCCTCCGGAAGGGCTAACACAGGGGATTTGCATAATCTCTGGCGAAGTGTCTCGAATGAGGCCTGCTGCTCTGGGCCCCAACTGAATGCTACGCCCTTCCAAGTCAACCTGGTGAGAGGAACAACAATCTTGGAGAAATATCTAATAAATCTCCGATAATAGCTGGCCAAACCCAGAAAACTCCTGATCTCTGAGGGGGATCTCGGCACCTCCCAACTCATCACCGCCTCAATCTTGGCCGGATCGACCAATATCCCCTTCTGGATGACGAGGTGTCCTAGGAACTGGACCTCTCGTAACCAGAAATCACACTTGGAGAATTTGGCGTAAAGCCTCTACGATCTCAGAACTCCGAGGATCTCCCTCAAATGCTCCTCACACTGCCCCCGAAACCAAATCGATACGGAACTCGACCTGCCTCTTGGGAGGCACTCCCGGCAACTCCTCAGGGAAAACGTCCGGGAACTCACGCACTATCGGGACCTCATCGACCGACCTCGGTCTCTTTGCAACTACTCTCGTATCCACCACATAAGCCACAAACCCACTACAACCCTATTGTAGGCTCTGCCTCGCTCTAGCGGCTGAACAAAATGTTGACCCAGAACGAGTACCCTTGCCATAAACCTTAAGAACTCCCACACCAGAGTCTCGTATGGTCACCAACTGTCGCTCTCAGTCGTTAACCGCTCCAAACCTGCTCAACCAGTCAATGCCTATGATGACACAGACATCTCCCATCACAATCGGGACCAAATCAATCGGAAACTCAACGCCGAAGATCTCGAGTACACATCCTCGAATCACATCAGTGGCATACACCGCTCTCTCGTCAACTATGGAAACTCGCAAAGGTCGACTCAACGCCTCTCGATAGATACTGATGTGCTGACTAAAGGCTAACGACATAAAAGACCGACTCGCACCCGAGTCAAATAACACCAAAGCAGGTACATAACTCACAAGAAATGTACCTACACATATCATAATATAAGCATAACACCACAAACTCAAAATAAGTAGATGAAACAATACATACCAGCCACAACATCTGGAGCTGCGCGGACCTCCTCCGTTGTCAACGGAAGGCTCTCCCGCGAGCCTTTGGCGCCTCGGCCTTCACTAGCCGACTCTATGCAGATCGAACGACAGCAGGGGTAGATCCCTGATGCTCCCTGGACTGACCCTCGCAACTGCCGACACTCGGCCTTCCGGTGTCTGGTCTGGTTGCAGTGAAAACAGACTACAAACCCCTTGGGGAAATCCTTGGCTATGTGCCCCTCCTTGCCATACTTGTAGCAAGACCCTGCTCTACAAACCCCCTCATGAATCTTGCCGCACTTGCCATTAGTGCGGCTCTTCTGGTTCTCAGATCTAGAATAGGCGGGCTTGGCCTGCTTGGCTGCCGGCTGGGACTGTGCCGGTCGCCGATCCCTCGCCTGAGTCTCCGCCTCCTCCCTGGCCTGAGTCTCGAGCTCAATCTCCCTCTTCCGGGAATTTGCCTGAAGCTCGGCAAATTTCCGGTAGGAAGAGTTCGCCACGAACTCGCGGATGTCTCTCCTCAAAACACTAAAATACCGACTCATGCGTGCCTGCTCGGAAGACACGTGCTTAGGGCAGAACATCGCCCTCTCATGGAACATCTTGGTGATCATTGTAACAGACTCGGTACCCTGCTTGAGGGTCAAGAACTGCTGGGCCAAACGTTCCCTTTCCACCGGGGGAACGTACTCATCACGAAACAAAGCTGTGAACCTCTCCCAGGTCACCGCGGCAAGCTCTGCAGAAGAGTAGTGCACTATCACAAACTTCCACCAGTCCTTTGCTCCCAATCGAAGCTGGTTCAGCGCGAACCAAACTCTCAGATGCTCCGGACAAGAACACGTATAGAAGCATCCCTCAATATCAGAAATCCATCTCATCGCAGTGATCGGATCCTGCGTCCCGTCAAACTCTGGTGGCTTCGTGTTGTTGAACTCTCAGTACAGCAACGAGTCACCCCCTGCGGCCTCACAGCAGCGACGACTACGGTGGCTGCTGCAACAACAACATTAGAAAGAGCAGCGTAACTCTCGTCAAAAGTCTCGATCAGGGTGGTCTTGATAAACCCAAACATCTCTGGTATCTCGGCTCGGATGGCAGCAGCCACTTCCTCATGAACCAACCTATAGATCTCCTCATCACTAACACCACTGCTCTCAGGTGTGTAGCATATCCCAACCATGATGTCTCTCTAAAATACAACACAATATATCAGAGACTCACTCGAGTGTACACACACTCGATATCCCATTCCTACTCGATCCCTGGTACCCTAAGGATTCTTACTTGGGTTGCACACTAACCGGTGTCTTCAATAGTACGGGCCCAATACTACCGTCCACACCACATCAGTATTCACCCCAAGTCATCCTCTTAGGATCCCAAATCCCAAGTACTCTACTCTTGTAACACCCAAAATCAAGAAGGCCAAGAAAGGAAAGAAAAACCTAAGTTAAAGGGTCGAATCGTCAAGTCCAAGGAGGAACTTGGCGAGTCCGAGCGGGATCAGGGTCGAGGAGTAAGTGACCGACTCGGCAAGTCGGCTAAGGGGACTCGGCGAGTCTGGTCTGAACAAGGGAAACCCTAATCCCGGGAGTTGTATCTTATTTAAAGGGTGTTATGTCCCTTCCTCATCCTCCATACCATCCTAGAGAGCCTGTAAACCCTAGATTTCGTGTGAGCTTCCATCATTTGAGAGAATTAGCTTTGGAGGAAGGAAACTTTGGAAAGGAACTTGAAGATCAAGAAGGTTGCTTCAAAGGGGAGGTGTAGATCCGAGATCTACTTCAGTTTGTGTTCATCTTGGAGGTAATAAGCTGCTATCTTCCCTCCTTTGCATCTAGATCTATTTTTGTTATGAGATTTGTGGGTTTTATGGTTGTTTGAGATACAATTCGGGTTTAGGGCTTAGATATGTGGTTGCCACTTTAGATCTAGTGTTGGGATGGTCCAATATGTTGTAAAGCATCAGTTATTGAGTAGTTGGTGAAGCCCTTTTGTCCTAAAACCTAGCCCTAATGTGTTTTGAGCCTAGATCTCTTTAGTTATACGTAAAGTTTGCAACTTTACATAAGGATTGAGCCTTGGGAGTATGGATCTATAGTTTGGAGCCCCTGCATGGCTCGAAAAGCCACTGAACGGATTAAGAAATAGGGAGACTCGGCGAGTCACATGGGTGGACTCGGCGAGTTGGTTGAAGTTGGGTAGGAACTCGGTGAGTTGGAAGAAGAACTCGGCGAGTCTGTTGAAGATTGCCTTGGACTCGGCGAGTCAAGTCGCGAAACCCCAAACCCTTCAAGTAAAGACTCGGATCAGTGATTTGAGTGGGGACTTAGTGAGTTGGACACGTCAGGACTCGGCGAGTCAGGGGCTGACTCAGCGAGTCGAGTCGCGAATGGAAGGACTCTGAGCATATCAACTCGGCGAGTCAGTAGGCAGACTCGGCGAGTAGGGTTGACTTGGAAGGTTAACCTTGACCAGGACTTGACTTTGACCAGAGTTGACTTAGTTGACTTTCGGAGGACAGTTAGACTAAGTGTTGCATTGATATTGGTAGCTCGGGGAGCTAGTGGAGCAGGAGTTTAGAGAGTTTTCGGGCAGCAACTAGAGGGGTTATCAGCGAGTTCAGCAAAGTGCAGGTGAGTTTCCGCTTGTATGAATGGGTCTAAGGCCACAGTGCCGACCCGTGTAGTTATGAGTATAAGACCCGGGGTTAGCCCTAGGCACAGTATGCTAGTATGATATTCAGGACAAGGTCTATTGATAGTGGGCGGGTGCCCAAGGATTGGTTTATATGATAGTTTATACTTGTTTTCTGTGTGATACATGTATGTGCCTGGTAGGGAGGTGAGTGTGGGCGAGGTCCCGTATCTCACCAATAGCAGAGTGTGGATGGTGTTCCACATCTCATTAGCATCAGAACAGGGGCGAGGACCAAGTTAGGGAAGGAGTGAGTGTGGGCTGGGCCTGTATCTCACTATCAGTAGGAGCGTGGACGGGGTTCCACGACTCATCAGTAGCAGGACAAGGGCGAGGCCCAAGATAGGCGAGGCCTTAGGACAGGATCCTTTAGTATATGTTTAGATTATGTATTGCGGTATGTTTGTGTGCTATTATATGTTAGCGGGCGAGGCCCTATGACAGGCGAGGCCTAAGTGAAACAGATCTGTATCCGAGCGGGGCTCGAAGCCAGGCGGGGCCATTGTAGCGGGCGAGGCCCGAGGTAGGGGTGAGGCCCAGAATAGCGGGTGTGGCCCAGTATGTGCAGTATGTGGTAGGTTGGGGAACTTACTAAGCTTCATGCTTACAGTTTTTAGTTTTGGTTTCAGGTACTTCCGGTAGCGGAGGGAAGAGCTCGGGGTGATCGCATGGCACACACCATTGATTAGACAACCTGGGAATGTTTTACTCTGATAATGAACATATGTTTGGAAATTAATACTCTGATTATGTTTTGGATTAATGATTTTGCTTTAAGTAATGTTTTATTAAAAGAAATTTTTAGTCTTGAATTTTGGGACGTTACAAGTTGGTATCAGAGCCTTCGTTTGAGGGATTCGGACATGCTCTCGGGTGTGTCTGAACTCAAACTAAGGAATTGGTATATAAGTTTTCAAAAGGAAAAGACAGATTGTAAAAAGAGAGTTTTGAGAAAGAAAATAGTTTTAGAAAAGCAAAAAGAATTCAGAAAGAAAAGAATTTTGATAAGAGAAAAGGGTGTGGTGCATGCAATCAGCCGAGCTCAGGTAAGTCCCCCAAAATACCCATACAAGTTTATGTTATGATTGTCAGTTAATAGAGCAGCATGCTAGATTAGGACTAAGGATCTAGGGAGGATGCATTATGTGCCTGTTATATGTGCTTTGAGCTGCATGATAGTGCTGATTAGATAGTAGTAGGATAGCCTGTTTAGGTTATGCCTGAGTTTATGAGTTTGTGTTGCATGCTAGTACATATTCTTGGTATGATATTATGATTGCTTGAGTATGTTATGGTTAGATTTTCCCTTGTCTGAATGCTGCTTGCTTTGTGCAATGTGGGATTCCGAGTGATGGGAGTTAGGCATTAGGTGGATACGTCACGTCACATGTGATCAGGGTTGAATAATCTTAGAGTGCTGGATTTGGCCCTATTGCGTAGCTCTTGTTTGACTCCAACCGTTGTAGGGACGAGTCTTTTACTCAAGGATTATCTGAGCCTCGTCACATGTGATGGTATCCAGGTAATGGCTAATTGGCATCACAAGGAGTCCTTCAACAGTTGAGGATTGGTTTGGTTTGAGTCAGAGGTTTCCCTAGGGCAAGCCTAGGATGAGATAGTGCTGGGAGCAGAAGTGTGACAACCGTCAATTTTCGGTCAAGTCAAAGTCAACTAAAGTCAACAAGTTAAACCGTTCGACTCAATTTTCCCGTGGGTACTAGAATTTACATTATGTAATTTCTATACAACTCGCTATTCTAATGAGGAGTCATAAATTGAAAAGTTCGTACATCTAGATCTCCTTAACCTAAATCTGTGGTACGTGGCGAGCCAAACCGATAAAACAATGTTGCATACTCATCGGGAGTGTGTAAGATCCTTAAAAAAGGCTTAACAGGGTTTACGGACCTATCTTTGCGAAGTCGGACACTCACAAATGTCACACACGAAACCTCTCTCAATCGTTTTCACTTTATCTCTCTCTATGTCAAATCTCTCCCAAATCTCTCCAAGCATGTGAAATCTCTCCCAAATCTCTCTTTGTATGTGAAATCTCTCCAAGAATGTCAAATCTCTCCCAAATCTCTCCATGAATGTGAAATCTCTCCCAAATATCTCTTTGTATGTGAAATCTCTCCAAGAATGTCAAATCTCTCCCAAATCTCTCCAAGTATGTGAAATCTCTCCCAAATCTCTCTCAAAAGTTTCCTTGACTTTTTGAAGTCATTCGGGTCATTCCGACCCTTGACCGGGTCAAAAACGGCTTGAAACGGGGTAAAAACGAGTAAAATGGGCTTGAGGACCCGAAACCCCTCTTAAGGACCCGAAACCTCTCTTAGGGCCGAAAGTCCTCTTAGGGACCGAACCCTCCTGAGTCGAACCCGAACCTGCTGAGAACCGAACCCGAAGGGTCCTCTCGGGCCCGAACCACGCATGCCCACCCGAACCCGAAGGTATTGTATACTTCAGTCTATTTCGCTTCTTGCTGGTTCGCTTCCTAATGCCTTGCCTTCGCTTCGGACCCAACATCAGAAGGGACCGAACCTTCGGCCCCCTTCCGAGAAGCTTCGCTATTAGCTATTTTCTTTCCGGTTTTCGGCTACGACTTCATTTTAGCTCGGTTTTTAATTATTTTAACGCGGGATTTTCACCCAAAATCATATTTTAACATAATGAACCCTAAATATTCATAATTTAATCATATTTTCCTGAAAATCTTTATTTAAATAATAAAATCTAGTGGGTAAAGTACAAAGAGGTGGAGTGTTGACTTAGCTTTACCTTATGACACAAGCAACCACTCCCATACCCACTCTATGACCAGCCACACCTCCCCACCTTACATAGGTCACTTCAATGTCCTTTCCACTCAATTATCACCCTTTCCCACGTTTTAGAGCTGGAACAAACCATTCTCTCTCCTCACTTCCCTCATTTTCTCTCCTTTCACCAAAAAGATCAAACTCTTTTCTCTCCCACTTCCTCTCTCTAGAATTCGAGATTCAAGGGCCGATCTTGGGTTTTTCCTCCACATGTGGTAAGCAAAATCCAATCTCCTTATGATTATTTCACTTCTTTCTACTCAAATCATGGATATCTTACACAAACTCCGTCATAATTGTGTTAGATCTTCGAATCTTCAAGTGATTCTTCAAGTGTTCTTGGGTTGAACACTTCTCTACTTCAACACTTATCTACTTAAATCACTCAAGGTGAGTTCATACCCCTACATTTTCATGTTTTCTCAAGTTTTTAGGGGGGAATACAAGTAAAACACCAAGAACAAAACTAAACTTTTCTAACAGCCTTCATAATAAAAGTTCAACTCCATTCACGGACTGTTTTCGACAACTTAAACATTTTAGTTTTCAAAACTGTTTTAGGTTCAAGTAGTTCCGCTTCTTAGCTTTAAAATGACTACTTGCACATCTCTACATGATTTTTCTACAATTTATGGTGATTTTTACAAAACAGCTTGTCTTTTCAAACACAAATCCAGACCAGTCTGTGAATATGAGCATTTTAATACAAGTTAAAGGCTTCCAAAAATCATGATAAAAATTATGAGTAAACTAGACACAATTTAGGAACTCTCAGAATTTACGGATTTAGTTTTTGACTTCGTATGAGTTTTCTACGACTTTTCTAAAACAACGCAGAAGGGTTAAATTTAGTTAACAACATTATAACTTTCATGACACATTGTATTATGTTGAGCAAAGTGTATAACAATAAGTTCTAAATATTGAATGTGTTTCCTTGTTAGTTTATCATTATAAACTGAAACTTAGTCATTCATGATAAGATTATTCATTCATTTAGAACGCGTATATTAAGCTATAATAAGCATAATTTATGGATTTATAACACTAATGTGTTTTCATAAAACAGATCTTATTTATTACAAACATTTTAGATAGACTATAATAGGTATAGTTTATGTATCATTTACTTCTCAAACTTATTTATCAAAGGTTTTTCAGTTTAGTTCACGTAAATTTGTTAATGAATAAATTTGTGAGTCATTCACTTCGGGTTACTTCCAAAGTAACAAAGTCAAAAAGTCCTGTAAATTGTAACCAGAGTCTCTTGTAGGGAGAACGTGATAGTTGTGTATAGATCTATATTGGGTTTGACAAACCCACACCAGAGCTGCATGCAACAGCTAGACCGGCAGGTCTGTGGTGACAAGTGTCATTTAACGGCGACGCCTGAAGAACGTCGTATTACGAGGCCGTCTATGTCAAGTATGGTTATGATAGCTCACATGTGGTATTAACAATCATAAGATTTACGGGTTCTAACTTTAAATTAGTGAGTTATGTCGATTTAGCTCTCAGAAATTACTTTAAGTATGGAAAAATACTTGTACGTCTTCATATTAAAAAGGGTTTTATGTTCATTTAAAATCACTTTTTATATCAATTACAAATATCGCTGTATATTTTCAGTCTTAGTATTTAAGACTACACACCATTCATTACGAGAGTTTTTCTCAAATCAGAAAGGGTTTTACGCCAATTTGAAACCACTTTTATATCTTTAAGTATGACAAATACTTGTTTGATTTCGGTCCTGGTATTTAGGACCACATAACTTATGTAAGGAAAATATTGGATTTTTCTTGGTAACATACATCTCTTTATAAAGATCGATTTTCAAACTCTTACCGTCAAAAGCTTATGAGCTCACCAACCTTTGTGTTGACACTTTTCAAAACTACTTGTATTCTCAGGAATTTAGTGAAACAGGAAATCAACCACGTTTTGAGGATGGGACGATAAATCGTCAAACAGTTCATTTTGTATCATAATGTAATTGATTTGAATCATGTGAACATATACTTTGGTGTAACTTTTTTTTCAATTATATTTATGATGGTTGTATTTACTTTGAGTACTATTATACTCATTGTTGTGATACTCTACATGAAGTCCTCCACCCCCGGACGTTTCCGCCATCCTTGGTTTGGGGGTGTGACAAGAAGTAGTAGAAAAGGGACCTCGTGGAGTCGAAGCAGTTCTTAAGGAAAGTACGGATAGATGTGGAAGGTAGTATGGGCCCGTACTACTAAAAGCAGAGGATCTGTACTCGATTCGAGAAAGGCCGAGGCGAGACCGGGGAACTTGTAGTGTGTGTATGATCCCTCAGCAGTGATGAGTATTCTGATGGTATTGCGATATGTTTTTAGCATGGTGACATTGCGAGAGAGACCAGTGGGCGGATCAAGCGCCGAAGAGGGATCAGGCTCGGGTTCAGGGAGCGAGCAGCTCGAGGAGCGTATGAGAGAGTTGATATTAGCGGAGGTTACACACAGTAATCTAGATCAGACTCCTGTGATCTTTGGCACAGTCAAGGAGGGTATACTGGAGATTTTGGATGAGAGGTTGGGAGCCTTCCATACCGAGATGATGGCTTTGATGGGAGCGCGTACCTTGACATTCCGAGAGTTCAGGGCTTGCGGGGCTCCAGATTATCATGGGGCTAGGGACCCCATTGCTAGCAGCATATGGTTGGCTGATGTTGCCAACGCTTTTCGTACGAGCCGGTGTCCCGAGGGGGACAAGGTCAGAATCGCTTCCTGTCTTTTGAAGGACATAGAGAGGGATTGGTGGGAAGAGATTGGTCATGCTTTGGGTGATGATGCCGCGTTGGAAGCGATGTCATGGAGTGATTTTTCATCCAGGTTCAGGGCTGAGTTTTCACCGATTATTGAGGTGCAGCAGTTGGCACAGGAGTTTCAGGATTTGACGCAGACCACTGAGACTGTGGCGGAGATCACCACCAAGTTTAGGGAGAGGGCCCTTCTTGTTCCGCAGTATGTCGCGGACGAGGAGATGAAGAAGGCCCGATATCATGAGATGTTGAGGGATGACATCAGGCAGTTTGTGAGTAGGTCCAGCTACAAAACGTTGGAGGATATGATCGCGCGAGCTAGAGAGAGGCAGATTGATTTGGAGTAGATCCGGAAGAGGAAGTCGGATGAAGTTCAGGCAGTCGCAGGCTCGGGCAAAAGGCCCAAGGGGTCAGATTTGAGACTGAGGGATTATCATGACTGCAGCCGATGCGGGAAGTGTGGCAGGACGCATGGGGGTGCGTACAGGAGTGGTAGCAGTGGTGAGTCTGGCTGCTTCAAGTGCGGTCGGACTGGTCATTTTAGAAGGGATTGTATCGTTACCACCACACAGGGATTAGACTTGATATGTTTTCACTGCAACCAACGGGGCCACAAGAAGGCCCAGTGCCCCGGTTTGTTTTCGGCAGGACGGGTGATGGCACCTACCCCTGCAACTTTGAGGATCACAGACGGCCGTCAGGGCCGCGCAGAGGCGCCTGCGGTAGGAGGCAGGGCTTTTCAGATGACTACCCTGGAGATGCGAGCAACGCTGGACGTTGCAGGTATGCGACTTCCGTTTTCAGTTCTTTTATTTGTGCATGATTATATTGTTATGGTTCTACATCATTATTGGTATGAGTATTTTATTTTGTGCGGCTTGCTTGTGATTGAGTTATATGCCATCTGCATACCTTGGATATTTGAATAGTAGTTTAGGGATGGGCTCTATTGGAGAAGGATGCTTAGGATGCAGTAAATGTAGCATGCCTGGGAGGGACTTGGTATGTCTCGCTAGTTCGGAGCTGTATAGTTTTAGAAATGGATTGGTTAGATCCCTAGCTATGGTAAGCTTGGGGTTCCTCAACAGATTGATGATGGAATGGTAGCAAGGATTGGGTTTTCTATTCGAGCATTGAGCAACGAGGTGTAAGCAGGATCGAAGTGGGGGAGAATCCTCCGAGTGTATAAGGGTAAGAGCACGCAGATCCAGAATGAGTACGCGATCTCTGAGAAGGAAAAAAAGTAGTACAACGTTTGACGGATTGAGGAGTTCAGGGTTGGGAGTTTGAGAAACTCCCCATCAGTTAGTGCGTGTAATGGTGATGGTGAGTACGTGGTTGGGAATTCAGGTTGGAGGATCGCCTGTAGGAATCGAGTGAGTCAGAATGAAGATCTTGAGGACAGATAGCATGGGATGCTTTCGTGTTAGTAGTCAGTGGCAGATGCAACATGTAGAGCATGGTAGAGCAGTGGGAGAGCCGCAGCTTCCTCCAGCAGTAGTCAGAGATGGAAGGTGATGTAAGACTACGGGTAAGCCGTAGCATTCTATAGTAGCTTCGTTAGCGGAGTTGGGGTGAGGCCCTTATCTCCTAGTGATCAGATAGGGATCAGGAATGGGTAGTGGACGAGAATAGTAGGGAGTTGCCTGTATCGCCCTAAAGAGGTGAGACCTTAGGGAGAGGCTGCTCCAGGATGTAGTTGGGTGAGACCCGTGGGCGAGGCCCGTATGAGAGTAGCAGTATAGGTGAGACCTGAGAGCAAGGTTGCTCAATAGTATGGTTGGGTGAGACCCGTGGGCGAGGCCCGTGCGAGAGTGGTTAGACAAGTGAGACTAGCAGGTTAGAGGTGGGTGAGACCCATGGGCGAGGCCCGTGAGTTTTAGTAGCACAGGTGAGACCTATTAGGGACCGTAGTGTAGGATAGGGGATTGAGGATCCCAGGATTTTAGTGCCTGAATGGTAGAACAGATTGAGCAGTTATAGGTAGTCGAAGTGTCTTCGAAAGTCGCTGGGAGCAACTAGGAGTTGTGTTGGGGCTAGTGACCGGTGGGAGCCGGTAATCCAAATATTGATAGATTGGTAGGGGCCAGGGTGGTCTCGGTTCATCCGGAAGGAAGATAAGGAATAGCAGAAATTTTCAGTCAGTAGCAGTGCTGGTAAGCGGTCTATGGTGGAATTCAGTTAGTTGATCGTGGGGTGCTCGACACCAAATTATAGTAGAGAAAAATGCCCTGTGGATACTGGCGATAATGACCCGTACTGGAGGTAGCGGGAGTAATGGATTTGGTGAAGGATAGGACCTTCACAGTGACAAAGGAAATAGTTGGTTATGGAACATTGCCTTGGGAAGGCAACAAAACGCACAAGGAAAGAGGGGGTGAACCCCTATGGGTTCAGTTGCAGTACTCGGAGAGTACCAGAAGGATTGTCGGTCGAGTAAGTTGTGTTCCCAGAATGTTCAGGGTGCGGATTGACCCGAGATTATTATCCACAAGGATTAATGATTAGTCGGAATGACCAGGCGAAAGGCCAGCGAAGGTAGGCAGCTGGTGTTGGATTAATAAGTAGAGCATTGGAAGCAGATCGCAGGCGGTTGGCCATAGCAAACTTCGAGGATGAAGTTTACTTTAAGTGGAGGAGAGTTGTAACACCCAAAATCAGGAAGGCCAAGAAAGGAAAGAAAACCCTAAGTTAAAGGGTTGACTCGTCGAGTCCAACGAGGAACTCGGCGAGTCCAAGCGGGATCAGGGTCGATGAGTAAGTGACCGACTCGGCAAGTCGGCTAAGGGGACTCGGTGAGTCTGGTCTGAACAAGGGAAACCCTAATTCCGGGAGTTGTATCCTATTTAAAGGGTGTTATGTCCCTTCCTCAGCCTCCATACCATCCTAGAGAGCCTGTAAACCCTAGATTTCGTGTAAGCGTCCATCATTTGAGAGAATTAGCTTTGGAGGAAGGAAACTTTGGAAACGAAGTTGAAGATCAAGAAGGTTTCTACAAAGGGGAGGTGTAGATGCGAGATCTACTTCAGTTTGTGTTCATCTTGGAGGTAATAAGCTGCTATCTTCCCTCCTGTGCATCTAGATCTATTTTTGTTATGAGATTTAGGGGTTTTATGGTTGTTTGAGACACAATTCGGGTTTGGGGCTTAGATATGTGGTTGCCACTTCAGATCTAGTGTTGGGATGGTCCAATATGTTGTAAAGCATCAGTTATTAAGTAGTTGGTGAAGCCCTTTTGTCCTAAAACCTATCCCTAATGTGTTTTGAGCCTAGATGTATTTAGTTATACATAAAGTTTGCAACTTTACGTAAGGATTGAGCCTTGGGAGTATGGATCTATAGTTTGGAGCCACTGCATGGCTCGAAAAGCCACTGAATGGATTAAGAACTGGGGCGACTCGGTGAGTCACATGGGTGGACTAGGCGAGTTGGTTGAAGTTGGGCAGAAACTCAACGAGTTGGAAGAACAACTCGGCGAGTCTGTTGAAGATTGCCTTGGACTCGGCGAGTCAAGTCGCGAAACCCCAAACCCTTTGAGTAAAGACTCGGATCAGTGAGTTGAGTGGGGACTCAGTGAGTTGGACAGGTCAGGACCCGAAAATCGGTAAACTCGGCGAGTCAGGGGCTGACTCGGCGAGTCGAGTTGCAAATGGAAGGACTCTGAGCGTGTGAACTCGGCGAGTCAGTAGGAAGACTCGGCGAGTAGGGTCGACCTGGAAGGTTGACCTTGACCAGGACTTGACTTTGACCAGAGTTGACTTAGTTGACTTTCGGAGGACAGTTAGACTAAGTGTTGCATTGATATTGGTAGCTCGGGGAGCTAGTGGAGCAGGTGTTCAGAGAGTTGCCGAGCAGCAGCTAGAGGGGTTATCAGCAAGTTCAGCAAAGTGCAGGTGAGTTTCCCTTTGTGTGAATGGGTCTAAGGCCACAATGCCGGCCCATGTAGTTATGAGTAGAAGACCCGAGGGTTAGCCCTAGGCACAGTATGCTAGTATGATATTGAGGACGAGGTCCATTAATAGCGGGCGAGTGCCCAAGGATTGGTTAATATGATAGTTTATACTTGTTGTCTGTGTGATACATGTATGTGCCTGGTAGGGAGGTGAGTGTGGGCGAGGTCCCGTATCTCACCAATAGCAGAGTGTGGATGGTGTTCCACATCTCATTAGTAGTAGAACAGGGGTGAGGACCAAGTTAGGGAAGGAGTGAGTGTGGGATGGGCCCGTATCTCACTATCAGTAGGAGTGTGGACGGGGTTCCATGACTCATCAGTAGCAGGACAAGGGCGAGGCCCAGGATAGGCGAGGCCTTAGGACAGGATCCATTAGTATATGTTTAGCTTATGTGTTGCGGTATGTTTATGTTCTATTATATGTTAGCAGGCAAGGCCCTGTGACAGGCGAGGCCTAAGTGAAACGGATTTGTATCCGAGCGGGGCTCGAAGGCAGGCGAGGCTTGGAGCGGCGGGGCCGTTGTAGCGGGCGAGGCCCAAAATAGCGGGCGTGGCCCAGTATGTGCAGTATGTGGTTATGCATGGTATGTGGTAGGTTGGGGAACTCACTAAGCTTCGTGCTTACGTTTTTTAGTTTTGGTTTCAGGTACTTCCGGTAGTGGAGGGAAGAGCTCGGGGTGATCGCATGGCACGCACCATTGATTAGACAGCCTGGGAATGTTTTACTCTGATAATGAACATATGTTTGGAAATTAATACTCTGATTATGTTTTGGATTGATGATTTTGCTTTAAGTAATGTTTTATTAAAAGAAATTTTTAGTCTTGAATTTTGGGACGTTACAACTCTCACTATGCATAGTCTACTTTCTAGCAAATCTCTCATAAGCTCCTCGCTGCTATCTACTCACTCTCAAGCATCTGCTAGCAGCAAAACCCCTAGGCTAAGGGATCACAAATCAGGCTACTCTAGTCCTAATAATAATACCTAGCCTACTCTAGCATGCATAACATATTATCTCATATCTCATAACACATAATATAAGGGTATTTTAGGAAATCCCCGTTCGGGCGCTGGATGATCGTACACACTGCTCTGCTTTGCTCTTTTCAAAACCTTTTTACTCTTTTAGAAAAAAAATTATTTCGAAAAATTCCTTAAATCCTCAGTTTGATTTAAAAAGCGCTCGAAGGTGCATCCAAATCCCTCAAACCAAGACTCTGATACCAATTTGTAACACCAAAGTTTTCAAACAATTTTTCGCATTCTCAAAACATACTTTCATTCATAAATATTATAAAAATGTCATTGTATCACATATCAGTCCATAGAAGCACAACCCCAAGATCGTAATGTATAAAAACTCCTCATGTGTGTACTGATCATGCCGACGCCATCCCGCAATCCTCAGTGGTACCTGAAACACATAACACAACACTGTAAGCATAAATGCTTAGTGAGTTCCCCAAAATACCACATCTAACACATAATAGCCACTTGAGGCTATAACTCTGTG
The DNA here is from genome assembly GCF_002870075.4 of Lactuca sativa. NCBI lineage: Eukaryota > Viridiplantae > Streptophyta > Magnoliopsida > Asterales > Asteraceae > Lactuca > Lactuca sativa. Next base: position 9,913,055 of record NC_056627.2, read on the forward strand.
GACCCTCCGGTCCTAACTCTGTGGACCCTCTGGTCCTAACTCTGTGAACCATCCGGTTCTAACTCTGTGAACCTTTCGGTTCTAACTCTATAAACTTTGGAACAAACACTGCATGAATCACATAGAAATTATGCAGTGTATCACAATCACATACATAACATACAAGATTCTCTGTCATATAACTCAAATTACCACTCTAGGTAAAGTATAGTGAGAAGACTCACCTCGGGTAACTCGGTAAATCTCGTACTCGGTAAAATCTGGTCTAGCCCCCGCGTAATCACATGGAATAAGCACTCTAATCAATACAACCCTCAAGGCTAGACTAATCCCTCTCTTAGCACTCTCAGAAGGGTAAAAGACCATTTTACCCCTCTCATGGCTCAAAGTCCCTAACATTGACCAAACACTAAAAGTCAACAAAAGTCAATGGTCAAACTTTGACCATACTCGTCGAGTGCACTCGTGTGACTCGGTGAGTACATGTGTGTCCTCTTCGCCCCTGGTCCTCACTCGACTCGCTGAGTCAAGCGTACACTCAACGGGTCATCACAGGTCATGAATCGCGGGGCAACCCGACTCGACTCATCGATTCCCTTATGGGCTTGGCGAGTTCCTCCCATGAAAACACTCAAACGATCTTTTGAGGTTAGATTTGCTTCACCAACCAGTAGATCTAACCTTCTAACACTCGAAAGTCACGCAAAGGTTCAAACTTTACGTTTATGCAATGCCCATAAGACCAAAAATGGAGAAATAACCTTTAAAACGGGGTTCTACTCTCAAGGCTCACATGAAGCCTCATAAAGTTGGAAGCTTGGGACCTTTTGGACCTCTCAAGGTCCAGATCTATCATCTATACCCAAAGGGACCTCATATGCTTCACAATCAAACTTAAAATTATGCAAAGGAAGCCCTAGATTCAAGGAATCTATCAAATACACGAAATGGGAAGGAAATTATACCTCAGAACGTGAATCTCAGTGTGAACAACACAGATGCAAGCTCCATAATCGATCTAGCTTGGATTTTCCCACTCCTTCTTGCAAGATCAGACCAAAGGAAGAAGAATTAGCCTCCAAAATTCTCTCTAAGCTCACTTTGCTCTCTAGGGTTTTCACGGGGGAGTAGTGGCTGCAAATGATGGCCATAAGGGCCTTTAAATAGGGCTCAGGCCTTGAGATTTAGGGTTTCTCTTTACAACCCGGACTCGCCGAGTCCACTCATCGACTCGTCGAGTACGGTCATTAATCTAAAGAAGAAACTTCGATCTTACTCGGCGATTCTGAGCGCCTACTCGCCGAGTCCCTCCCTAAAACTCAAGATAAATACTTAAAATAAGATACCTAGTAATCCGGATGTTACACTTCTCCCCCACTAGAATCAGACTTCACCCCTGAAGTCTCATTCTACAGACAGCTCTGGATGGAGCTTCCGCATCTCCGCTTCCGGCTCCCAGGTCAGCTCGGACCCTTTTCGATGCCGCCACTGAACCAGAACTAGTGGTACTTCCTTGTTTCTCAAAACCTTGATCCTCCGATCCACCACCGCGACTGGCCTCTCAACATAATTCAGGCTCGCATCCACCTGAATATCCTCCAATGGTACCATCGCCGACTCGTCGGCTATACACTTCCTTAACTGAGACACGTGGAAGGTATCATGTATCTGGCTCAACTCCGCAGGTAGCTCCAACCGATATGCTACCCTGCCCACCCTTGCGGTCACCCTGAACAACCCAATATACCGGGGCCCTAGCTTGCCCCTCTTATTGAATCGAATCACTCCTTTTCCAAGGATATACTTTCAGGAGTACTGATGAGAATAAAACTCAGATCGATTAGATCTTTCACAGCTAAAAGATAAAGATCAAACAAAAACAAACACAATAATATGATGAACACATAATAGAATCAACGTTGTGCTTATGATTCAAACGTAGTCATGCCTCAGCAGAGCTCGATGAAGAACTTCCACTATAGAGGCGAGCTAGGGTTTACAAAAACTCAAGAAAACTAATGAAAGTGTTAACTACAAAGACTGCATGCATGTAGCTTAAATACTAAACCCTAGAATAAAATAAGCACGGTTGGACAGGCCCAAACTGGCAACCAAAACTGGGCTAAGGACCGAGCCCATGACACAATACTATAAGCCCAACAATCTCCCCCTTTGTGTCAAATGAGGCGAGAGATCACTTTCTTTGAGTTGGCTTCACTGTCTTGACCACTTTGAACAGCTGAGGGATAATAGCAAGAAGAGTCTGCCGAAATTCAATGTACCATCTCAGCATATCAGTAAACATCTTCTTGTCGGCTGCAGTGTTCTGATCAAACCTCTGAATAATCTCCAATATGTGCTCTAAGCAAGCAGTTGAGAATAGGTGTTTGTCAACAAGAGCGAACAAGCATTTATGTCCTTCGCCTCTGATGAACATGACCGTGTGGTACTTTGAATTAATCTTGCCCTTGACCATTGTATTAACATTTCCTGCTCTGCCCATAGTTTTGATCGTGGTTCGCTTGTGAATGGAAGAGGTAATTTCCTGGTCCATCTTTGCTACCTTGTGAATGTAGAACACAAGCATTTGCTTGACATGGTCAATGATCGGCTGATACTCCTGTGGATTTGACAGTAAGATATTGTTGAGGAGTATCCAGTCGTAGGGATTGAGGTTCGGTAGATCAGCAAGGGTGAAGTTATGAGCCGAGCCTTCAGAGCCTCGAGTCACCTTGAATTTCACATTAACAAACTTCCCTGATGAGTAGGGCTTCAGAACCTTGAAAGTTTTAATTTTCTTCGAACTCCAGGTCAAGTACTGGGGTTGAGCGAACTCTAGGTAGAACTCCAGCAGATCCCTATCCACCTTCGGGTCTGGAGACGGGATGGCAACAGTTGAGTTAAAGCAATGAAAGATGATTGCCTTTCGCGTGATCAGCATGTCAAACTGTGCATCCTTGGAGTTATCAAGTCCGAACGACATAATAGGCTCAAGCCAAAGTATGCTTGGCTCATTAATGGCACACCTTTGAAGTGAATCAAGAGTCTATTAAGGAAAAATGGACTTCTTCTTTTCGAGGAGCTCTTTTTCCTTTTGCTTCTGCTCAAGCTTAGCCTTTTGTTTCTTGAACCTTTCTTCAAGCTCTTTATCAGAAGGTTTTGTCTTCTGAAAAGGCTTTTCGGGATTTTCACTATAGACATCATCTTCATTATCAGTGTCATCCTCCCCAATAATCTTCTTCTTCTTGTCTCTATTCTGACCGAAGCTTCATTATCCTTCGGTTTAGTAGATGGTTTCGGTGCAGGAGGAGGTTGAGTTTTTGCTGCCTTCACTCCCCCTTGTTTCGGCTGGACACCAGTCACCAGAACACCCTCAATACGACTAAGGATGTCCAATGCTGGCCTGAGTTTGTCAGCCAAGTGCCTACGAATGGTGATGGTAATGATGGGATCATGGGCTTGAAGAAGGTGAAGTAATATGGATTGAACATCAGCAACAGAGCTTCGTATAACCTCCCTCTCAGGCTTCAAGTCATTGTGTTCGACTGTTGCAGTGCGAGGTTTGAGATTCTGCATCTTCAGCTAAGAGGTTCTTTTGTCGAGTTCATCCATGATGCGATTTTCAACAGCCAACTCTGCCTCCAATTGAGTCAATCGATCATTGACATTGTCGTGCAGAGTGGCATTGGGTGCCTCGATTGCTTGACGAGCAGCTTCAAGGTTAGACCGTTCAACTTGAAGAGAACGCTGAAGGTTATCAAACGAAGCATTGACAGTTTGAGAATTCTTCTGAGCTACTGCCTGCAAAGAATCTAAAAATAATTGAGCGTCAGAAATTAGTTTATCGACGTTTGCGGTCGCTTCCTTGCACTCCTTTGTTGAAGCCTCAACAACAAGGGAGGCTTTCTGGCATTGTGAAGTGGAGGCGTCTATAGCCTTAGCTACAGCAGAAAGAGAGGCATTATGTTCTTGAACTACAGAGGAGAACAACGCCTTTAACGCAACATCAGAATAGGCTCCAGATGAAGAAGAAGAAAGCAGATGATCGAGTTTGTCATCGACTGCTTTGAGATGACGCTTGGTGACCAATTCATCGTCGTCTTCATCACTCTGTACACGGTAAGGACTGAAATAAGTGGAATCAAATTCCAAGTCCTCACCGCCTTGAACTGGGGTGGTATCAGTAGAAGGTGTAGGTGATAAGGGTTTGGTAGTGGTAGGAGGTTTGGTTATTACTGGTGGTTCGGTTGTAACTGGTGGAGTGGGAGCTGTAGAATGAGTAATGATGGTAGTGGTAGTGTCTGTGAAGATTGGAATGGGGATGGGAGTTGAGGTTGATGGTTGAGATATGGGGATAGGAAATATAGGAGGGATGGATACTGGGATAGTAACAGGTGGAGGAGAAGGAGGTAAGGAGCAAACCGGAATTTCTGGGGTAGGGGAGCGAGGCGGGGTATCACTACGACCCGAAGCCTCATCATCAGAGCTTTCGCTTGCAGATTCTGAAGGAGGAGTAGATTTATGTTTAGGAGGAACATACTCTGAGTCTGAATCACTTGAAGACTAGAGTGTGAGTCTCCGAGCAGGCTTCTTCTGCTTCTTTGGTTGAGGATGGGATGGAGCAACCTTCTCAGACTTTCGCTTCTTCGGGGTTTGCCCCTTGGTTGTTTTAGTCACCTTTGACTCCTTCTGAGTGTCAGTCTTCTTTCCCCTTTTTGTTGGCTTGTCAGCCTCGTCAATGGATCAACCCATGGCTGGTGTAAGCTCCCTTGGACCCGAAGAAGGAATCTTCCTGTATTGTTGCAAGATATTACTTGCTACAAACACACAGGCAAGCATGGTGTCAGGAATGGATCCATTAAAGGAGTAGTTGGTGGGATCCGTGATGATTATCTTGATTGTGTGAAAAGTGCTGATAGATGAGAGAAGAGAATCCTCCATGATTGGAACATGAAGACGATCCATTGCCCACATGGTGATAATTGACCAGTAATACCCACAAGAGATCTTCGAGTGCCTGGATGAAGAAACTAAGCTTTGAAACAGTTATTGACAGATAATGGTTCCATAATCCAAATCTATCCCATGATATAAACCATAAAGCACAGTCATAAATGACTTGCTCGCCCCATCTGAGCCGGTGCTGCGCTCAGAGAGTCCTTTGAACAGTAAAGTGAAAAGGCCATTCCATTGAGGAGGAAGGCAGGACTTCTTGAACTTGGTTATGGTGGTTAGGTTTTAAGTGTACCCGATTTGATAGAACATTGAGAAGAGCTGACCAGTAGTGATTGAGTCAGGGTTAACCAAGTTTGGATCTTGAGAGAGACCAATTAGGGAACATAAGCGGTGTTTGGAGATAGAAGTCTTCTCGTTGTGGACTTCAAAGTGAATCCTTTCAGCAACTTTGTCATAAAAGGTAGTGGCGTAGATGAGTGAGAGGCAAGACATGGGAACGACTTCAACTTTAGTCAAGGCTTCGACGAGAGGCGAGTATTTGAGACACTCGACGACATAGAGCATGTAGGGTTCATAGATGAAGGGAGTAAGATCGATGATCAGGTTTTGTTGAGGTTTGATGGTAAGAAGGGTTTGGTGAACAGAGGTATCATGAACTGAAGAGGAGTCTGCCATTGTTGAAGCTTGGAGAAGATGATGAATAGTGAGAGAACTCACCTTTGTTCTTTGAGAGATTTTTGTGAGTAATAAAAGGGTAAAGTGGAGCGTGCCTGACCCTTTTATACGTACTAGGAGGAGAGAGAAAAATCCGGCTGATATCTTGGATTTAATTGGTAACCGCGCCTGATTTGATGGATGAACAGTTGTCATATCCGATGATGAAGCAGGAAAGAGAAAGGACGTTTCCTTTTTGCACGGCATTCCGTAAAATGTGCTTTTTCAAATCGTCGAAACGATTGGATAGCTGCTGAGTCACCCTTAACTTTATCCCAATCGTCACCCCATATTCCACATGAACCGTCATCACTTTTTAACTTTATCGAGCATTGAAATACTTGATGAAACGAAGTTGGAACAAGTAAATCACCATTAATAGAACCAGATTTTGGAAAATTAAAAATTTTCGTGCAAGGAGTGTAAAAGATAAAGAAATAAAGCAAACTTTTAGTGATAATTTGTGATGTCTTAAAAAGACATAAAGCAGCTGATTCTGGGCACAAATCTCTTCCTTCAAAGTCAAGAGAGACTTTAAAGAGCTTGTGTGGTTTCCCATTAAATAGCGATTAACTACTTGTTAAGAAGTACTGAAAGACATCTTTTAAAGTAAAGCTTATAAGGGGTGGCTTTCGCTTCAATTCATGATTTCGATACTTGATATAAGACCGAAACTGAACGAAGTACTTGTGAGATCAATGTGATCTGTTGAACAAGTAGATAGGAAAGATATGTATTGACTGTTGGATAGGTGAGAAATCTCAAAAAAAATTAATTGGATCCTTGGGGAAGAAAAATTCTTGGTAATAGAATGTTTCAGAAGAATCACTCAAAAAATAAAAAGAGACTTCAGTTGTAACATATAGTTCATGTACCGTCAATTCATTAATGGTATTGAATGGTGGATTTCACATAGTACATAGTGACACGAAACTAAGATCATTAACACAGAATGTTGTATAACCATAAACCTCAGTGGTAAATGATAAGAGTCTCAAGGGTTATATTGGAGAGATGAATTATAATGGAGAAAAATGATGGATGTGGTATAAGAAACAAATGTACCTCTGCTATAAAAGAAGGACTAAGCAGAAAACTCTAAGCTCAATGTGAGTAGAGTAAGGTAGCTCATGATTAGAGTGAATATTGCAGCCTAGCTTGGGAAAACATGATTTGTATATATCATGTTATTCAGGCTTCACTCAAAATCTTTCGAGGCTTTTGTCAACATGCAACAGCATGCTTCTAGGGATGTATAGAACGTGTGTAGAAAAGAAATCATACCTTCTGGATCTCCATTATTGAGAATAACACTTAAAAAAATTGATTAAAACGATATATATATATATATATATATATATATATATATATATATATATATATATATATATATATATATATATATATATATATATATATTGTATTTTTTGAAAAATATTTAATTGAACAAAAAAAAAGAAAACTATTTTTGAATTTTAGGAATATAAAAAGAAGTATTTAAAAGAATGTACATGGTAATACAATCAAAATGCCTTGAGAAGAAAAAGAAGCGAACAAGTTCAGAAGGACCGAACCCGAAATAGACCGAACGTTCGGTTCATTTTGGTTCTTGGTCAAACTTCACCCGAAATAGACCGAACGTTCGGTTCATTTTGGTTCGCTCTATTTCGCTTCTTACCTTTATTGAAGCGAAGGTGATTTTGGTACTGATTCTGCTTCCATCATTCCTAGGCCTTGCAAAATATTGTTGAAGCTAGCTTCAGGTAAAGCCTTAGTGAATATATCTGCCAGTTGATCAGTTGTCCTGACGAAATGAATTTCCACGTTGCCATCTTCCACGTGATCTTTGATGAAATGATACCTCAGTGCTATATGTTTAGTCTTTGAGTGTTGCACTGGATTGTGACAAATCCTAATTGCGCTTTCAGAGTCGCAATATAGTGGGATTTTCTTCATGTTCAGCCTATAATCCCTAAGCTGACTTTGTATCCATACAACTTAAGATGTGCATGATGTTGCAACAATGTATTCAGCTTCTGCAGTAGAGAGAGAAACACAAGTTTGTTTCTTCAATTGCCAGCTAACCAATTTACCGTCTAGAAATTGGCATCCTCTAGTGGTGCTTTTATGATCTAATCCACAGCCACCTAGGTCAGCGTCTGAGAACGCTTGACAAAAATTCCTGAGTTCGCTGGATACCACAGACCGAGAGAGGAGGTTCGCTTCAGATAGCAAAAGATGTTTTTTACAGCTTGCAAATGAGGATCTCGTGGGTTTGCTTGGAATCTGGCACAGTAGCAGACTAAAAACATGATGTCAGGTCTACTGGATGTGAGATACATTAGAGACCCAATCATTTAATGGTAGAGCGTCATGTCAGCGGCCGGTTTCTCCAATGAGGGCGTAAGCTTTGTCCCAAAAGCCATTGGAACTTTAACTTTGGAGTCCCCCGTCATACCAAATATAGCCAATAATGTCTTGGTGTATGCCTCCTGATTAATAAAAATGCCTTTGGGTCCCTGTCTAATGTTTAAGCCATGGAAAAAGTTAATTGGACCCATTGAGCTCATCTCAAATTTAGTTTCCATCAACTTCCCGAATTCAGCTGTTAAGCGAGGATTCGTGGAGTCGAAGATGATGTCATCAACGTAAATTTGGACTATCATAAGGTGGTTACCTCCTCTCTTACGAAAGAAGGTTGGGTCAACCAAACCTTGTTTGAATTTAGACATTTTTAAGAACCAAGTTAGAGTTTCATACCATGCTCTGGGAGCCTGTTTTAGGCCATATACCGCTTTATCAAGTATGTAGCAGTGATTTGGATACTTCTCGTTCACGAAGCCTGGCGGTTGCTCAACGTACACAGTTTCTTCAAGTTCTACGTTGAGAAAGGCACACTTGACGTCCATCTGATAGACTTCAAAGTTTTGTGTGCAGCGTAGGCAAGAAAGATACGAACCGACTCTAGTCTTGCAACGGGAGCGAAGGTTTCTTCATAGTCAATACCTTCTTCCTGACAGTAGCCTTTCACAACCAACAGAGCTTTGTTACGAATCACGTTCCCCTCTTTATCCATCTTGTTTCTGAATACCTATTTGAGACCAACAACTGAAGCATCCTTTGGAGTTGGAATAGGACGCCATACTTTATTTCTTTCAAATTCATTCAACTCATCTTGCATGGGTTGCACCCAGTCAGAGTGATCAAGTGCTAAATTAACAGTCTTCTGTTCAACTTTGGAAACAAAGGAGTTGAACATACAAAACTCCACTTGAGAAAAGAGTGCAACTTGTTTCGCTTTGATCTGAGATCGAGTTAACACCTTTTCAGAAGATTCCCCAATAATTTGACTTTGAGGATGATCTTTTGTCTATTTAATAAGCGGCGGGTAATTTGGATCACAAGAGGGATCCAATTCTGCATCGATTTCTTCTTCCAATTCTGATAGCATGTCATCATCATTGACATTGGTGTTCTCCCCCTCGAAGGATGACGCCTATTCAGAATCTAGATTAGTATTTTCTCCTTCGTTTGGACTTTTAGAAGAGCTTGATGATTGAGACGATATATTCTCCCCCTAGAATGAATAACCTTGATCGTGTTGTAGAGATGGACGCTCCCCCTGGACATCAGGATAGTCATTCGAAGGTTTGCTTGCTTCTGGCCTCTTGGTTTCTTTGGGTTGATCATCAACCATCTTTTGAGCAGCTTCGTCGATGATTTGTTTTAGAATATCAACCTTGTTGTATTTCGCCGTTGATTCAGAATCAATTGATGTTTGAGGCTCATCAAAAAGAAGCATATATTGCTTGAAAAGATTTGAAATAGAGGCTGTAACTTGACAAGTCTTTGGAAAGATTTCCTGTATGGCACCTTCGGTTGTGTTCATCTTCTTAACATAGCTATCGTCAAAAGTGACATAATATGTTTCTTCAATCTTCTTACAACGCTTGTTTAGAACTCTATATGCTTTAGAATTCAGGGAGTAACCTAAGAATATTCCTTCATCAGCCTTAGCATCAAACTTTTTTAGATTCTCTTTGGAGTTGAAGATGAAGCATCTTGAACCGAACACATGAAAGAATTTCACATTCAGTTTGCGATTGTTCAAGATCTCGTAAGGAGTGATGGAGAATCGCTTGTTTAGATATGATTTGTTCTGAGTATAACAAGCAGCAACAACTGCATCAGCCCAGAAATATAAAGGCAAGGATGCGAAGCATAACATCGTTCGAGCTGCTTCACACAGAGATCGGTTTCGCCTTTCATCAATACCATTTTGCTGTGGAGTGTATGGGGCTGAGAAATTATGAGTCGTTCCCTTCTTAGCAAGAAAATCTTCAAAATCTTTGTTTTTGAATTCCAAGCCGTTGTCACTCCTAACGTTACAAACAACTTTCCTTAATTGAATTTCTACCCGTTTTATGAAGAGCTTAAGCTTTGGAGTAGCTTCATATTTTTGATTCAAGAAGAACACCCATGTGAATCGAGAGAAATCGTCCACTATAATCAGAATGTACTTGTTTCCACCAATGCTTTCAAGAAGAACACCCATGGACATTGTAATAAAGTTTGATCGATTACCTGTTTAAGATCAGACTTGTAATTTATCGTTAGAGTTAGATCGACGATTAATGAGATACGTCAATATGGAATGACGGTTCAATTAATATCAATCAATGCGGAATAAAAACCCTAATAACTTCTTCGACAGAAGAGTTGTGTATGAATTACACAGTCTCCTGCTCTGATACCAATTGATGAGAATAAAACTCAGATCAATTAGATCTTTCACAGGTAAAAGATAAAGATCAAACAAAAACAAACACAATAATATGATGAACACAGAATAGAATCAACGTTGTGCTTATGATTCAAATGTAGTCACGCCTTAACAGAGCTCGATGAAGAACTTCCACTGTAGAGGCGAGCTAGGGTTTACAAAAACTCAATGAGAAAAATAATGTAAGGATTAACTACAAAGACTGCATACATGCAGCTTAAATACTAAACCCTAGAATAAAATAAGCACGGTTGGACAAGCCCAAACCGGCAACCAAAACTGGGCTAAGGACCAAGCCCATGACGCAACACTATAAGCCCAACAAGTACGAAGTGTCCAAACTGAAACTCGAGCTCGGATCGTCGCCTATCCGCGTAACTTTTCTGGCGACTCTGAGCTGTCAACAACCTTTGTCTGACCTACTATATTTGTTATGTCGTCTGAAGCACTATCTCAGTGCTGCCCATCACTCACTGCCCTACCTCTCCCCAGTAGATGGGTGTCCGACACCTCCTCCCATACAACAACTCGAAGGGAGGCATACCAATGCTCGAATGGTGACTGTTGTTATAGGAAAACTCAGCCAACGACAAATACGTATCCTAACTCCATCCAAAGTCCAACACACATGCCCGAAGCATGTCCTCGAGCGTCTGAATCGTCCGCTCACTCTGTCCGTCCATCTGTGGGTGGTAAGCGGTACTTAAATGTAGCCTCGTGCCCAACTCCTCGTGGAACTTCTTCCAGAACGTGGAAGTGAAACATACATCCCGATCTGACACAATCGAGATCGAAACCCCATGCCGTGATACCATCTCCTTCACATACAACTCTGCCAGCCTCTCTGCAGAAGAGCTCTCACTGATAGCAAGAAAGTGAGCGCTCTTCATCAGCCGGTCGACGATCACCCAAATTGCATCGACACCCCTCACAGTCCTCGACAACTTGGTGATAAAATCCATGGAAATATGTTCCCACTTTCACTCGGGAACCTCAAGTGGCTGCAACTTGCCATGCGGATGTTGGTGCTCGGCCTTCACCCTGCGACAGGTCAAGCACATCTCTATGAACCACGCGACATCCCTCTTTATACAGGGCCACCAATACTCACTCTTCAGGTCCAAATACATCTAAGTGGCCCTAGGATGGATCAAGAACCTCGATCTATGCGCCTCCTCCATCAGAATGGTACGTGCCCCGCCTTCAAACATCACCCAAATTCGACTCTGAAAGGTCATAAGCCCACGGCTATCGGCAACGAACTCAGATATATGTGTTGGGTTTTGAGCATTCTAACACTCCTAAGTGTACATGCAACCCTAAATACCTTGGATCTATGTTTTTTCTATTATACATGCAAATATGAATATTCCAAGGTATTACCCTATCTAGCATACAATTTTTTAATACTTGGGTAATATAACAAGTTAGAATACATACCTCTTGATGTGACTTGACTCCATGAAGCTCAAGAGCCTAGTGCCCCAAGTGTGACACCTCAAATGGTTCACACAACATCATCAACACTTGGAATAACCATGAAAAGAAGACACTTCATGCTCAAATTGGCTAGCCCTCATATATGTATCACTAGTGCCAATTTCTTGAGCTAAATAGGTCTTTATATAGTGTGGCTATTAGGGTTACACCATGTAACTCATGACTTTACCCATTCCTTATGCTGCATGGGTTTTAACCTCCATGGAGTATCCATGGGTCACCACATGGGTTAAACCCAACATAAGGAATCTTGGATCATAAGCCCACATATATAACAATGAATGATTTACACAATCAATCCCCATATATTTAATTAGTCTCTTTTGATCACTAAATTAAGTCCAAATTAATTCTTGATCAATACTAATTAAATAACATGATTTCATATTAATATATTAGAACTTATAATATATTAATATGTCACAAATGTCCTTTTCTCACAAACGGTCTATCCAAATGTTCTGATGCCATGCAACCCAAATGGACCATGCCGAGTCGGTTGAAGTACATACCAATTATAGTTATGGACTTAGACACTAATCCAACAGTCTCCCACTTGGATAAATCTAAAACTATTATTGAGTATGAATTCAAACCTAACTGGCAATAGTAGCTCTCAAAAGCCGTTGTCGAACTCTGACCTTGTCGATGAACTCTGACCTTTGTCAATGACTTGTCCATTAGATAAGAAATCATATATTCCTCCATTCTAGATATCATATGGACTGAGACATGGATTATAAATCATTCTCTCTGTCCATTTGTTGTTTCCCGATTTCCAATTCATGACGACTAACTGATTGAACAAATCAAATCAGTCTTGGCTTGGCCAAGCACTCACATGTGTCATCATTAAATCATCAAGAGGCCCACATATATCGCTTTTATCCCGAAGGTAAAAGGAATGGATAAACTTTGACTCATATGGCTTGTTCTACTACTTGTTGAATCATACACAAAGGCACATTTTATAACATTGAGTTACCAATGCGTTTTCGTGCAATCAATGTACTATCAACTCATAGTAACAACTCATATCTCTAGGTTTGAAGAATATAAGATATTATCGTCTCATGATCACTCGTGATAAAATCTATGAAGTGATTCAAATGAGCGCCGATTGAATCCAATACTCAGAACTTATGAGCATTCATGAGTGTTGTAGCACAACTTTGTCCACAAACTTGGACCTCTACAAGCCAACCCATGACAGTCTTGATTCATATCTACTTCCAACATATGACCAACTGTGGATGGTTTGAATAACTTAGTCATTCGGAAGAATAACCTAGTTATTATGGAAGTCAAAACATGCAAAGTGAAACACAAGAATAAATGAATCAAATATGGTATCAAACCCTATGAATATAAATAGACCACTTTTATTTATCACAATACTGATTACTCATTATTCATTGTTTCGATTTTATCAACTTTGTACTTGAATTAAAAACACTAGTTGTCCCATGCTCCAAGCATGTACACTATGTTTTTCTAAACAATAGCTTTGCCATACACCAAGTATGCACTCTATGTTTGTCTATGATCCTTACTTTGTGAAATAAACCAATTGACCAAACTTTCAATGATTCTAATTTCACACTCCCAAATCGAAACCTTGTTAGACTTTAAACTTAAATGTACTACCCTCTTGCAATGAATGTGTGCAAAGTCAAATAGACTTGTCAACAACCATTACAGGGTATTCCAATGAAGACCTACTCCATGGACACAAAGCCTTATGTTCAAAGTATGCATTGCTTTGAACATGCTTCTTGCACTAAGTTTTTTCTAATCTTACACAGATTGCTTCTATCTGTGGAGAGCGCTCTATATTCCCATTTTGACTACCACTTCTGAACAAGAGTTGCCTCTTTTCAAACTATGTCAATATGGCCCTTCCAAAATTCACACTATACTTCCAATTGTCTTTGAGCAACCAATCTTTGGTAAACCTTAGATTGTCCTCGACAATTGCTTAATCACTTTAGTCATATCCAATTCTAGACATTTTTCCCCTTAATGCCCCAAGGCATTTGGAAAAATTCAGAAGGGATAAATATTATAACACATGTAATCGATCTGGTACCCAAAGTAAATGGGACACGATTCATGATGTTTCACATAAAGACATGGTTCTAAACCAGTCTTTTGCCATAATAATTTTTTTTCCATATTCTCAAAATTTGACTATGAAAAGGGATGTCGTAATCATAATCGATTTTTGAGAATGCAATATATAGAATTTTCTTAAGTTGAACCAATCCAACATGAAATTCATATATATATATATATATATATATATATATATATATATATATATATATTCTTGACTAGAGGTGATTAAAACCTCAATATAAGCTCTTTAGAATGATTATAAACTCAATCTAAGTTTTTTAGAATTGAAATGAAGTATAATATAATTTCCTCTCCCTTAATCATAGCAAAACAATTTTTTCAACCACTGCAACCTCACAAATTGAAACTTTTGTTTTCTATAATTAACATTGCTAACTTGCAATTCTTATCATCATTATCATGCTCCCAATAACATGATGATTATTAGCATAACACTTATGCTCCCATTAGCTTTGACATGTATCCAGAAAACAACTGGACTTGTAGAGGTCAATACTAGATTGCTTTGATAAGACTTTATCAAAATCATACACCTTATCTTAGATAGATCATAGGTCTATCTAAACAATTTCAGAACTATGAAAAGGGATGTCGTAATCATAGTCTCAATTGTTTAGACCTTTGCTATCTGCTTCAAATCTACTTGGTGGAAGTGTTTCCTCACCATCATTTTCATGAATCGGAGAGAAACCTTATGACCCTTAGATTTTATGGTATATGTGTTCCTTTCCATGTGAATATTTTTGTCAAAACCATAATCACAAGACAAGATTAGTGACAATTCCAAATTCATATGGATTGAACTTGTGCAATCTTAAATTCTTGCCACCTGGCAGCTCAAGGGCCTACCATTGCTTCCAAGTTGATATGCAACTAATTGAGAACTATAAGAACTTATATACAAAGCCAACTTTAACTGGAATGGGCATAGAAATAGAAATATGTCAACTACAGGTTTTTTATTCTTGATTAGATCTTCAAATTCTTTTTAGGATCTTTAAGACTCCCACTGTCCTCTTGACATATAAGACTATCTTGCCAAATATTCAAGAGATAGTACGGATTCTTTATCAAGACAAATGCTTCACACAATTGGCCTAAGTTGGTCTTTGTTTTATCCAAAACATCACAACTTGCCAATTTCAAATGTACAAGAGTATGCCACTTTTACTCTTACATTTGACAAGTGTTTTAAACCTTTCTTTAGGATATGTCACTCAACATACAGTCTTGGAGTATGAATCTAAGACTTGTTTTGAAACGAAGTATGATTCATCTTCTTGATCTGACCACTTCAACAATTCATAGCTCCTCTTCTTAGCTATCAGAATGCACTTAGAGGATGAATTGTGATAAGGTCTCTTAATCATTAAGATGATCATATAACATGATACTAAAGTACTCTCCCATCTTTTCAGATTCGAGAAACTTTTATCCTTCTGCCTAATTTGATTCTTCTCATTCGTGCTGCCATACATCAAAATTTTTCCAATGCATCAGAATTACACTTAAGCCTGTAAGTATAACCATATTTAATAAACTTTAGTAAATCATGATGAATAGTCTAAAAGATTATTTGTTGTGGGCTTGTTCAGTGCACATGAATATGTACTAGATCCCTTAGCCCTTCACTTGACTCACACATCCATGTGAACAAGTAATTAGTCTTAATTTTCCAATGCTTGAAAGTTCTCATTCATCATACTATATAAATTGCATGATTCCAAGTTTCGGTCTAATTGAAACTTGGGTGATGAGAAACTTTCCTTATTTGGTAAATTTAGACACTACCACAAATGAAAGCATCAAAACCATTTTCCTATATTACTAGCAATGGAATCAGATAAACAACAATTTCTTTCACAAATGCCATTGTAAGGATACTTAAAATAAATAAAATAAATAAAATAAAAAATTCCTTTTATTTTAAAAACTTTGCGGAAAAACTTATCCTTACAATCCATATGAAAACCTTGTTGTTATATATTCCTAAGTAATGTGTCATAACTCCTAAGTAATAGCTTCAAAATTCTGATGCGATCGAAGTGCATCTTTGCGATTAGAAGCAACATATACTTCCTTTAAGCTTTCTTTCTTTTCTTTGATTCTTATAACATCACCATGTGACTCAGTCACATTATGTAATAAGAATCTCCAAATAGGAGCTTAACAAAGTTAGACAATGGAATTTACCTGAAGTAGAGTCAAACTTATTGACTTTAACATTCTTAGGTAAATTTGGCAGCTTCGCAACCAGTGCCCCTTCCTTTGGAAAATTATCAAATGGACCCTTTGGTAATGGTACATGGGACTATCACAGACTTAGCTTTTCTCTTTACCATTTGGTCAACAGATTTGACTATGGCCGATCCCTTTCCATTGGGAAAAGAATGCTTTTTCTGGATTTCCAGTGTCATCATTGTCGATGTCCATAAAGTTTTGGGGAAGTCAATCTTCTAATCAAATTTGCTTTACTAGCCTTCCAAATCATTGTTGATTCAGCAGTACCAAGCAAATAGATAAGATCATTAAGGGTCTTGTCATAGTCTGTTTCATAGGAGTCCCAAAGGAACTCACTATGTGACTTAGAAAGTGATTGAACCACCAAATTTCTCAAGACTTTGACACCCAACTCTCCCGGCTTGTCAATATGTGACTTCATCTCCAAGATGTGATCACACCTAGACCTTGCCTTGTCAATAGGGCTTGAGTGACCTTGAACTTGTGGGTTAGGGGGAATTAATTCGGGAGGTGGAGGAAGTGAAGTTCCAAGAGATTTGGGAAGATCATAGATGTCTAAACTAGACATCTTTTGGGAGATATTCAAGATAGTTGATCTAAAGTCCTTAATATAACACCCAATATGAAATATTAAGGCTAGGACCCAACACAATATTTTATAACTCGGAAGAGGGATGTCGTAATCCAAGCTTTAGAATATTTGAAGGTAGGTGAATGACGATTCGCCAATTTCCGCCATGAAAAACGAAACAGTTTATTAGGTTTTTATTTGAAACTCCTAGATCTTTTGAGATTCACTGAACTGTTCAATGGCATGTTTCAATCTCGAGTGTGACCTTTAGGTTTTGTGATTGGGATGCCGAGGATCACAAAACAAGGGGTGAAGTAACCATGCAAATTACTTGCTACTCTTAAGTGTTTACCCCTCAATCAATGTGTCGGTTAACCATACATGCTCCATTGATACTATGATAAACATTATGTTACCCTGTGCCTACCTTGTTAAATATGAGTTAGTGTGCCGGTTAACCACGAACGCTCCACTAACCGACTTAAACAAAGTTTAAAGTGTAATTTCATGGATTAGCACCTTATTCACATTTTCCTGAAGTAACTAAGATTAGGAATTATAAAAAACATTTAGTTACTTTATATTTATCATTAATAATTTTAATGAAGGGAGAATTATAGTCTTTGTCCTACCTGTTCGGCTAACGACCCACCACCAGTCAAGGAAGTGGTGGGTGAGAGTGGACACCCATTAAACTTCCATTTTATAGGCAGTAACCTTATACCCCCCTTATAGACCGACTTCGTGAATGAGGCCTACTAATGGTAAGACGACTTACTCTTATACATACATACATACATATATATATATATATATATATATATATATATATATATATATAACTTATAATATTATAAATTATAAGGGTTGAATTTTAACTTTTAAAATTCTAAGGGCTTAACTTGGAATTAAAGTATTCATGGGAAAACTTTACAAATTCCAAAACTTGAGGGCAATTTTTGAAACTATTCAAAACTTTTCATTTCATAATTTAAGAGTTAAATGGTTCATTAAAATGAAGACTCTTCATTTTTTTTTAATGTAACCTCTTATTCTTTAATAACACTTTTAAAGAAGTGACTCTTAAACATCCATAACTTGAGGACAAGTTATGGAGTCATAATACTATTTAATGAAAAAGACTCTTCATTTTTTATGTAACTGATAGCTTCATTTTATTTAATTCTTTTTATAGTTTTTTTTAGCACATTCCATTCGCATTTTAGTTAATTTACATGCATATTTTCCTTTTTGTTATTTTTATGACCATTTCGGGTACTTTCTAGTTTCTTGAGCATTATTGCAGATTTTAAGGAAACTAGAGGAGCGAGAGTGTGCGGGATCTTTTGGAAGGAAATTGGACTTGAAGAGTAGTGGGGATGTCATGCTTGATAGCTTTGGAGGTGATCCAGGGAGTAGACTTGTCGATTGCTTGAAGGCGCAAAAGTGTTGAACTTTAAATTTGAAAGGGCGCGAGAGAATTCTTGAGTGTGCAAGATCGATGTTTAAGAGTTTACGGAAGTTTTGAGTGATGTGGAAAGACAAATTGGGCTTTAATTGAAGAAATATTGAAGAAAAATGGGCTCGGAGCTGATTGGATTCGAACTGGGCCAATGGATTAGCTGTGAGGGCCCAAGACTTGAAGAAGCCCAAAAATCCCGTCGAAGCCTGCGGCCCACGTAAGATTACCCACGGCCCGCGTGGATTTTCTTGACAAGGGAAATTTCGGGATTTTACTTAGAGCTCTATATTAGGAAGGTTGGTGTGCCTCTTCAGCCTTATCTTGGAGGTCCGAGTTTGACACTTTCTCTCTGGAGTTTGGAGTACCTTTGAAGGCCAAGAACACCTCAAGAACATCTTGATTTCACCTCTTGATTATTGTAAAATGTTTGGTACAATCTTCTCTAACTTTGTTTCTTTGAGTTTAGCCATGTTTGGCTAAACTAATATTGGTTGACTTTTTGTTGAATCCTTTGAACTTTTGTTGGATTTTGAAGGAGCCATGAACTTGTTCTTAAATCTTTATGGAAATGTTTTGTGTTTTATCATATTATCACTACTAGTATGTTTTTATTCATGAGTTTAAATGTGTGTGTCGTGATTAGTTGGCTAATTTCTTGATTAAGTAAATGATCCTCAAATTAGCAAGCAACAAATGATTTTTGTGTTGTTTTTGCTTCACACAATCATAAAAACATTTTCTCCAACATGGTAGTGAAAGAATTTGACTCCTCTTGGATTTGGTGACTTTTTGGTTCTTAATGCTAGTTGACTTTCACTAATTACATGCTATTTGGAATTAGTGACTTTGACTAAGGAAATTGTTAAGAGCTTTTCTAGCCATTTCAACAATTAAGAAAACTCTAGGTAATCTCAAGCTCCTTGGATTACTATAGCCAAATTAAGGATTTAAATCAAAGTATTGCACCATTGGGTTCTAATGATATGTTCATCAAAAGTCAAAGTGAGGAAACTTTAAGTCAACCATCTCTCCCTTATTGATTTTACATCAAAACCTTATTTTTGTTGAAATTCTCTATTTAAATCATAGTTAATTCTAGTTTGTTTCAAGTATTTCAAAACACCAAATCCCCCCCCCCCCCCCCGCCCAATTTTATTTTTACTGTTATTTTACAAGTATTTTTACAAAGAGATTTTTCATTGAGTTATAAATTGAACCAATCTCCGTGGATTCGACCCCTTTACCACCATACACTATTTTAATGTGTAATATTTAGGGTTATTATTTGTGTTGGCCTCGACAACCACCAAATTTTTGGCGCTGTTGCCAGGGATTGATTTATTTTTAATCAATTTCTTTCTCTATGCCCAGATCTCAGCGTACAGGTGACTTGATTTACAACCCAGAAATCGAAAAAGAAGCAAGGCGTTTGGCGAAGGAAAAACGAGTTGAACGTGGTCAAACTTCTAACCCCCACGGGGACCCGAAGGTTGAAACCGCTTCATTGAGTGAAATAGAACCCGATTCTAGTCCCGACCCTCGTCAAGAAATTTCCGAAACACCACCCCTACAACAAAATCCACCCATTATTGAACCAATTGCAATGGCGGACGGAGGAGAAGTTCTCGAAAGAACTTTGAGGCAAATGATGGAGACCGATGTTACACAAACTCCAACCGGTATCAATTACCCGATTTTGGAAGGAGGCTCGGAGTTGAAGTCAAGTTTAGTCCATCACCTACCAACTTTTCATGAATTCGAGAATGAAGACCCTCATAAGCATTTGAAGATGTTCCACATTATTTGCACTAGCATGAAGCCACAAGGGTCAACCGATGACCAAATCAAGCTAAGGGCATTCCCCTTTTCATTGGCCGATAGAGCAAAAGATTGGTTATTCTATCTTCCACCGGGGTCGATCAACTCATGGACCGACATGGCAAGAGCTTTCCTTGATAAATTCTATCCCTCTTCAAGAGTCTCAAGTCTTAGAAATGAGATTTGTGGAATCCGCCAAGGTCAAAATGAGACCTTCCATGATTATTGGGAGAGGTTCAACAACTTGTGCTATAGTTGCCCATAACACCAAATTCCGGAACAACTCCTCATTCAACACTTCTATGAGGGATTGTTGCCAATGGAGAGAAGACTAGTTGATGCCTCAAGTGGTGGAGATGTCTTTAGTTAAAACCCACAACAAACAAGACAACTTTTCAACACCATAGCCGCAAATTCACAACATTTTGGCCCTCGCCAAGATATGAACACACAACACAAAGTCAATGAAGTGGGAACATCAAATCTTGAGTCTCAAATAAAAGATCTAACCTCCGTTGTCCAAAAGCTAGCCATGGGAGAAACACCACAAGTGATGGTTTGTGGAATATGTGCAACAATGGGACATCCTACGGATATGTTTCCCATCCTTCAAGAAGATGTGGATCATGTGAATGCCATGGGAGAGTTTCAAAACTACCACAACAAACCATCCGGTTACCAAAATGCATATAATTCAAGTTGGAAGCCAAATCCCAACATGAGCTACAAACCAAGACCATTGCCTCAAAATGCATTGGTTAGACCGTCCTATCCACCACCACAACCACATTACTAACATCAACAACCACACTATCAACCCAAACCGCACCCTCCACATCATCATCAACAACCTCCTCAATCTCAACCAAGTAACTCCAGAATGTCTCTTGAAGAAATTGTCAAATCTTTAGCCACTAGTACCCAACAATTCCAAAAAGAGACTAGGACTAGTATCTCCAACCTTGAAGCACAAATGGGAGATATAGTTACTGTCGGATTAATGTCTAAGTCCATAACTATAATTGGTAAGACTTGACCCGACCCGACATGGTCCATTTGGGTTGCACGGCATCATGCATTTGGATAGACTATAATGAGAGAAATAAGACACTTATGGTTATTAATATATTATAAGTTCTAGTATATTAATAATAAGAATAATAAGATTATTTAATTAGTATTGATCAAGAATTAATCTAGGATTAATTAAGTGATCAAAAGAAGACTAATTAAATATATGGGTTGATTGTGTAAATCATCCATACTTGTATAGTGGGCTAATGCTCCATGGATAATCAAGTTGGGCTAAAACCCATAGGATGGTCCATGGATGCTCCATGGTGTATTTGAACCAATGGATCCAAGGAAATGGAAAGTCATGACAATTAGGGTTTACCCTAATTGTAACACTATATAAAGATCTTATTCTTGACAAAATCGGCCACTTGTGTGAGTAATAGAAGGGCTAGCCAATTTCATGAAGTGTAGATTTCTCTCAAGTTATTCCAAGTGTATTTGGTGTTGTGTGAACCATTTGAGGTGTCACACTTGGGGCACTAGGCACTCAAGCTTCATGAAGACATTCTACATCAAAGAGGTATGTATTCTATCTTGTTATATTCATTGTTTTGTATGCTAGATTTGGATAATACCTTGGATGTACATATTTGCATGTATAATAGAGAAAACATAGATCCAAGGTATTTAGGGTTGCATGTACACTTAGGAGTGTTAGAATGCTCAAAACCCAATAGTTACATCTATAAGAAAGTTGGAATCATGTGGTAAACTCCCTTCTTAAACTGAAAAGAACCCAAATGTCAATGTGGTGACCTTGAGAAGCGGCAAACAAGCCGGAGAAAGTAGTTCAAAGAAGAAGCCAAGGGAAGAAGAGGAAGAAATAGAGATCATTCCTATTGAAGAACCTATAGTCAAGAACGACGCACAAGTCAGATCCCCAAAGAAGACTACCCCTCTAGTAACACCAATAGCCACTCAACCACCGTTCCCCTCCTGACTTGTAACTTCAAAGAAGAATATGGAGGAGAAAGAGATTTTGGACACCTTCCTAAAGGTGGAAGTAAACATCCCTCTACTTGATGCAATCAAGCAAATCCCAAGATATGCAAAGTTCTTGAAAGAACTTTGTACCAACAAGAGGAAGTTGAAGGGAAATGAGAAAATTTTGATGAATGAAAACGCATCTGCGGTTTTACAAAGGAAACTTCCACCCAAATGCTAAGATCCCGGAATGTTCACGGTTCCTTGAAAGATTGGAGATGTCACTTTTAGTAGTGCTATGCTTGATCTTGGTGCCTCTATCAATGTCATGCCCTATTCGGTGTATGAATCATTGAATGTCGGACCCTTAAGTGAAACCGGTGTCATAATATCTCTTGCGGATAAATCAAGTGTCTTTCCTAGAGGTGTTTTTGGAAGATGTCCTAGTGCAAGTGAACCAATTGGTCTTCCCGGCGTATTTCTATGTGATTGATCTAGATGAGCAAGTATTCTCCAAATTGGCTCTAATCTTGCTTGGGAGACCGTTTTTGAAGACGGTTAGGATGAAGATCGATGTGTTTGCGGGAAGTTTGACAATGGAGTTTGATGGAGAAACAATAAGTTTTAATATTTATGATGCCATGAGATATCCTAGTGATGTTTCATCTTTGTACTTTGTTGATGTTGTTGAGCCAATTACTCAAGAATTGTTTGAGTTATCTAACGGTGATATGTTGGAGATGATCTTAAGCAAAAGATTCGTTTGTGGGAAGCTAGCTGAGCAATTAAAGCTTTATTCTTTGGATCTAGAAGTTGAGAAGTTTGTAAATAAAATGGAAATGAAGAATTCCACAAGATTAGATGTCAAGCGAATTGAATTGCCCCCAACTCATACAAAATTGCCTCCATCCGTTGTTCAACCACCCGAATTGGAATTGAAGGTCTTACCTCAACACTTGAAGTATGCCTACTTGGGAAAGAATGAAACCCTTCCAGTTATCATTTCAACTCACTTAACTGAATTTGAAGAAGAACAACTCATCAAGGTGTTGAAGGAGCATAAAGAAGCCATGGGTTGGACGATTGCGGATATTAAAAAATTGAGTCCCTCCACTTGTATGCACAAGATCTTAATGGAGGATGAATGCAAGCCAACCCGGGACGCACAAGGAAGGTTGAACCCGACAATGATGGAAGTGGTCAAGAAAGAGATTTTGAAGCTCCTAGATGCGGGGATGATCTATCCAATCTCGGATAGCAAGTGGGTGAGCCCGGTGCAAGTCGTTCCAAAGAAGACGGGAATCACGGTGGTCGAGAACAACAAAGGTATAATGGTCCCCACCTGTGTGCAAAACAGGTGGAGAGTATGTATTGACTACCGCAACTCAATGCAAGCACATGAAAAGATCATTTTCCATTTCCTTTCATCGACCAAATGTTAGAAAGGTTGCCAGGGAAATCCCATTATTGTTGTCTAGACGGGTATTCCGGTTTTCACCAAATCCCGGTGGCACCGAAGGACTAAGAAAAGACAACTTTTACATGTCCATTTGGCACTTTCGCATACCGTAGAATGCCATTCGGATTGTGTAACGCCCCAGCCACTTTCCAACGTTGTATGGTTAGTATCTTTTCGGAATACGTTGAAAACATAATTGAGGTTTTTATGGATGATTTCACGGTATATGGAAACTCTTTTCAAGAATGTTTGACCAATCTCACAAAAATTTAAAAAAGATGCATTGAAACAAACTTAGTTTTGAATTTTGAGAAATGTCATTTCATGGTGAGTCAAGGTCTCATTTTGGGTCACATTGTGTCTAAAAAGGAATTGAGGTAGATAAGTCCAAAATTGATGTTATTCAAAGCTTACCTTACCCGACTTGTGTTCGGGAAGTTCGTTCTTTTTTGGGCCATGCAGGTTTCTACTGAAGGTTCATCAATGATTTTTCAAAGATAACAAGACCAATGTGCCAACTCTTGCAAAAGGAGGTTGATTTCGAGCTCAATAAGGCGTGCAAAGAAGCTTTTGAAAAGCTCAAAGAGTTGCTTACATCTGCTCCCATCACGCAAGAACCAAATTGGGATCTCCCCTTTGAGATCATGCGTGATGCAAGCAACTATGTGATAGGCGCCGTTTTAGGTCAAAAGAATCGGAGGGCCTCCCACGTGATCTATTATGCGTCAAGGACACTAGACAATGCTCAAAGCAACTACTCTACCACGGAGAAGGAGCTATTGGCCATAGTGTTCGCCTTGGAAAAATTTAGACAATACCTACTTGGTACCATGGTCATAGTGTATTCGGATCATGCGGCTCTCAAGTACTTGATGACAAAGAAAGATGCAAAGCCGAGACTCATCCGGTGGATCCTACTGTTACAAGAATTTGACTTGGAAATCTGGGACAAGAGTGGATGCAGAACCTCGTTGCCGATCATCTAAGCCGGATCACATCAAATGAAACTCCTCTCCCATTGCGGGACGAGTTTCCAGATGAGCATCTCTTTTCCCTTACTCAATCTATTCCTTGGTATGCCGATATCGTTAACTTTTTGGTCACAAAAGGTATCCCGACACATTCAAACGTGCTCAAAAAGACAAGCTCAAAAGTGATGCAAAATACTATGTGTGGGATGAGCCTTATTTGTGGAAACATTGTCCCGATCAAATCATTAGGCAATGTGTACCCCAACAAGAGCATCAATCTATTTTGCAATCCTGTCATGAATTTGCTTGTGGGGGACACTTCAGACCTAGCCAAACCTTGAGAAAGGTTCTTGAATGTGGACTATTTTGGCCAACCATGTCACGCGACTGTTACTTGTTTTGCAAAAGTTGAACGGTGTCAAATGAAGGGAAACAATTCGCAAAAGAACCAAATGCCCCAAAATCCAATCCTTGTTTGTGAAATTTTTGACGTATGTGGGATTGATTTCATGGGCCCATTTCCTGTTTCGTTTGGCAATGTTTACATCTTGCTCGCGGTTGACTATGTTTCTAAGTGGGTTGAGGCCAAAGCCACAAGATCGGATGATGCCAAAACGGTTATCGAGTTTTTAAAATCTAATGTATTTATGAGATTTGGTGTGCCCAGGGCTTTGATTAGTGATAGAGGGACACAATTTTGCAACAAAATGATGGAGGCTTTATTTAAAAAGTACAACATGACCCATTGTGTCTCTACCGCCTACCACCCTCAAACTAATGGTCAAGAGGAGGTCTCGAATCGTGAAGTGAAGTCTATTATAGAGAAAACGGTGAATCCGACAAGGCAGGATTGGAGTTTGAGACTTGACGATGCCTTATGGGCCTATCGGACCGCTTATAAGACCCCGATAGGAATGTCTCCCTTTAGATTGGTTTTTGGAAAACCATGTCATCTTCTCGTCGAATTAGAGCACCGCACATTTTGGGCGGTCAAGCAATGCAATTTCAACATTGACGAGGCGGGAAGGCATAGGAAACTTCAACTCCAAGAGCTAGAAGAATTGAGAAACGACTCCTATGAAAATGCAAGGATTTACAAGGAGAAAACGAAGCTCTTCCATGACAAATCCATCACCCGGAAGCATTTTGAACCGGGGCATAGGGTCTTACTATGCCATTCACGATTGAAGTTATTTCCAGGCAAGCTAAGGTCAAGATGGATTGGACCTTTTGTTGTGATAAAGACCTTTGACCATGGGGCGGTAGAAATTCAAAGCGAAAAGACGGGACAAATTTTCAAAGTCAATGGGCATCGGTTGAAGCCATTCTATGAACGTTTCAGTGCTAATTCTCTTGAAATCATCCATTTGGATGATGTGTTGACACAAGCCAAAAATACGTCTCGCCAAACATGTTAAAGAAGGGCATTTTTGGAAAGCAATGTGCTTTCACCATTTTTCAAATTCAAATAAATCATTTTGCAAAGCGTTTTTTTTTGGGATTCAAATAAATCTTTGAAAGGTTTCACCAATCGTTCCCCGTTTTACTCCAAATTTTGTCAAAATTTTGAAACCTGGCCTTACGGGGATCGTTTCGGCTTAAAAATCAAATTTTGCGAAAAATTTCAATCTTTTGAAGTGTAGGAGAGCCTGCAGCCCGCGTGGCTTGTAGGCTTAAGGTTTGCATGGCCTGCGTAGGTCAAGGATCAAATTGGGGAACAACGCCCGCAGCTAGCGCGCTGCCCGAGCATTGCCCGCGTGAAAGGTCAGAAGGATGAGAAGTTTTTTCAGCAATTAGACGCGACCTACTCGCGGCCCGCTCCCAGCCCGCGTAGATCAAAGCTCAAATGCCAATCAGTACCCGCGGCCCGGGTCCAACCCACGCGTAATGTTCAGAAGTTCATTCGATTTTTGGGGACTAGACGCGGCCAACATGCGGCCCGTTCCGTGCCCGCGTGTTGGTCGTTTGACTGATTTATAGTATGTTGACTGGTATTGACTTTCATTGACTAAGAGTTTAAGTGGCTTGACCAAACATTGACCGGGTTTGACCTTCCTTGACCTAGGATTAAACACCTCCTGCCTTCTTCTTCCTCATTCAAACTCTACAAATTCCTCCATTCTCTCTCTAGAAGCTCAAGAACACTAAACCCACTTCTCACAAAAATCCATTTTCCTGGAGTTCTACCGGTCGGAATCTCGTGAAACCACCGCCATTCTTCACCATTTTTCACCCTCTACGAACCCCACCCAATTTCTGGTCCGATCTGTGGCCAGAATTCTGGGTGCCACCACCACCCACCACCACCTTCTTTCGTGTTTTCCGGCCAAC